>NC_139686.1:8872129-9472129 GCF_964106915.1 Podarcis gaigeae | reverse complement strand
CCAAATTATAAAAAATATGTAGAGATTTGATTTGGGACGGGACACCTTGATTTTTGTAGAAAAAGGAAACATTTCTAACTTTTTCTTTTATGTTCAAGAGAACTGTATGAAATATGCAGCCACAGTAGCCCCCCAGGTTTCACGAACCCTACACAACACTTCAAGAGGAGCAAACATACAACCCTACAATAGCACTCCTATCACTGGAACGAAAACCTTCTCAGGTACAAGGACTCTTTGCGCCACTTTATCCTCACCGACATATTACTGGCCATCTGTGTAAGTGGGTTCTGAGGCACAGTTCATTCAGCGTTCCAAACCGTTCACCAGCCTACCTACTTGCCATGTCTTTTGAAGCAATTCTTAGCACATTAAATTCCTGAAAAGAGGTGGTGGTGAAGAGAACCTACTTTTTCCACGGTAAAAAACCTGGCTACTTCCCTGTTATTCTTACTCACCCATAGTGACCAGGTGAATGTCTAAGTGGCAATTTGGCACATTAATACACATCCCAATATGCTTTGCTCACATGCCAAGTTGTAATGCACCCCATGACCAATCTTAACCCTACAATGTTTTTAATTCAGTTTCTTCACAACTTTTATCTGGGAAACCAATGCTGGGACATTAGTGAATTGTCCCAAACCTAACAGGGCTGGGCAGTGATTATAACCCAGCTCCATTTCCTACAATGGCAGCTCTTTGAGCCATTTGTCAATGAAGCCAGTGGAACTACCATGGTAAACCTGAACAGCAAAATGTGCTGCCTGCCACTACACGTTATTGCAACACTCAATTCTGCTGCTAGCTGTAACATATCCTCACAATGTGAAACAGAAGGTAGCAGACTCCAGGCTTCCTGAAATGCAAGCGAGCAGGAATTACTGCTCAAAAACAAGCAGATAAAAACAAAGCAAAGAAATTATTAATTTCTCACCTTCTTGAGAAGAGACAATGGGTGGCATGTAATCAGGAATATACTCTTTCCTCTCTTCTGCATCTTTGCTTCCAGGCTGGGGGAACTGCAGGACATTATTCTTGCTGACAGGGTATAAGGGGATTTGATGCGCAAAAGTGACTGGCTCAATATTGAGTATGTAATCTTCCAGCTCCTGCAGGTTGACCCCCATAAGGTTGAAGGCTTCACCTACATCCTCCAAAATTGGATCTGTCCGGCCATCTGTTAAAAAAGAAAAGGAAAGGTTTTGAAAGCAAACATTGCAAGTGCATAAGAAATATGTTGATTTAGTAGCTTTAAAAGGAAAAGCAGCAAATCACTGTCAAGAAAAGTCCCAGCTGCCTCATTGCCTGGGTGTCCAAAAATCTGATTCTGGCAACTAGGAATATCAACACTTTTTCACAGGGTTCTTTAGGTCCTAAACACCTGACACTGCACTACTCACATTTAAAATATTTGTTTCTACTTCTAGTTCAGACTTTTAAAATATATGTGCACAAGGCTACAGCGCCATTGGAATAATTTATATCCATACATGATGGTGCGTCAAACTCAGGTGGCCAAGAATTACAGAAGCAAGTCAGCATGCCAGTGGCTCAACCTATGTGTAGATGCAGAAAAGTGATGCCTCATGATAATTTGTGGGGAACAGAAGGGGACGGGCAGGGACCTGGAAGACTTCCTGTCTCTTTTAATTCCAATGCATTCCTCCATCACCATCAACACGACCTCCACAAGGGAGCCCCTCTGGGAAACCCATTTGGTTGCAGGGATATAAAAATATGTATTTCACCATGTGGTAGAGTTTAAAGACAACGAGGTGTCCATGTGGCTGCAGGTGTCTTAGGCTCATGTAAGCTCACATGACTCCTCAGTCACCTTTTTAGCAGCTGAAAGTATATACATTATTGTGCAGCCATATAAATATGAACAGTTTACCCTTGTTAGTTCCCCACCAGCACCACCACAGACACTAGTTTTATTTGGACCATCTGTATGGAGTATCATCACATCCTCTGCTAGTCCCATCTCCCCAGTGTTAGGGGAAGGTATGAAAGGGAGAGGTCTACTCTAGGCACATTACCAACACACCCCTGTTTAGAGCTCTGAATGATGAGGGTACGAAATCAAGGTGGGCAGCATCTCGACATGTGGATGGTGGAGGAACAGGGGCAGCCTGTTCTGGTGCTCCATAAGAAGTTACAGAACTACTGATTTGGGCCAGGTAACAGTTCAAGATCTCCACTATCCCTGGGACAGATGAACTGTCCTTTGAAGAACGTATGGATCTGCTTTTTACCTTCTTAGTGCACTTAGCCCAATACTGTCCCCTCAACCTACATCAACTGAATTGATACTTATTTCTACAATGAGCCATTTATTTTGCGTTCGTAACTTCATCCCATTCTATGTCCATGTATATCCACCTGTATGTCTCTTGGGAGCACTGCTTTCCCTGTGAGATGAACCTCCGGGTCCCTTCCAACTCTATGATTCTATGATCATTCATTAAACATGCACTTCTTGTTGTTTAGTCGTTTCGTCATGTCTGACTCTTTGTGACTAAACATGCCCTACTGCCTTGTTAATCTCCAGATCCACCACCAGAGGGCACCCCATCCATTCCTGACAGTAGTTGACAGTTGCAACATTTCCCCCTCCCACCTCAATTACAAAAAGGCCCACAAATATTTGTGTTGGTGTTTATTGTATTTATATACCCGCTTTTCTCCCAAGCAGCTCTCCTCTCCTCCTTTTATCCTCACAACAACCCTGTGAGAGAAGACAGTGACTGGCCCAAGACCACCCAGTGAGTTTCATAGCTGAGTCAGGATCCGAACCCTGATCTCCCAAGTCACAGTCCAACACGTTAACCATTACACCACACTGGCTGGTAATGGCAGGCAGTCAAATTGTGTACTTGCCCAAACCCTGACTGCCTCCACCAACCTCATATCCAAAGTCCATTCAACTGGGAATAACTCTCCATAGGTCCCAACGAGAGAAGAATGGTTACGGAAACTAATGGAGTATGCAGAAATGGCGAAGCTTACTGGAAGAGTAAGAAATCAAGGAAACAAACTTTTAAAGGAATGGAAATCGTTTATTGAGTATACACAAATAAACTGTAAACAGATCAAGACATTGAAAGGATTATTGTAAAAACCTGCAGTTTCAAGAATATATGAGAGAATAGACAAGTAAAAGAATACTGTATTTTTTGCCCTATAGGGTGCACCGGCCCATAGGGCGCACCTATTTTTTGGGGGGGGGATAAAGAAAAAAATATATTCCCCCCCCCCCGAGCTTGCCGGGCTTTTTGGAGGGGAAAAAGTGTGTCCTATAAGGCTAAAAATACGGCAAGTTAAGAAAATTTGCAGCATGCAGGAAAGGATGAAAATAAATGTAAAGAACCGCAGAAATGGAAGGGAGTTGAAGTCGGAAATGTTAAAGTTATGGTTAAATAATTGTTGTGATATAAATGAAAATTATAAACAAAATTATATTAAAAAAGAGAGTAAGTCTCCATACACTCCTCCAAACTGGAGAAGAGAATAGGAACCAATCCCTGTTGTGCTCAGCACTGCTATGTCCAGAAAGGAAAATAATGTTCCCCATGGCAATTAAATCTGTGCCCCTCTTACACGATTACTTCCTTCAAGACAAACAAACAAGCTGGCAGAGTAGAAGGCTGCTGTGCCACCAATATTTCTATCCAGCCTTCTTTCTGCCAGCTCGCTTGCTGCTTTGGAGCTATCTGGTATTTAGGCTGACCTCAGTCAACCCTGTTCCAACATTAAATGCACCCATTTTCTCCTTCATCTAACGGAATCCTCATCTCTTCTCTTCCCTTCAACCATAATTCCCAAATAGGGAGCAAACAGGGAAACTGGATACTAGGCCATTAGAAGCCCCAGTCTTTGGTCCACCACTTACAGAGAATATAACCCTATCAATTACCTTTAGCACCACTTTCCTATCTACCCCCTCTGTGAAAACTGAACTCCATACCCAAAAACGCAACTAAAGAGCTAAAGGAGAGCCTGGCCACTGTAACATCAGGCATTGATAAACTCAAGATTTAGCTACTATGTGCCAAGCGATTCTAGAAGCTGCAGCTAGCTACAAAATATGGCAGGTGGGCCATTCTGGGGTTTCCTACTGCTCATGTGTTGCCAATTAGTTACCAGACTAGGTTTAAAGTTTTGGTTCCAACCTATAGAGCCTAAAACAGTTTTGGATCAAGTTACTTGAAGTCACTGTACCCCTAATTGATCACTACTACAATCAGCTGGGGACGCAGGTGGCGCTATGGGTTAAACCACAGAGCCTAGGACTTGCCGATCAGAAGGTCGGCGGTTCGATTCCCTACGACTGGGTGAGCTCCCGTTGCTCGGTCCCTGCTCCTGCCAACCTAGCAGTTCGAAAGCACATCAAAGTGCAAGTAGTTAAATAGGTACCGCTCCAGCAGGAAGGTAAACGGCGTTTCCGTGTGCTGCTCTGGTTCACCAGAAGCCGCTTAGTAATGCTGGCCACATGACCTGGAAGCTGTACGCCGGCTCTCTCAGCCAATAAAGCGAGATGAGCGCCGCAACCCGAGTCAGTCACGACTGGACCTAATGGTCAGGGGTCCCTTTACCTTGACCTTACAATCAGCTGACTAGGGCCTTCCAGTAGTGCAGCTTGAAATTCTTATGCCTACTTTGTATGCGTTGCCGCAGATGGCTTGGTAACAGTGTTAGAAACTCAGATATATAATCTAATTGCCAAATGGCGCTTTAAATCTAGATTATGTTTGCAGCAATGGAACATCTAGGCGCATATTATAATTATTGTGCAATGGGGTTTATTCTTCTTTTCATTTCATTTCTATACCAAATCTCAAAAGTGGTTTACAATACATTAAAATATCAAATAAAACAATACAGAATAAAACAAATTCAAGCTTCAGGGGAAATATTTCAGGTCCTTCTCTAAGTGACATTTTGCTTTCCTCAGTCGCCAACCTGGCAACTAGAGATCCCCATGTGGTCGCAATTAGACCCACACCAGTTGCAAAATGGGCCTGCAACCTGGCTAATTTCTAGCACTGTTTGGTAAGCTAGTCACTGAGGCTTGGTAAACCTTGGTAAACCTCATGAGCTCTGCAGGCCAGAGGACTCCCACACCTGCTAGTAGAGGTTCAATTGGCAGTGGCCAGGTGGAGGTCTTTTTCTGTGGTGGCACCCTCTTTATGGGACGCAGGTGGCGCTGTGGGTTAAACCACAGAGCCTAGGACTTGACGATCAGAAGGTTGGCGGTTTGAATCCCCGCGACGGGGTGAGCTCCCGTTGCTCGGTCTCAGCTCCTGCCAACCTAGCAGTTCAAAAGCACGTCAAAGTGCAAGTAGAAGGTAAGGTAAACAGCGTTTCCGTGCGCTGCTCTGGTTCGCCAGAAGCGGCTTAGTCATGCTGGCCACATAACCCAGAAGCTGTACGCCAGCTCCCTCGGCCAATAAAGCGAGATGAGTGCCGCAACCTCAGAGTCATCCGCAACTGGACCTAATGGTCAGGGGTCCCTTTACCTTTTTACCCTCTTTATGGAACTACCTCCCATCTGTTCTCAGGCAGGCACCAACCCTCATGACATTTCAGCACCTACTAAAAATGTATATTTTCAGGCCTTCACCCATGTGATTCCAGAAGGTTGTTAGATTTCAATTTTGCCCTGGATTATCAGCGGCATTCTTATTTTTGATCTGATTGATCTTAATGCTGATAGTACATCTAAAAATTATGTATACCGGACCAATGTGGTAGATGGCACTGAAATTTCAAAATAAAAAAATAAGAGGCTGAAATGTGGAATCTTCCCTCAGCCACAAACTCGTGGAGTCTCTAATCTTACACACGTCTTCCTGGGATGAAGTCCCTCTTAATTCCACGGGATTTACTTCTCTTTCATCATGCTTGTGGATGCAGAACACGTGAACTTAAGTAGGCCGCTGTTTTCAGCCTCAGCTCCACTCCTGCAATACTGAGATAATCATACGGTGGTACCATAAAGGACTCTTGTAAAGAATGCCAACATAATGTTTGTGAAGTGCTTTGAGGATTAGCCAGGGCTAAATAAATACTACAGTGTGAAATAAATGCTAGTCCAGGAATGCATAACTACGCCCCTTCTCTGTCATCTTTATAACAACCCCTTTCCCCCCTTCTGGTAGACACCTGGTTGGCCACTGTAAGAGCAGGATGCTGGAGTAGATGGACCACTGGCCTGATCCAGCCAGCTCTTTGTATGTTCTTTTTTAAAAAAAATATATTTATAAAACTTTTCAAATATAACAATAAAGGAAAAACATTCCATTCAAAATATACATCCAATTCTAATCTTTCCACTTTCAGACTTTCAGTCTATCTGGAAATTTTCCAGATTATCACAATTATTCACATTTCTTCCATCTGTATTGGGTTTTTTTTAACCAAATTAATCTTAACAATTATTATAAAACAATATTTCCCCCCCCATTATTATCACAGAGCTTCTTGAAAGCCTACAAACGTTAATTGTCCTTCACATATATTTTTAATATACTCTGTAAATTTATTCCAGTGTTCGGTAAATCTTTGGTCTCCCTAGTTCCGAATTCTCCCCGTTAGTTTGTCTAATTCTGCGTATTCCATCAACTTCATTCTCCATTCTTCTTTCGTCGGGATTTCTTCCTGTTTCCATTTTTGTATGTTCTTATGTAAGACAACTCCAGCCCTTCACTCCATGAACCTGACAGACCCATGCACCGCTTCCGCCTCTGAAGACAACCACATAGTGATCCTACTCCCCCCCCCCACATTCAATATTAGTCAAGTGACAACAACCCACGTGGGCATCCCTCTCTTACTATGACAACCTTATGGTCCTCCCCACCCACCCACTTCTTACCATAACAACTCCATGGTACACCAGTGTCCACTACTCCAGTCACCTCACTCTCCAGAACACCATATGCCCCCCCCATCGACTGCAGCCCCATGGCCAAATCATGCCACCACTATAACAACCAACTTGGGGGGGTGTCTCCCCAGGGAAGCTCGCGCGGCACCTTTGTTCCAGATCTTTAGATGCCAGGCAAAAACATTTGTCCTCTCCCAGGCTTTTGGCTGATGAAACAATCTACGGCCTTTAAAACTGTATGTGCGTTTGGGTGGAGGGAATATTGATTTTGTTTGTCACTGTGGTATGCCTTTTGCGGTTTTTATACTGTAGACGATCCTGTGAGTCTCAGATGAAGGGAATAGAAATTCAGTAAGTAAATACAGTGGTACCTTAGGTTAAGTACTTAATTCGTTCCTTAATTCGGTCCGTACTTAACCTGAAACTATTCTTAACCTGAAGCACCACTTTAGCTAATGGGGCCTCCTGCTGCTGCTGCGCCGCCGGAGCACGGTTTCTGTTCTCAACCTGAAGCAAAGTTCTTAACCTGAATCACTATTTCTGGGTTAGCAGAGTATGTAACCTGAAGCGTATGTAACCCGAGGTACCACTGAAAATGAATAGCAAACCCCACAGCCCTCCTCTGCCTCCCATACTGCAACAACCTCCCATCCTGCCCCCCCATATTTTTATTTTTATTATTATTATTATTGAATTTATATTCCGCCCTATACCCTCAGGTCTCAGGGCGGTTTACAGGATAAAATCAGTATATAAAAGCACAAAATACATAACCAAAACAACAACAATAAACCAATAATTCCCAACAAATTTAAAAGGGCATAGCTAAAAACAGTTTAAAAACTTAAAAAAAAAAATTAAAAGAAGCAGCGCCCCCCAGTCCCATGGCCACGTCGTGACACCTCCATGCCCACCCCATCTCCACATCCCCCAAATATCCGCTCCAGCCCCAAAGTCACGGCGTACCAACCCCACGCTCCCCATATCTATTCTAGCACACTACGACAACCCCACACCCCATATCCGCTCCAGCCCCATGGCTGCATCCTGACACCTCTATGCCCGCTCCAGCTCCACGTCCCCCAAATATTTGCTCCAGTCCCAATGCCAGCCCCACGCTCCCCCTACCTAACTCCAGCACCCCAGTTACCCCATGATGATAACCCCAAGGCCCTCCTCTGCACCTCACACTACGACAACCCCACACACCCCATATCCGCTCCAGCCCCATGGCTGCATCCTGACACCTCTATGCCCGCTCCAGCTCCACGTCCCCCAAATATTTGCTCCAGTCCCAATGCCAGCCCCACGCTCCCCCTACCTAACTCCAGCACCCCAGTTACCCCATGATGATAACCCCAAGGCCCTCCTCTGCACCTCACACTACGACAACCCCACACACCCCATATCCGCTCCAGCCCCATGGCTGCATCCTGACACCTCTATGCCCACTCCAGCTCCACGTCCCCCAAATATTTGATCCAGTCCCAAAGCCACGTCATGCCAGCCCCACAGCTACCCCGTGCCACTATGATAACCCCAAGGCCCTCCTCTGCCCCTCACACTCCCCCCCACACCCCATATCCGCTCCAGCCCCACTGCCACGTCGTGACGCCTCCACGCCAACCCCACAGCCACTTCCCCCATATCCGCTGCAGCCCCACGGCCCTCTCCCCCAGGATCACTTCACGTGCGCCCCCATTCCTTCCTCCCCCCTCCCCGTGACAGCCCCGTCGCCATGGCGACCCCCCGCGCCCCCTTTCCCCTCCCCCCGCGGCCGTTACTCACAGAGCTCGCAGTAGCGCCGGCAGCCTCGGCCCAGCGAGTGCAGGTACCTCTGGAGGACGTCGGTGAGGAGGTCGCAGGCGGAGAGCTGCACAGCGTCCCAGCCCAGCGCCTGGCACACCTGCGCCGTCGACACGCGCAGCAGCCAGCGCGAGTAGCTCTCGCACATCCTCACGGCCCCACAGCCATGGCCTTCCCCCTCACGCCGGAGACGCCGACAGCCCCGCGGCAGCAGCAGCAGACGCCCCCCGGGGTCCCGCCGTTAACGCCGCCGCCACCAGCGCCCACCGCGACGACGAAGGCGCCGCCGCCATCTTGGGGTCGCCCGGGCAGACCGCGCCAGCAGAGCCCAGAGACAGCAGCGAGAGCGAGCCGCTCGATTCGCTCCGGCGTCGGCTATCCAGGAGGACGGGCGGGAGGGGAGGGCGTGACGTCACGCGGAGAGGGGCGTTTCCTTCTTCTGCCGCCGCGGCTCTTCTTCTTCTCCTCATTCTTCTTCCCTCACTCGAGGAAGACGGAGGGAAGGAGGCGGGCGAAGGGTTGTTGTTGTTTAGTCGTGTCCGACTCTTCGTGACCCCATGGGCACACCAGGCACTCTTGTCTTCCACTGCCTCCCGCAGTTTGGTCAAACTTCAACAACACTGTCCCACCATCTCCTCCTCTGCCGTCCCCTTCTCCTTATGCCCTCCATCTTTCCCAACATCAGGGTCTTTTCCAGGGAGTCTTCTCCTCTCATGAGGTGGCCAAAGTCTTGGAGCCTCAGCTTCAGGATCTGTCCTTCCAGTGAGCACTCAGGGCTGATTTCCTTAAGAATGGATCGGTTTGTTCTTCTTGCAGTCCATGGGACTCTCAAGTGTCTCCTCCAGCACCATAATTCAAAAGCATCAATTCTTTGGCGATCAGCCTTCTTTATGGTCCAGCTCTCACTTCCATACATCACTACTGGGAAAACCATAGCTTTAACTATACGGATGGGGGAATAACAGGTGTCAGTAATAAATCACACTGAGTAAGTGAAGTTAACTCTTTATTAGAAGAAACAAGGTCTGCCCAGGGGTGCATACATCACTACTGGGAAAACCATGGGTAGCAGCGTTTTATTCAAGCAGAAACCGGCTTCTGGTGCAAGTTCTCCCGGCTAGAGGTTGCTGCAAATGCATGCCCTGCAACATTTCTTTTGATGCTCTTTTTTGTTGCATCAATTAAGTGTTTTAAATTTATTGTTAGCTGCCCTGAGCCCGGTTTTCTGAACTGGGAAGGGCGAGTTATAAATAAAAAAAATATTATTATTATTTATGTCCAGTAGCAACAACAATTTTATTATTTATACCCTACCTATCCGACTGGGTTGCCCCACCCACTCTGGGCAGCTTCAAGCATATAGGAAATCATAACAAAACATTAAAAACTTCCCAAAATGCTTTTATTTGGGGTTGCTGTCCTGTCTCTGCTGCGGATCACAGTGGACTCCTTTGAATCTCATTGTGTCTTAAAAAGGTAAAGGACCCCTGACAGTCGCAAATGACTCTGGGGTTGTGGCGCTCATCTCTTTTTACTGGCCGAGGGAGCCGGCGTTTGTCCACAGTTTTTCCGGCTCATGTGGCCAGCATGACTAAGTAGCTGCTGGTGAAACCAGAGCAGCACACAGAAACGCCGTTTACCTTCCCGCCGGAGTAGTACATATTTATCTACTTGCACTTTGACATGCTTTCGAACTGCTAGGTTGGCAGGAGCTGGGACTGAGCAACAGGAGCTCACCCCGTCTCGGGGATTCGAACCACCAACCTTCCGATCGGCAAGTCCTAGGCTCTGTGGTTTAACCCACAGAGCCACCCGCGTCCCCATTGTGTCTTAGGTCTATGTAAAGTGTTACAAATTGCGACCCCATAGTCGCCTTTGGCTGGACTTAACCATCCAGGGCTCCTTTACTTTTTTTAAAAAACCTTACGCATTGCAGGGGCTTGGGCTTGATGACCCTCAAGGTCCCTTCCAACTCTATGGATGCTGCTGTTGTCTGATCGTAGCTAAGCTCTGTGACTCACTGCCACTAGAGGCATTGAGGGCCATCACTTTAGAATCACAGAATCATAGAATTTGGAGGTCTTCCAGGACTCGCAGCCAAGATGGTGGTCAGGTATGCCGATGGCACCATCTCACTTTAATATGGCTCAACCAGAGTACATATATATACCAACTTTGGCTCCAAGGAGCTCAAGGTGGTTCTCCCCTCCTTGAGCTCCATGAAGACTCCCAGCTTCATGGCTGGGTGGGGATTCGAACCCTGGTCTCCCAGGTCCTAGTCCAACACTCTAACCACTGCGTCATATAGAACACTGGTACTGTACCTTTGTGGGTTACATAACATTCAGATGATATAAAATACATCTCTGCAGCCCCAAAGCTAAAAGAAACAAAATGGCTTTTAATTACAAGAGCACAAGGAGTTTTAAAGGAGACTCTTCTCTTCCATATGCATGTGAGAGCAGCAAGCAGCAGCCACACTCACTGCTGGATAGTTTGGGCACTAAGAGGATCCAATTCCCTCTCTCTTGAAGAAGCAGCCTTAATTTTCCATGAAGGATTATATATATTTTTTCCTCTAATATTTAAAAAGGGGCAGAAGTTAGCCAAAACTCCCCCCCTTTCTGCATTAGCTATCCATATCTGTCGGGAATTTGCTTTTTTTCCATGCCAACTATAAAGCTGGGCATTTGTCCCATTTTAAAGCATGCTTGGACTGGAACAATTACCTTCTAGTCTGCATTACATTTTGAATCCAAGTTTAGGGCAAGCCTGGGAAAAATGTCATCTCTCACAATTGGGTTTTAATTGAGGACAGCAGCAGGCAAATTGATACTCTGAAGAGGCAATTAGTCCCATCTTGGCAACTCTCTTATAGCTGCTTCCGTAACAAATACCTAAGCAATCCACAGAGGTGATAAACCTGGGTTTAGGCCAGTGGTTCCCAAATGTTTGGTGGTACCACCCCCTTGGTTCCATAAACTCACCCCCAGTACACCCTACCCTATAAAAAACATCGTTCAGAAAAGTAGTTGGCAAGATCCACTTAGGAAGAGAACAATAAAATCCAAAACGGTAAAAACTAATTGCATATTTATTCAAAATCCAGTTAAAACTATTTAGGTTAATTCATTCAACAAAACCAATTGATCCAGTGAAACGAACGTTTTGAAGTCAAGGTAGTCATTTACACCTCCAGTGCCCCTCTGCTACTCACTCCTAGTTAATTCCACAGCACCCCACTAGTCTAGGTCATGGGTAGGCAAACTAAGGCCTGGGGGCCGGATCCGGCTCAATCGCCTTCTAAATCTGGCCCACGGACGGTCCGGGAATCAGTGTGTTTTTAGATGAGCAGAATGTGTCCTTTTATTTAAAATGCACCTCTGGCTTATTTGTGCGGCACAGGAATTCTATCTCCCCCCCCCAAAAAAAAATATAGTCCGGCCCCCCACAAGTTCTGAGGGACAGTGGACCGGCCCCCTGCGGAAAAAGTTTGCTGGTAGGCTATACCACTTGGACCTTTGCATGGCTGAATACTCTTACCTATAAAGGATATACTCCCTGCACACAGAAAATTAGCATATCAAGAAGGGTGCAAGCCTAGACTTAACTCCCGATGTGCCATTTTAACAAAAATGTAGAACGTAAGCATTCACTCCCAGCTGAAATGCTGCAGCCCAGACAGCAGTTTACAGAGCTCAGTGCTAAGGCCAGAAGGATATACTAGATTACCTGAGAGGTAAAAGGGAAGCATTCTGATCCCAAACTATTGTCATGGTCCGGCTAAATGCTGAGGAATGATGGGAGGCAGCAGCTGGGAAACCGCCAAGGGAAGAAGATATGAAGAGGGAGGAGCAGAGACAGGCACATTGGCATAGTCTCAGATTACATGGAAATACCCAGTGAAGATTTAGGCAGCTGTCAGAAGGCAGGGACCTACAGCCTCTACAACTGCAAATCCTACTGAGAAGATTCGCCATGCTCCTTAGGCCTGGCACCCCTGGGCAGACCTTGTTTCTTCTAATAAAGAGTTAACTTCACTTACTCAGTGTGATTTATTACTGACACCTGTTATTCCCCCATCCGTATAGTTAAAGCTATGGTTTTCCCAGTAGTGATGTATGGAAGTGAGAGCTGGACCATAAAGAAGGCTGATCGCCAAAGAATTGATGCTTTTGAATTATGGTGCTGGAGGAGACACTTGAGAGTCCCACGGACTGCAAGAAGATCAAACCCATCCATTCTTAAGGAAATCAGCCCGGAGTGCTCACTGGAAGGACAGATCGTGAAGCTGAGGCTCCAAGACTTTGGCCACCTCATGAGAAGAGAAGACTCCCTGGAAAAGACCCTGATGCTGGGAAAGATGGAGGGCACAAGCAGAAGGGGGCAACAGAGGACAAGATGGTGGGACAGTGTTCTTGAATCTAGCAGCATGAGTTTGACCAAACTGCGGGAGGCAGTGGAAGACAGGAGTGCCTGGCGTGCTCTGGTTCAGGGGGCCACGAAGAGTTGACATGACTAAACAACAACTGCAAATAACCATGGATCACTTCATACAATGGTCAGACATAAATGTCAAGACCTAGCATGAATGTCACAGGTGTTTCACAGCACACTGATCAGGAATAAGAAACCTGCAGATCTCCAGGAGCTCCAGATTCCATCGACCCCAGCCAACAAGGCCAAGTATTATGGAAGCTGTGGTTCAGTAACATCTGAAGGACCATGTTTTCCCCAACCTTACCAAAGACCATCGTTGCTCCCACCAGCCCCAGCCAGAACGACCAATAGCCAGGGATAACAGGAGATGTAGCCCCAAATCTCTAGAGGGCACAAGGTTGGGAAAGGCTAGTATATAGCTGGAAAGGTTGGCATCCATCTTTCTCAGGAGACAATGGAGGAGAACGCCTTTAGGGGTGAAGTCAAACTGTTCAACAGTAACAGCGCCTGGTAGCAGCTTGTGAAATGGCCCTCAGTTGGACTAAGTACCGTATTTTTCTGTATATAAGACACCCCCATGTATAAGACTTGGGGGGGGGACTCCGATTTAAGAAAATGGGAGATCTATTCATGTATAAGACGCCCCCAAATTTTGGACATTATTTTTTATGGGAAAAACCTAGTCTTATACACAGAAAAATACGGTACTTCTTCTTGCCAAATGTATACAGCACTGATGTATTCTAGATGTCAGAGCTAAATAAATTTCTATACTGTTTAGGTAGATCCAATAATTCCCAAGAGAAAAGCTTCTAGTTTAGTTTGGTTTTTTTACAAATGTTATCTTAAACATCTTTTTCAATTCATTATATATCATTTCCCAGTAAGTTTTAACCTTATTACAAGACCACCACATATGAAAAAGTACCTTTCTCTTTACATTTCCAGCACTTACTCGATTTTGATTTATACTGTACGTTTTTGCCAGTCTACTAGGTGTTAGATACAATCTATATAACATCTTCATATAAATTTCTCTTAAAACCATAACTTGCTGCAAATTTTATATCTGTATTAGTCGCTTCCATGGCAATATTCAGTGAGAATCTGTGGCTTGAGGTGTATATCGAACATAGGGAAGGCGTGTGAGCACATCTAACCTACTTATTGCATTGTCTTCACCCTAGGGCACGGCTGGTGAAGCTGTTGCCCTCCAGATATTGTCGGACGAATGTAACTCCCATCATTCTCAATCACTGGCCATTGTGGCTGGGGCTGATGGGAGTTGGAGTCTGTCAGGAAACTGCCATCGGAGCCAGAGGCGGAGGCAAGGCTCCCAAGCGATGCTGGAGAAGGGCCCAGCAGGGAGAGAGAGAGCTCATCGGCTGGGGAAGGAAATCAGCGTAACACCAGGGATAAAGGGGGGCAGATGGGGGAATCGGCGAGGGGGCTCCAGGACTCCTCGCCGGAGACCAGCGGGGAGAGCACGGGTCCTCCGCTGCCCACACCCACCCTGCGCAGAAGACTTCCGCGCAGGGAGAGTAGGCGGAGACTTGGCGTCAAATAACTTCTTTGCTGGAAGAGGTTCAAGAAACGCCCACTGACGGATTCTGCTAGCGACTGAAACAGCCACAAAGTGAAGGGCTGTCCAGACAGAGGTTTAACCAGGCAACCTAGCCAGGAGTGGCGGCAACTTACGCACGAGCAACCCCTATAACCATTACAGAATCCAACCACATCTGGAAGGTTACACGCTTTTGCTTCCTGTTCTAGTGCAGAACCTTTACTCCAACAGTCCTAATTTAGCCCGGCAAGTCTCAGGGCTTGGACTGCAAACCATAGCCACATTGCTCACACCTGCTATCATGTGATCTGAAGCTAAAATGGTCCCTACTCTTTGCATCAAGAAATCCACACTTTTAGAATCTGGCGGCTTTCTCTAGAGCCCCGCATGGGAACAGAAGGCAGCGAGGAGTTTGAAAGCTCCAACCTCTTCATGCAACAGATTGGGAGTATGCTTATCGATTTCGCGATTCTTCCTCTGAATTGCCGGCTTCAAAAATCTTCATCTGTAAGGGCAGCTCCAGCCTCACCCAAAAAAAAAGCGTTGATGACGTCAGGTGATCTGACAGATGGGCAGACTCAGGTTACCAAATTTAGGACTGAAGCTGGATTACCTTAACACCAAAATATTTCACAAAGTTTTTTCAAACTTACAACGGAGAGATTTTGGATGTTACCATAACTGTGCATAGCTCTCATTTACATCAAAGAGGCTTTGCACACCCACCCTCTCTGTCTCTCTCTCTCTCAAGGTGTCTGAATGTTTTTAATGAGATTGACATGCTGGCTGAGAGCATAAGACACTGTTGTTTACTTGTATTGCAGTCCAGCCACCCCCAGTTCCACATACCCAAAGAACCATGCCAGCTCTTTTCATGTAGGACTTTATTATAATATGATTTACAAACAGTTGGGATTCTTTGCCTGAAAATCCTTCACAGAATGACAGACCAATAATTTTGTCTCTCTAGAAAGGAAGCGGGATAAACTGCTTGCCAGAACAGCTTTTCTTCTTTACCTACAGAGAAAAACATTGCATTAAGGGAAGTTTGAATGTCACTCTGACGGGATCGGCAGCTTTGTTTACTAATTGCTAAATTGCTGCAGAACTTGAACGGTTTCTCATTTTCTCTTTGCTGTGTTAGTCCTTTCTTAAAAGTTTCATTTTTAAAATTCTAAACAGACCACGACAGCACTGTAAAACATTCCATAGAATGCAATGGGCCTAATATGTAATTTAAGCTAGGGAAGCAGTCTTTACATCACACTGATCTCAGTCTATTGAAACTTTTAAACTGTATATACGGCATTGTACAGTACAATAAAGGTATTGCTGATAGAAATGTTTATGCAACTAATTAATTTTTTGGGGAAGGCATCATCCCGGAAGAGACGTATGTGTTGTTTTTTTTGTCACAGCTATTGTCATATGAAAATGTGTACAGATTTAAGAGATCAATGCTTGTGGTTAATTGATTTCTGTTTCTTGAATCGGGTAACCCACAAAAAGTAACCGTGGAAATATACCAGCAGATATGCCTATACTTCAAAGACCAGCTTGATCTGAAGGAAATCCTTTGCCTTTGTGCAACGTGGTCATCGTAAGTGCCATGACCTAAGCGCAAGAAACTTTGCTGCTTGTTTCCTCAAAGCACTTTCTAAACTCCCACTTGCAGACACTTTAGCACAGGCTTCATGAGTTCGGGAGAGATGAGGCAGGACTATCTTTAAGAAAGAAACTACCTTTCGATTATTTGCAACCCAGTAATTTTTTGAACTCCACTGATAATCCCACAAGGATGAGACAACTGAAGATCTTGCTGTGGAATTTTAAGTACAACTGCAGTGTAGTATTTCCAGAACATTTGAAGCTACACAGTTAAAGACAGTATCAAGCATGTCTCTACAACACCCTTCCACCATATCTCTCTAGTGTTGTCTAGAAAAACATTGCTTTTGATTTCATTTCTGCCAAATGCGTGGATTGATTTTAAGCAAAATTCTGCAGGATGCAAGTATTCATGCAATACCAGACATTCATAAACATGCACTTCTAGAACAAACATCCTAAGTACTTTAACTACATTCTATATATTTTTTTATTTCACCACCCTTAACATCTATTTTCCAGTACCACTTTACCTGTTGACTTTGGACGACCCTCACTTTCTGATTACCCCTTAGTTCCTAGTTGTGGAATGGTAAAAATAAAATAAAATACAAAAACATGCAGTGAAGCAATTAGCAATGTAAATTAAGGCAAAACATGCAATGCATAGCAAAAACACTGTTGGAAGTCAGATCAACTGAAGAGATATACTGATTAACACATGGATTAAAGTCACAATTGCTTTCCATTATACAAAATGCCATTTCTCTCCAGCTTAATTGCATGATTTCAAGGCATGCTGAGGATGCACTTCTGCATTCTGTGGAGAGAGCTTGATCCAAAGGAAAGCTGCAGACTGAGCTTTTCAGGGGGGGAAAGTTTGTCAGCATAGAACCGACATAGGGAATTCACTGCCACGAGAGATGGAGACTGCCACTGACAGCCATCTAAACTGATGATTATTAACCATAATGGCTACATGGAGTCGCTGTGTTCAAAGGCAGCGTACTACTGAATGTAAGGTGCTGGGGAGCAAAGACCACTGAAGGCTGTTGCATTCCGTTATTGTTTGTTGTCTTGCCAAAGGCAAGCAGGGTTCCTCTCCATTCTTCCTCACCCACCCTGGACCTAACAATGAGAACTTGCATGCAATGTGGTTAGTAAGGTAAAGGTAAAGGAACCCCTAACCATTAAGTCCAGTCGTGACCGACTCTGGGGTTGCAGTGCTCATCTCGCTTTATTGGCCGAGGGAGTCGGCGTACAGCTTCTGGGTCACGTGGCAAGCATGATTAAGCCACTTCTGGCAAACCAGAGCAGCACACGGAAATGCTGTTTACCTTCCCGCCAGAGCGGTACCTTTTTATTTACTTGCACTTTGACGTGCTTTCGAACTGCTAGGTTGGCAGGTTATGTTGTCAGTGTGCAGCCTTGATAAGCACCCTTCCAAAAAATACATGTGCATCAACTCAGGTGCGGGACACAGAGAAAAGCAATATCCTGCAAGAAAACTCCAGTATTAGCCAACAACCACTGCTGTAAATTTGGAATTAACGGGGAGAGGGTGGTGCCAAACTGTGCCATGCACTGATCACTGATTTTTTTAAGCACAAATGGAAAATTTGCTGCCACATTCAACCGCATGGAACAGAAGGCCGAAAGGTTGGAGACTCGTATGCCAATACTTACAGAGCAGCAGCACCAGAGATGATCTCAATAAGCTCCTTGGTGATGACAGCTTGGCGGGTGCGGTTGAATGTCAGAGTCAGCTTGTCAATCATCTCAGCTAGAAAGGGAGACGGGAGAAGTTCAATAGCAAAAGTATCAATAAATCTTAAGCTACTCAACCATTTTATTTTGCCCATTGGTTTTAAGTAAGGAAGCGTTTTGAGTACTTTATATAGTCTACTTTCTTGCTTGCTCAGAACCAAGGGCTTAAGTTACTTGAAATTTTGTAAATATTGCGAATCGGTGAATATGAAAGGGTACAGCATCAAGGATTCTACCAGCTACTTTCTGGGCCAAGGGCTAATTTCTATACTGTCTTTTCTATCCATAACAATTTCTGTCATCACTTTCCATTATAATGAACTCTAGCAAGACTGTCCTCAGGCAAGTGCAGTGCAGTCCTATTAAGAATCATGCCCTATTAAGTTCAATGGCGCTTACTTGCAAGTAGGTGTGCCTAGGACTGAAGCCTTAGGCTTGTCTTAACAAAGCCAAGGTCTTTTTGTAAAGCAAGTAACTAAAAGGCAGCTATTCTAGCTGGTATGTAAACATGTGGGATGTGAAACTTAGAGCAGTCAAGTACAACATTCCTACAGTGGACATGTTAGGGGATGTTTTGTACCACTCAGGAGAAAACTTCCTGTTTCCTCCTGAGCTGGGACAGAATTCCACTGAAGAGGGTGTAGCCTATTCTGGGCAGAGGAGCAGACGTTCCTCCATGTTGTTTTGTTCTTCTTCTCCATTTTGTCTTTCTGTATGAACTGCTCAGTCGCATTCACTTGGAACCAATTCCCTTATGGGACAGTTTATATAGTTATATACTTGTGTAACCTAAGTCTGCCTTCAGGGATCTATCTGTGAACCTGAATGAATCTGTGGGTACACTACTTTTATATTACATTTAATCAGATTCTCATGTCTATTCTTTTTAAGAGGGATTAGAAGGGATCTTACCAGGAATCTTGAGTAGTGAGGCTCAGACGAGCCAGCAACAAGCTAACCGCCGTGTAATTTAAAAAGGGGGGTGTTTGGAACTGTGCTAGGATATGGAACTTGCTAGCACAAGTTTAGGAAGGATATCATTAAATAATATATCCTCTCCTGCCTCCCTAGACATCCCCACAAAACAGAATCTTGCTTGCTGCTCTCCACTGGGCCTCTTATCTAAATTCTGGTAGTTTCTGCTTTTGCTGCTAACTTATCACAGTAGTACACTGTAAACTGCATGGGGAGTTCCTTACAAGCATTCTTGCTGGCATTGTCCATAGCAGTCATCCTTGCACTTTGCTCACTAGTAGTAGACTCCTTTAATGAGTAGAAGATGATGTTTGCCAATGTAAATTCCTGATAGTTTCGCAGGACATCTGCATCAATATCATCATAGATACTAAGGCTTTCTGAAAAACGAAGAACAATAATATAGGTGGTTTATTAGTTAACGTTTATCAGATACAGTAATAGCAAGCCAAACGCATATATGATGGAATTTCAAAACCACTGTAGATTAGCAATCGGTTTTTTTTTTTTAAAAAAAAGAAAAACACACAGGAAATCCTTAGCTTTCCAGCTATAAGCAATTTCCGTTTTACAAAATTCAACTGGCACTTGCACACTGTTAGCTCTAATCGTGCCTTTTAAAAAGCAAAATAAGAGGCAAAGAATACAATAGCAATAATAATAGTAGTAGTAGTAACGACAATGTGTCTATATACAGCATCGATAATTTTAGACCACAATTCTTTGCTTCCTAACCCCAGTGTGATAGATAAGGGCAATGGTTTGGCCTTTTGCAGTTAAGCACTTATGGAAACAAAAACTTTAATCAGCATAAGAAGCAATAGCACACAAGGGGGAAATGCCCCTAAAAATGCAATTTTTTACTCCACTAACTAGCCAAAGTCTACTTACCAGCACCAGAAACAGTCTCAAGAGAATAGATGGGTTTCTCATCTGTCTTGTAGGAGATGACGGACCTAAAAGAAAAAGAAAGCTCTGCTGAACAGTTTTAGTGACATGGCTTGAGAGGATCTGCCTGCCAAATGTTAAAATCCAGACACACTTAAGCAGCATGCAGAACTTCCTCTATTATCCTGGTGGCACTTGGAGCCACCAAACAGAAACCCACCTTCAGACACCCAGCAGAAACTCACATTAAAACGCTAAACTATATTCAAATCTACTGACCTCTCCCCAATTCTTTTATTCCCATTGAAAATGATGGAATTTATGCTTTCTCTTACCTGAACCGATTATAGATGACTGCTCCTTCATCGAATTCGTACCCAGAATTCAGCAGTTCCAAGGCAATGATCGACGCATCTCCAAAGGTGGGAGGCTTCCTCCCCACTTCCTTGAAGTTCATCAAGAAGTTCTTGCCGTGTGTCCTACAACAAAAGCGAGCCCGCGTGTAAAGTAGACCGGGCCACAGTGAAACATGCTTGAGTTATAATCCAACTGCTATGTGTTCTATACGGGGCTGGTTTTGAGAAGTGCCCAGAAACTTCCCCTGGCCCATAAATGCAGCGTCTAATGAGGGTCGCACCCACTGCTAGTGCGATTCTCCCTTACTGAAACGACGGCATAGGCAGGAATGTTTATGAATATCTAGTGAAAGTTAATGATGATGATGAAGACAGATGCTCCCCACTAGGGACGGCATTCAGCAACTGGGGACCCACCACTGAAAAGGTCCTGTCGCAGGTTAGCACCGAATGGGCAACCCCCACCACCAAGGTCTCCCCCCCAGTTCCCCTCCCCTTCTTTATTTTTATTCCAGTCCACTGAGCACCTCCATCCTTTTCACCATCCACTACAATCTGGAGCTTAAACTTGCCTCAACCTTCCAGCTTCTGAGCAATTAAGCCTTAGCCCTTAAGCGTAGGTGCAGTGATCCTATAGTCCTGTCGAATGCATCCTACACATCAGCTCTCCCTCAGCAGGTAAGTATCACTGCCTTACATTACAATTCTGAGCATATTCAGTTGCTCCTAGGACCACTTTCTCAGAAGGAAGCTCATTACAGCCTTTGGGATTAATGCAAAACTAACAGTAGAAAAGGACGGGGGTGGCACTGTGGGTTAAACCACAGAGCCTAGGACTAGCTGATCAGAAGGTCGGTGGTTTGAATCCCTGCGATAGGGTGAGCTCCTGTTGCTCGGTCCCAGCTCCTGCCAACCTAGCAGTTCGAAAGCACGCCACTGCAAGTAGATAAATAGGTACTGCTCTGGCGGGAAGGTAAACGGCGTTTCCATGCGCTGCTCTGGTTCGCCAGAAGCGGCTTAGTCATGCTGGCCACATGACCCAGAAGCTGTACGCCGGCTCCCTTGGCCCATAAAGCAAGATGAGCGCCGCAACCCCAGAGTCAGCCACGACTGGACCTAATGGTCAGGGGTCCCTTTACCTTTTAAGCAGTGGAAAGAAAGGTTCAAATTCAAGGAATGGGCTGCTGTTCCCCATTACCTCTGAAGTATGCCTCTCAGCTTGTCACCGATTCCGACTAACATGACCTCTTTTCCCGCATCTGTGAGGGCGGTGACTTGGCTCTTGATATTTTTAGCCACAGAAGTGTGGATAGCACCGCAGAGGCCACGATCGGAAGACACCCCTATGAGAAGATACTTCTTCTTGTCCTCAGGGGCCTTGATTTCCGCTTTTTCATAAAGAGCTAGTAAAGAGAAGAAGGGGCACAGCCAACAGCAGGCATTATTAGAAGCCATCAAAATACAGCGGCATCGAAAGATACGTTGTAGAACTTCCTTCCCACCATCTGTCATGGATGCTTTAGCTGAGGTACCGGCATTGTGGAGGGTTGGACTAGATGACCCTTGGGTCCCTTCCAGCTCTAAGATTCTATGAACTACAGTACTTCCAATAAGAACCACTTCTACAAGAAATACTGCCCCACCACCTCTGTTACTTAATCAAATTCCAACACACAGATCAAGATCACGCAACAGAAACTATGAGCTTCTTCAGCATGATTTACTTTTCTGCATTTTGAAAGCTTGTTGACGACCCAATGTTTGAGTTAGCAAAACTGCAGCACACACCATTTGAGATTAAGTCACAGTCTATATGCTGTGACAAGGAACCAGGCAGAGGGCCTTCTCGGTAGTGGCACCTGCCCTGTGGAACACCCTCCCACCAGATGTCAAAGATAAAAACAACCACCAGACTTTTAGAAGACATCTGAAGGCAGCCCTGTTTAGGGAAGCTTTTAATGTTTAATAGACTATTGTATTTTAATATTCTGTTGGAAGCTGCCCAGAGTGGCTGGGGAAACCCAGCCAGATGGGCAGAGTATAAATAATAAATTATTATTATTCCATCAGAATGTACCCCTAGTAACAGCAAGAGAGACACTACAGTGGTACCTCGGGTTACATCCGCTTCAGGTTACAGACTCTGCTAACCCAGAAATAGTACCTCGGGTTAAGAACTTTGCTTCAGGATGAGAACAGAAATCATGCTCCGGCGGCGCAGCAGCAATGGGAGGCCCCATTAGCTAAAGTGGTGCTTCAGGTTAAGAACAGTTTCAGGTTAAGTATGGACCTCCGGAACGAATTAAGTACTTAACCCGAGGTACCACTGTATAGGCAATCAAGGACAAAAAGAGTGCAAGGTATTTTCCGCACAAGCACAGAATATGTCAATGACAGAATACAATGTTCTGAAATTTTCATCTTAGCAACAAAAGCCACTCTCAAGTTTCTAGTCATGACCATACAGATAGGCTCTTGAGTATGTGAGCAATACCTAGCAAAGTGTTTAAAACCAAAGGGGGCTCAGAAGTATTTCCAATAGCGATGGGGTACGTGGTTCAACATCTTGAATAGCTTCTTATCAACCCCCTTGTAGGAGAAATACTTTAAACAATGTAAAATTACAATTACTTGTATCCAGCAAAGTTCTTTGGTGATGCTTGCACAACATAACTTCAAATTCATTTCCCCTCCTGCCATGTCCCCGGTTCTGGGGGTTCCCAAACATCTTTGCACTAATGGGACGACTTTGTTGGGAACAATCCAATATATAAAAATATGCTTGATTCCCATACATTTATGGAGGCTGCTGAATTCAGTCTATTTTGGTGTAGAATTTGGCTTGGCAGTTTGAATTTATTTAGAACAATATTTAATGTTGTTTTGGATTACTTTCTTTAAAACAAAACTTGGTACTGTCTTTTATATTTGTATCATTTTCTTGAATTCTTTATGAGTTTTGTATTTTATTATTGTAAATTATTGTTCTCGAAGCTACAAACATGAGTCTGACCAAACTGTGGGAGGCAGTGGAAGACAGGAGTGCCTGGCGTGCTCTGGTCCAGGGGGTCACGAAGAGTCGGACACGACTAAACAACAATTGTAAATCACTTTAGGGCATCTCTCAATGTGTGAAGCAATATATAAAAGTACAGTGGTGCCCAGCAAGACGAATGCCTCGCTAAACGAAAAACCCGCAAGACGAAAGGGTTTTCCGATTTTTAGCGGCTTCGCAAGACGAATTTCCCTATCGGCTTGCTTCGCAAGATGAAAGCCCATAGGGAAATCTCCGGGGACAGCGGGGAAGTGCAGCGCGCCTTCTCCTCTGTTCCCGGACCTGTCCTAAGGCTTGCGGTGGGAGGTCCGGGAACAGAAGACAAGGCGCAAAGGGCTTCTCCTCTGTTCCCGGGGCTTGCGGTGGGAGGAGGGTTTTTCCTCCCCACCGCCAACATTCAGAACAGCATTCTGAATGTTGGCGGTGGGGAGGAAAGCCCTCCTCCCACCGCGAGCCTTCAGGACAGGTCCGGGAACAGAGGGGAAGGTGTGCAGCGCTTCTCCTCTGTTCCCGGACCTGTCTTGAAGACTTGCGGTGGGAGGAAGGTTTTCCTCCCCACCGCCAACATTCAGAAGGCTGTTCTGAAGGCTGGCGGTGGGAAGAAAAGCCCTTCTCCCCCGCCAGCCTTCGGAAGAGTTCCCGCCTAGGCTGCGGATAGCAGCCTGCTGCCCCGCGCGAGGGGCGCTCTTAAGCAGAGCGCCCCTCGCGCGGGGCCGACATTCGCAGCTTGGGGAGCCCTGCAGGGGAAGTCCTGCAGGGTTCCCCAAGCTGCAAATGTCTGCCCCTCGCGAGGGGCGCTCTGCTTAAGAGCGCTCCTCGCGCGGGGCAGCAGGCTGCTATCCGCAGCTTGGAGAGCCCTGCAGGGAAGTCCTGCAGGGTTCCCCAAGCTGCGAATGTCTGCCCCGCGCGAGGGGCGCTCTGCTTAAGAGCGCCCCTCGCGCGGGGCAGCAGGCTGCTATCCGCAGCTTGGAGAGCCCTCTGGACCTCTTCTGAAGGCGGGCGGGGGGGGCAAAAGTCTTTGCTCCCCCCCCCGCCTGCCTTCAAAAGCCGTCCGGGAGCATTTTAAAATCGCCCCGGGACAGCGGAGGAATTCTCCACTGTCCCGGGGCGATTTAAAAGCCCCCGGGAAGGCAGGCAGGGGGGACAAAGACTTTTGCCCCCCGCCAGCCTTCAGAAGAGGTCTTTGCTCCCCCCCTGCCTGCCTTCCCGGGAGAGCGGAGAAACGCAGCGCTGCCGCCCGCCAGCATTTTAAGATCGCCCCGGACAGCGGAGAAGTCCTCCGCTGTCCCGGGGTTTTTAAAATGCTGGCGGGCGGCAGAGAAGGCTTCGCTGCCGCCCGTCAGCATTTTAAGATCGCCCCGGGACACCGGAGAAGTCTCCACTGTCCCGGGAAGGCAGGCGGGGGGGAAGCAAAGACTTTCGCCCCCCGCCGGCCTTCAGAAGAGGTAGGGGGACAGACTGTCCCCGGACCTGGTCTGAAGGCGGTTTCCATAGGAACGCATTGATTGATTTTCAATGCATTCCTATGGGAAACCGTGCTTCGCAAGACGAAAAACTCGCAAGACGAAAAGACTTGCGGAACGAATTAATTTCGTCTTGCGCGGCACCACTGTAAACAAGAAAGGAGGTAGGGAACCTTTGGCTCTCCAGATGTTGTTTGCTGGTCATGCTCGCTATGGCTGGAAGGAATTTAACATCTGGAGGGCCACAGGCTCTTTATCTCTGCTTTAAAGGACCAGGGCTTTATAAATCTAGAGAAACATCAAACTTTTGAGCTAACTTAACGTATCATCATTTCCAATGGTCCATAGTTAATGCAAATTTTAAAGATGATTTGCAAATCTACTTAGAAGTAGTTCATCAGAAAGTTATAGGTCAGAAAATTATCCCTCCTGTTGGTTTCTGCTTTCTTCACTGTGCAGCAAATGCGTGTCACAAGACAATGTTTGCATTCCACAGTCAGAGTTACTGTTGGGTTCCCACGGGAATGGGAGACTGGATGTGACGTACACTGGTTTCCTGTTTTTCAGTGTTCTGTCGTTTCTTTGTTAGAGAGGGAGTTGCTTCTCTGCTCTCACAGAGGCAAGATGTGTGTTTGTATGCTCTCAGCATAGCTTGTAAATAAACTTCAACATGTAGCACATTACCTGCTTATCCTTTCGTTGCGTGACTACGCTCTGCTTGGGCTCAAGATAAGACGAGTCTGTATCAGTTCCAGATGGGCAGGAGCTGATCAAAATCTCACACCTCCCACCCCCCAAATTCCCCCTCCCCCATGATTTAAAGGCTACTGCTGCAAAATCAGCCACAAGAGAGGCAACTTTGCTTACCCAATGCCCCGACTCCATAAACTCTGGCAGGCTTTAACTCTCTCTCTGCCCTGGAATACTTTGCTGCGGCAACCATCTTCATGGACTTGGTAATTTTCTGGATGTTCTTGATGGACTTTAAACGCCGGGTAACTGCACAGATGAGAGTGAATGAGCAAAGGGAGGATTTCAAAGAGACACTGAGAAAAAGAAGCATTAAAAAAAGGATCTAATTAAGCACTGGTCTCTGTAACAAGTAAAAATCAACCCATCTGTAGAGCATTGGCGTTATGCAGCCAAATCTACCAGTGCAGGGATGAATAACCAGATGTTTGACTATAGTTCTCATCACCCCTGACCATTGTCTGTGCTGACAGGAGGAGATGAACAGCGTCTAGAAGATCACAGGTTTACCTTCTCTGCAGTAGTTTTTGACATTTCAGGGTATGCATCTAGAATGGAATACTTACTGTCTTTCAAAGTTGCCATATTCCTTACTTGGACCCTGAAAAATTAAACACAAAACAGATACTTCGTTTCTTTAAATGTTATTTCCCCCAGTAGAACAGTGATTCACAGCTTTTCTAGTTTCAGAGGCACACCTGAAGACCTAAAGAACTGCTGTAGGTACCCAAAAAAAATATTTCACAGGTGGCACTTGGCAATAATAATAATAATAATAAAAGCCACCAGGCATCTGGGGAGAAAGACTTTGGCAATCCCACCTGCCATTGAACCCAATGTTTTTTGACTATACGTGATTTTGGCTTTAGCTGCTATCCCTGGAACGTTAACCCCAGCGTAAGCTGAGAGATGCCTATATATATTTACCATATTCATATATATGCCAACAGTGAACTCATTCTCTGCAATCAAAACAGCCGCATCTATGCATGAGAGGCAGATACCAACAGGCATGAGTAAGCCCCAAAGTTGGCAGATGTACAAAAATATATAAATCAATAGGGGGGGGAATCCCCCCAAGGCAGCCTGAGGTTCAGTAGTCACAAAGCACTGGAGCTTTGCTGTTATGGGAGTGGAGTGACTAGGAACACTCCACACTGCAACATTTTGTTGCAGGGCCCACTTGCTATAGGTAGAAAACTACGGAGTCCCACTAAACAGCAAAGCAAAGATGCTAAAAAGCAAGCTGGGAAGTCGACAACCCATGCCAAAACGATTGGGCAGAAACCTTGACAGGAGGAGGGCAACCCTGTCACTCCTTTTGCAAAGGGAAAAGAGATATTTGGCGCAGATACACGGGTGCGCCACCCCTGCCCCGCAAATCCCACCACACTCCTTAGACTGGCAGTGGAAATAATGCCGGTTAAGCATTGCAGTGCAACAGCAAAATGCTGGGGGGGGGGGGGGGGAGACGGGACAAATTGATAGATAATTATAAACGCTGCCCCTTCCCAGGATGTGGAGTGGAGAGGAAAAGAAGAGGATGAAGGTTAAGCTTCACAGATCAGCCATAGACCGCTCTGCCTCCTTCCTTTTAGCAAATGTTTTATGCCACTGGGGAAGTGGTAATTCTGTAATGATTTGTTTTGGATGTTTGTATGTGATGCCAATAAAAGGTTTGATGATGATTACAGACCAGCCGTTTTTTTCTTTTTTTGCATTCTGACGGGAAAATGCAACTAGCAGCCTGAAATATAAAAAATTATAACCTTGAGAGGGAAGATATTGGAGGTTGAATGGGACATATTTGCTGCCCAATAATAATAATAATAGCAGCAGGTCAGGTTTCAACCGTGGCTCGTGGGGACCTCTGAGCATGTGCAGAGTGCCCTCTCCCATTACCCCCTCGGAGCAGAAGGGCCTTCACCTACCATTGCGGCTGCGAGAGAGCTGCGGCGGCGGCGAAGGCGGCTCCCCGGGACAGCATGGCGGCGGCCTTTCCTCGTCTCCTTCCTTCCCCGCCTGCGGCCTCCCTTCTTCTCCTTCTCTTCCAGACGCGGCCCTTCCTTCCTTCCCTCGCGCGCTGCCCGCCCGGACCCGGACCGGCTTGAAGGTCAGAGAGCCCCCAACGCGCATGCGCCGCAAGAGCTCCACCTGGGGCGCGGAGCGAATGGTAAGGAGGAGAAGGCCACGGCAGGCGAGGGGGGAAGGACAGCTTCCGGGTGAAAGGGCGCCGGAACTTGGAGCCTCGCTCTACGCGCGTCTCTATGGTCCGTCACAAGGGCAAACCGGTCGGGTTTTACAACTTCCGGACTCTCTTATGCAGCGCAGGGGCGGACCATAGAGATGAGGGGCAAGAGCGGCACGCCCTCCCAGGTGATTCCATAGAGATGGTCCATAAATAAATTTCAGTATCTGAATACATTGCACGTACGTGTGTGTGTATAAATACATTATAGATTAAATACACTAGATCTATAGGTAGATAGATGCGCATTTGATATATCTATCAAATTTTTTAGTCTATATATATATATATATCTCATAACTGTCAACTTTTCCCTTTTCTTGCGAGGAATCCTATTCCGAATAAGGGAATTTCCCTTAAAAAAAGGGAAACATTGACAGGTATTTTATATATATATATATATATATATATATATATATATATATATATAAACATTTGATAGATATATTCATATAGATATCCAGACTGCGCATCTATAGATCTAGTGTATTTAATATATAATATAATATAATGTATTGTATTTAATATATAAAATATATTTCACATCTATATCTAATCTATAATATATATGTGTGTGTATATATGTGAAAGATATGTAGACTAAATACATTTGATAGATCTATCGATGAGCTGTTTGCCACTTCTTTTATCAAAAAAAGAGGGATAATTATAAGAATTGCTTTAACAGTGCAATTGTAGCCGTATCAAGGCCAGGCCCTATTGCAACCACTCTATTTCAGCGGGTCTGCTCTGAGTGTGACTGTGCATCACCCAATAACAATTATATATAAAAAACCCGCATGCTACCATCGTGTTTAAAAAACCGTATCTGCTTCCACTGCAGCAAGTGTTGACGTCCTTCTTGCTGCTGCCCTTATTTCCAAATTTGGAACCGGAAGTCAGCGTCTGCCTACTCCTCTACACTTTCCGTCTCCCCCGTTCTATGGGAATGAGGATTGGTTATATTCGTCACTTCCGCTTCCGGCCCTTCCTAAGCGGGGGGGGGGAAGAACCCGGAAGCGGCTCTGGATTGTTGTTTGCTTGCTCCTCTGTCGCTCCGCCGCCGCCGCCGCCGCCATGGGGAAGACGGACTTCCTGAGCCCCAAGGCCATCGCCAACCGCATCAAGTCGAAGGGGCTGCAGAAGCTGCGCTGGTACTGCCAGATGTGCCAGAAGCAGTGCCGGGATGAGGTGAGAGAGTAAGGGGTTTTTGGGGAGGGGGGTGTTGTGTGGAAGGGTGCCCAGTAGAGCCTCCAGAGTCAGGCGCAGCATACCTGTTTCGTGTTGTATCACCACCGCCATCCTTATTACAGTGGTACCTCGGGTTACATACGCTTCAGGTTACATACACTTCAGGTTACAGACGCTTCAAGTTACAGACTCCGCTAACCCAGAAATAGTACCTCAGGTTAAGAACTTTGCTTCAGGATGAGAACAGAAATCGTGCTCCGGCGGCAGCAGGAGGTCCCATTAGCTAAAGTGGTGTTTCAGGTTAAGAACAGTTTCAGGTTAAGAACGGACCTCCGGAACGGATTAAGTACTTAACCCGAGGTAAAGGTAAAGGGACCCCTGACCATTAGGTCCAGTCGTGGCCGACTCTGGGGTGCGACGCTCATCTCGCTTTACTGGCTGAGGGAGCCGTCGTACAGCATGACTAAGCCACTTCTGGCGAACCAGAGCAGCGCACGGAAACGCCGTTTACCTTCCCGCCGGAGCGGTACCTATTTATCTACTTGCACTCTGACGTTTTTTCGAACAACTAAGTTGGCAGGAGCAGGGACCGAGGAACGGGAGCTCACCCCGTCACGGGTATTCAAACCACCGACCTTCTGATCAGCAAATCCTAAGCTCTGTGGTTTAACCCACAGCACCACCCGCTTCCCGAGGTACCACTGTTTTATTATTATTTTATTTACCACCCTTTGCCCGAATATCCCAGGGCAGTTCACAACAGAAAAAAAGAAAATACAAAGCGAGAACGCAAAATACATAACAAAAGCAGACACGAAAATGAAGCATTCATATCCCCACCCACTCACAAACATTTGAAAATCTGCAGAATTTAAAAAGCAAAGGCAAAGCTTCGCATGTATGTTTCCCCTGGACATGGTGGCTTTGCTTGACATTAATGGCTCATCACCTTTGCAAGAAAGGACTCTTGTATATCTTCTGGAGTTGTTCCCGAGTAAGCTATGCTTTGGAAATCCACTCAGGTTAAATATCTCTGATAATTTAGGATACCATGCGCCCTTGGAACTTAACAACATTACGGCCTTCGGCTAATTAAATCATCTATGGCCTTTTAAACTGTATCTGTGAAGGCGGGTTATTGCTTTTGTTACTATGGTGTGTTTTTTTGTGTTTCACATTGTAAACCACCCTGTGATATTTGGATGAAGGGCAGTATAGATCTTTAATAAATATGCAGTAATAATGATATCCTGTGAACCGCCCTGAGACCCCCAACTATAGGGTGGTATATAAATTCAATTACTGTAGTAGTAGTAATATAAAAGATTTGTGGCTGGGTACGTAAGCCGTAAGCAACGTCCTTCTGGAAAATGATCAAGGAAAAAGCTTCACACATTTTGCATTTCCACCTAAAGTTTTATTGTGGGGTTTTTTAATGCAGGTTGCTTGTCATCTCTGAGTACAACCCTCTTATTACATTTCCCTCCTAGAATGGGTTTAAATGTCATTGCATGTCAGAATCTCACCAGCGACAGCTGCTGCTGGCGTCTGAAGATCCTCAGCAATTCATGGATTATTTTTCAGAGTGAGTTTGGCCAAAATATTAGCACTGTTTTTTACTGCTGTTTGTTAATTATTGTTGTATATTATAATCATACAAAGGCATATCACGGAATTCAGTGCGATACTAGGGAAATCATTTGGTCAGTGCATGTTTTTCAGCTTGCCTCACAGAATAATTTCCCACCTTTACTTTTCCTGCATGGTGTTCTGTTCTGCAATTTTTTGTAGATTTGACCTGTATCCATAATCTTTTAAAACACTTTCTAGGAAAAGAAAAACCTCTTAGATACCAGGACAAAAAACAATTAAGCAAGCAACACAACCTTTTCAGTGTGGTGATTTGCACATACAAAGAACTTTCAATATGTGGATGGTTGTTGAATGAGACTGGAGCATAGTGGAGGCTTCCCCCATGGGGAATTGATCTACCCTTATGTGATTGGGACCAAGTAATCTTCCTGTTCATGTGCCAGAATTTCAGTATAATGAAGAGATCAAAGTCGCATCCTGCCTCTTGCCTAGGAAGAGTTCTGTGTTACTCAGAAGCTAGCATACTTGCACACAAATGAAAGCAGTTATCTTCATATCTAATTTTGGTCAGACATTGATTTGCTGCAATTGTCCCTTTTATATTTCCCTAGGGAATTCCGGAATGATTTCTTAGAACTTCTCAGAAGACGATTTGGTAAATCACTTGGCTGGAACAGAACCACATTTCTTAAAATTCAGAATGCTTTCTATCTAACTTCAGACCTGTTATTAAGAGCATTTTTTTCCCTTCTAGGAACAAAGAGGGTCCACAATAATATAGTATATAATGAATATATTAGTCACCAAGAACACATCCATATGAATGCTACCCAGTGGGAAACTCTGACGGATTTTACCAAGTGGCTAGGGAGAGAAGGTAATTCTGTCTTCTGTTCGTGAATGGATGGCTTCAAAAAGGAAACCAAGAAACACCTAGGAATTCTGGTGTTGAAAATGTCTGAGAGCATTATCTTGCTGTTGCGAATTATTCTATCTTTCATTCAGTTGTTCCAAATTCATCTAATCCAAAGGGACAGTGTCATATAATGGAAAGTTGGGCACAGGCTTAATCTTTCTTTTTCTAAAATAGCAGCAACACGTTACTAGTACTTAATGCTTGTGACAGTATGTTTGAAAGTGTGCAAGTAATGGTCTAGCCATTACGATGGGTCTCAAGCCCTCAATGTGTTAGGGATTTTCCCCACATACAAATACAGTGGTACCTCTACTTACGTTCACCTCCTGTTACGTATCCTTCAGGATATGTACACGGCAAACCTGGAAGTATTATTCCGGGTTTTGCCGCATGTGCAGAAGCGCTCTACCGCGCCGCGTGCATGAGCAGAAGCACTCTGTCACCGCGCTCGCATGTGCAGAAGCGGTTCCCCTGGTTGCAGAAACCTCAGGATCTGACCCGAGCTCCGGAACGGATCCCGTCTGCAACCGAAGGTACCACTGTACAGAGGCTCTGGTGGACAGCATATGAGACCAAAAGTGGGTCCAACAGTCAAGAAGGCGGTTTCTGCACATGTTGTAGAAGGAAGCGAGGGGCAGATGGGGCTCATCAACCTGGGAAAGTAGCCCATTAGGAGCAGGAAAGCTCTGATCCTAAACCTGCACTGCCTTGTGAAATATCTTCAAGAGAAATAACCCTACACAAATCTGGAGCAGAGTCCCTAAGACAGTTGGATGGTGCCTTGTATGCCTCCTTCTGGCAATCCTGCAGCCATGCTAGTGCCAAATGTCTTGCTCTGCTTTCCTTTGGACTACATCAGCAAGGCCAAGAGAGGGGGGGGCTTGTCGTCTGGGCAGCTCAGGACCTCCAGACACACTGCCCAGGCTTGTGCCCTGGGGAGGTCACTTCGGTGCTGCTAACACAGTGGTTTGACTTCACACGGTTTGACCCTCTTTAGACAGGTGGATTCATAACCCTTGAAGGTTGGGCAGTGCTAGCTTGGGATGATGGGAACTGTAGTCCAAAACTCCTGGAGGGTACCATGTTGGGGAAGTCTGGTGCATACACTTGTAATCATCTTACAGTGCAGATGGCCAGGTGTGGGAGAAGAGGGAATTGATTTGCAGCTGAAAGAAGGGTTATGGGCCCTCTCTTGGATTTGTAACTGAGAAGAGATTTCAACTGGAGGTTTTTGGCTCATTGCCTTATTCCCCAGTACAGTACCCCAGATCTCTTTAATACAGCAACAGAGATCTGATAGCTTGTCATGCCACAGCATCAACCTGTGACTAATTTTATATTGACTGAAAAAGAGCGTGGAGGACACCCAAATCTCAATTCCTGGACGTGCATTCCCGTTTCTTGTTTCTGAACGACTATGAGCATTCTCTTGCTTTGTGTGTTTTTAAGGCTTCTGCAAAGTGGACGAAACTCCCAAAGGCTGGTACATCCAATATATCGACCGGGACCCTGAGACGATCCGTAGGCAGCAAGAGCAGGAGAAGAAAAAGAAACAGGACCTGGATGATGAAGAGAAAACGGCCCGATTCATTGAAGAACAAGTCCGGAGAGGCTTGGAGGGGAAAGAGCAGGTCCGCAAAGGTCTTTTCCATCAGATTTGAAGTGCAAAGGTCATTGGGTGTAACTAGAATGCCCAAGGAAGTTGGTGCAGAAGGGGCGGAGCTATTTTGCTAGCTTCCTAGCATAGATGGGTCTTCTTGCTTACCAGTAAGCAGCAGGAGTTGGCGTGCTGCAAACATTTCAGCAGGGCACCAGCATGGCCCTGTGAGTGCATTTGCAGCACATTGACTTGTCTGCTGCTTTGCCTCCCTGTCTCTTGGTAAGCAACAGTGACCCAGCTGCTGGGAGGGCAAGGCAGCCACAAGGCCGGTGAGCTGCAGACACACTGATAGAGCCAATCTAGTGTTCCTGATGGTGCCTTTGCACCTTGCTGACCCGCCCGCCGCCTCCCTGCTCTCCTTCCCGATGAACAACAGCGACCCAGCTGCTGGGAGGCTAGCATAGTTGCTCTGCTCCACTGGCAAGTGGTTCCTGCGTTGGTGGCAACATCCATCACCCCTGTCTTCCTTTCCTTGATTCCCAATGCGTCCCCGACCTGTGACCTTCCCTGCTGCAGATCTTGCCACTTTCATCTGCCCAAAAGCTGCCTGTTTCTAAAAGGGCTCCACTTGGTTCATAGAGTCTTGCTTAACTTCCCTCCTTCATCCTCGGTCACTGTTAAGTTTAAACTCCCAGAACTGCTCTGGCTTGTGTTCGTCAGTGGTGTGCCCAAGCCCTGAAGTTGCTCTGTTATCCTCTCGCAGGGAGAACCGGTCTACACAGAACTGAACAGAGAAAACGAGGAGGAGAAAGGTATATTATAGTATTATAGTATTTTAATATTTGTAATATTAATTTAATATATTTTTGGAAGCCGCCCAGAGTGGCTGGGGAGGCCCAGCCTGATGGGCGGGGTATAAATAACAATAAAATAATAATAATAATTATTATTAAATGGATATGGAACCCTGTGATCTCCCCAGGCAAGGCTTTTGCGGGAACCAATTGGCAAGCCTGAGATTGAACTCATTGTCTGGAGAGCATGAACTAAGAGGGAACATCTTTTTTCCCTTTATTTCAGTGGTATTTAATTTGTGCAAAGGAGCAAGCACTTCAACAGCGTCTCATTCCAAAGCCAGGTCAGTGTCTTTCCAGTCTGCATTTTTTGTTTCTCATCTGCCCTTATTCGCACTGTGAATATTTTGCCAGTCGACAAGTTTGTTCCACGGGGTGCCCCCCATTACCTGACTTTTCTGCCTCTCCCTTCACACCTCAGAGAAAGGAGGACAACCTTTGGGATTGGACTCCAAGCCTGGGAGTGGCAATCTTGCCAGCTTCTGCTTTCCTTTGAAAAATCTGGAACATGGGTCAGCGTTGGAGGGGTGGAATGTCAAGACATCTCCTTTCCATCTCCCTGACTCTTTCCATACCTTCATTTCATGTCCCTGTGGGCTCTTAACACCTTCCTATCTAAACCCAGTTGCACTATCAGCAACCTTCGTTTTCTGATCCTTGACCAGAAATGGAAGGGGTGGTTTGAAAATACAGGGGGAAATTCAGCATTGTGCTCTTGCGATCATTCAGCCCTGTTGTGCCGGCAAAAGCCCTTGTATTCCTTCTACTGCTACGTCTGTTGAATCCAGCCCATAGAATTGCACCCAGTGCTAGCCATACTCAGAGTAGTCCAATTTAAATTAATGGGAATACCTAACATAGACTCATTGATACCAGTAGGTCTGAGTAGAATTCCATTGAATTCAACCCTTATTCACTTGGGAACAGGGTAAACTGAGCATGATAGGCAGAGGTATAGAGCAGCATTTAATATCCGAGCACAGGACTTGAGTTTCTTAGTGGCAATCGGATTGGCACTCTGCTGGGCCAATCAAGCTGCTTCTTGGAGAGGGGGGTGGGCCCTTGCAGCCCCTGTTAAGTGTTATGTTTCTCTGAGAAAGCTTGCAGTCTCTTTTTTTTTTTAATAATAATTTTTTATTGTTTTTACAAAACAAAAAAAAAAACAGGGAACAAGGGTATAGGAAAAACAAACAAATCACAAACAAATACATAAAACATGACTTCCCCATACCTCCCCTTCTCTGCATCATTATTTTATAATGTGTCAGCAACCCTTCAGTCAATTTCTCTATATATTCTCATTAAGTTTCCCCCTTTAATTTACGATTTACAGCTGTAGTTCTTTGTTTCTAGCCTCTCGACATCTTAACCGTCCGATATTTTACAATAGTTCTTAAGGTATACTTTAAATTTTCTCCAATCTTCCTCCACCGCCTCCTTCCTCTGGTCACGGATTCTGCCGGTCATCTCTGCCAATCCCATATATTCGATCACCTTCATCTGCCATTCCTCCAGAGTGGGTAGTTCTTGCATCTTCCAATACTTTGCTAAAAGAATTCTTGCTGCCGTGGTTGCATACATAAAAAAAGTCTTATCCTTCTTCGGTACCAATTGGCCCACCATGCCCAGAAGAAAAGCCTCTGGTTTCTTTGAAAACGTCCATTTAAGGACTTTCTTAATTTCGTTATAGATCATTTCCCAGTAGGCCTTAATTTTTGGGCAGGTCCACCAAAGGTGATAGAAGGTTCCTTCAGCTTCCTTACATTTCCAACATTTGTTATTGGGCAAATGATAGATCTTAGCAAGCTTGACTGGAGTCATGTACCACCTGTAAATCATTTTCATAATATTTTCTTTCAAAACAGTACATGCTGTGAATTTCAAACCGGTGGTCCATAACTGTTCCCAGTCAGCAAACATAATGTCATGACCAACATCTTGTGCCCATTTAATCATAGCTGATTTTACCGTTTCATCCTGTACATTCCATTTCAGCAGCAGGTTATACATTCTGGATAAGTTTTTTGTATTGGGTTCTAACAGTTCCGTTTCTAGCTTTGACTTTTCACTCTGGAATCCTACTTTCCTGTCCAGCTTAAACACTTCATTTATTTGGTGGTAATGTAGCCAATCTCTAACTCTATGTTTTAATTTTTCATAACTCTTTAATTTAAACTTTTCTCCATCCTTTTCTAACATTTCATCATATTTTAACCAATTTGAGTCCATGTTGAGTTTTTTAACTGCTTTTGCTTCCATTGGTGATAACCATCTGGGGGTTTTATTTTCCATTAAATCTTTGTACCTGATCCAGACATTATACAATGCCTTCCGTACCATATGGTTTTTAAAACTCTTATGCACTTTCACCTTGTCATACCACAGATACGCATGCCAGCCGAGGTTATTATCATAACCTTCTAGATCTAAGATGTCTGTGTCCTCAAGAAGTAGCCATTGTTTTAGCCAGCAAAAAGCTGCTGCCTCATAGTAGAGCCTCAAGTCCGGCAGGGCAAATCCCCCTCTATCTTTTGCGTCTGTTAAGATCTTAAACTTAATTCTGGGCTTTTTGCCCTGCCAGACAAATTTAGATATATCTTTTTGCCACCTCTTGAAACACTCCATCTTATCCAGAATTTGTAAAGTCTGAAACAGGAATAACACTCTCGGCAATACATTCATTTTGATAACAGCTATACGGCCTAACAAGGAAAGTTTCAGTCTAGACCATATATCTAGATCCCTTTTGACTTCTGTCCAGCATTTCTCATAATTATCCTTAAATAAGTTAGCATTTTTTGATGTTAAGTTTACCCCCAGATATTTAACTTTTTTAACAATTTCCAAACCCGTTACGTTTTGAAATCTATCTTTTTCTTCCGGTATCAAATTTTTCCCCAACACTTTGGTTTTTTGTTTGTTCAATTTAAATCCTGCCACTTGACCAAATATCTCAATTAGGTCCAACACTCTTTTCGTACTCTCCTCTGGCTGTTGTAATGTTAAAACTAAGTCATCTGCAAATGCCCTTAATTTATAATGTTTCGCTCCGACCTGAATACCTTTAACCAGCGGGTCCATTCTAATCATGTTTAACAAAACCTCCAGGACAGATATAAACAGGAGGGGAGACATAGGGCATCCCTGTCGTGTACCCTTTTCTATTGATATATCATCCATCACCATACCATTCACGATTAATTTTGCTTTTTGTTCTGCATATATCGCACCTATACCATTTTGAAATCTTTGGCCTACCCCCATTCCCTGGAGATTCTTCATCATAAAACTCCAATTGATATTGTCAAAGGCTTTCTCCGCATCCACAAAGATCAAAACTGCCTTTTTGTTAATGTCCATTTCCAACAGTTCCAGAATGTCTAAAATATTTCTCACATTACTTGACATATATCTCCCTGGGAGAAAGCCTGTTTGGTCCTTATGAATCTCCCCTACTAACACTCTTTTAAATCTTTTTGCCAGAATGTCTGCAAAAATTTTATAATCCACATTCAACAGTGATATAGGCCTATAGTTTTTTACTTGGCTTTTGCCAGTCTCTGTCTTTGGTATAAGTGAGATGAATGCCTCTTTCCACGATTCGGGAGCCTTTTTCCCCTCCAAAATTTGATTGCAGACTTCTTTCAATGGTTGAGTCAACCATTCTTTTAACATTTTGTAATATCCTGCAGTTAAACCATCCGGTCCTGGAGATTTCCCCAATTTCATATTCTGAATGGCACCCTCTATTTCTTGTTCTGTTATTCTCCCATTTAAGGTCATCTTATTCTGTTCTGAGATTTTTGAGAGTCCATATTTTCTGATGAATTCCTCTATTTCTTGCTCGTTTGTTGGGCCTTGCGCATACAGTTTTTTGAAGAAACTTTGAAAACAATTGCTTATCTCATTTGGTCTAGTGATTATTCTTCCATCTTCTTCCAAAGATGTTACAGTATTCAGTTTTTGTCTTTTTTTCAATTGCCATGATAGCAGTTTCCCGCATTTATCTGCCGATTCAAATGTCTTTTGTCTCATCTGCTTTATCTTCCATTCTATTTCTTGATTCATCAGTTCCATATATTGCATCTGGTAGAATTTTATTTCTCTTAATATTTCTTGTGACTTTGGTTTAGATCTTAACTTCTTCTCTTCTTCCTTTATTTTTTCCAGGATTTTCTCTTCCCTCTCCTTTTGCTTTCTTCTCTTTAGGGAATTCTGCTGGATAAGAAAACCACGCATCACAGCTTTACTTGCATCCCAGATTGTTCTTTTCTCCACATTTGTTCTTAAATTTATCTCAAAGTATTCTCTTAAAGTTTTTTGGGCCTTCTTGTAGATTTCTTCATCTTTTAAGAGGGTGTCATTCATTCTCCATCGAAATGTTCCCGCCGTTGTTTGTTTCATTTCCATTTTTACAGCATTATGGTCGGAGCAGGTTTTTGGGCAGATTTCTATCTTCTTAACTTTTGATGCCAGATTGCTGGAGATCCAAATTTGGTCAATTCTAGTCCATGTCATCTTTGCTTCGGAGAAAAAGGTTCCCTCTCTTTCTAGAGGGTTCCTTGTTCTCCAAATGTCTATTAAGTCCATATTGTCGGTCATTTCAAAAAAAGCCTTTGGTAGTCTCCCGTCCTTGGATATCACAAGTCTTTGGGCTTTGTCCATGTTTGTGGAGACTACTCCGTTCATATCGCCCATCATTACAATTTTATAGTCCATAAAGTCTGATAGAGTCTCATGCAATTTCTTGAAAAATTCCGCCTTCCCCTCGTTAGGTGCATACACCCCTACTATTAAAAGTTTTTCTCCTTGCGATTGAATTTCAACTGCCAAATATCTTCCTTGCTCGTCCTTAAATATCATTTTTGGGGCCAATTTTTCTTTAATGTACATCACTACGCCTCTTTTTTTGACTTTATCTGATGATATAAATTCCAATCCTAGTCTCTTATTTATCAGAAGCTTCCTATGGGTTCTGGCTATATGTGTTTCTTGGAGGCATATTATGTCCAATTGTTCTTTTTTTAGAATGTAAAAAACTTGTTTTCTTTTTCGGGGAAGGTTCAAACCATTGCAATTCCAGGTTAATAGTTGCAGAGACATCTTGGTTTATTGATGGGTATCTGTTCCTCCGACCGCACCCAATAATTGTTCTTCTTCGGTTGGTGGTGGTGAAGTAAGTCCAAATGATAGATTTGAAATGTCTGTTGGTTCTCTTGGGATCACAGTCCCTTTTTGTAAGTCCTCAAAGTTTCTTTCCAAAAACTGGTCCTTGTCCTGTATTGTTTTGATCTTTATCTTCCTCCCTTTAAAGTTGAAGGACAATCCTTGTGGAAATTCCCACCTAAATGGGATGCTATTTCCCTTCAGCAGGTCAACAAGGTCTTTAAAGTAGGTCCTTACTTGCAAGATGTAACGAGGGATGTCTTTAAAAATCTGTATCTGAGAGTTTCCTATCACCAATGCCTTCTGAAAATGTAGATTTAATATTTTGTCTCTCTCTTCTCTGGATCTTAATGTGATTAGACAATCCCTCGGCTTTTTGCCTTGTCTCCTGCCCAGCCGGAAGGCTGTGGTTATCTCAAAATCTTCTTCTCCTTCCCAGTCCTCCAACCAAAATCCGTGAATATTCTCTGTGAGGAATTCCTTAAGGTCGTCCTTTTCTTCCTCAGGGACAAGTCTCAGCTTCAGATTCTTCCCTTTTCTCTCAAGTTCCATCAAGGCCAAGGTTGCATCATGTTCACCCACTTTCCTCTCAATTGGAACAAATTTTCCTTTAAATTCCTCAACCGTACTTTGAGCACTCTCGGCTATCCTCCTCGTTTCTGTATTTTCCTGTATTAATTTATTTATGGAGTCAGTATGAGATGAAATCGTTGTTGTGTTCAGGTCTAATCTTGTTGTAAGTTCTGTCAATTTTCTGGAATTTTCTGCCAACTTCTTGGAGTTGTCTGTGGATTGCTTTGTCAATGCCTCTAGAGACTGGTTTATTTTAAGCAGTGCCTGTGTCATAGAATCCATTGATGCTGTTGTTACCCTTTCCTGTGCAGCTGGTAAGCCTGCCGTGGAGGCCCTTTTCTTTTGTGCTTGTGCTTTTGTTCTGGCCCTTGTTGATATTTCCTCCACTGGATTGCTCATAGCCAAGGTCGTTCTCACAGGAAAGGTTTAAGTGGAAAATCCCACTGTTATTTTTTCCAATGGAACAATGTCTCTCTTTCCCTCTAGGGGGAGTAGAATGTATCCCAAAAGTGAAAGTCACAAAGAAGCCTTAAGCATATATCGATACAAATCCAATAGTCCAACACGAACTTTACTTTGTATCAAGGTAAAACAATCTTCTAAATAAGCCAAAACCGTTACTTTTTATCAAATAGAGTCATTCACATCTGCCGTCCGATTTTGACAGCTCCCTTTTGACAGTTCCCTTTTCCAGCGATACAACTCTGATCAGGCAGCCCCTACCAGGGGGGTTTAGCGGTGAGGGGGGATGACTTCTCTTAATGTTTTCAGCAGGTTAATAATGTCTCTTTTTTTTCTTCTTCCCCCCCCTATTCCTGCCCAAAAGGGGGGGAGGTTACTCTCTGATGTCGGGCTTGTAGTTTTAAAAAGCACTTGTCATATAAAAACAACTTGATTTTTTCGTTGCTTGATTAAACATGCAGTTTCCGGGGGGCAGACTTCCTTGATTTAATGCCTCCCGTTTTCAGCCAAATCCAAGTTTTTAAGTCCCGTTAATGGTTGTTTTAAAGTTCTTACTCACGGGTATCGATGCCAATTGTAGTTTCAGGAAGGAATCGGCGCTCTCCGTTAATGGCGACGCGGCTTCACTCTGCGGGCTGGGTAGCGACTCTCAGCACCGCGCTCACACCCGATGCCGCTCCGGAGCCTTTAAAAAGGCTCTTTCGCAGTACCGGGGGGCGCAAAGGTGCCCACCGAGTCTCCTTGTTCGCAGGCTTCAGCGCCTGCGATTTTAGGGGTCCCCCGCTCGCCGTAGCGGGTCAGACCCGAACTCGCAGAGCAGTCTCGCCTCGGAGCTCGAGGCTAAGACCGCCATTAAAACGCTGGCGCCGACCGGAAGTCGAAAGCTTGCAGTCTCAGGCTGCAGGCCTAGCCCCGCTTACCTGAGAGTAAGCCCTGTTGAATTCACTAGGACTTAGCTTCTGAGTAGACAGGGGTTAGGTTTGCATTGTTCGTCTGCGTTCTCTTTATTCAGCGCGCTTGGATCCAGTGCATTGAAGGAGGCGGGAGCAGCACCCACAGTGAAGCGGAAAGAAACACCTCAGAATTCAGAGAAGGAGAAGAAGAAGAAGAAGAAAACAGCCCTCGACGAGATCATGGAGGTGCAGTGAGATGAAATTTGCAGAATTAAGTTGCAAATGTGAAAGAAAAAAAAAGGGAACAAAGCATGGAGATCTGCAAGAAACATAAAGCAGCCATGCGGGGTTAAGATTTCCATCTGAATAGCTTGAAAAAGTAAGAGGTTTACACTTCACACTAATCCGTATCATGGCTTAGCACCAACCTGTGAATTTCTAGAAAGGAGATTACAGCTGCTTTGCATTTTGCTACCGCATTTTGTTGAGCTATGGTTTGGTGCATCGTTCAAATTTGGGCTTCTGGTTTCGCCCTCTTGGACAAACCACGACCCGTAAACGTTAGGGCGGACCTAGATGGCAGCCCATGGTTGTTCTGGAGAGAGCTAACCAGGAGGAGCAAAACAGTCCCCATCTCCTCTCCCAGAGCCCATTAATTCATGCTTCTCACTATAATAAGAAGCCCCCTTTCTCAAAAACATCTCTCTTTGCACCTTGAGTAAAATGTGATAGAGCCACCAGGGGCATTGCTGTCTGGGAAAGTGTATGGAAAATATATTCCAGACAATAGTTGTTTTTTTAAAGTTCAGATTCTCATGGTTGAAATGTTGAGGGGTGGGCTGGGGGATCCATGTTGTTGGTGATACCTCTCTGGAAGTCATAAAATTCATTCTTTGGGGACTGGTTAATGCCCATGTGATTCTGGACAAATCGAAACAACAGAGCATGTGCTTCTCCAGTGCCTATATTATAGAGACATTTGTATTAGCCTCATCTCCCCACTACTCCATAAGTACCCAGGGCTCATAGGACAATTCTATATTCCCCTGCTGCTTTCAGATACCAAGCCTGCTACCACATATAATGTTGCCAGATTCTGCATAGCAGCGCTCAAAATTCGTCGGATGATGACCTGTGCCACAAACTGGATTTAATGAACACTCATATCAGGGTGCTTTGTAAATTGATAGCCATAGGCTTTTATATACTAACCTTTTATGCTCTTCGACATCTGTTTAATGCTCTTTTTTTATATACATTTTTATTAATTTTAACATACAAATTATAAAACGTACCACACAAATTATGACATCTGTTTAATGCTCTTAACCTTTCTTATAGATTCTTTTAGCTGCTTTTAGAGTCTTATAGGTTTTGTATATATACCTTCTGTTTTAATACTTTTAGCTTTCCAAAACGTTTTACATATTTTGAATGTTTGCAACCCCCCCTCCCACTTATGCTGATATATGACCGTAATAAAGCAACACACTTTAAATATCATCCTTCCTTTGATCTTAAATTTGAACCAGTTCTGTGTCCTTTCCTCTCTTAGTTTGAGGAAGAGAAGAAGAAATCTTCGCGGACAGACCATTGGCTGCAGCCTGTAAGTATCCAAATGGGGATCTGGATCCTATCATTCAGCGTGCAAGCTGCATTTTCACTTTCAGGCTGCTTCCATCCAAACAATACTCCGTAATGGAATAGAGGATTGATTTGCTCACGTGCCGGTTTTGTGTCTGGACCAAACGATGTGGAGTATTGGAAGGGTAGCACTTTATTTTTAATCTGGTTTCAGAATGAATTTTTTAAAAGTCCACTTTCAAGCCCCATCTGCACACTGCATTTAAAGTAGTATGATGCCACTTTAAAAAGTCACGGCTTTCTTCAAAGAATGCTGGGAAGTGTAGTTCTTTGAGGGTGCTGGGAGTGCTAGTTTTCTGTGTGCATTAGGGAAGGGTGGACAATGGGACAAGGCCAGAGCAGCTGTGACCGCAGTCTGTGGCACAATGGTTAACCAAATAAACAGGGCCTCTGGGTTGCAGCCAAGGTCCTCACAGGCAGCATCTGCTGAGATCCATGAGATGAAAGGAGAGCAACCTACCTGAATGTATTTTGTCCTTTTTTAATCTCTTTCCCCCCCATGAATCAGATGAATTTGTTTTAATTTGTAATTTGAATTGAACAAATGAGAAAAATTGCATGTGGTGGTAATATGAAGGGATTGAATAATGCTTTTGTTTTTATTTTATTTTTGCATAAATTTTGTTAGGTTTTTCTGTTTTACATTTTAGGATATTCATTTGAACAACCGTAAAATACCAATGACTTCCCTTCTCCTCCTTCCATGGTTCATTTTGCATGCCGTAGATCCCTGCATATTTTACATAAACGAAACCATTCAGTATTCCACTTTTAGGGACGCAGGTGGCGCTGTGGGTTAAACCACAGAGCCTAGGGCTTGCCGATCAGAAGGTCGGCGGTTCGAATCCCTGCAACGGGGTGAGCTCCCGTTGCTCGGTCCCTGCTCCTGCCAACCTAGCAGTTCGAAAGCACGTCAAGTGCAAGTAGATAAATAGGTACCACTCCGGCGGGAAGGTAAACAGCGTTTCCATGCGCTGCTCTGGTTCACCAGAAGCAGCTTAGTCATGCTGGCCTCATGACCCGGAAGCTGTACGCCGGCTCCCTCGGCCAGTAAAGCGAGATGAGTGCCACAACCCCAGAGTCAGCCACGACTGGACCTAATGTTCAGGGGTCCCTTTACCTTTATTCCACTTTTACATTCATCAAAACTTATTTACACTGTTGAATTTATCTTAATTCTGCCAACGTTTTCAAATGTATACAGTTTTCACCCATATATTCATTAAGCATTTTCCAATCTTCTTTACACATATATTCTTCTTGTTCTCTTATCCTATGTATTAAATCTGCAATCTGTGCATATTCCGTCAGTTTAAGTTGCCATTCTTCTTTAGTTGGGACCTCACTCGTTTTCCATTTTGGGTTTAAGGAAACACGGGCCGCGGTAGTGGCATACGTAAATAGCCTTTCCCCCTCTCTCTTCTCCAGGAAATTGTGGTCAAAATTATAACGAAGAAACTGGGTGAGAAATACCACAAAAAGAAGGCAGTTGTCAAGGTGAGCCCGCTGGCCTTTTATGTGTCAGTAAACATGTTTGTTATGGTTGAGGGAGGAGGTATTTGGCGTGGTTGAAGCAGCTGTGCTGCAGGGCTCAGGGTTTTCCCAGACACTGTTCTGCATCCCCACTGGGCTGCTGTGACATTAGACAGGGATGGGGAACCTGTGCCCCCCCCCCCCGAAATGTTGCTGCCATCATTCCTGGCCAAGGAACTCAGTCTCTTAAACTTAAGCCAATAAAAAGTATTGTATATCAATATACGTATCAAGGCTTTGAGATTAGACCACTGAAGAAGTCCAGAAAACTACTTTGGGAGTGTGCTACCTTCAAGCCCCAGTAAAAGGGCCCCATTGGGGGTGAACAGCGCCCTCTTGATGACTTGGACCGCCAGGGCGAAACAGGTGCAAAACGCCAGCACCCTCTCGTCTACAACTTCATTAACATCCATCTACAACTTCATTAGCATCTCTCAGTATTGTGAACAACATCAAACTTATCTTTTGTTGGTATCTTCATGAACTTACCTAAAAAGATAAAGAAAACAAAAGACTGAATTGAGCACTTGAAAAATCCATTGAAATCAGACATTATAAGTGCATCTTAGGTTGGGTAGTTCGTAAGTCTCTGTGGCTTTGCATAATGGTCTGTATTTTTCTCAGAAGATTGATAAAGAATGCATAATCATTTTGGTAATTATTGTGCGTGTATTAGTCGTCAACATGTTGCATGAGTTGTACTACTGATATCAGCAGCACAGGTTGCATTTTTCTAGCATCGTTCCTGGCCAGGCTGGGAGATGGAAGTGCAATAGCCCTGGGTGTGCTGCAGGTTCCACATTCCTGAATCAGAGAGCCCTGGTAAAACCTGGCTCTGCGAGGGCCGGGTTCATATCCAGTGCCTTTGAGAAAGCCAGGTGCCATGGAAAATTAAAGTGCCTTGGGAAAGTTGCACTGCTCAGTCCCAAGTTTTCCATCTGACATGGGAGATCCACCATTCCGTTCACCCACCTCACCCTGGCAAGTGTTTCCTTGCCTCTAGAGCAGGCATGTCCAAATTCCGGCACGGGGGCCATTTGTGGCAATGGAAAGTGCTTTTAAGGAGAGAGGGAAGAAAAAGGGACACACACACACACTTCCTTTAACATGTATTTGCTAGTCAAACCTCATCAAGAGGTTTGTGCCAGCTTGGTGTTATGTTCCTGTTCATATTTTTTGAACTTAAAAGTTGACAGACAACCTTTATTACCAATAATATGTAATATTCTTTACAATGTTCCTGACGTATATTTCAGCTTCCTGGATTTTTTCCCCATCTGGCCTTCAGATATGAAAGGCAGAGTGATTTAACAGCAGTTTAGATTTGTCATCCATGTGACAAAATGAAAATTAATGTCGTTTGCAATAAACTTTGCATGAAATAATTAATTTGCATTTCATTTAATTTGCATTTAATTTCAATGGTTCAAAGAACGTCAGGCAAAATGGTCGGCCCTCACGCACCTTCACTTCATCAAATCTGGCCCTCTTTGAAAAACCTTCTAGAGAATGGGCCTTTTCTGCACTGGCTCCCCATTTGTGGAATGCTGTTCCCAGAGAGGCTCACTTGGCGACATCACTACATGTCTTTAGGCGCCCGGTGGAAGCAAACCTCTTTACCCAGGCCTTTAGCCATTAAATAATCTATAGGCCATTATATTTGTGTGAGGGGACTGTTACGGTTATTTTATTATTATGCTGTGTATTATGTTTTTACTATTATGTTGTATAAATCATGTTCTTAATGTTCTACACTGCCCTGGGATCTTTGGATAAAGGATGATATATAAATTGAAATGATGATGATGATGATGATGATGATGATAATGATGTGCATTAATATTATAGGAAGTAATTGACAAATACACAGCAGTTGTCAAGGTGATTGACTCTGGGGATAAATTGAAGCTTGACCAAACACATCTGGAGACTGTGATCCCAGCACCAGGTAAGCCGTCTTGCCAGACCAATAAGAGAAGACTTTGCTGGATCAGGCCCATCTAGTACCAACCAGATGCCTATGGGAAGCCTGAAAGCAGGATCTGAGCACAGTTTTTGCCTCCCAGGCTGCCTCTGGCACAGGAGATAGAGCCTGGCTAGAATGCCTAGTAGCCACCAACTTGAGATTTCCATTTCCCTTTCCCTAGACCAGGCTTCTTCAACCTCGGCCCTCCAGATGTTTTTGGCCTACAACTCCAATGAACCCTAGCTAGCAAGACCAGTGGTCAGGGATGATGGGAATTGTAGTCTCAAAAATATCTGGAGGACCAGGGTTGAGGAAGCCTGCCCTAGACGCCTTCATGTCTTTAGGCATTTAAACTTTCAAACGCTCATCATTGCCTCAGGCTTCTAGGAACCAGAAAACTGAGATGCAGCTCATCGGTCTGTGTTGCTCAAGTCTTGGCTTTAGGGCCCCAATCACTAAGAAAACTGATGGTGGTTTTGTAGCTGCTAAGCATCACATGCCTAATTTTGCTTGCTGCTGCTTTCTGTTGAATCCAACCGCTTTGAAGCCCAGGTGGAGTGATACTAGATGGAAAGTTAGGCTATCAGTTACCGTGGGTGGCTCCTGTCCGCTTTGCTGCTTTAAAGCGAGCCTCAGAGGAGGGAAGGAAGGGGAACCATGGCTTATCTAAGTCCAGTTAATAATGCTGAGCCTGATTTTATATGCATCTCAAAGCCCTTGACATATATACATTATAATGACAAGCTGAGATAGGCCTCCTGCATAGGAGGAGGGGAGGAGAAGAGAGGGCGCCATCATAGCTCAACGGGGAGAGCATGGAGAAGATCCCAAGTTCAGTCCTTGAAAGCTTCTCCAGGTAGGACTGAAGGTGTGTCTCCTGAAACCCAGGTGAGCCTCTGCCCATCAGTGAAGACAAAACTGAGCTAAATGGGCTCAGGGGTCCTGACGTGGTACAGGGAAGGTCCCTCTGTTCCTGTTTAAATTAGCCCTTTCTTCAGAACCATGGGGACTACAATCTTAGTTTGTTTTTAAAGGGGACAGCTGTAACCTCAGTGGCTTTGCATGCAGAACACCACACGTTCAATCCCCAGCCTCTCCAGGCCTGAAACTCTGGCAAACTGCTACCAGTCAGTGTTGACATTACTAAGCTAGATGGAGTAGTGGATCCGACTCCTTATAAGGCAGCTTCCTAGGTTCCCATTAATGCTTCAGATCTGGGTGTGAGGCTTGCTCTCACGTTTAGTGTGGCGAAGGTGGTTCTTTGCACATCTGGAAGATGACTGTGTCACCTCCCATCACCCTCTTGAAGGTGCTTTTACAGCTCAGGGAAAAGGGCAGGCAGCCACAGCATCTGTAGACTGTAGCATCCTGAATTAAGGGAGGGAGGGATTCCCCTTGCAGCCAAAGGGTTGTTTGAGGCCACCACGAAAGAGCTGATCTTAAGCTTGAAACCAGGACTTGCTCTTTAACCGTGCTGCTCCTCCAGTTGCCAATGCCATCCATGTAACCTTGTGTGAATATCAAGTGTGGGTTGTGTCCAGGAACCTGGAAGGATTTCTTTCACATGAGTGCATGTTTCCGTCTTTAAATAAACAGCCCATGCAAGTTTCCAGCTCTTATGGCCATGCCTGGCTGTCTCAGTGGAAATCTGGGGAGGCTGAGGTGGACTTTCCAGTGGTCAAAGTCTTTCTGCCCAGCATCTATTTCCTGCCCTCTTTCCCCACTGAACCCCCGAACCCTGCTTCAAAGCAAGCCACGGAGGGGATTCCCTCCGCTTTGAAGCAGGAAAGTGGAAGAGGAGCTGCTTACACGAGCTCCCCTCCCACTTTCCTGCTTCAAAGGGAGCCCAGGAGGAGGGAATCCGCTGCAGCCTCCAGCAGAAGATCCACGGGTCTTCCTTCCCTCCTCCGTGGTTGCTTTGAAGCAGGAAAGTGGCAGAGAAGCTGCTTACACGGGTGTAAGCTGCTCCCCTCCCACTTTCCTGCTTCAATGCAGCCTCGAGCAGCGAGGATCCATGGGTCCACTTCTTCCCTCCTCCATGGTTGCACGGGTGTAAGCAGCTTCCCTCCCACTTTGCTGCTTTAAAGCGAGCCACGGAGGAGGGAGGGACCAACAGAATCCCCAGTCCCTCCTCCCGCCTCCTTGTAAACCCAGCCAGAGCCACAGACACACTCTATGCAGCTCTTGCTTTAAAGGGAGAGCTGCGCAGAGCTTGTCGGCAGCAGCGGCTCTTGCTGGCTTCGCTCCATAAGACATTTCCCCTTACTTTTTAAGGGGAAAAAAGTGCGTCCAATGGTGCAAAAAATACGGTAACCCTTAACTTAAAATTGTAGCAGAGGGGGGAGGTCTGTTTATGAAGTCATTTGACAGACTTTCATAGGCTAGACTCTTATTTCAGAACACCAATTTCCAGTTCCAAATGCAACAGTGGCCCAGTTCACATGACAGAATTATTGATGTAATTATGACATTAATAAAGAATAATACTATGGAGGTCATTATTTTTGCTTGTTATTGTATCTATGTTGTGTTTTTATATTGTAAACTGCCCTGTGATCTTCCAGTGAAGAGCGGTATAGAGATTTAATAAGTAATAAATAATAATAAATAGTTTAAGAGTTCATCCTTGGTGATTGTGGCTGCCGGTAGCCTTGCAAAGGTTTGAGCCACTTGCATTTGACAGCCGAAAGCCATGTAATCAGAACCTGAAATATCTCTTCATTTTTTTATTTTTAAAAAAATCTAGTCCTCACAATTTCTTGGCAAATACTTAAAAAACTGTGTTTATGGAAGATAATCTTACTCGGCTGCGAGCGATCGCCAGAGAAGAAGGTTGTTTGTTTGTGATTGGCTGTGGTGGACTTTGTTTTCATGTGTGAGTGGGGTGGGTGGGTGTTTTTGAATCAGATTAGCCATATTGATTTGTATGCTGTTGGTGAATTCTTGTCGTTGTCTTGTTGGGCTGTGGATGTGATTAAGGGGAGCCATAGCGGGCTGAAGGCGTCTTCCATTTGTCCCCGTGTCAGATTCAGTTTATTGGTTAGTTTTTCTAATAAGGCTGTTTCCCATACTAGTTGGTACCATTGGTCCATGTTTACTCCCAATCAAATCCCACCTTCTCAACCTCCCCAATGCCAGAAGGCAGCAATGAAATTGGGAGATAGAGCTCTGTGAGCTCAGGCGACAGAATAGTGTTTTGCATGCAGAAGAATCCAGTTACCAGTGTCTGTGCATTCAGAAAAGACAGCATTAAGTTAGGCTAACCCAGGGTTTTACTCGATCTAAAGCAATTCACATGTGTTCATGTTTCAGGCAAAAAGGTGCTGGTTCTAAACGGGGGCTATAGAGGAAATGAAGCTACCTTAGAGAGCATAAATGAGAAAAAGTTTTCGGCGACGATACTCATTGAAACTGTAAGTATCTTTTCACCCCTGCTGTCTCACGGTGTGCTGTTTGGAACTTTAACAAGGCAGTCCTGTGCTTACTCAGAAGTAAGCCCCACTGTGTCCAGAGGGTCTTACTCCCAGGTAAATATTGCACAGGACTGCTGCCGAAGCCTCATTTTGGGTATTTTGGCACCATAAATGAAATATTAAAATATTCCCCAACCCAAACTGCACCCCCCATTAGAACAGAGCTCTTGATCAATCTTCTCACTAATCCTGCATAACACTTTGCCAAGTCCCAGCCTAACCTGTGCGTTTTCCCAAAGCTTGGCAAACTCGTAACATTTCAGCTTCTATTTACTGCTAATGTCGTTTTAAGATTTCTGTATCATCAGTACTGTTTGCCTAATGGACGAAAGAATCTCTCTCCTTGCCTGTTTTTCTATCCTATTTTTCCTTTTCTGGTCACTTTAGCTTCGTGAGCTTTCCTCTTGAGTAAACAGTGCAGTTTGGCAGGGAGGGAGAGATTATGAAAAGAGCTCTGCTGGCTCAGACCATTAGCAACTGATCGCAAGGGTGGTATACTAATAGCCTTATCCAGCATTGTTTTTTTCTAATCCACTTTTAAAGCCGCCCAGGTCTGTGACCATCACCAAATTTTGTGGGAGAAAATTCCATAGTTCAGGCTATCTGCTGCATGGAGAAGTATTTCTTCTTCTTTGCTCTGAATCTCCCACTATTCACCTTCGTTTTCTCTATATCATGCAGAATTTCATATCCTTCTCTCATTTCCTCCCTTACTCACCTTTTATCTTCAAATTAGATAAAGGGGTAAAGGGGACCCCTGACCATTAGGTCCAGTCATGGCCGACTCTGGGGCTGTGGCGCTCATCTCGCTTTATTGGTCGAGGGAGCCGGCGTACAGATTCCGGGTCATGTGGCCAGCATGACTAAGCCGCTTCTGGCGAACCAGAGCAGCGCACGGAAACGCCGTTTACCTGCCCGCCGGAGCAGTACCTATTTATCTACTTGCACTTTGATGTGCTTTCAAACTGCTAGGTTGGCAGGAGCAGGGACCGAACAACGGGAGTTCACCCCGTCGCGGGGATTTGAACCGCCGGCCTTCTGATTGGCAAGGCCTAGGCTCTGTGGTTTAACCCACAGCGCCACCCGCGTCCCTTATCTTCAAATTAGAAAGCCCCAAATGTCCTAACATTTCCACATAAGCAGGTCCCTCTAGCAACTGCCTGACTGAAGGTTTCCTTTTGCCTGACTTCCCTTCCCAGGGACCTCTGAAAGGACGTAAAGTTGAAGGCATCCCCTATGAAGACATTTCCAAGTTGGCCTGAGATGATTAGAAGAGCAGACGGACTGGGAGGTACCCTACCTAAGGATTCCGTGATGCACTCAACTCCACTGTGTCGGAGTTTTACAACTTGTATTTTAGAAAAAACCAAAATTTTATTATATTTTTATGTAATGAACCGTTGATTTTTTGTGCCTAAAATCCCTTACATATCAAAATTCTGCAACAGTGTAGTATTTAATTTCAAATTGTCCAGTGCATTTGATGAGAAGCAGTCATTCCGTTAAGCCAGCTCAGTTTGTGGCTAAGCCCAAACCCCATTTCATCCTCCCAGCTAAGGGCGGTCTAGGAAAGAGGCAATTTTCAGTGCTGGCTCAGTCCTCGCTTCAGTTTTTGTCATGTTCCCCCATCACTGCCCTAATGTGATTAACGAAAGTACACTTGGAGGAATCCGTTCGCAGGCAAGCCTGTGTTAGTCAGGTTATGGCAAAGAACACCCCATGGGAGAGTCTGCCTAGGATCCAAGGACAGTGGTACCTCGGTTTACGAACTTAATCCGTTCCTGAAGTCCGTTCTTAAACGAAATCCATTCTTAAACGGAGGCGCGATTTCCCTAATGAGACCTCCTGCCACCAGTGCCCTTCCAATGTTCGGCTTCCGTTTCTAGACTGAGGTAAAGTTCACAAACCGAAACACTACAGTGGTACCCCTGGTTGCGAACGGGATCTGTTCCGGAGGCCTGTTCGCAACATGAAAAGAGCACAACCTGCAGCGGCGCGTCTGCACATGCACGGTTTGCGATTCGCTGCTTCTGCGCATGCTGTCATTTTGCACTTCTGCGTGAGCGGCAAAACCCGAAAGTAACCCTTTCCGGTACTTCTGGGTCGCCGCGGGATGTAACCTGAAAGAACATAACATGAAGTGGACGTAACACGAGGTATGACTGTACTTCCGGTTTTGTGGAGTTTGTAAACTGAATAATTCATAAACAGGGCTGTTCGTAAACTGAGGTAGCACTGTAGTTAAACACACGAGGTCCATGATTGTCGCCATTTCATGAGCTTTTACCTGATATCCTTTTCTACAGCCCCTCCTCCTGCTGCAACATTGGCTCCTAAGCGGTCTCTCAGTTAGCTGTTTGGAGGTCTTGAGGAGTAGCTGGGAGACATCCTTGAAAGCTCCCCCAGAAGGGGCACCCCATAGCCGTTTGGATCCTCTCGTCTGAACCCCAACCCCATCCTTGGATGAAATGGGTGGTGTAACACCGGTGATACAGACGTTTATTTTTGGGAAATAGGGAATATGGCAGACGATCTCCACACTGTTTTCTGCATCTAGCCCTCCACCCTCCCTTCAAAATGCTCTTCCGTCAGTAGTTTTGTAAAAAATGTATAATGACTTGTACAGTGGCTTTTTTTATTGCTGTTTAAAAATAAAGGAGAATATTTGACAGTGTGTCCTTTTTCCACAACGCATTCACAACTATGGGACCTCCTCGAGTTAAGAATATATATTTCCGCCTCAGCAGACGGTGTGAAATAATTGGGAGGTTTTCTTTCCAATAAGCAGCTGGGGAAGCCTAAATTTCATTTCAGAAAGAGGACCTGTGTTTACTCCCCACTAATTCAGTCCCCAAACTGCTCAGCATCCAAAAGCCCTCCTAAAGCAAATGTTGCCCTGAGATGCTATTTGTGTACATGTGTCAGGTGTGGGAAATGGGACACAGACATAGTTCAGAAACCTATCTGGGGACCTCTGTAAATGTGGTACTCTCAGCAGGGAAACATACCTGTAGTGATTTAATGGATGTTTTAGTTTAGATTTGTAGCTAATACCGTGTGACTTCTGTCCCAGCTGCAGTGGTGGAAGCCCTGGAGGCTTCGCCAAAGAAACGAAACAGACGACATCATCCCCAAAAGGAAGCTTTTTATTCTCTTTGAAAAATATATATATGATGGCCATATCTTACTTGGCCATATTTTCAAACTCCACAATGTATGCCAGTTGCTTTTCTGCTTTTTCAGCGACACCCAGAAAGGTTATGGAGGACCCTAGATATGAGCAGACAGATGTTTGCTGTCTTTAGTGGGGAGAAGATTTTATTGTGCTGGGGTGGGCAGTGCGGGATCTGCAGGCTGCATCTAGCCTGCCAGGGCTTTTCTCTTGGAAAAGGGGTTTTCACCTGGAAAGTCAGGTTCACAAGCAAATCACCAGTGGAGTGGGTGGAGAAGAGCCTTGGCCAATGAGATGCTGGCCATCGCCTGCCTCTGCTTTAGGCCCGCCCACCCTTTCAAGGATGCTTCGGATAGCTGTATAAAGTGGGGACGAGGTAATCTGTGTAGTGACCGTCGAGAAAGCCCTTCCCACTGTTGTGCACGAACCAGCAACGGACAGCAGTCCCAAACACACGGTCCAGGCGGTAGTCTTTCTGCACACCTCTGTAGGAAAAGCAAAATCAAATAAAAACCACTGTGGTATGCAACAAAGCTGAATAGAAGAACAGTCTTCTCATCTCCCTCACTAATCTGCAGTTGCCAGGATGCTGTTTGTTAGGGGGAAATGGTTTCAGAACCGTTTCAGGGTTTCAAAAAAGAGGAACCTTTCTTCACCTGTGGTGGGGCTGCCCAAGTCTGGAGGCTGGTTTGTCAAGGAATGACCAAGTTACAGATAGGTAGCCGTGTTGGTCTGCCATAGTCAAAACAAAACAAAAATTCCTTCCAGTAGCACCTTAAAGACCAACTAAGTCAGTTAAGGGGTCAAGGGGTGAAAAGGTGAAAAATGGCTTTGCCAGACCTTACGCCAAAGAATAAACGGACATAAATCGGACATCAGGAATCACAAGACAGAGAAACCAGTAGGAGAACACTTCAATCTCCCAGGACATTCTATACAAGATCTCAAAGTAGCTGTTTTACTACAAAGGAATTTCAGAAATAGACTGGAAAGAGAAGCTGCTGAATTACAACTTATCACCAAACTTAAAACCATGGAGAAACCTGGCCTGAACAAAGACCTTGGATTCTTATCTCATTATACATGACAAAGCCATTTTTCACCTTTTCACCCCTTGCTTCTCCCTGTAAGACCTATTGCAGTCGTTAAGAGTCGTCAACAGGCTCATCACAGCTATCTGCCAACCACCCATTCCTACCACCCTTCTGAGTAATACCCCTCCCCACCTTCTCACTATATAGAAGGGTCTGGAAACTTCTGTTTCAGTGTATCTGAAGAAGTGTGCATGCACACGAAAGCTCATACCAAGAACTGACTTAGTTGGTCTTTAAGGTGCTACTGGAAGGAATTTTTTTTGTTTTAAGGAATGACCAAAATACTCAAAACGTCCCAATCTAACTTCACAACAGCTTTGTTTACTAAATCTATGGGACAATCAGTTGAAAAGTGCCAGCTCTCATGAACTCTTAACAAAGGTGCTGGTGGCTCGCAGAACCTCCATTTCCCCGAATGGGAAACCTTGAGGATTTGGAACTTTTGATTCAGTATAAAAATATGTGGAATTCAGCTGAAAAAAGAACTTGTAAATTACATGTTTCCCAAAGCTTGGGAGGACCCTGAAAAAAAGTTACCGTGTGGTTGGATTTTATATTGTACACAACTCATAGCTTTCCTCCTCACTACAATGTGAAATTTTGCCCCATCCTGTTCCACAATAAACCATGAACAAAGAGATTCACTGTAGGCAAAACTACATCTTTACATCCCATTCTGAGCATCTCTGAGGTTGAGAGGCTTTGGTTTCAGCTAACTCAAGTGGTTTACCTGGTGACAGTGAGTTTGTGGCCTTTCACTTCCATGGTAGCATCAGCTTTCCCCGGATCTTGTCCAGGCCGCTCATTATAGATGTGCACGTCTGGCTCCAGCATGAACTGCCCTGGGGGAGGAGAATCATCACTTGTCATTAGGCGGTCCTGGGGGGCTGTGTGTGCCCCCCACAAGTGCATTTGTAGAGGGGGAAACACTTGTTAAAGAGGATTACCCCTTGCACAACTATAATCCCCGAATATTTGGAGGCAGGAGTCATAACGGTTGCAGATCTAGCATAGCCATTGTTTCCCCAATCTGTTCTACATTGAAAATGATGTGGGATCGGGGACCTGTTGTAAATGTAGCCAATTTAACCCTGTGTGCCATATACACTTACGACAGGTGGGAAGTGGGAAGGGCCATGGCTCAGTGGCTGAGGCCAGATTTATGTGTAAGCTAAACAAGCTATAGCTTAGGGGCCCACTCTCTTGCCCCCCCCCCAAAAAAAATTAAAGGATGTACATTTCCAAAATATAAGATAAAAAACAAATAATAAAACCTACATACAGCAACAGTGTTTTGTGTTGTGTAGGCTCCTATGATGTAAGTCATGGACCCCTAAAATACCACTGGTTTGCTCATTTCTATATATAGAGTGCCTACATTCTGCATGGACTGTTATGTGCAAATGGCTTTGGATACCTACTAGGTCCATAAATTACCAGATAGCATATATTCAACAGAAAAAACAGTGGCAATTTGTTGTTGACAAAGGACAGCTGGACATATAAAGGGCCCCATTACCTTCAGTAGCTTAGGGCCTCATCAAGCCTAAATCTGGTCCTGCCTGTGACCACAGTAACAACATTCAGAATGGTTCAGGTGAGAATTCTGTTCTTCTAAAGGGGAACCACCATCTTTAACTTCCGCCCACCCTGGTTTTGAGCATTTCCTCTTTTCCCTAAAGCTCATCACTTTCACAAGGACCCATGTATACACAGCAACCAGCAGCACTGAACTCTGCTCCCTGCCTCCAAGGAGACTTTACCAATCAGGCCGTGTACACTGGAGGAGAAGTTGCTTGCAGGAGGGACGTAGATTCCCAGGAAGTCAACATTGACTGGATGCTTCTTCCATACACGGTGAAGCACGACCACAAAGGACAAGTCCCCATCCACCGTGATATTGACTTTGTTGTCGCTCTTCACAGAGACTAGCACTCTACGAGAAACGGTAAGTAGATACATGAGGAGTGTGTTGCGAGTCCTCTACTCAGAAACACATTTGGTTGGGCTTTGGCCATCTCATTGGGAACCAAACAGAATCTAGCTGTCATGTCCCGTAAACCTGTCAAACGCTGTCTTGGTTGCAACATGGCGTCATCATCCATAGAGCAGCCTCAGCCATATGGTGTAAAGCAGGCACCCCCAAAATCGGCCCTCCAGACGTTTTGGGACTACAACTCCCATCATCCCTAGCTAACAGGACCAGTGGTCATCGATGATGGGAATTGTAGTCCCAAAACATCTGGAGGGCCGAGTTTGGGGATGCCTGGTGTAGAGCAGGGATAGCCCATGCAGTGCTCTCCATATCTTTTGATGGATTACAACTCCCATCGCTCCTGGCTGTGATGGCTGAGGCTGATAGGAATTGTAGTCCAACAACATCTGGAGGATTGCATGTTGACTACCCTCGGTGTAGTGGCTAGAGTAGTGAATTTAAACAGCTATGAGGAGAATGGGACTTTCAGTCTTGGCAACTGATTTTCATGCAATAAGAGCACCAGGAATGAGGTGTCCTGCTCATTAGGTCTGACACTCAACCAACTCTGTGTCTTTGCTGATAATGAGTTAACTCCATCTTTGAGCTGTGTGATTACAAACCAGCACACACCATCCATCCATCCATCCATCCATCCATCCATCCATCCATCCATAAATAAATAAATAAATAAATAAATAATTTATTATTTATACCCCACCCATCTGGCTGAGTTTCTCTAGCCACTCTGGGCGGCTTCCAAACGAGTGTTAAAAACAATACAGAATTAAATATTAAAAATTTCCCTAAACAGGGCTGCCTTCAGATGTCTTTTAAAGAGAAGATAGCTGCTTATTTCCTTCACATCTGAAGGGAGGGCGTTCCACAGGGCAGGTGCCACTACCGAGAAGGCCCTCTGTCTGGTTCCCTGTAACCTCACTTCTCGCAATGAGGGAACCACCAGAAGGCCCTTGGAGCTGGATCTCAGTGTCCGGGCTGAACGATGGAGGTGGAGACGCTCCTTCAGGTATAGAGGGCCGAGGCCGTTTAGGGCTTTAAAGGTCAGCACCAACGCTTTGAATTGTGCTCAGAAACGTACTGGGAGCCAATGCAGATCTGTATTGTGGCATTGCTGACTTGGGGGGCTCACAAAGTGCCATGCAAGTCTCTTTCCCTGCCCCACACCTGAGGCTGTTTATGACACCACCAGGTGTAGGGCAGGTGGGTGTGGGTTGGAATGCAAATACTCCAATTAAATTTCAGGAACACACAGAGGCAAGCTGCAGATCACTGCTGGGGCACACAACGTACAATAACTCTCCCCCACATAAGGAGATCAACAAGTCTAGAGAATCCCTGGTGCTCATCCAATTTCCCTATTACCTCCTTCGAATGAGGCTTCCTAAATTGGACCAGGAGAGGGATGTGTTGGAGGAGCCATCCTTTAAACGGATGCCCTCGGAGCTGACTTCAATCCTCAAGCCTTTCTTTTCGAAATTGAACCCGATCTTGCCAAAGTAGGTATGTAGCTTGTTGTTCAAGGGCTTCTTGGCCCCAACCAGCTGCCCATTGACAGCAATCCCTACAAAAGAGAATGAAAGCAGTGTTGGCGTTTCTGCAGATGTACTGCAATCCAGGCTGGCCTTTTTTTGGTCTCTTAGAAGAGTTTGGATTTGATATCCTGCTTTATCACTCCCCTTAAGGAGTCTCAGAGCGGTTCACAATCTCCTTTCCCTTCCTCCCCCACACTCTGAGGCTGAGAGACTTCAGAGAAGTGTGACTGGTCCAAGGTCACCCAGCAGCTGCATGTGGAGGAGCGGGGAATCGAACCCAGTTCACCAGATTATGAGTCCACCGCTCTTAACCACTACACCACACTGGCTCTTACAATTTCATCCCCCTGGACGTTTCTGAACTCCCATGTTTCTATGACTGTTTCTAAATGCGCAAAATAGCTGCAGAATGGCACTTTTTCTCCCTTACCGGACTTGGCATCTGAAATTAAGTTCAGGATCGCTCCGGGTTCAGAATCTATATTGAAGCAGATGTTCTTATGCTGCCTCGGCAGGTTGATGATGAAGTGGGGATCGTTGTCGACTGCAGAAGGAAACAAATGGTGTATGATCGATGCACGGGTGAATACCAGAAGTATTTGCTAAGTAAAAAAATCTTCCATTGCTTATGCAATAGAATGTAAATTAATAATAATAATAATAATAATTTGTACCCCTGCCACTCTGGGCAGCTCACAAAATTTGCCTTGAGGCCCTTCCTAAAGCTGTCAATCGTCTGCTAAGAAGTTCTTAATCCAATGGTTCCCAAACCGTTTTTTGGGCCACCCAAACCTTGGTTCCATGAACTCATCCGCAGCGCCCCCTACCCTGTAAAAAGCCTTAACTAGAATAGCAGAAGCCACAGTAACAAGCAGTGGCGTAGCGTGGGGGGGTGCAGGGGGGGCTGGCCGCACCGGGCGCAACATCTGGGGGTTAGGGTTAGGGGCGCAAATCCACGGATTAGGGGGCGCAAATCCACGGGTTAGGGGGCGCAAATTATTTGCCTTGCCCCGGGTGCTGACAGCCCATGCTACGCCACTGGTAACAAGACAACAAAGCCCAAAACAGTAACAATCAATTGACCATTCATTCAAAATCCAGTTCAAGCTATTTAGTTTAATTAAGTCAACGAAACTGATGAACTCGATTCAGTGATGCCACCTTCGTAAAGTCTGTTAGTCATGTGCAGAGTTCCCTGCCACCCTTCTTGCCTCTTGGCACCTCCCGCCTCACCTCCACCTCTGTAACTGTGTTGACCCTCGGGCGGGGGCAGTACCCCCCACTTTGGGAATCCCTGCCCAAAGCAATGGCAAAAGGGCAAAGACAGAGGAGACAATCAGACAGGCTGATCTCAAAACTGAACTGCAAAAGAGAATACACAGAGCAATCATGAATTACACCCCACAATGGCACTCTTAAATCATGCCCTGTGCGACACACATCGCACCTGCAAATGGGTTTTTGCTATTTCCAAACACTGCATTACAGTGGTACCTCGGGTTACATATGCTTCAGGTTACATACGCTTCAGGTTATAGACTCCGCTAACCCAGAAATAGTCCTTCAGGTTAAGAACTTTGCTTCAGGATGAGAACAGAAATCGTGCTCCAGCGGCACGGCAGCAGCAGGAGGCCCCATTAGCTAAAGTGGTGCTTCAGGTTAAGAACAGTTTCAGGTTAAGAACGGACCTCCAGAACGAATTAAGTACTTAACCCGAGGTACCACTGTAATTGAAAACAATCCCCCACCCCAAAGGGAGCTCTAAGAGAAAACAAACTGTCAATACCACCAACTTGATCTTCGAGCTTTTCGCTCCAGCGCTTTACAAATAACACCCAGTTTTGAGTCAACTGACTTGTCTATACACCACTGTGGTTCCTCTGAAAACAAAACTATTGGGAAGTGGCAACAGACTTCCTTATTTTGAATTGTTAGAATATGTGACTCCTCTGCAATGTGCGACCAACAAACCGCAGCCTGAGCATCCGTTAAATTGTTCTCTGGATTTTAGGACCAAACAGAAAAGCGCATGATGTTAATTTCATGGAATCATTTAATGTGTCCAGTGTTCTTTAACTATAGCAGCCACAGATGCAGAAAAGAATTGGGATTGTGGCATGCAAGGAGTTAACCCTTTCCATGCTTCTGAAACCTCCCCCACTTCCATGGAAGTTTCCTGACCAAGGTTAGCAGCTGTGGGGGAGAGCTTCATTGGCAAAGGAAGAGGGTTAAATATTTCCTCTCTGTGTACCCATCAGTGCTGGATTAGACAGTGGGCAGACAAAGCACATCCAACTTTGCTGGACTAGCTTAAACCCCACAATAATTTATTGTTATTCATGTTTTATACTATATTTTATGCTGTTTTTTGTTGCATCAATTAAGTGTTTTAAATTTGTTGCTAGCCGCCCTGAGCCCAGTTTTCTGAACCGGGAAGGGCAGGGTATAAATAAAAAATTATTATTATTATTATTATTATTACTCCACACTCTCCCCCCATAGATTTATTAAATAAAGCACAGATTTATTGCAACACATGGAAAGATCCGATTTCCTCGCATCATTTCTATTTATGTCAGTGGGATGCCCCCTGGTTTAGCTGGGGATATGGAATAAAAAGAGAACATGTACACCCCAGGCTGAAACCAAGGGACACTCTTTCCCCTACTCAAATGTAACCCCCTAAAAACTCAGTCGCTCCCATGTTCACATTCACCCCCGTACAGTGGTGGCAGAATGCAGGAAGATGAACAGCAGGTGGCGCCAGAGCCAAGGGCAGAAAGCAGGAAGACTGACAGTAGGTGGCGCCAGAGAGGCAGCTATTTCTAGTTTTGCCCCTGCCCTTCTCCCAGCTGAGTTCAGAGACAGTAAGATGGAAATCCAGCACAGTATCTTCTACCTGCATGTATCCCGCTTTGAGGTAGGTTCTTTGTGCCCAAGGATGTGTTGGAATGACCAGGCTTGGACTGGCCTAAAAGTAAAGGTCCTGTTGTGGGAGAAGATTGGGGAAATATAATTATCCTTCTGGTCAGCAGCAATCTCTTTTTGGAAGAAGGAAATATTGTCAGAATGGAAACCGCAGCTGCGTTTCAGTTACTCATCGCAGCAAAGGTGTCCTTGGCAATACGGGAGGCGTTGGCCATAGAACGATGACTTAGAACCAACTGCATCATTAGTAACACACTAATTGCCATCTTCATTCATGGCTGGGCATTGTTTTCTTAGGTAAAGGTAAAGGTACCCCTGCCCGTATGGGCCAGTCATGTCCGACTCTAGGGTTGTGCGCCCATCTCACTTAAGAGGCCGGGAGCCAGCGCTGTCCGGAGACACTTCCAGGTCACGTGGCCAACGTGACGAAGCTGCTCTGGTGAGCCGGCACCAGTGCAGCACATGGAAACGCCGTTTACCTTCTCGCTATAAAGTGGTACCTATTTATCTACTTGCACTTAAGGGTGCTTTCGAACTGCTAGGTGGGCAGGAGCTGGGACCGAAAGACGGGAGCTCACCCCGCCGCGGGGATTCGAACCGCTGACCATATGATCAGCAGGTCCTAGGCACTGAGGTTTTACCCACAGTGCCACCCGCGTCCCCATTGTTTTCTTAATTTATCCTAAAAGCTAATGCTTTATGGGGGATATATCAGGATAAGAAATACGCAAAATAAAACGTCCTATCTCAAAGATATCAGTCGTCTTTGCAACAATGACAAACCCTGGTTTTATGCTGCCTGTATAAAAATTTCCTTATTGCACAATATAAAGAGGGATGTTCTTATGTCAACACAGGCATAATTCTTGCATATTTCTTAGTTATGGCTGCTGCTGTTTGTTTTAAAACAACAACAACAACACCCAAACAAATACAATTAATTTTTGAAGTGTCTTTTTTTTTTAATGGCCCCATGCTCATTAAAAAAATGGCCCATGTTTATAGCACTGGAACAGAATGCATCGTAATACTTTAAGTGTCAATGGTCAATCAATGGGTTTTCCTGGACGCATGGGAACTGGGCAGCAGTTGGAAAACCCGGACGTAGCTGCCATCTGAGCAGCAAGACAAGGCCCCTCACCACAGTTTCCTCCATTATGACAAGATGCATCTAAATCACAGTAAAGGTAAAGGGACCCCTGACCATTAAGTCCAGTCATGACTGACTCTGGGGTTGCGGCGCTCATCTCACTTTATTGGCCGAGGGAGCCGATGTACAGCTTTCAGGTCATGTGGCCAGCATGACTAAGCCGCTTCTGGTGAACCAGAGCAGCGCACGGAAACGCTGTTTGCCTTTCCACTGGAGCGGTACCTATTTATCTACTTGCACTTTGATGTGCTTTCGAACTGCTAGGTTGGCAGGAGCAGGGACTGAGCAATGGGAGCTCACCCCGTCACGGGGATTCGAACCACCAACCTTTGATTGGCAAGTTCCAGGCTCTGTGGTTTAACCCACAGCACCACCTGCGTTCCTTAAATCACAGTAACTATTTCTAAATTAGCACATGCTCAGACGGCAGTAGAGAAGTAAGTTTTAATGTTCCTGATGCTCTCTCTGGTTCTGTATCTAGATTTGGGCCAACAACCCTTCAGACAGAGGACTGCCCTTCATAAAGGAGGACACACGGCCACCTTGAAGTGAGGAAACCCTGATGGCGATAAAAAAGGGGGGAGGGAAAGAGTCCAACATCTATTACCTGCATGTATGGCAGAAATAGTTGGACCCATGACAGCAGCTAACGGACCCTGAGGTTTCACCGTAGGTTTCGCCCAAGATGGGATGGAATTGTCAGTCGGTGCTGGGCCAATAACTAAGGATCCTGTTCAGATAAACCAGAAGATAACTGTCATGTGCAATTAGCGCATTGTCCATAGAGCATTTGGGTTTCGCTTTAATGGTGCAGCTCTCATTCTAACATTTGCATCGTTACCACAAATGTGCCCAACGCAGCCGTTTTGTTTTTTTTAAAAAAAGGAGTTAGCAGTACAAACTTTGAAGCAGTAGAGGCGGGTCCATTTGGGCCAATGGGGCGCTGCTTCACCAACCCTCCCTCGGTTCACCTGTTGCTCTGCCTCCTTACTTACAACCACTATGAAGAGTTTGCTCTGCTTGGGGTCCCGGGCCCTAAGGAAGTCAGATTTGCCTCAACCAGGGCCAGGGCCTTTTCAACACTGGCTCCAACCTGGTGGAACGCTCTTTCTCATGAGACCAGAGCCCTGCAGGACCTGATTTCTTTCCACAGGGCCTGTAAGACAGAGTTGTTCCGCCTGGCCTTTGGCTTGGAATCAACTTGATCCCCTCTCCCTCTTTCCTTTTTCCTTTCTCCTTCTGTGATGGAACTCTCATTTGGGGACTTCCCTGGGTTTTTTCTGGTCCACGTAGGACCAGTCTGGATAGTTGGCCTTGGTGAAGATTTGATGTTTTCATCCCCAAAAAGTTTTTGATTTGAGTTTCTACTGAAATGAGGCTGCATTTTAATGTATTTTAATCTTGTTTTTAAGTTGTATTTTAATCAACTGTTTTTGATCGTGTTAGCTGCCCTGAGCCCGGTCTTGGCTGGGGAGGGCGGGGTATAAATAAAATTTATTATGATTACTGGCTTCCTCCCCTTTAGTCTCAGTGTGGCTCCTGTGGAACTCAGCAGGGCAGAAGAGGGGGGAAAACTAGAATTAAGACATTGCCTCTGGCTCCAGCTGCTATTGATCTCCCTGCCTTCTGCCCATCTGTCCTCAAAGGGCACCGGCCATCACTGCCTTGATGCAGGACCATAGAGACACCTGGCGAGAGAATCCTTCTCTCCACCATAAGGGTGTGTCTGGACCAGGGCCGTCTTTAGCATATGCACCGCCGGGGTGCAAAGATCTGCCCAGTGCCCCCAAATTTTGATGTAAGAGGGGGGTGCCAGATACATTGATTCTGCAGCTCATTCTGCAAAAGAGAATGAAAATGATCAAGCGATCGCGGTCAATCGGTTGGACATACCAGAGGGAGATAATTAAGAGCTTAGGTGGATTCAGTGGCAGACACCTGGCGCCCCCAGAATTCGGTGTCCAGGTGCCCCGCACCCCTTGCACCCCCGTGTAAAGACGGCCCTGGTCAGGACAGCGATAACAGGAAGAGTTGTGCATCATAATCCTTTCTTTTTCTTTATTTCTTCTTTCTTGCAATTGACCAGTATACAAATGGGTGTAGCCAGAATTTATGTTGGAGTGGGGGGCGGGGGGAGAACCCAGCTATCTGCCAAGTGATTGGTCAGTTAGTTTAAGTATTTTTATTTACCGTATTTACGTGAATCTAATGCGCCATCGAATCTAATGCGCACCTCAATTTTCAAAACCTTGAAACCCAGAAAGCATTTGCTATGTCAGCGGTGTTTTTCAAGCTTGCAATCGAATTTAATGCACCATCAAATCTAATGTGCATGCTAATTTTTGCCATGTAATTTGGCCAAAAAAAGGTGCGCAGTACATTTGAGTAAATACGGTATTTACTTAATTTAGGGGGGCAACTGCCCCCCTGCCCCCCTAGCTACACCCATGAATGTACACATTTTGCAAGATAAATAAAGCCATATTATAAAGGCCTTCTGAAACAATATAGGGCAATGTACTTAAGCTGTCAATTCCCTCCCCCCCAATTCCCATCACAACCCAAGAGCCTGATGACAAACAAGGTTTTTCATGCCTGTGTTTCTTAAATCACCTCTGCTAGAAACACAAACAATTCTGCCATATTGCATGATACATATAATATTATACACTCCAGTTATCCTGAAAGAAACCAGCACTTTGAAAGATGCATAACAACAAGGCATATACACATATAAAACGTGTATGTGTTAATACTTGTGAAATTATGTTGCAGGGCTGCAGGGCTACATGGGACTTGATTCTTCAATACATATAATATACTTTGTAACTGGACCATTTTGCATACAATTAGTCAGGCTTTTCCCACATTTGTTTTTAAACAGCAGTACTCGGACAAAACTGGGTGCCCCATTGTGGCAAAGCTCAGCGGGTTTCGTTGTTTATTTACTTTTAATTTCATGAAATATATGCACTGCTGGATTGCAAACAACAACCTCAAAGCAGTTTACAAAAAGGACAAATCAATAAAATTATGAGTGAAAACAGACAAAACATTCAAGAAATGAAAAGCAGCAATAAACTAAAGAACACACCAGCATTCTAGATGCCCGGGTAGGCTTGTCTAAAACAGATATACACCAAAAAGAGTACAGTGAACACACCTGCCAGGTATCAATAGGCGGGGAGTTCCAAAGGACAGGCATCACCACACTAAAAGAATCGATTTATTATGTATGACTTTGTGGCATCAGTAATGGTGCCAATTCGGCACTGTTCAAAACCCTTAATAGAAGTCAGATGATGGTCCTTTAAACCCCGCCTGAAACTCTGGAGAGAGTTACTGCCGGTCAGTGTAGACAACGCTGAACCGAATGGGCCAATGATCAGACTTCTTTTGCCAGCTCCTTTGGCTCCTACATTTCTCAGATGGCCCCCGCCTCCTTGCTGAGACAATACCTTGGAAAGCTCAGCCAGTAGGGTCACTGGGACCAGACCAGTTCAGCTTCTCGCTTCCATTTCCCCTGCAAAAACCCCCAAGATCCAGCAAAGGATTTAAACCAGATTGCCACAAGAAATGAATATCTGGTGAAGAACAGCCAGTGAATGCCAGATTCTGCCTGGGTTCATTTCCATAATATCCAAGGCAACACGATGACCAAGTACAACAATGCGATGTCAATATAAACTCTTTATATAATCTATACAGAACATGAAACAGTATGAAATATATGAAATATGCATTCTCTGCAAAACCAAATAAACAGAAATCTTATAAATCTCTGAAAGTCACAAAATATGCACCCTTGATGATTATCTATTGTATAGGTTGCATAAAGAGTTTATATTGACACTGCATTGTTGTACTTAGTCATTGTGTTGCCTTGGAGATTACTGATATTGTTTGCAACACAGGGCTTTAATTGTTTGGGTTCATTCCTGAGCACAGGGCAGTGCAGATGTTGCTTGCTCAAATCCTCTTTTCCCCCCCAATACAGTGGTACCTCGGGTTACAGACACTTCAGGTTACAGACTCCACTAACCCAGAAATATTACCTCTGGTTAAGAACTTTGCTTCAGGATGAGAACAGAAATCGTGCTCAAGTGGCGCACCAGCAACAGGAGGCCCCATTAGCTAAAGTGGTAAGGGTAAGGTAAAGGGACCCCTGACCATTAGGTCCAGTCGTGACCGACTCTGGGGTTGCAGCGCTCATCTTGTTTATTTGCTGAGGGAGCCGGCGTACAGCTTCCGGGTCATGTGGCCAGCATGACTAAGCCACTTCTGGTGAACCACCGTTTACCTTCCTGCCGGAGCGGTACCTATTTATCTACTTGCACTTTGACGTGCTTTCGAACTGCTAGGTTGGCAGGAGCAGGGACCAAGCAATGGGAGCTAGCCCCATCGCGGGGATTCGAACTGCCGACCTTCTGATCGGCAAGCCCTAGGCTCTGTGGTTTAACCCACAGCACCACCCGCGTCCCTATAGCTAATGTGGTGCTTCAGGTTAAAAACAGTTTCAGGTTAAGAATGGACCTCCGGAACGAATTAACCACTGTACCAGAAGATAGACACGCTGTCCTGAATAATACCTAACAGGAGTATTTTGACACTCTTTTCCACTATTTCTGGGAGAGCAGCCAAAGCCGACATTAAGCGCCCCCTCATTCTGACGAAAGAAGAATGGCAGACGAAATTAATGGACTATGCAGAACTGGACAAAATGACAGGAAGGATTCGAAACCTGTGGGACCAGAGATTTACAGAAGATTGGAAGAAGTATATGAATTATATGAAGAGCAACTGTAATCAACAAATTACGCTAGTAGGGCTACAAGAAGTTTTGTAAGGAGAAATATATGAAGTGTTACAAAGTAAAAAAGAAATAGAGATATTGGTTATGAATTTGAAATGTAATAGGAAAGATAAGAAATGCATACTGAGAGATTAGATTGGAAAATTTTCAGACAGGATTGATGGAAGTCAAAAAAATTGAATAAGATGTAAAAGTATGTTTAATTACTGTTGGAATTGATATGTTAAAAAACTAATAAAAAAATTATATACAAGACATTAAGCGCTCCCCTCAAAGATCAAGCCTTTGCTGCATTTGTTCCGCTAACAGGAAATCAAAGAACAGCGAGGAAATCTTTGGGCAGGGCTGGCCCAAGACATTTTGGCACCTGAGGCGAAAAACAAAACAAAATGGCTCTGCCTCTGGTCCCTGTTCTCCCCCCTCAGGGAAGAGAGGGTGGAATAAAGATCTAAATTAAGATTTGCTGTCCCTGTGGATCCTGGCCGCCTGAGATGGTCGCCTCACCTTCCCCCAGGGGTCCTGTGTTTGGGGCTTTTTGGTTTAGAGAAAAGTACAAGAAGACACGAGAGGCATATAAAATTATGTATGGTGTGAAAGCGATAGAGAGACATTTTTCTCCCTAGTGGGAACTGTAGTTTGTTAAGGGTGCTGAGAGTTGTTAGTAGACCCCTATTACCCTCACAGGGTTCTCAGAGTAGTTAAACAATCTATCCCTCCTCACAATGAACTCTGGGAATTGTAGTTTTTGTGAAGGGAATGGGGGGTCTCCTAACAACTCTCAGCTTTTCTATCGGACTATACATTTAAAGAGGTAACATAACGCTTCAAAGAGTTGTCTCTGCAGAGCATCCTGGGAACTGTAGTTTGCTGAGGGTTTGCTGAGACTTGTGAGGAGACCTCCCCTTTCCCCTATAGTGCTACAGTTCCCAGAGTGGATTAACAATTGCTCCTTCTTCCCAGGGAGCTCTGGGACATAAATGCAATAAATAAATAAAAATAAAATATCCAGGCATCGTAAGACCCATGTCAGTTGCTACCTAGCTAAGGTTGCAGGAGCCCTCAGAACCCTTCAGAGAACCAGCAGGTGGTGGTGGTGGGTCATATTTCAAGAGTTTTGTTACTCTGGAACTACTCTGTTCATTTGTTTTCATTCAGCCTTCCTGGCCAGTTTCTGACTTTTTACATAACGTCTGCTTCTCACCACCACAGACCTCCCCTTTCTCCTTCTCTCCCCCTTACACCCTTCCAGTAGGCTCCTTGGGGCAGCCTAATTTCCTTCACAGCCTGTCCTGTTCCCTTCCACCTCCTCCTTCATCCCTCCTCCTGGCTCCTTCTTCACTCTCGCTTTCTCCAAGCTTCCTCTGTTTACCTTCACTTTCACTCCTGTCCCCCGCTTTGTGCTGCATCCGACTGGTACAGAGCAAGATGGATGCTTCCCTTTAATCTGCTGCAAGACTCCCTCAGCAGACTCCTGCCCACAATCCTTGCCCATCCAGTGCCTCAACTGTGTGTTGGGTCAGCCCCAGAGTCACAGGGCGATCCCTTCCCCTTAACCCACAGACGGAAAAGGTAAAGGTACCCCTGACCGTTAGGTCCAGTCGCAGACGACTCTGGGGTTGCACGCTCATCTCGCTCTATAGGCCGAGGGAGCCAGTGTTTGTCCACAGATAGTTTTTCGGGGTCATGTGGCAAACCAGAGCAGCGCACGGAAACACTGTCTACCTTCCCGCTGGAGCGGTACCTATTTATCTACTTGTACTTTGATGTGCTTTCGAACTGCTAGGTTGGCAGGCGTTGGGACGGAACAATGGGAGTTCACCCCGTTGCAGGGATTCAAACCGCCAGTCTTCAGATCGGCGAGCCCTAGGCTCTGTGGTTTAGACCACAGCGCCACCAGCATCACTACTAACCCACAGACGAAACTCTCCAGCAAATAGGATCATAGGATCATAGGGACCCCTAAGGACCATCTAGTCCAGGGGTCAGCAAACATTTTCAGCAGGGGGCCGGTCCACCGTCCCTCAGACCTTGTGGGGGGCCAGACTATATATATATATATATATATATATATATATATATATATATATATGCAGGTTTTGGTGTCCTCGGGTGTCTTCCCGTGTAAAAGTTGGGGTGTCTAGGCGACGTTTCGACGAGGTCTCACTCGTCATCTTCAGGCTGGTGCTTTCGGCTTCTTGTTACTGGAACAGAGCGGGATCTCAATGTTTGAGTTCCTATAAATACTGTAGAGGGGGTGTGGTGTCTAGCCTCCAATGTTCTGGGCAGAGAGGAAGTTCCCAGGCTAGTGTGCCTTTTCTTCTTTTGTTCCTTAATTACTTGAGAGATACCTTGAGTGATTTCTTGAGTGATATCCTGAGTACCACTTAGGTGGGTCATTAGGTGTGGATTAGTTGCTAAAGTCTTTGTGTCTTGACCTCTTGAACTTTGTGAAGAGTTTTCCTGAGAAGATGGCTGTATTGCACTTAGTTGTGCTTTGGCTTGGCTTCGTGTATAGGGGCGAGCTGTGGTTTTGTGGCTTGTGTCAGCCAGATCTGTGTAGGGATTGCAGGGGGGTGCAGCATCCGGAGGTGCCACCATGGATTGGCTACTGGATGGTGTCAGTAATTCATCTGTGGAGAGGGTCTGGGTTTGGGTCTGGTGTGGTTGAAACGTCGCCTAGACACCCCAACTTTTACATGGGAAGACACCCGAGGACACCAAAACCTGCATTCCTGTACCCGTGAAAATCTACGAAAGCATATATATATATATATATATATGGGAGATGAACGAATTCCTATGCCCCACATATAACCCAGAGATGCATTTTAAATAAAAGGACACATTCCACTCATGTAAAAACACGCTGATTCCCGGACTGTCCGTGGGTCGGATTGAGAAGGCAATTAGGCCGCATCCGGCCCACGGACCTTAGTTTGCCTACCCCTGCCCTTGATCACCTTGGTTGCCCTCCTCTGAAAACCTTCCAGTTTGTCGACATCCTTAAATTGAGGGGCTCAGAACTAGACATGGAATCTGTGGCTTATGGGACTGATAATGATCTAGTCCATGGGTAGGCAAACTAAGGCCCGGGGACCAGATCCAGCCCAATTGCCTCCTAAATCCAGTCCGTGGACATTCCTGGAATCAGCGTGTTTTTACATCAGTGGAATGTGTCCTTTTATTTAAAATGCATCTCTGGGTTATTTTGTGGGACCTCCCTGGTGTTTTTACATGAGTAGAATGTGTGCTTTTATTTATTCGTGGGACATAGGAATTTGTTCATTCCCCCCCCCCCCCCAAAATATAGTCCGGCCCTCCACAAGGTCTGCGGGATAGTGGACAGGCCCCCTGCTTAAAAAGTTTGCCTACCCTGATCTAGTCCAACCACCCTGCATTGCAGGAATCTCAACTCAAGCATCGCTGGCAGGTGGCCACCCAACCTCTGCTTAGAAACCTCCAAGAAAGGAGAGTCCATAACCTCCAGAGGGAGTCCATTCTATGGTTGGACAGCTCTTACCATCAGAAAGTCCTTTCTAAGGTTTGGTTGGAATCTCCTTTCTTGCAATTCGAATCCATTGGTTCACATATTACCCCTTGGAGCAGCGCAAAAAAAGCTTTCTCCATTAGACAGCCTTGTAAATGTTTTAAGATGGCTATCAGATCACCTCTTGGCCTTCTCTTCTCCAGGCTAAATAACAACGGGCTTAATAAATTTCAGTGGCTTCCCCTGTCTCTAGGTTTTGCACTCTCCTCCCCCATATGGTCACTGCAGGGAGGAAAAGTGATGAGCACAATGCAGGGACCCATTTTCTCTTACCAGCATGTATGGCTGATGCAGTTGGGCCCATGAGGAGAGATGAAGGATCTTTTGCCCTGGATGTGGGCTTGGCCCAAGCTGGGATGGAATTCTCAGGCTTGGGGTGACCAACAGCTAAAGCACCTGTAAGAAAAAAGGAATGAAATTACAACAGACCTATGTGAAGGTAAAGGACCCCTGGATGGTTAAGCCCAGTCAAAGACGACTATGGGGTGTGGCACTCATCTCGCTTTCAGGCCAAGAGAGCTGGCGTTTGTCCACAGATAGCTTTGAGGAGATTTCACCCCTCCCATACCCAAGAATCTCCTGATGATCTCCTGATGATCTCTGCTGACTCTCCAGAGAGGAGAAGGCGTGTTCTGCTATCTACTTTTTCTGCCCCAGCACCACATCAATGTGTGTGTGAGAGAGTCAGTCAGTCAGTGTATTGGGGGGAGAGAGAGAGAGTGTTAGAGATCGTGTCTATAGATAAGGTTGCTGCTAAGAGCAGCTGCAGACTCTCAGTGTAGCATTGATTTATGCTTAGAATATTCAGCTCTGTATATAGTTTTGTATCATAGTTGTAGTTACAGAATAAAAGGAAGATATTTTACAGAGCTGCTCTCCGAGTGGTTTATACTCTGCAAGACTCTGCAAAACGCTGCTGCGCAACGACTGTATTATTGAGACAGTGAATCCGGTGCCCTCAGCTCTAAGCTGTGAGTCCACAGCACTGTGACCTGTTCCTGTGAGAAAGGTGGTCTCTGGCAGTGCTACCCAGCTTGCCTAGCCCAGTCGGGGTTGAGGTGCATGAGTCCAGTTGGTGCACTGGCTCAAGGGCAATGCTGACAAGCTTTCCGGGCCACGTGAAAGAGAAAAACAACAACCAGACTTTTAGAAGACATCCGAAGGCAGCCCTGTTTAGGGAAGCTTTTAATGTTTAATAGGTTATTGTATTTTAATATTCTGTTGGAAGCCGCCCAGAGTGGCTTTGGAAACCCAGCCAGATGGGCGGGGTTTAAATAAATTATTATTATTATTATTATTATTATTATTATTATTATTATTATTATTATTATGTGGCCAGCATGACTAAACCGCTTCTGGTGCAATAGAACACCATGATGGAAACCAGAGCACATGGAAATGCCGTTTACCTTCCCGTCGCAGTGGTACCTATTTATCTACTTGCACTGGCATGCTTTCAAACTGCTATGTTGGCAGGAGCTGGGACAGAGCAAGGGGCACAGCTGTCAACATTTCCCTTTTTATAAGGAAAATTCCCTTATTCTGAATAGGATTCCTCACAAGAAAAGGGAAAAGTTGACAGCTATGGCAAGGGAATCTCACCCCGTTGCGGAGATTCGAACCACCGACCTTCCAATCAGCAAGCCCAAGAGGCTCAGCGGTTTAGACCACAGCGCTACCCATGCCCTTTACCTACAGACCTATGTAATGCCGTGTCAAACCCTGACAAATGGGAATAGTGTGGAACCAACCTGGGCAGCACCCTCTTTTGCGGTCTTGGGGTGAGTCAGCCAACATCAGCTCGTCTCCGTTTGGGCTCTCAATCAACATTGCTGTGTATGGGGTCACAATGTGATGGTCCAAAGACATCTGCAAGATCTTCTTTGTGATGTTCCTTTTCAGAGCAGCCGTAGTGGCCAGGTTTCTAGGTGGTACAAAAACAAATGATCTTCAAGGCTGCTCCATGGAAGACAAAGCAAGCTTCTTTTCTCCTGCTCTGGAGGGTAAGACTCAAACCAATGGCTTCAAGTTGCAAGGAAGGATATTTCCGATTCAACATTACAAAGAACTTTCCGACAGTTAGAGCTGTTTGACTGTGGAACGGTCTCCCTCACAAGCTTGCAGACTCTCCTTCCTTGGAGGTTTTTAAGGAGAGGTGGGATGATCATCTGTCATGGATGCTTTAAAAGAGATTCCTGCATTGCAGGGGGTTGGGCTAGATGACCCTTGGGATCCCTTCCCTTCTATGATTCTGTGATTCTGTGAACCCTCTACACTACCAAGGGATGAGTGAATCTGTCAAATTTCAGCCCGGACACTGAGATCCAGCACCGAGGGCCTTCTGGCGGTTCCCTCATTGTAAGATGTGAGGTTACAGGGAACCAGACAGAGGGCCTTCTTGGTAGTGGCCCCCACCCTGTGGAACGCCCTCCCTTCAGATGTGAAGGAAATAAGCAGCTATCCTATCTTTAAAAGACATCTGAAGGCAGCCCTGTTTAGGGAAATTTTTAATATTTAATTCTGTATTTTTAACACTCGATTGGGAGTCACCCAGAGTGGCTGGGGAAACTCAGCCAGATGGGTGGGGTATAAATAATAAGTTGTTGTTGTTGTTGTAGTAGTAGTAGTAGTAGTAGTAGTAATAGTTGTTGTTTCTCTCCATTTCGTATCCATATCTGAAATATACTCAGAGTCGCAAAGTGATTTCATGCTCTTTATTCAGCTCATAGTGGTGAGGAGGAATGAATGAAAGTCCCCTCAAAGTATCTGCTTTATATACATTATTTACACAATGGGCTGCACATGATTGGCTAATTCCGGAATTCTACTGTAAGCCAATCAGGTTGTGGATTCACTTCTATCTGGAGCATGATTGGGTGGTTCCTGCCAACCAATCATACTGCTGCATTGTTCTAGGGCCAATCAGACTGCTGCATTCTGAATCCTATTGTTCTAGGACCAATCAGACTGCTGCCTTTTAGATCCTATTGTTCTAGGACCAATCAGACTGCTGCAGTTTGGATCCTATTCAACTCAGTACATAACAATATCCATTTGTGAACTTTTGGTGGTGGGGGGAAAGAATTTCTAGCCTGTAATATTACATATGAGCCTGTACTACTGATGAAGCCTAGGATGGCAAAACAAGGCTAATATTCCGGAAATCCTTGTCTTAGACTCTGTGAAAGTATTCTGTGGAACTGTAACAATTGTTCATGTGGATTATTGGACTCTATGAACAGACAGGTGGAATAGACACTTATACATGTGTGGACCTTATGCATGAACTGACTAGAGAATGAACTGATCCACTGGGTCCTCTGCTTTTTTCGTTGAACTTTAGGAGACTTCTGTTGAAATCTACACTTTGATACAATGAAGTATACCTTATTTATTTAAAGGTGCAGCCGGTTACGTCTTGTGTGTCTATTGAGTATGTTTCACGTAACCATAGGTTTGTTGTCGTTTAAACTGATCCAGTCACAATCCCACTCCACAGAATGCAACTGTACAGTACACAGAATCACTAGTACTGGGTCGCAGCTAGCATTATTTCAGAGCTAGAATTACAGAAATTCTTCCTCTTCCAGGAAGGCTCTAAGAAATCCACTGACTGCTTTCCTTCTCACCTCTCAGCCATCAGTTGGTTGATGGTAATGTAGGCCCACAGCTTTTCAGTGAATTTTGGGTCTGCATGATTATCTTTGCTCAGGAACTCATCCAGTCCCTCAACATCGGCCAGAGTCTCCAAGACCAGCTGTGCATTGGACTAAAAATGGGGAAGAGAAATAAGAGAGATACAAAGACCTTTTGTGAGAAACTTCCACTCAGGTGCTATGCTGATGCAGTTAAAGTGTTTCTTACCCATCCTTCAAAAACAGGAATAGGAAAATTGGTCCATTTCCAGTTTCTCCATTTTCAAATCAAAAGTTCAATTCTTCAAATTTCCACATTGGTTTGGGAATTCCTGATTTTAAAAGTCCTCAATAAAATTCATCAGCATTTTGGGGAGAATTGCTCCTAATATATGCACATTTTTATATGCAATTTTGGCTAATTTACTTAATTTTGCAAGCAATTTCCCCCGAATAAAATGCATCTGTTGCATGTTATTTTCACTAGGATACGTATCTCACATATGTTTTACCCAGTCTATGCATTTCTATATACGAACAGCATTGCAGATGTGAATTTTGAAAGGTGGCTGCAATTTGGTTTGCGTATCGTTTCAGGAACTGTGAATTAGGTAAGTTCACCTGGTAAATGAGGGACGCGGGTGGCGCTGTGGGTAAAACCTCAGCGCCTAGGGCTTGCCGATCGCATGGTCGGCGGTTCGAATCCCCGTGGCGGGGTGAACTCCCGTCTTTCGGTCCCAGCTCCTGCCGACCTAGCAGTTCAAAAACACCCCTAAGTGCAAGTAGATAAATAGGTACCGCTTTATAGCGGGAAGGTAAATGGCATTTCCGTGTGCTGCGCTGGTGCCGGCTCGCCAGAGCAGCTTCATCACGCTGGCCACGTGACCCGGAAGTGTCTCTGGACAGCGCTGGCCCCCGGCCTCTTAAGTGAGATGGGCGCACAACCCTAGAGTCGGACACGACTGGCCCATACGGGCAGGGGTACCTTTACCCTTTTTTACCTGGTAAATAAAAAACTGATTCAAATTTCATCCCCACCCCTACTGAGAAAGCTCCCCACAGTGGCGTAAACATCTGCACTGGGGAATGAGATAAATGGGCAAACACTCTACTCACAGCAGTGGCTGTAATCATACTCTGCAAGTGTTGGACGTTTTCAGTGTCTACTTTTCCTGCGACCACAATCTCAGAGCCTCCAAAATAGTTCTGGAAAGTGTTGTGGGTGACATCGGACACCATTCCGTGCGGGTAGTTGAACTCCAGCTTTTTGAGAAGTGGCGTGGAGACTTGGTTGTAGAATTTCTGCAAAATCCAAGGAGGAAGACAGCTTGGTTTTTAAGAGAAACTTGCATCAGGCATGTGCAAGATAATAATAATACCATAATAATTTATTATTTATACCCCGCCCATCTGGCTGGGCCTCCCCAGCCACTCTGGGCGGCTTCCAACAAAATATTAAAATACAGTAATGCATCAAACATTAAAAGCTTCCCCAAACAAGGCTGCCTTCAGATGTTTTCTAAAAGTCTGGTAGTTGTTGTTCTCTTTGACACCTGGTGGGAGGGCGTTCCACAGGGCGGGTGCCACTACTGAGAAGGCCCTCTGCCTGGTTCCCTGTAACTTGGCTTCTCGCAGGGAGGGAACTGCCAGAAGACCCTCGGAGCTGGAGGGTGTCCAGGCAGAACAATGGGGGTGGAGACGCTCCTTCAGATATACTGGACTGAGGCCGTTTAGAGCTTTAAAGATCAGCACCAACACTTTGAATTGTGCTTGGAAACGTACTGGGAGTCTGGTATCCTAAGAAGAACAGGACATAACAACAGTGGGGAAACTGGGGACAGGGAGGAGAAGATGAGATTTGAAGATCTTTAGTCAAGACCCACTACATTCATTCTATAAAAGTTATTTTTTGTAGGGGTTCCTCCAGGTGTCCTGTTTTTAGTGTGCAACCATTCAACTGGCCAGCTAAACCAGGTAAGCACAACTGTTTGATTCTCACTCTCTCCTGTCCCTTATTCAGCTAACGTGAACTAGCAATAATAACTAGGGAGACAGTGCTCCTGAAGGTAGGAGTCTATCAGTTGCTGAAGATGATCATCCAAATGTCATAGACCAAATGGAGCAAACAGCACACAGACCTAGTGGTGGGAGGAAAAAATCCTTAAATAAGAGTCACAGGGGAATGATTAATGGACTTCAATGTCTGTACACTAATGCGCAAAGCATGGGAAATAAACAAGATGAGCTTGAGCTCTTGGTACAGCAAACTAAATATGACATAATAGGCATCACTGAAACCTGGTGGGATAAGTCCCACAATTGGAATGTAATAATGGAGGGATACAATCTATTTCAGAGAAACAGACCAGACAAGAAAGGAGGAGGAGTGGCGTTATATGTCAGGGATGTGTATACCTGTGAAGAGATCCAAGATTTTGAACCTCAAAGCCAAAGTGAGAGCATTTGGGTCAAAATTAAGGGAGAGAAGAATAACAGTGACCTCATTGTGGGAGTTTACTATAGATCCCCAAGCCAAACGGAGGACATAGATGATGCCTTCCTGGAACAGATGGCCAAGCATGCAAAAGGAAGGGAGATAGTAGTAATGGGGGACTTCAATTACCCAGATATTTGCTGGTTGTCAAACTCAGCCAAGAGCATAAGGTCAAACAGATTCCTCACTGGCCTTGCAGACAACTTCGTTGTCCAGAAAGTGGGAGAAGCAACAAGAGGAACAGCCATTTTAGATCTGGTCCTAACCAATGTTGATGACCTGGTTAGTGGGGTAGAAGTGGAAGGATCATTAGCCGCGAGTGATCATGCTCTTCTGAAGTTTACTATACAGCGGAAAGGAGCAGCCAAGCATACTACGACTCAATTTCTTGACTTTAAGAAAGCCGACTTCATAAAACTTAGGGAAGTGCTGGGTGAGATCCCATGGACAGTAATACTAAAAGGAAAGGGAGTTCATGATGGCTGGGAGTTTGTTAAGAGGGAGATAGTAAAAGCACAACTTCAGGCAATACCAATGAGACAGAAACATGGAAGGTGCCTAAAGAAGCCAAGGTGGCTATCTAAAGAACTTTTAACTGAATTAAGATTTAAAAAGGATGTGCACAAAAAATGGAAAAGGGGGGAAACCACCAATGAGGAATTCAAACAAATAGCCAGCACGTGTAGACACAAAGTCAGAAAAGCTAAAGCACAGAATGAACTCAGGCTTGCTAGAGAGGTTAAAAGCAACAAAAAAGGCTTTTATGGGTATGTTCGTAGCAAAAGGAAGAACAAAGAAACAGTGGGGCCACTCAGAGGAGAAGATGGTGAAATGCAAACAGGGGACACAGAAAAAGGGCTGAACTCCTCAATGCCTTCTTTGCCTCAGTCTTCTCCAATAAAGAAAACAATGCCCGACCTGAAGAATTTGGAGCAAATGATTCAGCAGAGGAAACACAGCCCAGAATAACTAAGGAGATAGTACAAGAATACTTGACTAGTTTAGATGTATTCAAGTCTCCAGGGCCAGATGAACTGCATCCAAGAATATTAAAAGAACTGGCAGATGTGATCTCAGAACCACTGGCAGTCATCTTTGAGAATTCCTGGAGAACAGGCGAAGTCCCGGCAGACTGGAGGAGGGCAAATGTTGTCCCTATTTTCAAAAAGGGGAAAAGAGAGGACCCAAATAATTACCGCCCAGTCAGTCTGACATCAATACCAGGGAAGATTCTGGAGCAGATCATTAAGCAAACAGTCTGTGAGCACCTAGAAAGGAATGCTGTGATCACCAATAGTCAGCATGGATTTCTGAAAAATAAGTCATGTCAGACTAATCTGATCTCGTTTTTTGACAGAATTACAAGCCTGGTAGATGAAGGGAACGCAGTGGATGTAGCCTACCTTGATTTCTGCAAGGCATTTGACAAGGTGCCCCATGATATTCTTGTAAAGAAGCTGGTAAAATGCAGTCTTGACTATGCTATCACTCAGTGGATTTGTAACTGGCTGACTGACCGAACCCAAAGGGTGCTCATCAATGGTTCCTCTTCATCCTGGAGAAGAGTGACTAGTGGGGTGCCACAGGGTTCTGTCTTGGGCCCGGTCTTATTCAACATCTTTATCAACGACTTGGATGATGGACTCAAGGGCATCCTGATCAAATTTGCAGATGACACCAAACTGGGAGGGGTGGCTAACACCCCAGAGGACAGGATCACACTTCAAAACCACCTTGACAGATTAGAGAACTGGACCAAAACAAACAAGATGAATTTTAACAAGGAGAAATGTAAAGTATTGCATTTGGGCAAAAAAATAAATGAGAGGCACAAATACAAGATGGGTGACACCTGGCTTGAGAGCAGTACATGTGAAAAGGATCTAGGAGTCTTGGTTGACCACAAACTTGACATGAGCCAACAGTGTGACGTGGCAGCTAAAAAAGCCAATGCAATTCTGGGCTGCATCAATAGGAGTATAGCATCTAGATCAAGGGAAGTAATAGTGCCACTGTATTCTGCTCTGGTCAGACCTCACCTGGAATACTGTGTCCAGTTCTGGGCACCACAGTTCAAGAAGGACACTGACAAACTGGAATGTGTCCAGAGGAGGGCAACCAAAATGGTCAAAGGCCTGGAAACGATGCCTTATGAGGAACGGCTAAGGGAGCTGGGCATGTTTAGCCTGGAGAAGAGGAGGTTAAGGGATGATATGATAGCCATGTTCAAATATATAAAATGATGTCACATAGAGGAGGGAGAAAGGTTGTTTTCTGCTGCTCCAGAGAAGCGAATACAGAGCAATGGTTCCAAACTACAAGAAAGAAGATTCCACCTAAACATTAGGAAGAACTTCCTGACAGTAAGAGCTGTTCGACAGTGGAATTTGCTGTCAAGGAGTGTGGTGGAGTCTCCTTCTTTGGAGGTCTTTAAGCAGAGGCTTGACAACCATATGTCAGGAGTGCTCTGATGGTGTTTCCTGCTTGGCAGGGGGTTGGACTCGATGGCCCTTGTGGTCTCTTCCAACTCTATGATTCTATGATTAAGCCTAGGGCTGCTAATGTCCTTTGCGCCGTGATTCCTAAGTGTTCAACAGCCAACTGGCTGGCTGCTGGGTGTTTGAAAACCACAGCAACGAATTTCAACAGGTAGGTGGGACAGCCCACCTGCCAATCATGAGACACCTGAATGTCATGTGATGGACAGGCGGGTTTGCCTCACCAACTTGTCACAGTTATCTGGCCCCTCAAGCTAAAACACCTCCATTAGAAGAAAGCTCCTAATTGTATAAGCTGTTCAATAGTGGGACAGATTGCCTTGGGAGCTGACGGGGTCACTTTCACAGGATGTATTTTTGAAAATAGGCTGGATAGCCATCTATTCAGGGATCCTGAACTTCTTGCACCTGCAAGAAGTTAGTTTAGATGTCCTCCAATGACCCTTGCAAGTCTTTGGTTCTATTAAATCCAGATAATTTAACAGATAACCAGATGATAAGATGATGATGATGATTTCTGTAAAGAGGTTGTATGTGTCATGTTTTCCTTTCATTCTCACCCTCCTTTGTGTTCCATAAAATTTTGTATAATGGGGAGAGAGGGTGGAAATTCACCTTCATTTGAGATGAGGTCTCCTGGTTCCCAAAAACCCTCTGGGCAACACCATTGTTTTCATGAGCCAGCCTTTTCAGAAAATCATAATCCACGTCGAATCCGATACCAAGGCAGAACAAAGAAATATCGTCCCGAATGTTCTTCTTCACATTCTTCTGAATTGTAGGCAGCTTAAGTTCTCCTGATGGGGAATGGAAAAGAAGGAAATGGTCACATTCACCCAGGACTGTTCCATTAAAGTGTTGCATGTGAGTCCAAAAATGAAGGAAAATAATAAATCAAGATGCTATTTCTTGGTACAGTGGTCCTTTGGTTCTCTAACGCCTTGGTGCTCAAACAACTTGGAACCTGAACACTGCAAACCCGGAAGTAAGTGTTCCGGTTCGTGAACTTTTTTTGGAAGCTGAATGTGCTCCATTTTGAGGGTTACACTTCCATTTTGAGTGCCACACTTCTGTTTTGAGTGTTACGCTGAGGTCTGTCTGTTTTTGCTACTTTGCGTTTTTGTGGCTCTTTATTGTTTCGTTTTTATGACTGTGTGGAACCCAGTTCAGCTACTGATTGGTTGACTGATCAGGGGTAGGCAACCTAAGGCCCAGGGGCCACAAGCAGCCCACAGGGGGTCATGTAACCGGTCCACCAGCTGCCCCCAAACCGAGCCGCCCACTCGGTGAGTCCCCGCACGCTGCGCTAAACGTATCTGTGCAGACGCAGTCACTGGAAATCGCGTCTGCGCAGATGAAGGTGCAGACACTGGAAATCGCTGGCGCTCACAGTCCGGCCATGGAGGGATCTCTGCTGGTGTGAACCGGCTCGAGTGAGGTAAACCTTGCCGACCCCTGATCTATTCCGATCCCCTGCAATCGCAGCTAAAGCATCCCTGATGGATTGGCCACCCAAGCCAAAATCCTCCTTTGTGCTGCAATGCTCTCCCCAGTGCTACCACATTATTGCTCTTCAGAGGAGATATAGCACAATAAAAGTGAGACAATCTCCGCCCTGCCCCCAAACACTTGACCACCCCAAGAGCATCGTGAGCACAAATAATAATGAATGGGCAATGGAAAAGATATTGTGTGTGTGCACATGCATGCATGCATGCAACAGGTTTCACTGAACTCAGTGGTGCCACAGGCTAGTTAGTCATGTTTAGGACCACAAGGAGAAAGGGACGACAGAGGACGAGATGATTGGACAGTGTTTTCGAAGCTACCAGCATGAGTTTGACTAAACTGCGGGAGGCAGTGGAAGACAGGAGTGCCTGGCATGCTCTGGTCCATGGGGTCACGAAGAGTCGGACATGACTAAATGACTAAACAACAGGACCACATTGTAGCCGCAGGATTCTTACCAACGGTAGGATCTCCATCTGACACCAGCACGATCATGGACACAGAGTTTGGATCCAACAATCCTAGACTTGTAGCTTCATTTAAAATAAAGATGGCCCGGAGAAGCGCGTCGTTGATGTTTGTTCCTGTTTCAAAAAATGAGAAAGAGGCAATAAACGACAGAGGGAAGTAGGAGCATTTAAATCCTATTGAATTTAAGGACGTGCCTATTTTCCCCAATCAATGGGAGAGTTACAGAGCAGTCCTATAGATGTTTACTCAAAAGTAAAGCCAAGTTCAATGCGGCTTCAATGAGTTGAGTTCAACTGGGCTTACTTCCAGGTAAGCGAGCATAGTATTGCAGGCATAGTATTCAGTGGGGCTTTCGGACCCTTAATTTTGGAGCACTGAATTCTGAGCACAATAGTTTACTCCTCCTCCTCCTCCTCAAGTTACAATTACCAGTGATCCTTAACGAACTACAGCAGCTAAAATTATTTCAGGGGGGAAACACGCTTCAAATGTGCTTTACAAGTATACTGCTGATTTAATAGATCATCACTACAGATAGCTCAGTCGGTAGAGCATGAGGCTCTTAATCTCAGGGTTGTGGGTTTGAGCCCCACGGTGGGCAAAATATTCTTGCGTTGCAGGGGGTTGGACTAGATGACCCTCATGGTCCCTCCCAACCCTGCCATTCCATGATTCTACGATCACTCACTCCCAGATCATCCCAAGAGTAGAGCTAATGCTTAGCATTCTCAACAAACTACAAATCCTAGGATTCTTTGGGCAAAACTATTGCAGTTCAATTTGTATATAAATGATTATAGAGCAGGTATCCCCAACCTGTGGCCCTCCAGATGTTTTGGCCTACAACTCCCATGATCCCTAGCTAACAGGACCAGTGATCAGGGATGATAGGAACTGTAGTCCAAAACATCTGGAGGGCAGAAGGTTGGGGGTGCCTGTTATGGAGCTTCCTTGTAATCCAGGTGGACCCCAAGATCATGAGAACACAAGAAGAGGCTGCTGGATTAGACCAGAGACCCATGAAATCTAGCATTCCATTCTCACAATGGCTGACCGGATGACTGTGAGAAATCTGCAAGCAGGATTCAAACACAATAACACCCTCCTTATCCTCTGGTTTCCAGCAACTGGTATTCAGAAGCCTTGCTGCCTCCAGCTGCATGCATGAGACTCTGTTGCTTATTTTTCTCTTATATATAGTGGTGAAGTAGGGCTGCCTTCCCCAACATGATGCCCCTCCCCAGTGTGGTTGGACTCCAACTCCCACCAGCCCCAGTCCGCATGGCCAATGGTCAGGAATAAGGGGAACTGTAGTCCAAAACAGCTGGGGGGGCACCAGGTTGGGGAAGGCTGAATGAGAGCATGTCCTGCAAAAGGGGGTTACCCAAGATAGTGAGGCGTCCAGAAATGGTGGGCATTCCCCTATTAAAATTTACTCCAAATCCCATCTCCTCCATCACCCTCTTCATGAAGCTCCAAGAAACGCTATCAAATGCTTTTTCTGCATCTACGAACATTAATGCTGCTTTTTTCTCACTTCCAGGTACTCTATAATATTCAATACATTTCTGATATTATCTTTAATTTGCCTGCCTGGAAGGAATCCAGCCTGGTCATGATGAATGAATTCTTTTTTAGAAAAATCATTCTATTTGCCAATACAAATGCAAATAATTTATAATCATTATTTAATAATGAGATCTGCCTATAATTTTTTACTAAGGTCACATCCAAATCTTGCTTTGGTATCAAAGTTATATAGGCCTCTTTCCATGTTTCCGGAACTTCTCCTGTTTTTAAAATCTCATTCATTGTGTCTTTCAAAGGGTTCACCAGCTGCTCGCTCAGTTTTTTTGTAAGATTTTGCTGTTATTCCATCTGGCACCGGAGATTTTGAGAGCAGGGCGTGTTTAGTCTGGGAATATAAGATTAAAGGGAGATGTCTTCAAAAAGGGAAAAGGATGTCATGGAGAAGATGGATTGGACTAGTTCACGGTTGCTGCAGGGATCTAAGTAATGCAAATTTAATGGAAACAGATTTCAGCTGAACATGAAGGAACGTCTCCACCCCCATCGTTCTACCCGAACACTGAGGTCCAGCGCCGAGGGCCTTCTGGCGGTTCCCTCACTGCGAGAAGCCAAGTTACAGCGAACCAAGCAGAGGGCCTTCTCGGTAGTGGCGCCCTCCCTGTGGAATGCCCTCCCACCAGATGTCAAAGAGAACGACAACTACCAGACTTTTAGAAGACATCTGAAGGCAGCCCTGTTTGGGGAAGATTTTAATGTTTGATGTATTGCAGTATTTTGATATATTTTTTGGGAGCCGCCCAGAGTGGCTGGGGAAGCCCAGCCAGATGGGCGGGGTACAAATAATAAATAAATAAATAAATAAATAAATAAATAAATAAATAAATAAATATTAAAAGCAAGAGCTTGCCTTGGGAGGTGATGGGTTTTTTCACCAGAGGCATTTGAACAGACAATAGGTGATCTCCTACCAGCAATGCTGTGGTTTGAAGCTTCCTGTGCTGAGCAAGATTCCCTCTGACTCTAATTGCTTCTATGATGCATTCCATAAACCTACTTTGGTACCATGCTCACCTCCATTGGGATGGATTCCCTCAATGTACTTCTTTGCAGCTTCTGTCTCCGATCTGGAGGCTTGCACCAATTGGTCTCTCCAGCACCGGACATTGTGGTTGAAGTCGACGACTGAAAACTGGTCTGCGGAGCGGAGTTCCCCCAGGATGGTTCTCATGGCTTCAACCGTCTGTAAAATGAACCGTTGCGGTGAGAATTATGGTTACCATTCTCCATTCCTATAACGTAAAGCCATAGGACATTAATCCATTTCACAACTGTAGCACTGCATTGCCTAAAATGACTGGCAGATACTAAATTTTGTTATAGAGTGGTACCTCAGGTTACATACGCTTCAGGTTACAGACTCCGCTAACCCAGAAATATTGCTCCAGGTTAAGAACTTTGCTTCAGGATGAGAACAGAAATTGTGTTCCGGCGGCGCGGCGGCAGCAGGAGGCCCTATTAGCTAAAGTGGTGCTTCAGGTTAAGAACAGTTTCAGGTTAAGAACGGACCTCTGGAACGAATTAAGTACTTAACCCGAGGTACCACTGTATTTTGCAACTTTGCGAATTGTGCAATTTTCTTCATCTCGTGAGCTATCTGGCAATAAACAATTGTGGTGATGATGACCTCAAATGCAATCCCTTGCCTATTTTCTCAGATGCAAAACCCACTGTCTTCAGTCGATATTTCTCCCTTGTAAGCGTGTTTAAGATTATGGACCACATTTTTCATTATTAGGGGATAAATTTTAGTTTTAATGGCTCAGAGCCTACCCTGGCTGATGCACAGACACCTGACATGCAGCAAACCCTCTGGCATCTGTGTATATTTCAGGGATACAGGTATGCAGAGATGGCACCTGGTCCCCCAGTGTTAACTCCTATGGAATCTCATAAACCCCGATGCGCACTTTCCCTTTCCATTAAAAACCTCTTAAAGGCATGAAAAAATAAACAACCCCGAACCATTAACAGCTCCTTATCTTAACTCCTGTATCAAGCTATTGCATTGTTAAAAGACACCCCCAAAAGGTTTTTATTAAGTTTTCCCAATTTTCACACATACATTTCAATACATAATAATAAAAAACTCCCCCGACTTCCCAAGCCCCCTATTCCAAGGTGTTTCTGTTCCTCTCCCTCTGCTGTACTCTGTCTTCTATCTCTTAAATCTTAACAAAACTCCTGGAATCTTCAATCCTTTCTGTTGTTCAAAGTTCAAATCCCGCATGTGTGTTCATCATATACAGTGGTACCTCGGGTTACAGACGCTTCAGGTTACAGATGCTTCAGGTTACAGACTCTGCTAACCCAGAAATAGTACCTCGGGTTAAGAACTTTGCTTCAGGATGAGAACTGAAATCGTGCTCTGGCAGTGCGGCAGCAGCGGGAGGCCCCATTAGCTAAAGTGGTACCTCAGGTTAAGAACAGTTTCAGGTTAAGAACGGACCTCCAGAACGAATTACCATAAGTTCTTAACCCGAGGTACCACTGTAATAATATTTATTTCAGTAATCTGGATATGCAGTGTTTTATTCCCCTTCAAACACATGTTATCTTTCACCAGGTCAAACTGATTCCATTGGTCTTTTTCACGAAGCTCTGCAAAATTTTGCCTCTGGCTAGATCAGAAACGAATGCCACCCTCAGGCTGGAAAAAGGTTCCCCTGCCTCTGATTTCTTAAAAAAGCAGCAACAATGAAAACATCTCCTATACAAAGGAGGACACCTTGCCAAGATGGATGTCTCGTTGCTTCAGCCACTTACCTGCCTCATTTTCAATCCCCACATTGAACCACTGACATCGATCACAAAGAGAATGTTTTTCGGCAGGGGATCCAGGTTTTCAGGAGCAAAGTAGTGGATAAAATACCCGTTGAAGATCTGCAAAATAAAAAGAAGGAACCCAGATGCTTCAATTCTAGAAAAGGAACTTATTTTTGGAAGTTCTGAAATGGGCATGACCTCTGGCAACCCTTGCGGGTCATGAAATCGAAATAATAAGCAGTTATAGCTTGCTCATTCCTATGGAATATTTTAGCCTGTGTCTCCCCAAGCCATTTGCTTTGGTACCAGAGAGTCCAGTTGATAGACGACTATCTAGCCCGCATTTCTAAGCACGCTCCTTAAAGTGCTCCCCATCTACAGAGCTAATGTACCTCCAGTTCGCCAGCTTTGCTGTCTCTGTTGACATCGTAAGTGACCACAAAATGGCCATCGACTGCTGTAGAAGAACACGTGGGACACTTTCGTTGCTGAGCCACTGTTGGTTTGAAGGATACATGAGCCTTGAAGGAAAATCACAATGGCACAAGTGAGGCATTTTCATGCAACCAATGGTGTTAAGTTGTGGGTGAACATATCAGACGACACCGCGATTCTTCAAACAGCTCTTGTTTATTCACAGGCCAGGACAGGACTGAACTGAAGGGTTCAGTCAGCCTGCTTATATACAGCTCCAGTACAACGTTACTGTAACAACTTTCTAAAACTATCCAATCACTGAACGTCACTTTCGATCCCTTAATGCATAACTATCTACAGTATCCCCCTGCTGGCCCAGGGTGAGAACTTCAGTACATAACAAATGGTATTTGCATAAACCACAGCTATAATTTGAATGCAAAACCTGCCGGCATTTTTAAAAGCTCTCCTTTCCCCTTTCAGTCCTTCATTTGCAGATGACGCAGACTTAAAAATAAACTATCTGTCTATCCTAAATGTCTTTACAGTGCTCCTCGGTTATATTCTCAGGATGGTTTCATGAAGTGCTGTTCGCATAAACGAGCAATTTTATGCACACATGGGTTTAAATAAAGTGGGATGATCCAGATTGGGATTTCAGTTACAGGGCTTTTATTCCTCCCCTTCAACTGCAGTCCCAGTCTGGATTAGGCCCTTTAACATCAAAACAATTTTTCCTTCCACTGCAAAACACAGCTGTGGAGGATATAGAACAGGCATAGGCAAACTCGGGACTAAACTGCTTCTGGCGCAATGGAATAGTGTGATGGAAACCAGAGCACACAGAAACGCTCTTTACTTTCCCGATGCAGTGGTACCTATTTATCTACTTGCACTGGTGTGCTTTCGAACTGCTAGGTTGGCAGGAGCTGGGACAGAGCAACAGGATCTCACCTCACTGCGGGGATTCGAACCACCGACCTTCTGATCGGCAAGCCCAAGAGGCTCAGTGGTTTAGACCATAGCGCCACCAACATCCCTCATGACTAGTAACTATGACTAGTAGCCATTAAACATCATTTAAAACCATCCAAAACTGCCTCATGAGGGAAGGAGTTCCATAGTTTAACTATTCACTGCAAGAAAAAGTACTTTCTTTCATCTGCCCCTGAACCTTCCAAGTTTCTAACATTTCTGAGGTTCACCAGTCTGGACTTTGTGGTCTTATGGAGATCTTCCTCTTTAGATGGGGACAGCACTTCCTTCAAAACGTGGAAAGCCACCCATTTGCGTTTGTGGGTCCCTCCTGCTTCTCCTGTTGTGTGGGGCCCTGCGCTCCTGCCCCAACAGCAGCTCCATTTCTCCCCACAGGGAGACTGTCCACATTACCTTTTTCTCTCCTTTGGAGATGGTATGGATACCTTCAAACTGGTCTCCAAGTGAACTGGGGACGTGGACAAAGTGAAGACCCTGAGGCTCGATGATGCGAACGTCCACCTGTGGTCACACAGCGCAGAGGAGTTTAGAAGCAACAAACAGAAACAGTGAAATAACAGGAACATCTCTAGAAAAATGCGGTGCATCTTTCCAAAGCATTCCAGGAAGAATCTCCAATTTAGGATGGCTTCAAAATTACGCTGCGTTTTGATGCATCTTAATATATTCTGATCATTGGGCATGATTTATATTTGTGTTTTGTTTTGTGTACATTGTTCAGAGATGCTTATTTGCGACACTTAAAATGTGGAATTGCAATTAGTTTTTTTTTAATTTTACTTCATAAAATTAGTAGTAGCAGCAGCACAAGCGCTCCTTTGGTTCGAACACGGAATTCGTGTTGTATTACACAGATTCCTTTTGGTTGAGAGATTTCTGATGAAATATGAAAGCAAATTAAATTAACTACTGTAGTTTTTGCTCTATAAGACTCACTTTTTCCCTCCGAAAAAGGGGAAATGTGTGTGCATCTTATGGAGGGAATGCAGGCTGCGCAGCTATCCCAGAAGCCAGAACAGCAAGAGGGATGGCTGCTTTCACTGCGCAGCGATCCCTCTTGCCATTCTGGCTTCTGAGATTCAGAAATTTTTTTTCTTGTTTTCCTCCTCCAAAAACTAGGTGCGTCTTGTGGTCTGGTGCGTCTTATAGAGTGAAAAATACGTTAAGTCTTTAAAGTGGTGCTCCAAACCCCCAATTCCAGCCCTGTCTTTTTGCTTTACCTCCAGTTGTTTGGCCAGCCTGCCTGGCTGAAGGGGGATAACATGCTCGTATGTCGATAGCTTCCTCCGAATTGGCTCTTGGTAATGGATTTCAAACTGGACTTTGGTTCCTCCTGGCACATTGAGTTCAGCTTTGAAGTTCTCCATGTCCAGGGTGTTGCTCCTGAATTCAGTCATTAATACACACAGGGGAGGAGAAACACCCTAGCCCTTAACATGCCACCGAAATGCCAGCAGTAAATTGAGACAGGGGCAGGTAGAAGAGCCCAAACATCTCATAAGAATCTCTGCCCTTTAAAATATTTTCCATTCACTTCATCAGAAAACAGATCTTTCACACAACCATTTTATTTTATTTGATAACCAATGTAATCTTCTCTGCTAATCATGTATGTTGCACCAGGCTTGGGAAAGCTTCCGGGCATCTCAATATCATCTAGATAAGTGTTCGTTGTCGGAGTTCCCCAGAAGTGGACTACAACTCCCATCATCCCCAGCTGATTTGGCGGACTAGAACTCCCATACCCCCAGCTGATTGGGTGGACTACAACTCCCATCATCCTCAGCTGATTGGGTAGACTACAACTCCCATCACCCTCAGCTGATTGGGTGGACTACAACTCCCATCATCCTAAGATGATTGGGTGGACTACAACTCCCATCATCCCCAGCTCACTGGGTAGACTACAGCTCCCATCATCCTCATCTCATTGGGTGGACTACAACTCCCATCATCCTCAGCTGATTGGGTGGACCACAACTCCCATCGTCCCCAGCTAGTTTGATGGACTACAATTCCCATAATTCTCAGCTGATTGGGTGGACCACAACTCCCATCATCCCCAGCTGATTTCGCCAACGATCAAGAGGGCAATGGAAGTTGTGGTCCAACAGTATCCACATGATGAGTTGTCACGTGCCAGAAAATCATTGAAAGGTGGGCGAAGCCAGGACACAAGGATTGCTCTGAGACTTTTGGAGGACTGGTTCACCAGTCCCCTGACAAGTCAACATCTTGTGCTTCTGCCATATTAAAAATAAGCCTATATGAACCGAGAATCAATGAGCTGGTTCTTTGCCATCCCTCTGGCATTCAAATATAAGGACTGCCTATGTGGATCGGACCAATATTGGCCAGTTGCCCCTAGAAATCTCTCAAACAGCTCATAATAGTGGTAGTTCTTTGAACAAGAAGGCTACAGACCAAATATGCTCTGGCAGTGAATTGGGGAGGTTTGCAGAACTACAAGACATGTTTTTAAAAGCCCTAAGGGGCAACACCCCCCCAAAAAAAAACCTGAGCATTGTAGCCATGGAAAGGGGGCATGGAATGGAGTATCCTGGAATAGGGAATGCCTGGCTGGCTGGCAGTCTGCACACCTGTTCAAAGGTGAGGATAAACGTAGTTATTTGTTACTGGCTCAGCTTGCCACGTCTAATGTTCACGGGGGCACCTATTGCCCATTAATGTGACCAACACTTTTTATTCAAAAGCCATTTCTGCAGATGGTTCTCTATGACATTCCACAGAAATTAGTTCTATAAGCCATTGATCGGCAACAGATTCCCCACTCCCCCAGAGGCCAATACTTATGGGAGAGCTAAGCCTTTCTACCAATCTCTCCATCCTTTTAAAATGGGCCTTTGGGTTTTGGAGACTGAGGCCCTCAAGGAGAGAATTCATCCTTTTAAATTTTATTCATTTGATTCCAACCTTTTCTCCAAGGATCTCAATGTCCCTCCTCCCCATTTCACCTTCAAAACAACAACCCTGTGAGGTAGGGCTGGCCAACAGACACTGACTGGCCCAAGGTCACCCGGTGAACTTCATGGCAGAGTGCAGATTTGAACCCTGGTCTCCCAGCTCCTAGTCCATCACGCTAGATAGATGATAGATAGAGATAGATAGATAGATAGATAGATAGATAGATAGATAGATAGATAGATAGATATGAAGTCAGGTTCATACCTCAATATTCCTGCAGCTTTGCCTTTCGCTCTCGCTTGGGCATATTGACTTCTGGCTGCAGATTTCTCCTTCACGGAACTAGTGAAGGTGATGCCGTTGACATTCCTGAGGGGCAGAAAGCCAGTCACAAACAAGGAATCTTACCAACAACTGCAAAGTACCGTATTTTTTGCTCTATAAGACTCACTTTTTCCCTCCTAAAAAGTAAGGGGAAATGTGTGTGCGTCTTATGGAGCGAATGCAGGCTGCGCAGCTATCACAGAAGCCAGAACAGCAAGAGGGATTGCTGCTTTCCCTGCGCAGCGATCCCTCTTGCTGTTCTGGCATCTGAGATTCAGAATATTTCGGCTCCCAAACGATCAAAAACCAGAAGTAATTGTTTTGGTTTTGGAACTGGAACTGGAACTTTCTTTTGGAAGCTGAACGTCCAATGGGGCTTCCGCGGCTTCCAATTGGCTGCAGGAGCTTCCTGCAGCCAATCAGAAGCCACGCTTTGGAAGTCAAACGTTTCGGGAGTCGAAGAGACTTCTGGAACGGATTCTGTTTGACTTCCAAGGTACGACTGTACCCTCAAGTCTCCCCACTCCTGCTGCAGACAGTCACCTGCACATATACCAGCTGGTGGAACCAGGCCAGCTCTTACTTACATGGTAAAGTTGTGAATAAAAGCCCCTTTGGGGATCTGAACATCAAAGACCAGGTTCTGTGGGTGCCTGGCTCGGTTTTCCACTTTGGTCCGCACCATCGTGTTGGCCAGTCGAGATGTGATGGTGGACTGGACCTTGTAGCTGTGGAGGATTATGTTGTCATCGCCCGCCACCTGGAGGAATCAACAGATTTGGACAGGAGTCAGTGAAGGGACAGGTACAACTCCAAATACAGTGGTACCTCGGTTTACGAACTTAATCCATTCTGGAAGTCCGTTCTTAAACTGAAACTGTTCTTAAACCAAGGCACACTTTCCGTAATGAGGCCTCCTGTCACAGGTGCCCTTCCACCATTCGGATTCCGTTCTTAGACCGAGGTAAAGTTCGCAAACCAGAACACTACCTCCGGTTTTGCAGAGTTCGTAAACCGAATAGTTTGTAAACAGGACTGTTCTTCAACCGAGGTACCACTGTATGCATATCCCTAGAACTTTCCTCAAGGGATGCTTTGATTTTCTCATGGTTGAGCAACTGGATCCCTTGCTTAAATCCATCAGGACGCTTGGTGGCGTACAGAGCAAACATGCTGCATGGTCCCTTGGCCAGAGGATTCTCGGTCTATGTTGGATGACCCAGGCAGAAGTGAGCAAGAAGCAAAGGCAGCATATTAAAAAAAGGCAAATTGAAGCTATGGAGAATGACAGTGCCGGATTTATGTATAAGCTAAACAAGCTATAGCTTAGGGCCCCACTCTCTTGGGGGCCCCAAAAAAGTTAAAGAAAAAAAACCCCTGGATGTACATTTCCAAAATAAAAAACAAATTACTTTGATAAAATACATATTTTGTTATGTGCAAATGGCTTTAGATACCTATTAGGTCCATAAAGGGACACGGGTGGTGCTGTGGTCTAAACCACTGAGCCTCTTGGACTTGCCAATTGGAAGGTCAGCGGTTTGAATCCCCGCGACTGGCTGAGCTCCTGTTGCTCAGTCCCTGCTCCTGCCAACCTAGCAGTTTGAAAGCACGTCAAAGTGCAAGTAGGTAATAAATAGGTGGGAAGGTAAATGGTGTTTCCGTGCACTGCTCTGGTTCGCCAGAAGCGGCTTAGTCATGCTGGCCACATGACCTGGAAGCTGTACGCCTGCTCCCTCGGCCAATAAAGCGAGATGAGCGTCGCAACCCCAGAGTCGGTAACTAATGGACCTAATGGTCAGGGGTCCCTTTACCTTTACCTTTTAGGTCCATAAATGACCATATAGCATATATTCAACACAAAAAAACAGTGACAATTTGTTGTTGACAAAGGACAGCTGGACATATAAAGGGCCCCATTACCTTCAGTAGCTTAGGGCCTCATCAAACCTAAATCCGGCCCTGGGGAATGGTCAGCTCAGCTTATTATCTCTAGGGTGGGGAGATTCGGGGAAGGTTTGCCAAGTGGTGCACTTGTTTTGAGAAGCCTTTCCTGAATCAGTCCAGCCTAGAGATCATCAACAGAGCTGACCGTGCCCCTATATTCACTATATAAGGAACCCATGGCATGTTGCTGGACTTCAGCTGCCACCAGCCCCAGCAATGAGTGATCACGAGGAGGTTTGTGAAAGTAGGCAGAGATGGATCTGCCATCAGAGGGATCCCAAAATGAGGACTAGCGACATGAGAAGGCGTCGAGAGCCAAACTGAGCCACTGCCACCCCAGGTGCCTATTTATTCAACGGGCATAATCATCTAAACCTCTAAGCTGTTTACAGAAAATATAGAATGTATGTGACAATTACGGGTGAAATCAGATGGTAAAAAACAACAGCCCACAAGTTACTCTACAGTTTTGCAAGATATAAATAAAATCAGTGGTCTTATAAACATACGTGACAATATAAAATCGCACGACAGATTGCATATTAAAATAAAATGGCGTATAAAAATATATTGATTGCATTCGAATAACAAAAGACTGTAAAATCCTGTAATTATGTTTTGAAAGAAAAATACAAGTGGCTTATGGCGTGCCCCCCTCCGAGGTGAGGCGCTTTGTCAATCTGCATTCCAGCCTCCTGGGACAATATTGTGCAACTGTTTCCCAGCTAGTTAATATCCTGGTACCTAGATCAAGGGGTTGGGTGGGGGGTACTCTGAACAAACAGTGGGATTGATCTCTTGCTAATGGTTAACTGGGTTGAGGGTGGGGGCAGGAAATTATAGAAGAGAAAGAGGAAAAATCAATAGGCAGGCTCACCAATTCTCCTGAGTCGTCATCATCGGATGTGCTTCTCTGAGGGGGTGGGGAGGGGGAGTTGAATGAAATGAGAACCAAGACTTAGACTTCATACTTGTATAAATACCAGTGGCGTAGCGTGGGTTGTCAGCACCCGGGGCAAGGCAAGTAATTTGTGCCCCCTAACCCGTGGATTTGCGCCCCCTAACCCTAACCCCCAGATGTTGCACCCGGTGCGGCCGGCCCCCCCTGCACCCCCATGCTACGCCACTGATAAATACAGTGCCAGATTTACAAATAAGCTAAACAAGCTATAGCTTAGGGCCCCACTCTCTTGGGGGCCCCCAAAAAAATTAAAGGGAAAAAACCTGGATGTACATTTCCAAACTATAAGGTAAAAAACAATTAAACCCACCTAACAGCAACAGTGTTTTGCGTTGCATAGGCTCCTACGATGTAAGTCAGGCTTCCTCAGCCTCGGCCCTCCAGATGTTTTTGGCCTACAACTCCCATGATCCCTAGCTAGCAGGACCAGTGGTCAGGGATGATGGGAATTGTAGTCTCAAAACATCTGGAGGGCCGACTTTGAGGAAGCCTGATGTAAGTAATGGGCCCCGCCTGCTAGCCTGCTCCTTAAAAAATCACTGGTTTGCTATTATTATTTCACATTATAGCAAGTTTCTAGAGACTAGGTTATGAGTCTTTGTAAATTGTGTTTCTAAAGGAACTTTTGTTATTGCCAAATGCCAATGTGTTTGCATTATTAAGTTTGTTATGGATAAAAAAATCATTTTAAGTTAGAGCTTAATAATTACCGTATTTTTCGCTCTATAAGACGCACCAGACCACAAGACGCACCTAGTTTTTGGAGGAGGAAAACAAGAAAAAGAAAATTCTGAATCTCAGAAGCCAGAACAGCAAGAGGGATCGCTATGCAGTGAAAGCAGCAGTCCCTCTTGCTGTTCTGGCTTCTGGGATAGCTGTGCAGCCCGAATTCGCTCCATAAGACGCACACACATTTCCCCTTACTTTTTAGGAGGGAAAAAGTGAGTCTTATATAGCAAAAAATACGGTATTTCACCATTAATATACTTCTTCTTAATTGTATTTCACTATTAATATACTTCTTCTTAATTGTATTTCAGTTCAACAATTACTTTGATAAAATACATATTTTGTTATGTGCAAATGGCTTTAGATACCTATTATGTCCATAAATTACCATATAGCATATATTCAACACAAAAAACAGTGACAATTTGTTGTTGACAAAGGACAGTCCCATTACCTTCAGCAGTTTAGGGCCTCATCAAACCTAAATCCGGCCCCGTATAAATACCTTGGGTTAAAAGTGGTTGAGTGACTAGTAACATACACAGCTGCCTTATACCAGGGGCCCACCTAGACCAGTAATACACTGGTCTGCAGTGTCTACTCTGATCGGCAGAAGTTCAGAGTCTCAGGCAGAGGAAGGTCTATCTGATTCTTTTATAACTGGAATTGACTCAGAGCCCTCCAGCACACAAAGCTTGTGTGAATGTAAGAACCTAAAGAACATCAGAAGACACGCAAGGTCCAGCGTCTGTTCTCACAGAAGCCAGTTAGATGCCTCTAGGAAGCCCCCAAAGTAGGTCAGAAAAACGTTTTATTCTGCATTTAATTTTCTGTTTGTAGCTGATACCCCAGAGTGGCTGGGGAAGCCCAGCCAGATGGGTGGGGTATAAATAAATTATTATTATTATTATTATTATTATTATTATTCCTGTCCGACTTGCATCTGGCATTGAGAAACAGATAACCTGCAGCACTGGAGGTGGCAAACTTGATTCATTTATTCGTGTTTGGTGGGAATGACCTTACGTTGAAAACCTTTGGAATAGAGTATTCTCCATTCTACCTGCAATTACAGGCCAACCCATTTCTCCAAATCCTGCCTTAGCCTAACTGTCTTTGGACATAGACTTAGGCTCCAGCCTGCGCCACAGCAAACTAGCTGGCTTCTAACTGACCGCAGAGGGGATGCAGGTGGTACTGTGGGTTAAACCACAGAGCCTAGGACTTGCCGATCAGAAGGTCGGTGGTTTGAATCCCCGCGACGGGGTGAGCTCCCGTTGCTCGGTCCCTGCTCCTGCCAACCTAGCAATTTGAAAGCACGTCAAAGTGCAAGTAGATCAATAGGTACTGCTCCAGCGGGAGGGTAAACGGTGTTTCCGTGCGCTGCTCTGGTTTGGCCAATAAAGCGAGATGAGCGCCGCAACCCCAGAGTCATTCACAACTGGACCTAATGGTCAGGGGTCCCTTTACCTTTAACTGACCGCAGCACAATTAGCTCAGCAATGGAAGAACCAGACTGAAATCCCCCTGAATATATGGGAAAATAATATCTGGGATATAGCAATGTCTGACTGAGTGTCTCAACAGACACAGTAAGGCAATTAAAGGCCTAATGAATAGAGACACCTTTTAAGAAACATGGACCCCTTTCTTTAACTATGTTAATGACCGAAATCTCAAGACTTTCTTGTACCAAAACGTTCAATATTCTCAGTGGAGGGGTTACGTTGAATAATATGTTTGAATGTTGAATGTATATGTCTAGAGACAATGGATAAAACAAACATCATTAGATGTACTGCTGGATAAGTGTTTAATGGTTCTTGCATTTGGGTTTGTTTAAAAACCAAGTAAAAAAAAATTGTTAAAAAAACAAACCACTGGAGGGAGTGCAACATTCCAAGAGCAGATCACCTCACAGGATTTAAGTAATAATTATGTTATAATAATTTATTATTTATACCCCGCCCAGCTGGCTGAGTTTCCCCAGCCTCTCTGAGAAATCGGCTCCCAACAGAAAATTAAAAGCACAATAAAACATAAAACATTAAAAACTTCCCTAAACTGCCTTCAGATGTCTTCTAAGATAAATTCTTTGCTTGGCAAGGAATCTATTCTGTTTTTCTTTTCCTCCTCATTACACTTCTTTCCCTTCTGTGCTTTGTAAAATAAGTGAGCAATTTGTACCTGGTATCTTCCATGGTGCAGAGCGGATCTCGCAGAGAACCCATCAATCTTCGCATCAACCAGATCCTAGGAAAAAAACCAATGCCAAGATCAGGGGAGCAAGGTGTGTGTTCAGTTCAAGACACACCAATGGTGAACTTTCCACCCGAAAGCGAATGAAGACGGTCAAGTTACCATAACTGAGGCAGCAAGCAACCCAAGATGACTAGACAACAGCAATTTGCTTTGTGCGGGATGTACAATTGATGTGCGTTTGTTACTCCCGTTGCGTACTGATCTGCGAAACGTTATGCCTAGCTGCACTGTCATGAATCAGAGAGTGTTGTTCTGGGATTCAGGATGGAGGAGACATTTGGTTCAGCGCACAGTTAAATCTATCAAATCTGCGCTTTCCAAAATGATATGCAAACCGAAACACATCTAAAACTCCAAAATTTGCACGTATCCGAATTTTGTGATGGTGCCGAAACTTTACAAGTTGGCTATTAAGAAGAGAATATACCCTCACCAAGAAAACACAGATGCAGAAGCACAAATCCCCATCCGATTGAGGCTCCATTTAAAGCCTTGTTAAACCACTTTAGCAGCCATGGCTTCCTGCAAGGAATCCTGGGAGTTGTAGTTCTTTCAGGGTGCTGAGAACTAATGGGAGACTCCTATGCAGAGACATCACCTTGCCAACAAAGCCCTGTATAGTTAAAGCTATGGTTTTCCTGGTAGTGCTGTATGGAAGTGAGACCTGGACCATAAAGAAGGCTGATCGCCGAAGAATTGATGCTTTTGAATTATGGTGCTGGAGGAGACTCTTGAGAGTCCCATGGACTGCAAGAAGATCAAACTTCTCCATTCTGAAGAAAATCAGACCTGAGTGCTCACTGGAAGGACAGATCCTGAAGCTGAGGCTCCAATACATTGGCCACCTCATGAGAAGAGAAGACTCCCTGGAAAAGACCCTGATGTTGGGAAAGATGGAGGGCACAAGGAGAAGGGGACGACAGAGGAGGAGGTGGTTGGACAGTGTTCTTGAAGCTACCAACATGAGTTTGACCAAACTGTGGGAGGCAGTGGAAGACAGGAGTGCCTGGTGTGCTCTGGTCCAGGGGGTCACGAAGAGTCGGTCACGACTAAACAACAACAATTTCCTTCACAGACCTGTAATTCCCAGAGCTCCCTGGGAAGATGGATCGATTTTTCAAGCACACTGAAAACTGTTGTTCCGTAGGGTGATCTCTGGCTAATCATAACTTTTTGGCCTAGACTACCTCACAGGGCTGTTGAGAGGAGGACACTGTATTCCGTTTTGAGGTCCTTTGAGAATGGGTCAGATAATAATAATAACAACAACCCACTCAGTGTTAATATTACTAGCAGAAGCCTTTTTCATCCTACTCTTCTGCTGGAAAAGAGACCCCCAGGACGACTTATCACAGAGAAGGCAATCCTAACCCTCATGCTCATAATTTAAGAGACTTGACCAAAGAGACAAGAAGAAAAGGGAATGAGAGAGGAGGAGGTTAAAAGGAAACTCAGGTATATGTATAGAATCGCACTGCCAGCTGGTTAAATTGGTTCCATCTTACTTAAAGCAACTGTGCTGATTAAGTCAGAAGGGTCCTGTTCCTATTAGCTGGGGAATGAGTCCCAATGAACTCAGCAAGGCTTACTTCTGCATAGACCTGTAGTAGACCTGTAGAGGGAGAAATGAAGGCAACCTGTTCCTTGTTTTCCTCCATAGATTTAGAATGTTGTGGCACAGGATGGAAACGGACGCTTACCTCTGGGTTTTCTTCAATGATTAAATCAAAGCCTCGTATTTCCAAAGCAAACAGGAAAACTAAGAAATAAGCGAGAGGCTTCATTTTGTCGCCTTCCTGAGAACAGCAAGCATAAAGGCTGGGTGGCCGGTGTCTCTGCTCTGCCGAACCAAGTTCAAGGAGGAGTTAAAAACAGCCGCCGAAGGCTCTCTAGTATTTTGAAGGCTCTTTAGAAATGCTAACTTTGGTCGGACTCGGGCAAATATTTGCCCGGTAACGCAAGTGGGGGCACAGGTTAGGGGTTGTGCAAACAACGGCTTCTCCATGCCGGCATCCTCTGATAATGGCTCCGCTTCTCTTTGTAGCTTTTGCCCTCTGCCTCTGGACTGAGTCACGTGCTATTATGGGAGAGCAGCCTGGCCACGGCCGAGGATGGGGTGGAGAGGGAAGAACAAGAGGGGGAAAAACATGCTGCAAAGGAGAACACCAAAGAACAGGGGTGGCCTAGCTGGTAACATCCATGGAAGGATCTTTGCTTCTGGGTAGGCAAACTAAGGCGCGGATGGCGGATCCGGCCCAATCACCTTCTAAATCCGGCTCACGGACGGTCCAGGAATCAGCTTGTTTTCACATGAGAAGAATATGTCCTTTTATTTGAAATGCATCTCTGGGTTATTTATGGGGCCTGCCTGGTATTTTTACATGACTAGAATGTGTGCTTTTATTTAAAATGCATCTCTGGGTTATTTGTGGGGCATAGGAATTTATTCATTCCGCCCCCCCCAAAAATATAGTCCGGCCCCCCACATGGTCTGAGGGACAGTGGACCGGCCCCCTGCTGAAAAAGTTTGCTGACCCCTATTCTAGTTAATAGACATCAGTTGGACCTGCAACAGAATGTTGCAGCGCAGGGTGCTCCCCTGTGCAGGAACCTGGCCACACCGTTCTTTTTTCCTCCCCTGCAGTAGTTGGTCAACATTCAGTGGCCACTGAGCATGCTCAGTGGGGGAGTGGGAAGTCCAATTCAGACAGCCCCTAAGAAGAAGAAGAAGAGTTTGGATTTGATATCCTGCCTTTCACTCCCTTTAAGGAGTCCCAAAGCGGCTCACATTCTCCTTTCCCTTCTTCCCCCGCAACAAACACTCTGTGAGGTGAGTGGGGCTGAGAGACTTCAGAGAAGTGTGACTGGCCCAAGGTCACCCAGCAGCTGCATGTGGAGGAGCGGAGACGCGAACCCGGTTCCCCAGATTACGAGTCTACCGCTCTTAACCACTACAACACACTGGCTCCCTAAGTGTCAAAAGCCCTCTTCCAGCTATTTGAAGGAACCAGAAATTACAGGTGCACCAGGGGCTGGTGGGGCCAAAGGCGGGGAATCATAGAGTTGAAGGGAATCTCAGCTACAGCATCCAGGACAGACTGCCACCCAACCTCTGCTTAAAAAACTTCAAGGAAGGAGAGTTCACCTCCTGAGGGAGTCCATCCCACTGTCAAACAGCTCTTACCCTCAGAACATTCTTCCTGTTCATTGGTCGGAATCTCCTTTCTTGTAACTTGAAGCCATTGGTTCACATCCTACCCTCCAGAGTAGGAGAAAACAAGCTTGCTCCATCTCCCACGTGTGTTGTTGTTGTTTAGTCATTTAGTCATGTCCGACTCTTTGTGACCCCATGGACCAGAGCATGCCAGGCACTCCTGTCTTCCACTGCCTCCCGCAGTTTGGTCAAACTCATGCTGCTAGCTTCGAGAACACTATCCAACCACCTCGTCTTCCGTCGTCCCCTTCTCCTTGTGCCCTCCATCTTTCCCAACATCAGGGTCTTTTCCAGGGAGTCTCCTCTTCTCATGAGGTGGCCAAAGTATTAGAGCCTCAGCTTCAGGATCCGTCCGTCCAGTGAGCACTCAGGGCTGATTTCCTTAAGAATGGATAGGTTTGATCTTTTTGCAGTCCATGGGACTCTCAAGAGTCTCCTCCAGCACCAGAATTCAAAAGCATCCATTCTTTGGCGATCAGCCTTCTTTATGGTCCAGGTCTCACTTCCATACATCACTACTGGGAAAACCATAGCTTTTAATATACAGACCTTTGTTGGCAAGGTGATGTCTCTGCTTTTTAAGATGCTGTCTAGGTTTGTCATTGCTTTTCTCCCAAGAATCTTCCATGTGAAGGCCCTTCAAATATTTGACGATGGCATTCATATCACCTCTTAGTCTTCTCTTCTCCAGGCTAAACATACCCAACTTCATCAGCTGTTCTCTCACAAGGCTTGGTTTCCAGAACTTTCATCATGGTGAATTATTATTTTTTTATCACCTAAAAAGTGGAAGAAAACTCGATTATCAAAGGCAAATCCGTGTGAGCCCATATACCAGAGATGGGGGAATCCTTTGGTTTGCCAGAGATTAGCCGTCTCCAACTCCCATCAACTGCTGCCAGCATCAACAATAGCCGGGCATGATGGGAGTTGTGGTTTCTGGAGGGCCACAGGGTCCCTACCCTCTACATTACAGGGCAGAAAAGTCCCATGGGAAACTTAGCAAAACAAATGCTGCCAGACCAACTTATTTGCGTGTGATGGCAGTACTTACCCAGGGCACCACTAGGTGGCGGGATGTACTCAGTTATAGTTCAAAGGCGGGGAAAATAATTTAGCTACGGATTTCACATTATGTAGAGCGGTACCTCGGGTTACAGACGCTTCAGGTTACAGACGCTTCAGGTTACAGACTCCGCTAACCCAGAAATAGTACCTTGGGTTAAGAACTTTGCTTCAGGATGAGAACAAAAATCGTGCTCTGGCAGCGTGGAAGCAGCAGGAGGCCCCATTAGCTAAAGTGGTGCTTCAGGTTATGAACAGTTTCAGGTTAAGAACGGACCTCTAGAATGAATTAAGTACTTAACCCGAGGTACCACTGTACTTGTGTTGTTTAGTTGTTTAGTTGTTTAGTTGTTTAGTTGTTTAGTAGTTTAGTTGTTTAGTTGTTTAGTTGTTTAGTTGTTTAGTCATTTAGTCGTGGCCGATTCTTCGTGACCCCATGGACCAGAGCACGCCAGGCACTCCTGTCTTCCACTGTCTCCCACAGTTTGGTCAAACTCATGTTGGTAGCTTCGAGAACACTGTCCAACCATCTCGTCCTCTGTCATCCCCTTCTCCTTGTGCCCTCAATCTTTCCCAACATCAGGGTCTTTTCCAGGGAGTCTTCTCTTCTCATGAGGTGGCCAAAGTCTTGGAGCCTCAGCTTCAGGATCTGTCCTTCCAGTGAGCACTCAGGGCTGATTTCCTTCAGAATGGAGAGGTTTGATCTTCTTGCAGTCCATGGGACTCTCAAAAGTCTCCTCCAGCACCAGAATTCAAAAGCATCCATTCTTTGGCGATCAGCCTTCTTTATGGTCCAGCTCTCACTTCCATACATCACTACTGGGAAAACCATAGCTTTAACTATATGGACCTTTGTCGGCAAGGTGGTGTCTCTGCTTTGTTATACTTGTATTTGCAAATAAAGCAATCTAGCTCCGGATTTTGTTCACTTTGATCCCAGTACACGGCATTCCCAGAACTTTCATAAACAAACAACACCCTCCAACTCTAGAAGCCTCCACACATGTGAACCCAGAAACCTCCCCTCTATGATCTTGGCTCCAGATTCCTGAGTAAGAAATAAATAAATCTGTCAGTTTTTGTTTCTCTGCATTTGTCATTTTTCTGATCGCAAGTCCGGTTCTTCACATTTCCACATCAGTCTGTGAGCTTGTTTAGTTTTTTAAATAATAAATGTTCTCATGGCAATGCACTGGCTTTTTAAAATTATTATTACTACCTGTCCTTCACTGTAAGCTCCCAGGGCAGGTCGCACATTAAATAAAAACGATATTAAAAAGCATTTAAAACAACTTGTGATTTACAACCATAAAAGTAAGATGGGTCCTGTTAAGTTGTGGGTGAACATATCAGACGACACAGCGATTCTTCCAAAGCAGCTCTTTATTTGTAAGCTGGAACAGAACTGAACTGAGGAGCTCAGTCAGCCTGCATATATAGAGCTCCACTAGAATGCAACAGTAACCATTTTCTGTAACTAACCAATCACTGAACGTCACTTTCAATCCTTCATTTGCATAACTATCTACAGTATCCCCCTGCTGGCCCAGGGTGAGAACTTCAGTACATAACAGGTCCTAAAAACACATTTGTGTATGCAGTCTTGACTTACATAGACATTTTTCAAAGTGATTTCACCTAATATAATGCATTCTTTCTGGTCTGTTCACTAATAGATGCATTTTATACATACTTATGCACAACGGAGGATATACTTTGTGTTTTGTTCTTTACAAATTACTTGACTGGAGAACTGCGTTGCAAAATCTGAAGATGTGTGGTATTCAAAGGATGGCTCAATTTCGATTTACATTCCTTGTTGGCATCCATCTGTCTCGGGAGACAAGGCAGGAGTGTGCCATTGTCAAACTTTTGGAAGGTTGCAGCACCTGTTGTGCCTGTAGAGACCGATATGGGAGAGACATGTTTTGTTGCAGCTGGGCAGGCGAAGGCGTCCAGCTGTGCTGCTGCAGATGCACCAAGGTGTTTCTTCCAGTGGTCATTCCTCCCGTGGTCGGAAAGTGTGAATTAGGTAGGTTCACCTTGAATGCAAACGGGATCAAATTCCTCTCCACTCCTGAGGAGACCTCCAGCTACTCTGCTCTCTCTGTGCCGTTGCAAACGTTGCGAGTACCGTATTTTTCTCCCTATAGAACGCACTTTTCCCCTCCAAAAATGAAGGGGAAATGTGTGTGCATCCTATGGGGCGAATGCAGGCTTTCGCTGAAGCCTGGAGAGCGAGAGAGGTCAGTGCGCACCGACCCCTCTCGCTCTCCAGGCTTCAGGAAGCTATCCGCAAGCCTTGGGAGCCCGAGGAAGTTCCCGCCGGGCTCCCAAGGCTTGCAGACAGCAGCCTGTTCTGGGGGCTGGGGTCGGGGGAAGCTCAGGCTTCACCCGCCCCAGCCCCATGCTTGGGGGGGAAATAATTTTTTTTCTTAATTCCCCCCCAAAAAAACCTAGGTGCGCCCTAAGGGCCAGTGCGCCCTATAGGGCGAAAAATATGGTACTTTCAAGCACAGCTCATAGAACAGTTTTGTCTCCTGCACAAATTTGTTTTGAATTGGTGAATACTGCAGTCATTTTTTTTAAAGTTATGGGGGGAATTACATTACAATACAAGCCATACAATAACCAATCAAACACCCCCCCCCCTAAAAAAAAATAAACAGGAGCAAGAAACTTCAGCAGCAAAACATGCCACCAATTGCAAAATCATTAGCAATCAACACTTCATGCTCCTCATACTGATTTTTTGCCACCTCTGACCGCTGTTAAGGACACAAGAACACTCCAGGTTGGGGGTTATCTGGTGAGTTGGCAATGGTGCTGATAGCAAGCTTCATGCAAGCCTGGGAATAAATTCAGAAGAGGAATTCCGATTCGGTTTCCTGCAGTTGTTTCCCCTGCTGGTATGGAACTGGCTCTGAGGCAGAAATAACAGCTGGTTGTATGATTAGCCGGCAAGTCAGGACAGAGTGTGTGGGTGGGTGTTCTTATTTGACCTCCGAGAGAGCTGGCAACCTTTTTCGGGCTGGCCTTGGCCCAGGACTGACCATTTGCTGACAACTAATGTGGAAAGGCAGGTGATGGCACAAGCAGCTCACTCTGTCGCTTTGGAGTGGAAACATGTTCAGATGTTTCATTCTGGAGCATGCAGGCCACTTTGCAGGGCGCACCTCTTGCGCCGAGCCCTGCAGACACGCCACACGGCCGAGCATGTACTCATTCATGTAACACACCTGTTTGTTTGGGCACTGTTTTGTTCCTCAGGAGCAGCCAAAGAGCAGAAACAAGCTCGCATCCGCATGTTCTCGTTTGTGAAGCGTGCAGTGCCAAACAAAACAGCCACTCAAAAGCTGTTCTTGACTATCAAAAGGAGAGAGGGTGTTATGTACTGAGTTGAATAGGATCCAAAATACAGCAGTAGCAGTCTGATTGGTCCTAGAATAATAGGATTCAGAATGCAGCAATTGGATTGGTCCTAGAACAATAGGATTGGTCCTAGAACAATAGGATCCAGAATGCAGCAGCCTGATTGGTCCGCAGGAGCCACCCAATCCAACTCCAGGTGGAAGTGAATCCGCAACCTGATTGGCCTACAGGAGGATCCCAGAATTAGCCAATCACGTGGGGCCCATTGTGTAAATAATGTATATAAAGCAGACATTTCAGGGGAACTTACATTCCTCACTTAAAGAGCTGAATAAAGAGCATGAAATCCACACTCGACTCTGAGTATATTTCAGAGGGAGATGAGAGGGAGAAGAGGAAAGGCTGTAGCTCTGAGTGGCAGATCACCTGTTTTGCATGCAGAAGGTCTGGGGTTCAAATCCTGGCAACTCTAGGCAGAACTAGGACAGACCCTGATCTAGAATCCTGGACAGCTTCTGCCAGGCAGTGAAGACGTTACTGAACTGGATAGACCAACGGTCTGACTTGGTATACATTATTATTATTATTATTTAGATTTATATGCCACCCTTTTGTCAAAAGATCTCAGGGCAGTTCACAAGATAAAAACACGAGATAAAGCACAGATAAAACAAACAACAAAACAAGAACCCTCCTCCCACAAACACATTTAAAAGGCTGTAAGAATATTAATCAGCCAAAGGCTTGGTTGAAAAAGAAGAGCATTCTACAAACAGGGGGCCACTGCAGAAAGGGCCCTTTCTCGTGTGGGTACCCTCCAGACTTCATGTGAAGGAGGCACATGAAGAAGGGCCTCAGGTGATGAATGCAGAGCCTGGGTCGGTTTATAGGGTAGGGAAGAGGTTCTTGAGGGTCCTGAGTCATTTAAGCCAGCTTCCTATGTTTCTAGGGGAATGTGAGAATTGGTTGTAGTTAAGTTGTGGGTGGAGGGACGCAGGTGGCGCTGTGGGTTAAAGCCTCAGCGCCTAGGACTTGCCGATCGAAAGGTCGGCGGTTCGAATCCCTGCGGCGGGGTGTGCTCCCGCTGCTCGGTCCCAGCGCCTGCCAACCTAGCAGTTCGAAAGCACCTCCGGGTGCAAGTAGATAAATAGGGACCGCTTACCAGCGGGAAGGTAAACGGCGTTTCCGTGTGCAGCTCTGGCTCGCCAGAGCAGCGATGTCACGCTGGCCACGTGACCCGGAAGTGTCTTCGGACAGCGCTGGCCCCTGGCCTCTTAAGTGAGATGGGCGCACAACCCCAGAGTCTGTCAAGACTGGCCCGTACGGGCAGGGGTACCTTTACCTTTACCTAAGTTGTGGGTGAACACATCAGACGACACAGCGATTCTTCAAACAGCTCTTGTTTCTTCACAGACCCAGAACAGAACTGAACTGAAGGGTTCAGCCAGCCTGCTTATATAGAGCTCCACCACAACGCAACAGTAACAACTTTCTGTAACTATCCAATCACTGAACGTCACTTTCAATTCCCTATTTGCATATGTGGACCTGAGTGAAAACTATCTACAGTATCCCCTTGCTGGCCCAGGGTGAGAACTTCAGTACATAACAGTTGTCCTGATATACCAGTTCCTCCTCTGAGCTGACAATGCAGAAAGCTTCCTTTCCTTCTGACATGTTTGGTGGGTGTGGAAGAAGAGAGAGTCTTGAACCTGCCAGGTTTCCCACAATTAATTCCTGCAGAAGGCTGCCTAGTTGTTTCCATGAAGATAGTTGGTGGGGCCCGGTTCTGCTGGAAGCTGTGGCCTGTAATCCCAGGGTGAAGTAAGCAATAACAGCACTCTTCACATGCACCAAGGCAACACCTTAGCCTTACTTTACATCACCCAGAGCTTTCAGCCTGGTGCTGGGAGCACATAAGAAGAGCCTTGCGGATCAGACCAGCATCTTGGTCTTACAGGGCCCAACCAGATGTTTGAGGAAAGCCCGAGAGCAGGACATGAGCACATCTGGGACGAGGGATGAGAAAATCTGTCAATACCAGTTTCTCACCCCCCCCCCCAATTCAGCTTTCCACACTTCCCCACTGGTTTTTTTAAAAGCCACCATGAAAATTCACACAATGCCACACAAACATCTTTTTGAATTCCGCTTTGCACATCTTTGCAAGACGTTCCTTGCAAGACAATGCACGTTCGTGTGCCATTGTAAACAATATAGCCATTTGTGTGTATGCACCGTATATGCATTCCTGCACACATCCCTTTGCATTGCAAAATTTGGAGAAGGGTGGATTTTGGTGGGCAGCCCGGTTTTCAGCTTGTGTGCTCTTTGGGAAAGTGCAGAACAGGTGGGTTCACCTTTAAATGCAAACTGAATCGAATCCACCCCCTCCCTCTTCCCTATCTGGGACTGAGCTGAATCTGGAAGAAATGAAACCCAGAATCTTGGCAGAAGCAAGCGGCACTCCTGAGCAACTAGACTTTATCAGGAAATCCAGCAAGATCAGCTTGTGTTTCCCTTTCTGGTAAATTAAACTTGAGCGAGGAAACCCCGGGCTTGGCGATGAACTCTGGCAGAGGGGCTGGGTCCAGGGGAGGAGAGTAGGGCGAGGCGAGCAGCCAAGCAGACTGCTGTCGGATGCTTTCCCCATCTCAGTGAGCTGCAGGCTGAAGCCGCAGCAAATACCTCCCCCCACTACACAACTTTCCCATCTTGTCCCACCCAGTTCCTCTAATTTTGGCTTGTGTTTTCCACCATGATCTGGCTGGTATGGCTTTGCTGTCGTCTCTCGGCCGTTTCGGCACAGCAAGATCCTGAACTCCTAGCCAGGGACCTAGAAGAAGCTGAGATTTTGGATCACAACCTCATTGACAATGTAAGATCTTTTTCAATAATAATAATAATAATAATAATAATAATAATAATGGTTTTATTATTGCTGTGGGTTTGTTGCCAGGAGACTGTTAATGGGCAGGGAGCAGAATAAATGAGAAAGGGTGTGTGGAGCTCAGCTCTTGTGACTTGAGGAGCAATCCGACATAATTTAGCAAGCAAAGCTTTTCTCCTAGCCCAGTGGGTAAAGGTTCGCTGGTTTTCTTCCTGCGTGTCCAGCTGCTGTTAAAATAAAAGGGTGGGGTAGCTGAAATTTTTTTAAAAGTGGCAAGCTTAATTAAAGAAAAGACCTTCGCAATCACCCTTTATATGCAGAGTTGGCAAGTTATAATAAGAGTTCTATGGGAAATGCAGCCAGCTGCTCCCATTTCTTGCAACGCTTTATAATAATGCTGATAACACCAAGGTTGCAGGTTCAATCCCTGTATGGACCAGCTGCATATTCCTGCATTGCAGGGGGTTGGACTAGATGATCCTCAGGGTCCCTTCCAACTCTACAGTTCTATGATTCTATGATAATAATATACCGGTAATATAATTTAATATTTATACTGCACCGGTCTGGCTGGGTTTCCCCAGCCACTCTGGGTGGCTGCCAACAAAATATTAAAATACAATAGTCTATTAAACATTAAAAGCTTCCCTAAACAGGGCTGCCTTCAGATGTCTTCTAAAAGTCTGGTAGTTGTTTTTCTCTTTGACATCTGACAGGAGGGCATTCCATAGGGTGGGGGCCACTACCGAGAAGGCCCTCTGCCTGGTTCCCTGTAACTTGGCTTCTCGCAGTGAGGGAACCACCAGAAGGCCCTCAGAGCTGGACCTCAGTGTCTGGGCAGAACAATGGGGGTGGAGACGCTCCTTCAGGTATACTGGGCGAGGCCATTTAGGGCTTTCAAGGTCAGCACCAACACTTTGAATTGTGCTCGGAAACGTACTGGGAGCCAATGTAGGTCTTTCAAGACCGGTGTTATGTGGTCTCAGCAGCCACTCCCAGTCACCAGTCTAGCTGCCGCAATCTGGATTAGTTGTAGTTTCCGGGTCACCTTCAAAGGTAGCCCCACGTAGAGCGCATTGCAGTAGTCCAAGCGAGAGATAACTAGAGCATGCACCACTTTGGCGAGACAGTCCATATGTTTCTTTCACAGAACCATAGAATTGTAAAGTTGGAAGGGACCTTTGAGGATCATTTAGTCCAACCCCCTGCAATGCAGGAATCTCAGCTAAAGAAAACCCTAACTTTGGAGGGGTGATAGTCACACCTGGCAAATAAATAAACCAATATGCACACTTAAGGTGCAGGAGGACCCCATTCTTGAAGGCTGGATTTGACAGCCCTGCTTAAACATGAATGATGCCACTCCAGGTAGCTAAATAAAACCTCCCTTTTCAACTGCAGTATACCTTGGTACTGAGAACAAACAACAGAGGACGTTCATCACCCGGCTTGGATGCTTCCTGTAGCCTTTCTGCTTGCTTAATATAGTTTCCTTGCCTCCCAGTTTTATTCTGTCCTGAAGGATAACTGAGATATGATCTATTATACTGTGATTCTTTTTTTGGGTGGGGTTTGCTGTATATTCCCCTGCAACCCATCCTGATGATGGCCATTTTGGAATTTCAATCGATCTGGCTCGTCAGAATACTAGGCTTCAGCTGCGATCCTATGCACACTTGCTCAAGAGTAAGGCCCACTCATCCTGATGAGATTTTCTCCTAGGTAGACATAGGACTGTACTGTAAATAGACCTTTGGTCTGATCTAGGAAGGCCGTCCTACCGTTCCCAACTCTCTCAGAAGCCAAGGTCAGAATGCTCAAATATCCTTTCGTCCGTCTTGGGGTTGCACCTCGCCCCTTCGGACAATTTCGAGGTGCTATTTCTGGTATCCTTTGGTTGTTTTCTCAGCTTCCATAGATTCTCTGTGTTTTGTTTGGGATCTTGTGCAAAGCGAGGGGCGTGTTGTCCTTTACACCGCAGGAACACCTAACTAAACAAGCCTGAGGAATTCACTAGGAAATCCTGGGCTGAAAGGCAGGTGAGAGGCAAAGACACAGAACAAAAGGAAATAGCAACTTTTACTGTGTGTGTGTGTGTGGGGGGGGGAAATAGGTGATCTGGAGGTGAGATGCAGGTTCTCTGGAGGCTATTGGACACCAAGTCCCATCAGCCCCAACCATCAAGGGCAACAGGCAGGGGATGATGGGAGTTGGAGTCCAGTAGCATCTGGAGGGCCCACCTGCCAGGCTTAACCCTTTCCATGCCCACTGCTTTCCCTCTGCAATTCTGCCACTGGCCACAGGGGCAGTTTTCAATGTGTTTTACCTATGCGTCTTTCATGAGGGGGCGGGGGACGACTCCATTTGGGGGAACAGCTGAAAATAGGGCTTGAAGTAGAACAGCAGCAGGCTGGGCAAGGGTTAAGCAATTCTTATCCTCCTCCCTCCCGGCTGCTTAAGGCAGCCACTGACACATCACCAAAAAAGAGGGAACTGATCACAGGAAGAAGGCATAGGTCTGCAAACATTTTACACATCCAAATTTATATTTATCAATGCGCATTTGACGTCAATGGCTGTGGGTGACATCTGGCTAACATCCAGGGTATGATATCCAAGTAGACCCATTGTTCTACTTTGCCATTTGGCATCGGATCCATGACAGGGCCTTTGCAGTGGTGGCTCCCCATTTGTGGAATGCCCTCCCTCATGAGGTGCGTCTCCCTCCTTCATTATTGACTTTCAGGAGTCAATTCAAAATCATCCCTGTTTACTCCAGGCATTTGATGACTGGAAGATGCTGCCCCTGACAAGCCTGAAATCATGGACTGAGAAAATATGATCGCATTTAACCTTCTTTTTAGAATGTTGCTAGTGATATTGCAATTGATGTGTTTGCCGCCCTCGATGCCCTTGGGAGGAAGGGCGGGATACGAACTGAATAAAATATTCTATAACTGCAGTAGAAACAGAATGCACTTCACCAGGGTGGGTGAAGGATGTGCCTCTGAATTTGTCGTCCAGAGGCTCACTGTCAGTGGGCAACTTCAAGGCTCCTCCTGCTTCCTTTTCTTAACGACTCATTATCATTAAACCAGCCCTGGGCCACATTCATGCATTTAAAGCATTATCATGTCGTTTTAAACAGCCATGGCTTCCCCCAAAGGATTCTGGGAGCTGTAGTTTGTTAAGGGTGCTGAGAAGCCCCTGGTCCCCTTACAGAGCTTTGATTCCCAGAGTTCCCTGAGAAGAAGGATTTATCGTTAAACCACTCTGGAAATGGGAGCCCTGAGAGAGAAATAAGATGTCTCTTGATGTATGCTGTTGTCAATAGGCAGGGAGTTCCATAGTGAATAAGCTGCCCCACTAAATGATCAATTCCTTACAACCTCGGAGAGTGAGGGTTATGTGGCATCTGTCTCCCATTTTTTTGTAGTTGTGAAAATTTAGCGGTGTTCCCCAGCATACAAATACTCCCCGGTGTGTGTGTATGAGAGAGAACAGCAATTTTGTTTACCTGACCAACAGCACTCATGCTTGGACACTGGAAACAGAAGGAATAATGGTGGCAGTGAAGCACTCGTTGCATTTTGCGGGAAGAGCAAACATTACCTGAATGGTTTCATACCATTTGCGTGGCGAGTCCCCCCCCCCCCCGTGGACACAATTATTAAGGTTAATGGGCTAAATAAGACCACAACTTTATTGGTTGCAGGTGATGAGCCATGTTGGCTTAGACATTGGTCCTAACTGACTATATCTGACTTCAGCCCATCTGCTTGAAGTCCAAGAAGGGTTAACCACCAGTAGGGGGAGTCCTGCTGATGCAACTAGGAACTCCCCTGGGGTCACTGATAGGGGGCGTGCCTTAGGCCCTCACCTCCATAGGCTTCGGACAGTGCCATGCCCCCCAATCGTGCGGGGGCTGGGCTCCAGCCACCGTGCGCGTGGTGGGGCCGTGACACCCGCAATCCCACCTCCTCTGCAGGGCGGAAGTGGCTTTGGGGTACAGTTAATGTAACTACAGTGGTGCCTCGCAAGACGAAATTAATCCGTTCCGTGAGGCTCTTCGTTTAGAGGTTTTTTCGTCTTGCGAAGCAAGCCCATTGACAGCTTAGCGGATTAGCACTATTAGCGGTTTAGCGGCTTTTAGCGATCAGCTGTTAAGCGGCTTATCAGCGGATCAGCTGATAAGCGGCTTAGTGGCTTAGGAAAAAGGGGGGGAAAGGGGGAAAAAACCGCAGGAACTCGCAATACATTTTCGTCTTGCGAAGCAAGCCCATAGGGAAATTCGTTTTGCGAAAAGCCTCCAAAACGGAAAACCCTTTCGTCTAGCGGGTTTTCCGTCTTGCGAGGCGTTCGTCTGTACAGTAAAGTTGTTTACAGTGGTGCCCCGCAAGACGAATGCCTCGCAAGACGGAAAACTCGCTAGACGAAAGGGTTTTCCGTTTTGGAGGCTTTTCGCAAAACGAATTTCCTATGGGCTTGCTTCGCAAGACGAAAATGTCTTGCGAGTTCCTGCGGGTTCCCCCCCCTTTCCCCCCTTTTTCTAAGCCACTAAGCCGCTTATCCTCTAAGCCGCTAAGCCGCTAAAAGCCGCTAAAAGCCGCTAAACCGCTAATAGCGCTAATCCGCTAAGCCGTCAATGGGCTTGCTTCGTAAGACGAAAAATCCCCTAGACAAAGAGAATCACGGAAGGATTCTTTTCGTCTTGCGAGGCACCACTGTATAGCGTATTCATCAAAGATGAGGAACCAAAACTATGGAACCCCCTTCCACAGGACCAACCTGGATGGCTTTAAAAAAGGATTAGATAAAGTCATGGAGGAAAGAGCTACCAATGGTTATTTGCCACAATGATTCTGCCCTGCCTCCACAGTAGTAGTAGTAGTAGTAGTAGTAGTAGTAGTAGTAGTGATAATAATAATAATAATTTTATTTATACCTCACCCTCCCTGGCCAGAGCCAGGCTCAGGGCAGCTAACACCAGTAAAATTACAGTAAAAACACAACGGGTGGGGGGGGGGACACCAATTTAAGATACAGGTTAAAATACCATTTAAAATGCAGCCTCATTTTAAAAGTAGCCCATAGATCAAAACCATAAGGGGAGGGAAAACATAAGGGTCAGACTGTGTCCAAACCAAAGGCCAGGCGGAACAGCTCTGTCTTGCAGGCCCTGCGGAAAGATTTCAAGTCCCGCAGGGCCCTAGACAGAGCGTTCCACCAAGTCGGGGCCAGTACTGAAAAGGCCCTGGTCCTAGTTGAGACCAACCTAACCACCTTGTGACTTGGGACCTCCAAAATGTTGTCATTTGTGGACCTTAAGGTCCTCCACAGGGCATACCAGGAGAGGCGGTCCCGTAGGTACGTGGGTCCTAGGCCGCATAGGGCTTTAAAGTAGTGCTTCTGAATACCAGTTGCTGGAAACCACAGGAGGCGAGAGGGGTCTTGTGTTCGAATCCTGACTGCGGGCTTCCCACAGACATCTGGCTGGCCGCTGTGAGGAAAGGATGATGGACTAAGATGGGGCCATTGGCCTGATCCTGCAGACTCTCCTTATGTTCTTATATCCCCACCCCTAGATGTTGTTGGACGCCAACCCCCATCACCTCCAGCCAGCCTGGTCAGTGGGGAGGGAGGATGAGAGTCAAATTCCAGCAACATCTGAAAGGCTACAGGTCCATGTGGATTGCTTGAAATAGTTTTACAGAACTCTGTTTCCTATTTGCAATATTTTGGAATCTGGGCCCAGGTTTCCCCAGCCCAGTCGAGGGGACTTTACTCCCCCCGGTTTATTCTATATTTAAGTCAGAGAAGCCTTTTCAGAATCCAGGGGATTTCACTGCAATCAAAATGGGGTTGCAGAACTACATTTGAGAGAGAAGCTTAGTTACTGGCTGGGCGGGAGACATTGCAAAGGAATGACTTGGCTGTAGGATATATTAACGTCATTCACTTTTCCGCCCCGGGGCAGAAATAAACAAATGCCCACACTTGTTGCCAGGGGTTGTTGTGGTAGCGCTGGTTAACATCATCTGTTCCAGCGAGAGGTTTATAAAGCTGTCAGCCCGGCCTGCTGCTTTGCTCACATGCCCTTATGTGCTTTGCAAAGAAAAAAATGCAATCTGCAAAACGGTCCGGCAATTGCGTTTTCTACACATCTGCTCTGCAGGTCTTGTTTCTTAGCAGGAAGTTCTACAGAAAGGGCCAGCGGCCAGCCAGATTGCAGACAGGTCTGCCCTCTGGGGTTTTTCTTTTTTTTAATAATAATTTTTATTGATTTTAACATATAAATTATAAAATGTACCACGAAACTTATGACTTATACAGTGGTGCCTTGCAAGATGAAAAGAATCCGTTCCGCGAGTCTCTTCGTCTTGCGGTTTTTTCGTCTTGCGAAGCAAGCCCATTGACGGCTTAGCTGATTAGCACTATTAGCGGTTTAGTGGCTTTTAGCGGCTTAGCGGCTTAGCGGATAAGCGGCTTAGCGGCTTAGAAAAGGGGGGGGAGGGAAAAAACCCGCAGGAACTCGCAAGACATTTTCGTCTTGCGAAGCAAGCCCATAGGAAACTCGTTTTGCGAAGCACCTCCAAAACGGAAAACCCTTTCGTCTGGCGGGTTTTCCGTCTTGCGAGGCATTCGTCTTGCGGGGCACCACTGTACAATCTTTTTAGACTTCCATCAGCACCTCTGATATAATCTACCATTTTATCCGCTTCTTATACATTTCTTAACTTTAAGTCTCTTAACAAATTATCCTTTCCCTTATCTATTTTTGCAATACTTCCAATAATATTCCTCACAGAACTTCTTGCAAACCTACAAACATCGTCTGGTCTTCACAAATACTTTTCAAATAGTCCGTAAATTTACTCCAGTCTTCTGTGAATTTCTGGTCCCGCCAGTTTCGAATTCTTCCTGTTAATTTATCTAACTCTGCATAGTCCATTAACTTCATCCTCCATTCTTCAATCGTCGGTAATTCTTCTTGCTTCCATTTTTGGGCTAATACTATTCTTGCTGCTGTTATTGCATATAAAAAGAGCTTACATTCTTTTCTATTTATATCGCCCTCTGGGGCTTTTCATTGGAGAATTATTTTTTTATTTATTAATAACATTTTATTGCATGATGCATTTATTGTATTTAAAAACACAGCTTTTTATCCAAGGTCATAGTGGGGCACGTGGTTCTCCCCACTTATTAAATCTCCACAACAACCCTGTGAGGTAGGTTAGGCTGAGAAACAGTGTCTGGCCCAAAGACACTCGGTTGAGTTTCATTTCTGAGTTTCATTTTGAACCTGGGTCTCCCAAGTTGTATCCCAACACTGTAACCACTACACAGCACTATCTCCCCATCATTTCCCCCCCAAGATCTTTATTGAAACTTAACATCTATACACAATAACCCGAATTCCCAATGATTCCCTCACATAAAATATAATATCTAAATTACAACAGCTGCATAATTATACACTTAATTATAAAACCCACCACCCTGTACTTCCCTCCACAGCAATTTGGCTTCTTTATATTTCTTTCTAACTCTTTTCCTTGCATTCTATAACAAATTATTTTTGTTAAATTCTGATTTTTCCTTCTTTCTTTATTGGTTTTGTTATTGCTTACATTTTTTATTCTAAGCCTATTAGCATGTCATTTTTAGAACAATATTTTGACATATAATCTTCGAAATACTATCATGATAACTTGGCAAGTGTACATTTTCACATGCCCGATATCTGCTTCAAATTCTAGAAAACCTTTAGATCGAGGGTGTTGTGCTTCAGCCATGTGTGTGTGTGTGTGTGTGAATGCGGCCCCCCAGGCCACACTATATGGCCCTCAGAATCTTCCCTAGGCAACTCCCATCTCTCTGGGCTACAGCCCTGGTCAGCACTTCTCAGATCTCTTCTCCAGTGCATTGGTCTGGTTGCAATTATTATTTTAATTATAAATATATTTAGATCCCACCTTTCTTCCAAGTTGGCAGTTTACAACATTTAAAAGCATCATCACAGAACACAGGGCAATAAAAATAACCTAAAAACAGCAACGGCATGTGTTCCGGAGCTGAGAAAATATCTCTTGCTTGCCTAGACTGAGGATGGAGAGATGAGTGTGACTTTTGCATGTCTGGGATATAGCCTGCTATACAAAGGTATCATGTTTGTTCTGTTATGTACTGAAGTTCTCACCCTGGGCCAGCAGGGGGATACTGCAGATAGTTTTCACTCAGGTCCACATATGCAAATAAGAAATTGGAAGTGATGTTCAGTGACTGGATAGAAAGTTGTTACTGTTGCATTGTAGTGGAGCTCTATAAGCAGGTTGGCTGAACCCTTCAGCCCAGTTCTGTTCTGGCCTGTGAATAAACAAGAGCTGTTTGAAGAATCGCTGTGTCGTCTGATATGTTCACCCACAACTTAACATGTTCCTTCCACTTTGGCCTCTGGTCACTACAACCCTTGGCATGCAGTCCTGGGAGGGCTGATGTCAGGAGCAGGCCAGCAATAACTCACATGGTGCCAGTGAAGTTCTCTCTCTTTATTCAAAGAAACAACTCAGGTGTCCAGGCCTACTGAGCGCAGCAACTGTTCTCCGCAGGTTCCTTCCAATCTGAGGCTCCTTCGTCTTGCCTGCCTTTGCTCCACTCTCTTCAAACCTCTTTGGGTTCTGGGAAACCCAGCGGAAGGGAGCTGGTCACTGCAGGAAGGGGAGACAGCCTGGCTTCCTGACCAGCCTAACTCATTTCTGCTTCTTGGCCTCCCTCCTCTCCAACCTCTGCTTCTGCCTCCGATTCTGGGCTGCTCTCTGCCACAGACTCTTCCTGCTCACTAAGCCCTGTTGCCTCTTCAGCTTCCTCCTCCTCCCAGTCTTTTCCCTCTTCTCCCTCTGACCACATATTGTCGTCCCACCACCAGTCCTCCGGAAACTGCCAGAAGGGCCTCAGAGCTGGACCTCAGTGTCCGGGTAGAATGATGGGGGTGTAGACGCTCCTTCAGGTATACTGGACCGAGACTGTTCATGTGTTTTGACACTGGGGAATGCGTGACTTAGCTCCAGCATCTTAGCATTCCAGCCTCCATGTAAACAGTCATAAAAATCTCATTTCTGGGAGGCAAATCAGCAGATATAAATTGACAGCAAAGAAAATTGTAGGGTGGGTGGGAGGCAAAATATGCCCTTACATTCCTGAAGTTCCTGTTCCTTTTCACCAGGGAAAGGGGGAAAGGGCTTACTGTTCACTTTTAAGAGGGAGATTCTGTAGAAACACTTTCCCTGAACACAATCCTTTCTTCCTTGCCAGAACATTGCACATAATTTGCGAAATTCAGATTGCACCCTCATCAGGAAGAACTTTATGACAGTAAGAGCTGTTGGACAGGAGAATGGACTCCCTTGGGAGGTGGTGGCCTCTCCTCCCTTGGAGGTTGTTAAGCAGAGGTTGGGTGGCCATCTGTCATGGATGCTTTAGATTAGATTCTTGCATTGCATGGGGTTGGGCTAGATGACCCTTGGTCCCTTCCAACTCTACAGTTGTATGATTCTATTATATATGTGAGTGTCTGGAGGCGGTTGGAGGATGGATGGCGACTAACAGATTGAGGTTGAATCCTGACAAGACAGAAGTATTGTTTTGGGGGGACAGGAGGCGGGCAGGTGTGGAGGACTCCCTGATCCTGAATGGGGTAACTGTGCCCCTGAAGGACCAGGTGCACAGCCTGGGAGTCATTCTGGACTCACAGCTGTCCATGCAGGTGCAGGTCAATTCTGTGTCCAGGGCAGCTGTTTATCAGCTCCATCTGGTACGTAGGCTGAGACTCTACCTCCCCATAGACTGTCTCACCAAAGTGGTGCATGCTCTAGTTATCTCCCGCTTGGAGTACTGCAATGCACTCTATGTGGAGCTACGTTTGAAGGTGACCCGGAAACTACAACTAATCCAGAATGCAGCAGCTAGACTGGGAGCTGCCGCTGAGACCACATAACACCGGTCTTGAAAAATCTACATTGGCTCCCAGTACGTTTCCGAGCACAATTCAAAGTGTTGGTGCTGACCTTTAAAGCCCTAAACGGCCTCAGTCCAGTATACCTGAAGCATCTCCACCCCCAATGTTCTGCCCGGACACTGAGGTCCAGTGCCAAGGGCCTTCTGGCAGTTCCCTCACTGCGAGAAGCCAAGTTACAGGGAGCCAGGCAGAGGGCCTTCTTGGTAGTGGCATCCACCCTGTGAAACGCCCTCCCACCAGATGTCAAAGAGAGGAACAACTACCAGACTTTTAGAAGACATCTGAAGGCAGCCCTGTTTAGGGAAGCTTTTAATGTTTAATAGACTATTGTATTTTAATATTTTTTGGAAGCCGCCCAGAGTGGCTGGGGAAACCCCGCCAACAGGCGGGGTATAAATAATAAATTATTATAATATAATATAGTATAATATAATATAAATTCTAAATTATTATTATATTATATTATATTATATTATATTATATTATATTATATTATATTATTATATTATTAATTCTAACCTCTGCTTAAAAACCTCTGAGGGTGGAGGGTCCACCACGTCCCAAGGGCGTCCGTTCCACAGTCCAACGGCTCTCACTGTCTAAATCCATATAATCCAATATTCCTATATCCGTGCCTCTGTTTTGGGGCCTGCCATTAAGATCATCCTCCTAGTCACAACCGCTGAGACCAAACAGGAGGGAGCTGGCAGGCAATAAGCAAGAAGGCAGGCAGCTGGGGGCTGGCTGAGAGCAGACTGAGTTGGTGGGGCAGCCCCCCTAGGGTTGCCATGTGTTGAAGAGCAAAAAAAAAGAGGACACATTTGCAGTCTTCTACTTTTAACTATGGATCTCTATATCAACTCTACCCATGGGAAAAGAGGACATGTCCTGGGAGAAGAGGACATATGGCAACCATTCAATGAATGGACCAGCCTCCATTGCTACATGCGCCAGCTAAAAGCAACTGTTGAAGTGAGCTTTCTGTGTAGGAGAAAGCAGTCCTTCAGATCCCATTCAGGACCTTAAAGACTAAGACAAGAAAGTCGAATTGTGCTTGGAAATGAGCTGGCGATCAGCCAGCTGGTTTGAGAACTGGTGAGATGCCTTCTGTTCAGCTAGTTACAGTCAACGGTCTTGCTGCAGTTAAAGCCAATATGGTGTAGTCAGTGCTGGGTTTACATATAGGCTAAACAAGCTATAGCTTAGGGCCCCACTCTCTTGGGGACCCCCCCAAAAAATTCAGTGTTAATATACTTTTTAATTGTATTTCAATTCAACAATTACCTTGATAAAATACATATTTTGTTATGTGCAGCTGGCTTTCGATACCTATTAGGTCCATAAATTACCATATAGCATATATTCAACACAAAAACAGCAATAATTTGTTGTTGACAGCTGCCCATATAAAGGGCCCCATTCCCTTCAGTAGCTTAGGGCTGTGATTGGAATTTTGAGGTCTTAGATATATGTTAAATGTTCATAAGTGTACCAACTAAGCACATACATAGATCAGCATGGGAAGACCGACCCGAAACCATTTTTGAAATTTTTGATTCCCAGACTGACCAAATGTTTTCCCTGCAAGGAGGGAGGAGGGTCAGGGAGCCTTCGCATTGTCTCAGGAATTGAGTAATCAGCATTTTATTGGGTGACAGACTATCAGGAAAGACAATCAGATAACCTGGCAAACAGGAAAAACAACATTCAAATTTCTCTTTTACACCACTTTTCTGTGACCTAGGTATGATGTATGGAGGGGTGGTCTTGAGCTCCAGGGAAGGCAATTTAAAATGTCTATATAAGGCCTTGTGCCCCATTGTTCTGGATTCCTCCTCCCTCCTGCGTGTGGTGAGTGAGTACCCCATTGCAACAGATCAATAAAGATCAGGCTTACTAGCTGCTTTGCTTCTCAATATTCTCTGGTTGGCCTCTGTTATTTTCTCCTACCAATAGGGAACCTACGTAAGGACTCTATATGGGCTCTTGGATACCCCATAAGGGGAAAAGGGCAGATTTTGTTCACAACAGGGCCTCATCAAACCTAAATCCAGCCCTGGGCGTAGTGGACAATTGTTATAACTATAATTATTTATTAAATTTGTATATGGCCCTTCAGCCATAGATCTTCCAGGACCTGGGAGACTAGGGTTCAAATCTGTACCCGGCCATGAAGTTCTCTGGGTGATCTTGGCCCAATCACTCATTCCCTGCCACAATAGAGTTGTGGTGAGGATAAAACAGGGAGAGCCATGTACCCCTTTCCCTTGAGCTCCTTCGAGAGAAAAAAAGAGGGCTATAAGTGCAATAAATAAATAAATATGAAAACATCTCAGAAACAACGGCTGTTCCAAGGGCAGTCCCATGTATAACAGATCTGTGGCGTCTTATCTGTATTTTACCAGAGCATGGATCGCAGTAGCACGGCTGCAACGTGACATACAGAATTCTAAAAGGTTTCCTGCGTAGCTGGCTGTGTGTGTGTGTGTACACTTTATGGGGATAGCTTGGCTTTGCGCCAAGGACCATGCATTCCTTAGCTGGACTGCCGCACGTTCCAGCATTCAAACCAGGACACAACCCGGCGATAACTTGGCAATACAATCACAATTCCATTTTCACAGCTTTGTCCTGTTAATTTCTTTGCCTTCAAGCGCACGTGTGTGTGTGTATAAATATAAGGAGAACTTGATGGTTAAACAAGCAATCGCTCAGGACAAAACTGTCCATGACTGCAACCGTTTATTTCTCAGTTTAAATGATTTCTTTCCTTCACCAGGGATTGCCAGTGTGCTATCCATGAGTCCTAGTGTTATAAGAGATGGAGAAAGACTTGCGCTATTACGCTTTCTCCATGCCATGCATAATTTGTGCAAACTTCCATTATGTTTCTTCCTACTCACTTTTCCTCTAAACTAAAAATTCCGAAATAGGGCAACCATCCCTTGCAGAGAAGTGCAAGAAGTCTTCATTCCATAATAGTTCAGTTGGTAGAACATGAGACTCTTAATCTTGGGAGACTCCACTTCATTAGAAATATATATATAAAAGGTCCAGTAGCACCTTAGAGACCAACTAAGTTTGTTCTTGGTATAAGCTTTTGTGTGCATTCAGATACACTGAAACAGAAGTCACCAGACCCTTATATACAGTGGGAAGGTGGGGTGCGGTTTTTCTCAGGAGGGTAGTAGGAGATGGGTGATGGACTAAAAGATATGGAAAATCTGCTGATGACCGTTAACGACTGCAATTAGTCCTACAGGAAAAAGCAAGGGATAGTATGCAGATGACCAAAAATAGCTTTAGCATAAGTAAAGGTAAAGGGGCCCCTGACCATTAGGTCCAGTCGTGGACAACTCTGGGTTTGCGGCGCTCATCTCGCTTTATTGGTCGAGGGAGCCGGTGTACAGCTTCCGGGTCATTTGGCCAGCATGACTAAGCCGCTTCCGGCGAACCAGAGCAGCACACGGAAATGCTGTTTACCTTCCCGCCAGAGTGGTACCTATTTATCTACTTGCACTTTGACATGCTTTCGAACTGCTAGGTTGGCAGGATTAGCATATGTAATGAGACAAAAATCCAGTATCTATATTCAGACCAGGTCTCTCCATAGTTTTCAGCTTAGTGATAAGTTGTAATTCAGCAACTTCTCTTTCACATCTGCTTCTGAAATTCTTTTTGAATTCTGAAATCAGCTTCGTTAGGTTTGTTTGTGTTTCTAAAAAATGCGTTATAACAGTATGACACCAGATGGCTCTGTGGAGTCCTGTCTTTTGGCAACGCGATTTCCCATTATGAGGTTTTCAACACATTTTCCTGAAACCATTTTTTGTGTGTGTCTAGATCCAGCCAGAATTGTGGGTTCAAGGTTAGACTAGATGACTCTTTTGGCCCCTTCCAACGCTGTGCTTCTCTCCATCTCAGATGGAGAGCTCTCTTTCTGCATGAGACTTCCTTGGTGTGATCTCTGTTTTGGCCTGCCTTTTGGCCACCTTGTTAACATTCTTGATTTCCTTGCAACAAATCTTTCTTCGGCACCTGCCACATAGTTATTTTCTGAAAAGGAAACCACAATGAATAATAGTGTCCCTACTTTTACAGGTTGCTCGAAGAGTCCCAAGGCATAACCGGTTCCTGCAGAGATTGGTAGGTTCACTATTTCCCTACAAAAAGCTGTTGTCTTTGCAGGAAAAGAAAGGATGAGTTTTCAAGTTTGTTTGCTTGTTTGGTTCCCAATATTTCTAGGCTTCTTTTCACTGTAGAGGGCCACAAAACAGTTCACACAACAACCCATAGATCAACTCATTCATCTAAGTAATACGATGCTTAAAACAAACAAAAACTGCAGGTGAAAACATAAAGCTCAACTCCTCATCAAGTATCTGTAGTTCAACAGGGGGACTTCTCTGATCTTGGCTGGGAGAGAGTTGCACAGAATTGGGGCCACAACAGCTCCTGGTAGAGATAAGCTGTACATCTAAACCACTGGGTGCAAGTAACAGAGACTTCCTCCGAGGATCTCAGTGATCGGGTAGGGAGATGAAGTCCTCAAGGTGTCCTGGACTCATGTTGTTAAGACTTGCAGATTAATACACGAACCTTGAGTTTGGCTGGTAACTTGTGTGCAAGCTCTTAAGCACCGGAGTTACGAGCCGGCAATATTCTGTGTTGCAACAGCAGAGATCATTCAGTTTGTAACTTAAGGGTTAATCCTGTTAGTGTTAAACTCAACTAGCCAAGGGGGAAGATGAGTGGAGGTGTTGCTTAGCAACCAGGCAGCATGACATGAGGCACTCTGATTGGCTGTGTAGTTCAGAAGGAGTTTCCTTCTCTATGCATCTACACCAGGAATCCCCAAACTCGGCCCTCCAGATGTTTTGGGACTACAGTTCTCATCATCCCTGACCACTGATCCTCTTAGCTAGGGATGATGGGAGTTGTAGTCTCAAAACCACCGGAGGGCTGAGTTTGGGGATGCCTGATCTACACAATCATGTGGAGAGACACTTGTACTACACCTGAGGGTTTCAATATGTTTCGGGACTCCCACCAGCCCTTTCAGCATGGCCAGTGAAGCCAAGGGGGTTGTGTGATTTGTAGTCTTGGAGCCAAGGGGGTTGTGTGATTTGTAGTCTTGCAAAACCTGGACCATCGCAGGTTCCCCATCCCTGGCTTACAATTAAGAAAAGCTCAAAGCAGTTTAAAAAAACAAAAAAAAAAAAAAAACTGGGGAGGGGAAGGAACATACATTACAAGCATTTGAAAAAGTGCAATTATCAGAAGAGGCACATTTGGAAATAATTACGAGCGATTATGCCACACCCACCGGGGGTAGCAGAACATAAGAGGAGAAAGTTGGATATCACCAGCAGTGTGGAAAACCAATTGCACTTCTTCTCGTAGCGTTTTGAACCACCCACCCGGAATCAATGATCTTGAGGAACGTGCCACGTCCTGGCTTCACCTTTCGTGAATGATTTGCAACTGCTAAGCTGAGCTCCCCGCCTTTCACAAACTTCCATTCACACCCAAGGAGATTCCAACACTCCTTTGCCTATGGGCCTTTCATGCAGGGATTTGCTTGGCAGTCAGTTATGAATGAAAGCCGTTTGTACTCAAAGCTCAGAGAGCTGTAATGGATTGCTGGAGGTGCAGCGACACGTTGCAATACCGCTAAGGAATGGCTGCTCTCTTCCAACAGGAGACCAGGCCCCGGATGTCTGAATTCTCGGTGAGATCCACAATCATTTCTCGCTATGCATTTACGACCGTCTCCTGCACTTTGGTGAACACCGGCTCGGAGCCTAGGGAGGGCCAGTTTGAGATGCAGATACCCATCACAGCCTTCATCTCCAATTTTACCATGTAGGTGAGAGGTTTTGCTGAGCAAGGTACTTGCGGCTAGGAATGAGGGGATCAGTTTGCATTTAAAGACAAGCCTAACACATTTCCACTTTCTGAAATGGTAACCCCCCCCCCAAAAAAAAACCCAGCACACCAAATTTCTGGAATTTGATCTCGCAATAGAATGTAGGGATATCTTTTCATATACAGTGGTACCTCTGTTTACGAACTTAATCCATTTTGGAAGTCCGTTCTCAAACCGAAACTGTTCTTAAACTAAGGCACGCATTCCCTAATGAGGCCTCGCACTGCCGGTGCCCTTCCACCATTCAGATTCCGTTCTTAGACCGAGGTAAAGTTCGCAAACTGGGACACTATTTCCGGTTTTGCAGAGTTTGTAAACCAAATCGTTCTTAAACAGGACTGTTCTTAAGCCAAGGTACCACTGTACATCGTGGTGAGATGTAGTGCATTTGGGTATTCCAGCATTTATATAACCCAGTTTTCCCCCAAGTTTTTTCTGGGCCATTGCCCTCTTGGTTCCATAAACACATCTTGGTTCCTAGTGCCCCTTGTTGTTTAGTCATTTATTCGTGTCCGACTCTTTGTGACCCCCTGGACCAGAGCACAACAGGCACTCCTGTCTTCCACTGCCTCCCGCAGTTTGGTCAAACTCATGCTGGTAGCTTCGAGAACACTATCCAACCATCTCGTCCTCTGTCGTCCCCTTCTCCTTGTGCCCTCCATCTTTCCCAACATCAGGGTCTTTTCCAGGGAGTCTTCTCTTCTCACGAGGTGGCCAAAGTATTGGAGTCTCAGCTTCAGGATCTGTCCTTCCAGTGAGCACTCAGGGCTGATTTCCTTCAGAATGGATAGGTTTGATCTTCTTGCAGTCCATGGGACTCTCAAGAGTCTCCTCCAGCACCATAATTCAAAAGCATCCATTCTTTGGCGATCAGCCTTCTTTATGGTCCAGCTCTCACTTCTATACATCACTACTGGGCAAACCATAGCTTTAACTATACGGACCTTTGCTGGCAGGGTGATGTCTCTGCTTTTTAAGTGCCCCCTACCCGATAAAAAATGTTATTCAGAATAGCAGTTTGCATGACCCACTAAGGACTATAACACAATAAGATTCAAACCGGTAATAATTAATTGCACATCTTATAAAAAAAAAACCCAACAATTTGTCTTTACCCCCGATGGTGCAATCTTCTACTGCCTCTCGAGACACATGGATGTCAGCAATATTCAGAATCCGATACAAATTATTTAGTGCACTTAATTCATCAAAACTGATGTACATGATGTATTGAGACCTGCTTTTCAAAGTCTGATAGTCAAGTACACCTCCAACATCTGCCTGGTACCCCATTGCTTCTTTTGCACCCCTCCCAGGTTATCCCACGGCCTCCCCCCAGCTCAATTTGGGAACTCCTGCCAGAAACAGTCATATAACGTCATTCAAAAATGCTCACCGTACTTAAATAACCGATTTTCCCACCAGAAAGGAGATTTTGATGAGCGTTTTGTATGAAGGCTGGAATGCCCAGGTGTAAACTTGACCACTTAGCTACATGGCCATGTGGCCTACTTTGCAGAAACAGTCCTTTATTTGACAGTGAAGAAACTTATGTGGGGGAAAGCTGGGGTGGGGAGAGTTTGAAATTGCCCATCATCAGCAGGTGAAGAAGGCACACAGGCCGATGGGTCACAGCCGATCCTCACAATGGTGAGATGCGATGCATCTGGGCATTCCAGCCTTCCTATAAAAACAGTCATAAAAATCTCCTTTCTGGTGGAAAAAAATATTTCAGATTTTTTAAAATGACAGTTTTATAGGAAGGCTGGAATGCCCACCCAGCTGCAATGCTTCTCACCACCACAAGGAAAGCTGTGGCTGGCAGAATCCACTTGATCCTATGCCCCTTCGTGCTAATATTCTCTCTTTTTTACTTATCCTTTTCCCAAATTTTTTTCCAAATTTACAACAAACACACATAAAAATAAATAAATTACAATATTAAAAGGAAAAAACAAGCAGACATATAGACACCTATCTGTTGAGAGCCCAATTTAGTTTTCATTGTTAAATGACTTCCTCAAATCCCCCCTGAGTTTCCATAGATCTCATTGTAGCAGTTTTCCAATATCCCCTTTCTAATAAAATTAACTTAATCAAGTTGCTATCTTTCTTTCTCCTCATAATATTTTCAGTCCATAATGTTATACAATTCAACATATTTTACTCCTAGGCCAATTTGGAACTTACAAATAGTTCTACTTCTGTTATATTGGAATATCTAGCTAAATAGTCCTTAAATTTCTTCCAATCTTCTTGACGTATCTCCTCTTTCTGATTGCGGATTCTTCCAGTCAGGTCGGCCAGAAATTCTTCATCTTCTTTTTTTTTTTTTAAAAAAATAATATTTATTAAAGTTTTATAGACAGAAAAAAGTTACAGAATAAAAAAAGAGAAAAAATAAAAATAAAAAGGTACAGAAATACAAATGAAAAATACAAAATACATGAAAAATAGAAAACAATTAAAAACAGATCAATCTTTTCATGTCTTATATTTCATTTACTTATTTCCCTGACCTCCTCACACCTCCGTTTTTTGTATTCCAGTTCACATGGTTAATTCAGCAAATACTTTCCCTCTCTGCAGAAATTCTTCATCTTCATCTTCATCTGCCATTCCTCCACTGTTGCTATTTCTTGCAATTTCCAGTTTTTAGCTAACAAAATTCTTGCTGCAATTGTGGCATACAAAAACAATCTAACATCTTTTCTGGGCAATTCCAATCCTATTATTCCAAGTAGAGAGGCTTCTGGTTGTTTAATAAATGTATATTTCAACAGTTAATATTCTCTGTTTTGTGGCTCCAGGGTCATCGGTGAGAGGGTTTACCACGGGGAAGTAATCGGGAAGGACCAGAAGTATGGGGGCACGGACAGAAAGAACAGATATTCAAGACCCACAGATAATGGGTAGGTATTGCATAGAGAGGGGCAAACCTCCTGCAGTTTGATCTGTTCCAGGTCTTACGTGGGGGACTCGACCCATCTGTCTCTGGGCAGATTTCTAAGGGGAAATCCTGGCCAATTCATGTGGAAATGCAAATGTGAAAAAGGGGGTGGATCATTACTTACAAGGCAAATCAAGGATTTCACTCTTTCTGTTTCTTAAAAAAAACCCACCTGTTTCAAAGCTTCAGAAACCACCCAGCTGTTTGCAGTTTGCATGTGAGACTTCTTGTCACCATGCCTTAATGAACACCTTCAAGGCAGAATTCAGGCACATTCCAGCCTGTCAAAAGCCTTATTAAATCGTGGTACCCAGAATTGGACGCAGGACTCCAGGTGGGATCTGACCAAGACAGAATTGAGTGGTACGATTACTTCCCTTGATCTGGGCACTACACTTCTGTTGACACAGCCTAGAATAGCATTAGCATTGGTCCATCTACTCAGCATTGTCGACACTGACTGGCAGCAGCCCTCCGTGGATTTCAGACGGGAAATTCCCAGCCTGACCTGTAGAGGTCAGGGATTAAACCTGAGACCTTCTGCATGCGAAATATGTAGGAATGGATTTAGGAGAGGATATATCCTTTAGTTATTATCCTTCCTTGCTCACATGAGTGAGATCAGCAGAGTACCATCCTTTGCAGCCTTAAACTTGGAAGCTAAAACAAGGGTATTATTATTATTATTATTATTATTATTATTATTATTATTATTATTAATACCCCACCCATCTGGCTGGGTTTCCCCAGCTATTCTGGATGGCTCCCAATAGAATATTAATATGATAAAACATCAAACATTAAAAACATCCCTAAACAGGGCTGCCTTCAGATGCTTTCTAAAACTCAGGTAGTTGTTTATTTCCTTGACATCTGATGGGAGGGCGTTCCACAGGGTGGACTCCACTACCGAGAAGGCCCTCTGCCTGATTTAACCTTCTAGAAACAATAATCCAGTTTACATTATGGCAAACTGGATTTCCCCTGTTATTATCCCTTTTCTTCCCTTTAAAAATAACAATCAAACAGAAAATGTTTTGTGAAGAAATAAAAGTAGTATTTACTTACATAAGCTAGGTCTTGAAGCAGCAGCAAAATGAAGGCAGGTTTATGATTACCATCTAAGTTTTAAAAAGATAAAGTAAAGGACCTCTGACAATTAAGTCCAGTCACAGACGTCTCTGGGGTTGCGGCATTCATCTCCCTTTACAGGCCGAGGGAGCCAGCGTTTGTCCGCAGACAGTTTTTCTGGGTCATGTGGCCAGCATGACTAAGCCGCTTCTGGTGCAACAGAACACCGACACCAGAGCAGTGCATGGAAACACCATTTACCTTCCGGCTGGAGCGGTACCTATTTATGTATTTATCCGGCTGGAGCGGTACCTATTTGCACTTTTTGACATGGTTTTGAACTGCTAGGTTGGCAGGAGCTGGGACTATGCAATGGGAGCTCACCCTGTCGCGGGGATTCGAACCGCCAACCTTCTGATCAGCAAGCCCAAGAGGCTCAGTGGTTTAGACCACAGCGCCACCTGCGTCCCCACCATCTAAGTTACAAAAGTACAAAATCTGTGTTGAAAATGGTGTCTGAGCCGCAGAGCTCAGGCAGCACATGTGGTCAGCTTGGAGGCATGAGGAAGAAAAAAAGAGATGCCCGGGCAGGAAGGAAGGATGTAGTGTTACAGCTTCCTGCCAAGGCAGACAAAGGAAGTGATGTCACAGAGTTCCCTCTGGCAAATTTTACAGGAAAGCTCTGTGAGCTTTAGCCCTTCATGTGCCTATCTGGCAAAATATGAATTGTTGGTTTGACTGCAACGAAGGCCCACAAAACAGATACTGTACCATTGAGCTGTGGTTGCTTCGATGGCTACCACCTCCTCCTGGCTTTTGAGACCTATATCAACCAAAGTAGTCTCCTTTCTGCCCTATTGCATCTATGGGGGATGAGGTGCTAAGTATATGAAAAGATGTGCCCTATTGAAACCCACATGCTAACTGCACCTTTGAATTCTCCTGGTAGGGAACACAGAGTTGAGACATTCAAAGCCTCCGGAACAATTCCCCGGAAAACAGAAGCCGTCTTCCTGTTGCACTATGAGGAACTTTTGCAGAGACGGTTGGGGAAGTATCAGTACACGGTCAGCATCCGACCTCAGCAGCTGGTAGGGAAGCTACGGGTGGAGGTGAACATCCTTGAAAATTCGGGCATCGTCTCTCTGGAAGTCCTGCCTCTCCAAAACAGCAAGAGCAGAGGCAATGGGAGCAGTGAAGGTGAGTAGAACTTAACACGGGGGCAAGGAATGCTTTTCAGGCAATTGTGCTGGGCCCAGGGGTTAACCAGGTCCGGTCCGGTCCCGAATCCAAGGGTTCAGCGAGGAGTCAGCCCAACAAGCCAAGGCAGGACACAAGGCAGGACACCAGGCAAGGTCAGGCACAGGGTCTCAGGCAGGTTCTAGCAAACCTGGGGCGGGGTCTGACAACCTTTTATCTTTGTTGGGATAGCGGCTGGTCCTGATCCCCCACCGTCTCGCCTCCCTGTCTTGCCCGAAGACGAGCACTCCCCCTGCGATTACTCAGGTCTCTCCTTCTCTCAGACCTTAGTCTTTGCAGCTCAGGAGATGTCGGTGGGTTACTAGACCCAGGGGCTGCCTCAGCCTCCCCTGACCCAACTGGTAGTGGAGCAGCTGTAAGTGATGGCCTAGCTCAGGGGTCTGCAACCTTTAAGACAAAAAGAGCCACTTGGACCCGTTTCCAAAAAAACAACAACAACTGGGAGCCGCAAAAACATTGCAACATTTAAAACAAATATAACACTGTATATATTGTTTCTTGCCTTAATGCTGTATATACAGGATCGTGCAGTCAGCTGTCAATCTCAAGAAAAAAGGACAAATAGCTAATTAAAATATTTAATTTACAACCAGGTAACCAGGTTAATGGGACTTTTGCTCCTGAACCTCAGTGCTCAGTGTCTGCACATCAGGGCTGTAAGACGTCACCTTCATTTTCACACAGGCTTGCAAGCTGTCATCTGTGAGGCGTGATCGGTGTTTGTTTTTAATATAGTTCATGTTGGAGAAGACCTGCTCACATACATATGTGGAACCGAAGATCGACAGGACTCCATCGAGTCCAACCCCCTGCCAAGCAGGAAACACCATCAGAGCACTCCTGAGATATGGTTGTCAAGCCTCTGCTTAAAGACCTCCAAAGAAGGAGACTCCACCACACTCCTTGGCAGCAATTCACCAAACTTTCACCAAACTTTCCCCTGCTTAAGTTTAAAAAGGGGCTTCAAGCAACTAAAAAGGGGCTTCAGGCAACTAACTCCACGTGGAATTCCACGCGACCGCGACTTGCTATGCCCAATAAACAATGCCACAAAATGCCACAGAAAATTAACCAGGGCCCCAGTAAACCATAAATCATAATCAGTGCCTGATGCAAATAATAATTAATAATGAGGGCCCAATGTCATCCTCGTCATTATAAAAATAATCCCTCTCTTCACGCCGCCCAGCCTCCCAAGAAAAAACCCCCACCTCAAACAGTCACAAAGCACAAATTCCACGCGACCGCAACTTGCTATGCCCAATAATCAATGCCCCAAAATGCCATAGAAAATTAATCAGGGCCCCAGTGTACCATAAATCATAATCAGTGGCTGATGTAAATAATAATTAATAATGAGGCATTCGTCATTATAAAAATACCTTTTTATTATTCATTTGTTTGACCCCTCAGAATTACTCCTCCTCATAGAAATAAAATTAACAAGTTACCTTTTTTTGAGTGTGTGTTCTTCACTCCCCTTCAAAACAGTGACCAGTGTATATGGCCCCTTTCAATGCAGCCTGCTTACAAAGGCGTGAAAGACCAGCAATAAGCTGTTGCATAACGTTCCCCAAGGAAAGTGTTAGCTATTCACCAAACTTCCCCCTGCTTAGTTTAAAAAGGGGCTTCAGGCAACTAACTCCCACGTGGAATTTCCTATAGTAAGATGGCGGCCGCCTCAGAAGACCACATGGGCAGATAAGATGGCTGCTGGGATGATCCGGTTACCCAGCAACAGCACAGCTGTTTCCGACGCTTTTGAAAGCAGCCGGCAAAGCAAGCGTTGGAGCGCCGAAGCCACCTAACCCCCACAACTAGAATGCTGCGCATGTGACCAAATGGCGAGGACTTACTTTGCTAGAGACAAGCCCCGACACTACCACAAGCCTCCCTCTCTTCGCACCGCCCAGCCTCCCAAGAAAAAAACCCCACCTCAAACAGTCACAAAGCACAAATTCCACGCGACCGCAACTTGCTATGCCCAATAATCAATGCCCCAAAATGCCATAGAAAATTAATCAGGGCCCCAGTGTACCATAAATCATAATCAGTGGCTGATGTAAATAATAATTAATAATGAGGCATTCGTCATTATAAAAATACCTTTTTATTATTCATTTGTTTGACCCCTCAGAATTACTCCTCATAGAAATAAAATTAACAAGTTACCTTTTTTTGAGTGTGTGTTCTTCACTCCCCTTCAAAACAGTGACCAGTGTATACGGCCCCTTTCAATGCAGCCTGCTTTCCCCAAGGAAAGAACAATTCACCAAACTTCCCCCTGCTTAAGTTTAAAAAGGGGCTTCAGGCAACTAACTCCTCCGCCTCCTCCCCTCGCCTCGCCTCCTCCCCTCGCCTCCACTCCTCGCCTCCTCCCCTCGCCTCCACTCCTCGCCTCCTCCCCTCGCCTCCTCCCCTCGCCTCCGCCCCTCGCCTCCTCCCCTCGCCTCCACTCCTCGCCTCCTCCCCTCCCCTCGCCTCCACTCCTCGCCTCCACTCCTCGCCTCCTCCCCTCGCCTCCTCCCCTCGCCTCCACTCCTCGCCTCCTCCCCTCGCCTCCTCCCCTCGCCTCCTCCCCCCGCCTCCACTCCTCGCCTCCTCCCCTCGCCTCCTCCCCTTGCCTCCACTCCTCGCCTCCTCCCCTCGCCTCCTCCCCTCGCCTCCACTCCTCGCCTCCTCCCCTCGCCTCCTCCCCTCGCCTCCGCCCCTCGCTTCCTCCCCTCGCCTCCTCCCCTCGCCTCCACTCCTCGCCTCCTCCCCTCGCCTCCGCTCCTCGCCTCCTCCCATCGCCTCCTCCCCGGAGCCGCAGCAAAGGCTTTAAAGAGCCACATGCGGCTCTGGAGCCGCAGGTTGCCGACCCCCGGCCTAGCTGAAGGCAACAAGGTAATCCCTGCATCTGGAGCCAGGGCAGGCTCAGGCCCCTGACTCGGCCCAGCTGGTGCTTGTTGCAAGGGAACCTGTGCAGACTGGGGCTCTTCAGAATCAGGCCCCAGACTCGGTTCTGTTGCCGCCTGAGGCAAAGGATCCGGTGCAGACTGAGTCTCCTCTGGTTCCGAGCCCGAGCCCAAGTCCCAGGGCATCACACCAAGGGCCAAATTCCATTCTAGACAATCTTCCTGGGGCCAGCTGGGAGAGGAGGGCATGGCCAGAGGCAACCTTGACCTCTGTACAGTGGGCTAGTTTCTTCATCCAGGGAAGCAAGAGGCACTATCAGAGTTCAAGGAAACCTCAAAAATATGTATACGCACAGGTCCCGCTTACTGAACACAATGCATTCCCAGGAAACCGTTAATTCATTGAGGGTTTGCTTAGTGGGCTGATGGCTTCCTTTATTTCCTTTGGGAGCGTTTCCAATCCATGGTTTCTCCACCTCTGCCACTACCATGGTTTCTTCCAAAAATGGCCACCAGCCAACCAGCAAAAGAGAGGCAAAAGAAACACTGGTTTGTCCAATCTGTTCTGCTCCCTGATTTGTCCGTTCTCACTTCCTGCTCCCTCTTTCCATGGCTCTTGCCCACAAGTGGCCACAGTTGACTAGCAGGGCACAAAGCAGTAAGGAAGATGGCGAGCTCCATCTGTTCGGATATCTGAGTCAGCTGTGCAGGTAGCAAGGTCTGGGTATAATTTTTTGTGTCTGGATAAGTGAATTTTTGCATGGACATATAGCGGGACCTGCGTGTGTTTTGCAAATTTGCAGACACAAAATTGTGTATTAGGAGAAAGTGGCCCAGTACCATTGAATATTTTGCCATTAGAGATTCAGCGGATGCCTTCTGTGCCAGCTTTTAAATGAACGCTGAGAACTTTTCTATTCCACCAGGCCTATACAGGCAATTAAGAATACTTCCTTCCGCAATGATTAAATGTCTGGGTTTTACTATTTTAATGATTTTTATTATATGGTTTTTATTGTTGCAAACCACTTCAATGAATGCTTTGCGACACAGTGGTATACAAATATTTTAGTAAATTGGTAGATGTGCACCACACGTGGATTTTAAACAAATAAATCAGAAACAGGTGCAGAAATTTGTGGAACTGAATCTAAGTTTGAAAGAAGAAGAAAACCCCCTGAGAGAAACCAAAATTGACCAATTAGAATTGGGAAGTTTAAAATGATTGATAATTTACTATGTTTTCTATATCCTTTTCTATATCCTATATAGAATATATATCCTATATAGGATATCCTGTATCCTATAGAGCAGCTGGGGAAACTCAGCCAGATGGGTGGGGTATAAATAATAAATATTATTATTATTATTATTATTATTATTATTATTACCTACTCTCAAGCAGTACCTACCCCACAGGGTTGTTGCGAGGTTCCAGTGCAGAGAGATGCATGTCACCCTGTCATAGGATGGGATGGAAACGTAAACAGAGAAATAAAATACTTTTCGGCATCTGAGAACAATTCTCCCTGACTCCTGATCTCCTCCTGGGAACGTGCTTATTTTAAGCAAATTGTTTTTTCCATCTGGCTGTGCCAAATCGCATAGGAAATCCAGCTGCTTTACAGTGATGGAAATCCCCCTGTTTGCCAAAAGCAGTAGCCAGCAGGCGACGCAGAGGCATTCTGCCACTCCTCTGTGTTTCCCTGTCCATAGTTTTTATTGTTCCTTTGTACACTGGCAGCTCTGCGGGAAAGGATGAGGACGCTGTCCCTTAGCCTAGCAAACACTGTGCTAAATTAGCAAGGCTGTCTTGCTAAACGACCCAAGGTGGGGATTGAACCTCTGTCGTGTGCCAACGCTTAGATTTCAAGAACAGCAGCCTGTGTCTGTTGCAAGAAATTCGGTGGCATTAAAGCCTTTTCCAAGATCCCATCCTCACTTCTTGCTGTGTTGGAGTCAAACAAGATGTTTACATGGCAGATGGGTGTAATAGTCTCTTTGCTGCAGCTGTCTTCACAATGGAAAACAACTGTGGGTGTTTATGATCTAGAAAAACCAACAGAAAAATCCCTTTCCCTCCAGTCATTTCCCATTCAAAATCCCACACTTAAACTTCCTTTCCATGCATTGGAAAGGGGCTGTAATCTTCCTCTGGAGACAGAAGGTAGTCTTCATGTTCTGCTTGTAAGATGCTCAGATGGACTATGGCTCAGTTATACAGCTGCAAATGCAATGTTTTAAGTGCATTAGACAAATGTGACACTAGATGGCGATGGTGAGCTTATGGCAAATTTGATATATTTTTCAAAACGTTTCTTCTTTTTTTTAAAAGCATTTTCACAGTATGCGTCTAGATTCCACCCCTGTCTCCCTGCGGATGGGAGTAAATTTGACTCCATTCTCATTTAAAGGTGGACCTGTCTAATTTGAACTCTTCGAGGCAACACCTGAACCGAAACGCAACCATCCTTCAAAATTCACACTTTGCCGAATTTAGAATGCAGTTCTCCAGCGAAATAGTGTGCACAAAAAGTCACACGCTGGGTTTAATTGTGCATGAAATTGCATATATATATATACTGGTTAAGGCAGCGGTTCTCAACCTGTGGGTCCCCAGATGTTGTTGGACTACAACTCCCATCATCCCTGACCAATGGTCATGCTGGCTAGTAATGATGGGAGTTGTAGTCCAACAACATCTGGGGACCCACAGGTTGAGAAACACTGGGTTAAGGCAACATGCAGACGTGTATTGTTTTAGGGGAAATTGCTTTGCAAAAATGTATACAAAAATTGCATACAAAACTGTGTCACACAGTTGTGTATTACGGGAAATTCACCTTTAAGTGCTTGTGGGTTGTTACGAGGGTTTTAGGAAGTGAATGGAAATGTTATGGAGAATTGAATTTAGGAATGGAAACTGAGAGAAACCAGAATTGAGGGGTTCACTCGTCCCAATGCCCCTCCACAGTGAACTCCTTCTCCACTCATGAAAAGGGCTCCTCTAGTCTTCCTCTGCAGGTAGTAAGTCTGTTGCCTTCATGAACCTTTCCTGATGGACCCTTAAATTAAGACCAACCTTGCTTGCTTTTACGTCAACTGCACCCACATGTCCCGGAAACCCTCTATTAATGAGGGATAGAAAAATGCTACATCTTGAACAAGAAGAGGAATAATAAATAATAATAATTTTTTATTTATACCTCGCCCTTCCCGGTTCAGAAAACTGGGCTCAGAGCAGCTAACGACAAATTTAAAACACTTAATTGATGCAACAGCATAAAATACAGTATAGAGCGTGAATAACAATAAATTCAGAATTCAAAAATCAATTTAGGGGGGAAATCCATCCAATAAACATTAGATGATCACCAGGGCTAGCTGGCTAAATTAGTCCTGTTTGGGCCAGCAAGGGGATCAGGGGAGAATTAGCTGTCAGGAAGGACTGACGATGAAATAGTTGGCTGCAAATGGACAGCTCGCTTAGTAAGATACGTGCGAACCCAGCTATTTTGTTTTCCCCAGGCAGGAAACTTGCAAACCACCAACTTTTGGAAAACTGTTTTCTGAGCCAGGCAGGTGTTGGGCTATTAAAAATTAGTTATTATAATGATTTGGGCTGCCACCAACAAAATGATGGCTAGGAAACTGAAGCCAATATGTTTTGCCCTTTTGGATGATCTCATGTCCAGGCTTTATTCCAGATGACATCAAAAGTCCTGAGTTCCTCTCTCCATCCCTGCTGAAATGTCATTTTATTCTCAGCTATAGATGGACGAAGAACTTTTTGATGGTGAGAGCTCCTCAACAGCAGGGCTGGCTCTCTCAGAAGGTGGTGGACTCTCCTTCCTTGGATGTTTTTAAGCAGAGGTTGGGTGGCCATCTGTCATGGATGCTTTAGAGGAGATTCCTGCATTGCAAAGGGTTGGACTAGATGACCCCCGGGAGTCCCTTGCAACTCTATAATTCTATGAAATTAGATTCAGTTCACATTTAAAGTTGAACTTACCCAATTTGCAATGAGCTACTTATCTGTAAGGACGTGGGTGGCGCTGTGGGTTAAACCACAGAGCCTAGGGCTTGCCGTTCAGAAGGTCGGTGGTTCGAATCCTTGCGACAGGGTGAGCTCCTGTTGCTCGGTCCCAGCTCCTGCCAACCTAGCAGTTCGAAAGCATGTCAAAGTGCAAGTAGATAAATAGGTACCACTCTGGCGGGAAGGTAAACGGCGTTTCCGTGCGCTGCTCTGATTCTCCAGAAGTGGCTTAGTCATGCTGGCTACATGACCCGGAAGCTGTATGCTGGCTCCCTTGGCCAGTAAAGCGAGATGAGTGCCGCAACCCCAGTCAGCCACAACTGGACCTAATGGTCAGGGGTCCCTTTACCTTTACCTTTACTTATCTGACGCTTGCCTTGCAATTCTCCAGCTGGTTGCCATATGTCCTCTTTTTCCAGGACATGTCCTCTTTTTCCAGGTAGAGTTGTCGTAGCAATGAATAGTTAAAAGCAGTAGTAGGCAAATGTGTCCCATTTTTTGCTCTTCAAATTATGGCAACCCTAAAGGTGTACCAGAATGTATATACTACAGTAAGGTGTGCACAATATGCATATATCGCTGGAAATGTCATACAAAAATGCAATAAATTAGAGAAAATTGTCTTGTCAAAAATGTGTCTATTAGGCAAGGCAGCATACGGATATGTGTATATTAGGAGATTTTTGCACTAAACTGTTGCATTCAAATTTTCATTAAAAAAAATTAAAGACTTGTGCAGAACCAGTTTTAAGGTTGAAAAAAACAACCAAGTGCTCTTTGAATTTTGCACCACCGTTTTTGACAGTAATAATCATAAAATTATAGAGTTGGAAGGATCCCAAAGCAATGCAGGGATCAATTAAGGGCCAGAGTTATAACGAACAAGCTTGCTGCAGGGTTCCAGAGTCAGCAATACAAGTGGGTACTGCGACAAAATGTTACAGCATGCTGTGATCTTGTTTACGAAGCTTGTCATAGGTACTTAACGGTGTGTTTCCCCACCAGATGACATCTCCCCACCACCCTCGACAGTGGTTGGCCAGACAAAAACTTTAGCCAAGGTGACCTTCAGTCCCAACCTTGTCCAGCAATCAAAAATCGCACGGAATGGTGTCCTGGGAGATTTTGTTGTCAGATACGACGTCAACAGGGAGCTGAGTGTTGGAGATGTCCAGGTAGCATTCATTATTTGCTGTGCAATTCGTGAAAGAGGTTTCTGAAGGGAAAAGGCTACCTGGCCAACACAGTGCAAATTGGCATGGGTGGGTTGGTAGATTTAAGCCTCCTGGGAAATCCCAGAAGCAATGCATGATTAAAACTGTAAGGAATGGAAGGCCTAGCAGGTGGCTGGCGGTGCTGGGGTCCACTTCTCTTAATGTATCAATTCAACAGTATCCCTCGTTGACCACTCCTAATTTTTAAGCGTTGTCCCTTTCTGATAGTCTCCTGAGAAATACTTTCTGTATCTGTGTGTACATACCTCCAGTAAAGTCTTCTGAGGAACTGAGAACATATTGGGGAAAACTTGACCACCTGCTCGAAAGTATAGACTCTCTGTCACCCAACCCTTGGCTTGTCTTGGGAGGCGACTTCAATGCCCGGATCAGCCTTGTTTCCGCACAAAATACAATATTATCTGGACTAAACTTGGAGGACGAACCTGAAATCTGTCAGAGGGCAGCAATGGACACCATCTCTAACCACGCTGGGAAATAACTTTGTGAACTTATAATTAAGCATAACCTTTTGTTATGCAATGGGCACGGTCAAGGGGATAGAGATAATCTCTTCCTTTCCCCAAATTTTGATCTTGATCCTGTAACAGCAACTAGTTCCTAAAAGCTGCTATTCAAACCTGGATCAGACCCGACCAGTTACCTTGTAGTCATGGATCTGAAGGCGCGGACAGTTTGCTGAGATCTAAGCAACGCCCAGATCTTTGGCCGATAACTGGAGACTGAGGCTCATTGCAATTGGTAGGACAGGAAGGAGGGAGGTGAACAGTAGGTGGCGCCGGAGCCAACAACAGACGCAGCCAACCAATTCCAATTTGCCCTATTGTAAAGAAGCTGGTAAAATGCGGTCTTGACTATGCTACCACTCAGTGGATTTGTAACTGGCTGACTGACTGAACCCAAAGGGTGCTCATCAATGGTTCCTCTTCACCCTGGAGAAGAGTGACTAGTGGGGTGCCACAGGGTTCTGTCTTGGGCCTGGTCTTATTCAACATCTTTATCAACAACTTGGATGATGGACTCAAGGGCATCCTGATCAAATTTGCAGATGACACCAAACTGGGAGGGGTTGCTAACACCCCAGGGGACAGGATCACACTTCAAAACGACCTTGACAGATTAGAGAACTGGGCCAAAACAAACAAGATGAATTTTAACAAGGAGAAATGTAAAGTATTGCACTTGGGCAAAAAAAATGAGAGGCACAAATACAAGATGGGTGACACCTGGCTTGAGAGCAGTACATGTGAAAAGGATCTAGGAGTCTTGGTTGACCATAAACGTGACATGAGCCAACAGTGTGACGCAGCAGCTAAAAAGGCCAATGCAATTCTGGACTGCATCAATAGGAGTATAGCATCTAGATCAAGGGAAGTAATAGTGCCACTGTATTCTGCTCTGGTCAGACCTCACCTGGAGTACTGTGTCCAGTTCTGGGCACCACAGTTCAAGAAGGACACTGACAAACTGGAACGTGTCCAGAGGAGGGCAACCAAAATGGTCAAAGGCCTGGAAACGATGCCTTATGAGGAACGGCTAAGGGAGCTGGGCATGTTTAGCCTGGAGAAGAGGAGGTTAAGGGGTGATATGATAGCCATGTTCAAATATATGAAAGGATGTCACATAGAGGAGGGAGAAAGGTTGTTTTCTGCTGCTCCAGAGAAGCGGACACGGAGCAATGGATCCAAACTAGGTGGAAGAAGATTCCACCTAAACATTAGGAAGAACTTCCTGACAGTAAGAGCTGTTCAACAGTGGAATTTGCTGCCAAGGAGTGTGGTGGAGTCTCCTTCTTTGGAGGTCTTTAAGCAGAGGCTTGACAACCATATGTCAGGAGTGCTCTGATGGTGTTTCCTGCTTGGCAGGGGGTTGGACTCGATGGCCCTTGTGGTCTCTTCCAACTCTATGATTCTATGATTCTATTCTTCCCATTCTGTTGGAAGATTTGGGAGAGATGAAAAAGCACATACTGATGAACCTGCTTTCACAGGAGGCAGTTTGGGCCACCAACCTAGATGGCTTTAGAAGAAGATTAGAGAAATTCAAAAGGCTCTTCCTATGCTCTTAATGGACCAGTTTTCATTGCCTTTTCCCAGAGTTCTGCAGTGACACCTGGGCTGCTAGCATCCTTTAGGCTTGGCTGTGTGGGACTTCCTGGGTCTGAAGTTCTACAAGGTGGTTGGCACAGCGCTAAGCTCCTGATTTCTTTCTTTCTCATCCCACCAGGTTTTGAATGGATACTTTGTGCACTATTTTGCCCCCAAGGACCTCCCTCCATTGCCGAAGAACGTGGTGTTTGTGCTGGACAGCAGTGCCTCCATGGTGGGAACCAAGCTGAGGCAGGTGAGAGTCTGGGGTTCTGGGTTATAGTAACATTTAACAGATATAAAGTGGAAACTCAGATACTCTCGCTTGAAGTCCCTCTCTTCTCCTACGAAGTCTGCTATAATAACAGACGACACCTAGTGGAGAGAATACAATACCGCAATTTGGTCTTTTTTTTTCCTTTCCTTCTTTTTTATAGACTCTATCTATTTTTGTGACTCCCCTATAGCCCCACAACTCTTTACTAACAGGAATACATTCTATACTTGGCAGATAGACTCTATTTTGATACCAGCTTCTCTTCATGAACTTTTTAAGTATTTTGGACTGAGGAGGTCATGTTTATAGGAATTTGAAGGGAATATAAAACTGAACTTAAACGGTGACTTGACAATTAAGTCAAAGAGGAGGAAGAAGACTAAGTAAATACGTGGATTAGCCTGAATAGAGGCAAGAAGAGGAGAAAGAAGGCTGCTGGTCTGCCGGTCCGCTGAAATTATTACTGGACTATATTGGTCATAGCGGTATCATTTGGGGTCTTTGTAAATTTGGTTATTGTATTGTATTCAATAATCAGGTGAAGGGTGGTGGTTTTATAATTGTAATTTGGGGACAATGTCAAACACAGCAAAGAGGGGGGAGGGGGGGACACCATCGGAAAGAAAGGGATCCAAACAAGAACAAGACTTTAAGGCAGATATACTAAGAATGTTTGCGGAAATTAAACAAAGCGAAAAAAATTTAGAAGTAAAATTAGAACAAGTAGACAATAAGATAGGGAAAATGGATAAAAAAATGGACGAAACAGTCAATGAATTAAAAGGGCAAATAAAGGAAGTGTTTAGGAGAACACAGGTAGCAGAAGAGGGACTGAAAAAGACGAGACTAGAATTGAAGGAGGTAAGACGTGAGGAAGAGAGGATTAAAGTAGAGGTGCTAGAACTAAGTAAAGTGCAAGAAGATCTGAAAGACATAATTGCTATGAATGATTAAGACAGAGGGAGGTTAATTTAAGACTCAGAGCAGTTCCAGAAACAAAAGGAGAAAACATTAAAGAGAATTTGATAGTAGAATTAGCTCAATGGATGGAAATGCCAATAGAAGAGATGGCAAAATCAGTACAAACGGCATTTAGATTGAAAGTAAAAACAACCAGAGCTAAAAAATTTGTAGGAGACTGCCTGATTACATTTAAAGAAAAGGAAATGAGAAATATGATTTTGCAAAAAAAACAGAGAAAAAAGACTGTGCATTAACGGGAATTACATAATAATTTTCAAAGATATACCAATTAGAATTCTGAAACGTAGAGAGCCGTATAAAGCAATGGTACAGACGCTGAAGAAAAATAATATCGAGTTTAAATGGGAGTTTCCGGAGGGCGTCTCATTTATGTACAGAAGTAAGAGGCATAGATTGACAAGTCCAGAAGAAACTAATAAATTCCTAAGAAAATAAAAAGAACTGAGACTAGAAAAAGAGGAAGATAAAATAGGAGAGGCAGCAGGAGGTGTAGAGGAAGAGACAGAGGAGGAAACAGAAGGGACACGAGGAGAAGAAGAAGAACAGGAGGAAGAAGAAACAACTGAAATATAAAAAGGGAAGTAAATTAGGTTAAACTTAAGCACCATGGTGTTAAAGATTTGGAGCTGGAATATTAATGGGATAAACGAGAGGAAAAAACGGAATAAAATTGAACAAATCTTGAAAAAAGAAAGTGTAGACATTATTTGCTTACAGGAGACTCATATAGCAAGAAAACATAAAAGAATTTTGATAAATAAAAGACTGGGAAATGAGTTCATATCATCTGACAAAGTCAAAAAAAGAGGAGTGGTCATCTATGTTAAAAAACAAATTGAGGCTCAGCAAATCTTCAAAGATGAAGAAGGAAGGATAATGATGGTACAAATTAAATGGCATGGACAAAACCTAATTATAGTGGGGTTATATGCCCCAAATGATAATAAGTCTGAGTTCTATAAAACCTTGGAAGAAAAACTAGCTGATTATGTAGACCAAAAAATGATTATATTGGGGGATATGAACGGGGTGGTTTCATTAGAAATGGACAGACTTAGAGACGGAGGGGGTAAGGAAGGGAAGCTGCCCAGAACTTTTTTCTCATTGGTCAAAAATTGTAACCTAATAGACGCCTGGAGACTTAGACATCCACTGGGAAAGCAATTCACGTACTACTCTGAGCCCAATCAGTCATTGTCCCGAATAGATCAGATCTGGGTCTCGAATGAATTAACACCAAGAATCATACGGGTAGAGATCCAGGCTAAAACAATATCTGATCATAATCCAATAAAGATGGAACTGAAAGGCCAGGAAGAAGGTACCTTTAGATGGAGACTGAAGGACTATCTCTTAGACGATCAAGAAATTGTAGAAAAAGCGCAGAAAAGGATGACAGAATTCTTTAAGGATAATATGAACAAAGGTACAAAAACTAAAGTGGTGTGGGATGCAGGCAAGGCAATGATGAGGGGCTTTTTCATCCAGCAGAATGCCATTAAAAATAAAGGAAGGGAAAAAGGGGAAAAAGACATTCTGAAACAGATAATGGACAATGAGGAAAAGCTAGTCAAAAAGCCTAATAATAGGAGAATAAAAGAAAACATTAAAGTCTTGCAAGCCCAGTATGCAACATTAATAAACAGAGAAGTGGAATGGAACATCAAAAAACTAAGACAAAGAACGTTCAAGTTTGCGAATAAGTCAGGGAAACTCCTGGCGTGGCAGACTAAAAAAAGAAAGGAACAAAGTACAATAAATAAAATTGCAGTGGATGGAGAAGAAATAACTCATCCTAAGGAAATAAGGAAAGCTTTTCTAGACTATTATAGAGGATTATATAAAAACAGAGAGAGAAACAACCAGAGGAAAATAGAAAGATTTTTGAAGGACAAGCAGGTGAAGAAGATACCGATAGAGAAAAAAGAGCAACTGAACATCCCAATAGAGATAGAAGAAATAAAATTAACAATAAAAGAATTAAAAAGAGGGAAAGCCCCGGGCCCGGATGGTTTCACGGCAAGCTACTATAAAGAAATGGAAACTATATTATCGACACCATTAAGAGAAGTAATGAATAACATCCTGAAAGAAAGAGAAATACCAGATACATGGAAAGACACATTTATTACTTTAATCCCAAAACAAGATTCAGACCTGCTGCAAGTCAAAAACTATAGGCCGATCTCATTATTGAATGTTGATTATAAGATCTTTGCAGGAATATTGGCAAGTAGAGTTAAAAATATTTGGTTAGAATATATTCATGGAGATCAAGCGGGCTTTCTGCCTGGCAGGCAAATGAAAGACAATATTAGAAATATAATAAACACTATAGAATATCTGTCGGCCAGGAGCGAAAAGCAAGCTATATTGATGTTCGTGGATGCAGAGAAAGCATTCGATAATATAATTTGGGATTTTTTACTAAAACAGTTAGAATACATGGAGGTCGGCCCGGAATTTTTCAATGGAATAAAGGCAATTTACACGGAGCAAAAGGCAAAACTGATTATAAATAACGTGGTGTCAGAAGAAATAATGATAGCGAAAGGAACGAGACAGGGTTGCCCACTTTCCCCGTTGTTGTTTATAATAGTATTGGAAATACTTTTGAATTCAATAAGACAAAACAAGAAGATAAAAGGGATTACAATTGGTCAAAACGAATATAAAGTCAAGGCGTTCGCAGACGACTTAGTAATAACAACAGATCCGATGAGCTCAACAAAAGAGATACTGGAAGAATTTGAACGATTCGGTAAGGTGGCTGGCTTCAAATTAAATAAAAGAAAGACTAAAATAATGGTGAAGAATATGGACTCGAAAGCAATCGAGGAAATGCAACAACAAACAGAAATAGAGGTGGCCAAAAAGGTGAAATACTTAGGAATATGGATAACCCCGAAAAATATAGATCTATTTAAGAACAACTATGAGCTGGTATGGAAAGAGATAAGGAAGGACCTTGAGAGGTGGGGGAAGTTTAGATTGTCATTCTGGGGTAGGATAGCCTTAATCAAGATGAATGTGCTCCCGAGAATGTTATTTTTGTTTCAGAATATACCGATAATTAAGGGCACCAAGGTATTTAAAGAGTGGCAAAGAGAGATCTCAAAATATGTCTGGCAGGGCAAAAATCCAAGAATTAAGTTTAAACTCTTAACAGAAGCTAAAGAAAGGGGGGGATTTGCCCTGCCAGACTTGAAATTATATTACGAGGCATCGTGCCTTTGCTGGTTGAAAATGTGGATAAAATTGGAAAACAAGGAACTGCTAGATCTGGAGGGATTTGACAATAGAGTAGGATGGCATGCGTATTTATGGCATGAAAAGAGGAAAATCCATAAGGGTTTTGAAACCCACATCTTTAGAGGCCCTCTGATCGAAGTATGGGAGAGGAATAGATTTCTATTAGAACCTAAAGTACCACACTGGCTACCCCCATTAGAAGCTATGAGTGTGAAAAAGGTAAATATGAGAGGTGATTGGATAACCTATGAACAACTGTTAATTAAAGTAGGGGGGACATGGAAAATGAAACCGTATGACCAGGTTAAAGAAAAAGTATTTGATTGGCTACACTACTTCCAAATAAATGAAATGTTTAAGCAAGATATTAAAGAGAGGATATGCGGATAAAGATTCTAAATTCCAGACCGAAATAATAAACAATGACTATAAAATACTATCTAAAATGTACAATCAACTATTAGAGTGGAATTTGATAGACGAGGAAGTGAAGTCGGTGATGATTCACTGGGCTAGGGACATCGGTCACAACATATATTATGAAGAGTGGGAGAAACTTTGGAAAAAAAACCTTAAATTTACAGCCTGCATAATGTTAAAGGAGAACCTCATGAAGATGTTTTACCGATGGCATATAACTCCTGCAAAAATGTATAAAACTTGTAACAAATGCTGGAAATGCAAGGAAAAAGAGGGATCCTTTTTCCACATGTGGTGGGAATGCAGAAAGGTTAAGGGTTTTTGGGAAAGCGTATATAATTGTCAGGGAACTGCCATCGGAAGGACAGGTGGTGGACAGGCTCCAGGAGAATAGGAGAGACTCTGCAGCAGAAGAAGGAACCAGCAGGGGGAGTGCAGGAGTTACAGCGGAGGGGAGGCTCTGGGATACTTCTAGTGAGAATAGTGAAGAGGGAACAAGACCCCCCTTAGGAACTCCCACCCTTCGCCGGAAACTGTCACGCAGAGAGTCACGAAGGCGCATGTCCGTCAAACAGCTTTTATGTTGGCGTAAGTTCCGTAGACGCCCACTGTCAGATTCTACCAGCGACTGACGGAGCCATGCTTTGGGGGCTCCGTTAGTGCCTCGGTTTGGATGACCAGCCAAACCCCAGAGGGATCAAGCTTTTACGCACAAGCAGCTCATTATCCCATCACAGCAATCTGACAGTCTCTGAAAGCAGCTTGTGCAAGCAGAGGGCATCATGAGTGAACCAGCAGGAACCGGAGCAGCTGGAGCGGGAGCAGGTCCAAGCCTGGAAGAAAGGTACAGGGCGTTGGAGGTCCAGCTCGCGCTGCAAACGGCGAGGCTCGAGGAGAGGAGGGCTCAAGATGCGGATAAAGGGAAAACCACCCCACTTGCCAGAAGGGTGCCTGGATTGGTGCAGAAATTTGGGGGGGATCCCAGGAACTATCAAGCCTTTAGGACAGAGATGCAATATGCTCTCAATCTACTGTTTGATGACTTCCCCGATGAGAAATCTAGAGTGGCGTACATGATTGGCCATCTAGAGGGAGGGGCGAAGGACTGGGTTCGGCCCCTGATGGCAGCCAATAATGAAATCTTAAAGGACACAATGAAGTTTTTTCGCGCCATGGACTTGATATTTTCCAGCGAGATTGAGCAGGGGGTGGTGCGCAGGCAGTTAATGGCGTGTAAACAGGGGAGCCGATCTGTACGTGAGTACTGGACTGAGTTCACCATGCTGATTCATAGACTGGGGTGGGACCTTGCTAGTGAACCTATTCAAATGCTGTTTGAAGAAGGTCTCTCTCCGGCAGTGAAAGATGAACTTTCCCGGGCGCCTAGGGCGGAGTCTATGGATCAGCTGACTAAATCAGCGCTGTCCATAGGAGCACGCCAGGAAGCTAGAGCTATGGAAAAGCGGGAAGGAAAGGGGGAACGTTGGAAGGACTTCCGCATTCCAGAGATTCCGGAGCAGCCTTTCCCGCCAGCAGAGCCGATGGAACTTGGAACAGCGCGCGCGCGCGCGCAGTTTCAAACACCAGTGAAGGGCGGAAGAAGGAGGGAAAGAGCGGCAAGAGATGTTATCTCTGCCAACAGCCAGGTCACTTTGCCAGATTCTGTCCGCAAAGGAAGGAATGGCAAGGGATGGCGGGAACTGTTGGGGGGAAGGAGGAGGAAGAAATCAAGGAGCAAGTAAAAGCCAACGCCTGGCTGCCAACATCAGGGCACAGCAGCCAGGCCAGGGAGTAGTGAACGTGCCCACGCCGGAACCTCCAAGACCAGCGCTTGTGATAGAGGTGTTGCTGGAACTGGCAAACGGACACCCACTAAAGATAAAAGCGCTATTGGATTCAGGTAGCTCATGTAATTTCATGAGTAAGGAGTTTGCAGCTGAACACCAGATACAGACTATCCCATTAAGTAAGCCTTTGCAGGTTACCACGATTGATGGGAGGGAGCTGTTGGGAGGAGAAGTGAGCCAACAGACTGTACCAATGATAATGAGGGTGGCACGACACACAGAACTGATAGCGTTTAACGTAGCCACCTTGGGAGGAGCTCCTATTATCTTGGGAATGAGCTGGCTGGCACTACACGATCCGCTAGTAGGCTGGCATCAGAGAGTGGTTTCCTTTGGATCAGCACATTGCCTAGAACACTGCAAGGAGGGAGAGGGTCAGGCAGGCGCCAGGGCCACTCTAGCAGGGATGGAAGTGATGGACAAGGGGAAGGTGCCACCACAATACGCTGACTTGATTGATGTATTCAGCGAAAAGGAAGCAGATAAACTGCCCCCGCACAGACCCTTTGACTGTCAAATTACCTTACTCCCAGGAGCACAATTGCCAGTGGGGAAGCTGTATGCAATGTCAGACAGTGAGATGCAGGAGTTAAGGGAGTTCATTGACAAGAATCTCAAGAGAGGTTTCATCAGAGAGTCACGAGCGGTGGGGGGCAGTCCAGTGTTCTTTGTGGACAAAAAAAACACGGGTAAACCCAGGCTTGTATGTGATTTCAGGGCCCTAAATGCAGTGTCAGAACCAGTGACTTTCCCTATGCCTAGAATTGATGACATTCTGACACGGGTGAGAAAAGGGAAATTTTTTACCAAGCTGGACCTTAGGGGGGCATATAACTTGATACGTGTGAGAAAGGGGGATGAGTGGAAGACCACTATGTTCACCCCCTTGGGGGCTTTTGAGTACCTGGTTATGCCTTTCGGATTACAAGCGGGCTCCGCCTGTTTTCAATCATTCATGAATCACGTCCTGGGGCCATTGCTCTACAAGAACTGCGTAGCGTTCTTAGATGACGTCCTGGTGTACTCAGAGAATGAGGAGCAGCATGTGCGAGATGTAAGAGAGGTACTGAGCAAACTGCGAGAAAACCGGCTGTGGGTGAAACTGGAGAAGTGTCAGTTTCATACCAGGGAGGTGGAATTCCTGGGGTACCGGTTGTCTGACAAGGGATTGGCCATGGATCCCAGCAAGGTTCAAGCGGCACTGGAATGGAAAACACCAAAGACCAAGAAGGACGTGCAAAGGTTCCTGGGCTTCGGAAACTTCTATAGGAAGTTCATCAAAAACTTTGCCCATTTAACAGCGCCCATCACGGATTGTCTTAGTAGCAAAAAGAAATTTGTTTGGACGGAAGAAGCGCAGCGGGCGTTCGAACGCCTAAAGCAGGCGTTTGCGTCGGAAGAGCAACTTCTGCACGTGGATCTACAACAACCAATGAGAGTGGAGACTGACGCGTCAGACCGAGCGGTGGGGGCCGTGCTTCTCCAGCCGGGAAAAGATACGTCTGAATGGAGACCGTGTGCATTCTTCTCGCGGAAGTTGAACAAATCCGAGAGGAACTACACAGTATACGACTGAGAACTGCTCGCCATTCATGAAGCATTCCGGAAATGGCGGCACTTGCTGATTGGGGCGCAGCACAAGGTTCAAGTCCGAACTGACCACAAAAATCTGGAATACTGGAGAACAGCCCGAGTGCTGAACCAGAGACAAGTGCGATGGGCCCAGGAGTTCTCCAAGTTCCACTTTGAGATTCGTTACGTGCCAGGCTCCGAGAACGTGAGGGCGGACGCTCTTTCCAGGAAACCTGAGTACTTAGAGGGGGAGGGAGCGCCTGAGGCAAGGCATGTAATCCCTGAAGACCGCTGGGTGTGTGGGGCGGCATTGGTGGGGCAGAGGGAACTGATAGAGGGTACTGAGAACGATGAATACGCCCAAGAGAAACTCAGAGAACTCAGGAGGACAGAGGAGAACACAGGGGGGTTTGAAGAAAAGAACGGGGCGTTGTATTACAAAGGGGCACTGTACATACCCGATGGGGAACTGAGGGGCAGAGTACTCAAGCAGTTGCATGACAGCCCCACAGCGGGACATTTTGGACAGCACAAAACCATGTGGTTGGTTACCAGGGAGTTTTGGTGGCCCAAGGTGAGGGAGGACGTACGGGAATATGTCAGGGGTTGCGACAGGTGCCAGCGAGCGAAAGGAGAGAGGGTGGCGCCAGCGGGGCTATTACAACCCTTACCCACGCCAGAAAGGCCATGGGAGGCAGTATCCATAGATTTTATGACGGACCTGCCAAAATCCAAAGGCAAAACAGCTGTCATGGTGGTGGTAGATCTATTAACCAAAATGTGTCATTTTATAGCTTGTTCACATGCGGTCACAGCGGAGGAAACCGCCAAGTTGTTTGTAGAACATATTTTCAGGTTGCATGGCGCCCCCTTGAGGGTGGTCAGCGACAGAGGGAAACAATTTACTTCCAGGTTCTGGAGGAAACTTATGAGCTTACTGCATGTAGAACTCAATTTCTCTACTGCCCGGCACCCAGAAACAAATGGGCAAGCGGAAAGGGCAAACTGGATTTTACAACAATACCTGAGGTGTTATGTAAAAGACAGAGAAAATGATTGGGTAGATAAGTTACCTCTAGCAGAATTTGCCTACAACAACGCGGAGAACGTGTCCACAGGGATGAGTCCTTTTCTGGCAAATTATGGGTGTCATCCCCGGGCATTCCCAGGAGAGGGAGGGGAGAGGTGGAGCGTGCCAGCGGCGGAACATTTTTTTGAAGAGATGGAAGCGATCCACCGTCAGCTTCAACTTAACTTAGAGAAAGCCAAGGAAGAATATAAGAAGCAAGCAGACAGAAATAGGAGGGAAGGTGAAACTATAAGGGTGGGAGACCGGGTGTGGTTGTCCACCCAAGGACTACCGTTCAAGGGCGGGAGTAAGAAATTGAGACCCAAAAGATTGGGACCCTTTGAGGTCATACAGCAGGTCAACCCAGTAGCATTCAAACTCAGACTGCCCAGTCACATGAAATTACACCCAGTATTTCACAGGTCATTACTGTCGCCATACCGAGAGGGACGTGAGTGGGGGGAGCGTGAGAGAGAGGCCACCCAAACGCCCGTGATAAAAGAGAGAGAACGCGACATGAACGTGGCAGGAATCATTGATTCCAGGTGGAAGGGGAATCAGGTGGAATATCTGGTAGAATGGGAGGGGGGAGTAGAGTCGGAAAACACTTGGGTACCAGCAGAGGTAGTCAATGACGAGGTTTTAATAGAAACATTTCATCAGCGTTTCCCAAAAAAACCGCAACCCGTGGCACGATTTAGAAGGGAACACTTTGGGACCACCGATGAGGAAGGAGAGTTTGAAGGGTTCCCAGAGTCAGGGGTGGGTGAGGAAGCCGTCTCCGACGAAGAAGAGGAAGACGGGGAGAGAGACGGTACGCCGTGGCTAGAAGTGTTTGAATCCTCGGACGACGAGGAGAGCTCCTTCAGGGGCTTTCCGCCCTCACCGCCAGTGGGAGAGGAGGCGGGGGGGTGAAGGGGGCCCGGGGGGGGAGGTGGATGTCAGGGAACTGCCATCGGAAGGACAGGTGGTGGACAGGCTCCAGGAGAATAGGAGAGACTCTGCAGCAGAAGAAGGAACCAGCAGGGGGAGTGCAGGAGTTACAGCGGAGGGGAGGCTCTGGGATACTTCTAGTGAGAATAGTGAAGAGGGAACAAGACCCCCCTTAGGAACTCCCACCCTTCGCCGGAAACTGTCACGCAGAGAGTCACGAAGGCGCATGTCCGTCAAACAGCTTTTATGTTGGCGTAAGTTCCGTAGACGCCCACTGTCAGATTCTACCAGCGACTGACGGAGCCATGCTTTGGGGGCTCCGTTAGTGCCTCGGTTTGGATGACCAGCCAAACCCCAGAGGGATCAAGCTTTTACGCACAAGCAGCTCATTATCCCATCACAATAATGAAATGAAGAGTATATTAAGATACACCTTTGGAAAAAAAAATGGAGGCTTTCCTGTTAGGACTAGCAGGAAGGGATATAAAGAATAATGACGGTAAATTTTTTCAATATGCAACAACAGCCGCAAGAGTCCTACTAACTCAAAATTGGAAACAACAGAACATATCGACGGTTGAGGAATGGAGAGCAAAATTGTTAGATTACGCGGAGATGGACAGATTGACGGGGAAAATTAGATATATAAAAGACCAAAGGTTCATTGATGACTGGGGGAAATTTGTGGAATATCTGGATAACATAAGTGAAGGTCAGATAACGCTAGTTAGGTTTAAAAAGGCTCTGTGAAAAAGTAGGAATATTGTCTAAAGAGAAAAGGAAGAAAAGAGAAAATAATGTCAATATAAACTAGGATTTGCGTAAACTTTTCAAATAAGGGCACGGATGATTTGTGGGGAAGCTGAAGGAAGTCTTAAAGAAAAAAAATTGTGATAACAAGATGTAAATATTTTTATTTTTGTTTGTTATGGTTTAAAAATCAATAAAAAATTATGTTTGCAAATAAAAAAAGAGAGTCTGGGGTTCTGGCAATTCGTTACCCTGACCCTCTGCCTGATGGCATCAAAGCTCCTTCTCGGGGGGGGGGGGGGAGAGTGTTGGACCTGCATCCCCACTGTGTTTGGTGAATGTGTTGTTTAGTCATTTAGTCGCCTCCAACTCTTTGTGACCCCCTGGACCAGAGCACGCCAGGCACTCCTGTCTTCCACTGCCTCCTGCAGTTTGGTCAAACTCATGCTGGTAGCTTCGAGAACACTGTCCAACCATCTCGTCCTCTGTCATCCCCTTCTCCTTGTGCCCTCCATCTTTCCCAACATCAGGGTCTTTTCCAGGGAGTCTTCTCTTCTCATGAGGTGGCCAAAGTATTGGAGCCTCAGCTTCAGGATCTGTCCTTCCAGTGAGCACTCAGGGCTGATTTCCTTAGGAATGGATAGGTTTGATCTTCTTGCAGTCCATGGGACTCTCAAGAGTCTCCTCCAGCACCAGAATTCAAAAGCATCCATTCTTCGGCGATCAGCCTTCTTTATGGTTTGGTGAAGAGATGGGAGTAGAGGAAATTCCTTTCTGATAATATAGAGATGAAGGAAGTCCTGCTAGAACCAAGGCAGTTGGTGTTGTGTCTTGCATCAGATTGTGTTGCTCTGGAGTTATTTGCATGGACCAAAGGGGTCTTTCACCTCTCTGGGTCCCCTAAATTCACTCCCCAAAGTTAAGCCGTGGCCTCACCTCAATTAAGCCCAGTTTGCTGAACAGGGCAGGAATGAACAACTAAAGGCTTAGCCACCTATGGCTGGGAACAAAGGATTAAGTCTTTTTCCAGCCAGAAGTTGGTGTGAACAGGCCTGCTCTGTTTTAGGTCAGGGATTAACCTTTGCAAGCACTTTTACTTTCCTCCTGATGGGGCTCGGATTAGGAGGAGGGTTGGTTGCACAGTACAGTCTCAGGTTAACCCTCAAAGAGCTGTGCTCAAACGCCAGCAGTGAGTTTTGATCTTGCTGATTTTATTTTTTTAAGGTGTGTGTGTGCTTCAATGGTGCACTGAGTCGTTGTCATAATCTTAAAGCATGAAGACAGCAAAACATATAAGTATAATGTTTTCGGAAGGGACGAACTTAAAGGGTTTGCCATCCCAAGAGCCCCTAGATAAGGAACATATTGCAAAGACTGTTAACTATACAACTTTTAGAAGACATCTGAAGGCAGCCTTGTATAGGGGAGCTGTTGATGTTTGATGTTTTATTGAGCTTTTATATTTGTTGGAAGCCACCCAGCGTGGCTGGGGTAACCCAGTCAGATAGGTGGAGTATAATAATAATAATAATAATAATAATAATAATAATAATAATAATAATAGTAGTAGTAGTAGTAGTAGTAGTAATAGACATGAACAGCGCTTAGGCCAAATATCATGTGTTTAAAGTGCTATGATACCACTGCTATGTCACTTTAACAGCCATGGCTTTCCCTCCCCCCAAATTCTGGGAGCTGTAGTTTAAGGGTACCCTCAGGCTGCATAAGGGGGGTTTAACGTTAACCCCTATTCCCATGCTGTAGTCCCAATGAAAATTGCAAAACAACAATGACCCACACCTCATCCTATTAGTCCTTTGATGGAGGAATTGTGATGCTCCTAGAATCATAAAATTGTAGCGTTGTAAGGGGCCCTGAACTGATACAACCTCCTTTAATGAAGGAATATTTTGCTCAATGTGGGACGAGGGGGATCTAACCCAGGCATAGGCAACCTTCAGCCCTCCAGATGTTTTGGCCTGCAACTCCCATGATCCCTAGCTAACAGGACCAGTGGTGAGGGATGATGGGAATTGTAGTCCAAAACATCTGGAAGCCCGAAGGTTGCCTATGCCTGATCTAACCCTTCTGCCCCTGATGAAAGGCAGCAACAAAAGCTTCCTTCCAGCAGGGGGCAGTGCTCATTAGGACTGGTTGGGCGGAAGGCAGGGAGATTGACACTAGGTGGCGCCTAGGACTTGCTGATCAGAAGGTTGGAGGTTTGAATCCTCACGACGGGGTGAGCTCCCGTTGCTCGGTCCCAGCTCCTGCCAACCTAGCAGTTCAAAAGCATGCATGTGCAAGTAGATAAATAGGTACCACTCCAGCAGGAAGGTAAACAGCGTTTCTGTGCGCTGCTCTGGTTCGCCAGAAGCGGCTTAGTCATGCTGGCCACATGACCTGGAAGCTGTACGCTGGCTCCCTCGGCCAGTAAAGCAAGATGAGCGCCACAACCCCAGAGTCGGCCACGGCTGGACTTAATGGTCAGGAGTCCCTTTACAGCAGGAATAAGGAATAAAACCCTGATTCCCCACCCTACTGTTATTTTCAAACTATATTTGATCATTGCAACCACACAATAAGCATCATGTCTAGGTGCCATGTTTGCTAGGAAGCGATTTTAAGGGCAGGAGGCAACAATACAGAAATGGGCTTATCTCTACAGCTAGACGCAGGTCCTGTTCCTTTCCTGGGAGTGCAATCTAGGAAGTTGGAACAAAGCCCTTATTATCAGAGGCCGTGGGGAAGCTTTGCTCGCTTCAGCTCTGCACACTTTGCTGGAGGGGAAAGCGATAGCGCGAATGAGGGAGTGCGAAGACGGGAAGAGGAATGTGAGATGTGCTGAGAAAGGCAGATTTCAAGTTTTGGAAATGGGCTGGAGGTTAAATTTAAATTACAGATAGCCTGCCTGGCGGGATGATTAGAAAACTGCCCGGACTGCGGAAGGTGTTTGGGGCAAAAGGTTATCCGCATGGCTTCTTGGCAGGATTTCTGCGCCTTTCAGGGATGTGTGCCAGGTAGACATTCAATCGGAGACGCTTCCTGCACGTTTAAATCTTCCAGGAAATGAGGGAGAGCATTTGTTGATTTATTTTGCTGTTAAAGACACTGGAGATTTGGCTTTGGAAAAGGGTGACAGTCTTAGAATTTGAGGTCACCCCATGCAGTTGGTTTAGCAGGATAAAATGAAATGAACTACTGTATCCCTCTTTTCCGAGGTGAAATAAATTTATGGGATACAAAACCTGCCCTTATGGGGTATACAAGAGCCTTTATAGAGTCCTTTGTAGGTTCTCCATCAGTAGGAGAAAATAACAAAGGCCAACCAGAGAATATTGAGAAGCAAAGCAGCTAGTAAGCCTGATCTTTATTGATCTGTTGCAACAGGGTGCTCCCTTCACACGCAGGGAAGGAGGAGAAAAATGGCACGCAAGGCCTTATAAAGACTTTTGAAATTGCCACCCTGTAGATCAAGACCACCCCCAGATACATCATACCTACATCAGAGAAAAGGCGGTCTACAACAGAAATCTGAGTGCTTTTGTTTATCTCCTGTCTGCCAGGTTATCTGACAATGCCTTATCGGATTGCCTCTCCTGGTAGTCTGGCCATTCCTTTGAGATGGTAATCACTTAATTCCTGAGACAACGGGAAGGTTCCCTCACCCCCTCCCTCCTTGCAGAGAAACATTTGGTCAGTTTGGGAGTCAAAATGGTTTCAGGACTGTATTCCTGTGCTGCTCAGGACATGTGGTTTATATATTTATGTACGTGTTTGCTTGGTACATTTATGAACATTTATTGTATATATCTAAGAACTTAAAATTCTTAAAACATGTGCCACGAGGCATGGTGAGGGCCATGGACACGGAGTTTATGCCAACTTCTGTTTGTCCCATGATTTCAAAGCACAGGTTTGAAAGGTTTTCATTTTGCTCCGCTGCTTTCCCTGGGTTTATTGCTGAATTGGAACAAATGTCAACTGAGTTTTCTGTGTGCAGTTGTACCTCCGCTTACATATCCCCCTGGATACGTAAACTTCGGGATGCAAACGTAGCAAACCCAAAAGTATTTTTCCAGATTTCGCCTCACACATATGCGCAGAAGCGCTCTACATGCTGCATGCATGCACAGGAGCGCTAAACCACACCACACACATGTGCAGAAGCGGCCTTCAGTTGTGAATTGCTCAGGATGCGGCCGGACCTCCAGAACGGATCCCGTTCACAACCGGAGGTACAACTGTATGGATGTTTTTTTTCCAATTGAGCAGTAAATTGCGGGTTTTCCTTCGGAAAGTGGATGAACAAAAGAAAAACTGCTCAGACCCAAGAAACAGACAAATTAGCAGGCTCTTCTTATACAGTGGTACCTCGGTTTTTGCGCGTCTTGGAAGCTGAACGATTCAGAACCCAAACGCTGAAAACCTTGAAGTAATTGCTTCCGTTTTGGAACACGCCTCGGAAATCGAACGGCTTCTGCTGCATGTTTTTCAATTTTTTCCCATTGGCTTTGCCGATCGCCCTTTGCGCCTTGGTTGCTGAACGTTTCAGAAGTCGGACAGACTTCCGGAACGGATTACATTTGACAGCCAAGGCACCACTGTATTCCCAAGGGCAGAGCGGAAGGATGCGACGGCTGTGTCTGTTTCTAACAGATGAAGCTGCGAGTCTTGTGATGAATGAGGAGCTATGAAGAGGATAGCCATCTCTCGATAGTAGAGTGTCTGCTTTGCATGTGAAAGGTCTCAGGTTTGGTCCTTGGCATCTCCAGATGGGAGATATTCCCTGCCAGAAACCCTGGAAAGCCTCTGAAACAAAGTTCAGTGGTAGAGTAGATGCTCTCCTTGAGGGAGATCTTGGGTTCAGTCCATGGCATCACCAGTTAAAACAATAGACAGCTGAGAATCATGGACTCAGAGAACTGTAGAGATGGAAGTGACCCCAAGCTATGGTTACCAGATTTTTTTCAATGAATCCGGGGACACTTTTTTGTTTTTTGTTTTTTGAAGCTGAGTAGCAACAGGGAGTCAGTAGTGGGGATGGCGAGGCAAAAGAGCCTGGGCCCAAGCACACATGCATATTGTATAAAGGTGCAAAGCCCTTCTTTCACACACCTGTGTCTCCCGAGCCTTCCCTGATATCCTCCCCTCTCCCCCCTTTGTTTTGACAGATTGGGGGAGGCTCAGGAGTTGTGGATAGGTGGCTGTTGCCCAGGAGGGGTGTAAGGCACATGGTTTATCTGCCAGGCAAGGTGCAAAGCCCAGAGTTTTTTAAAAACTGGGCAATGGCTGCCCACATGCAACTCCTGAGCCTCCCCCGATCTGTCAAAACAAAGGGGGAAGGGGGCAGGAGATCTGTACCACCAGACGTCCACAGTTCCCCTTCGGCAGTGGTGGCGTCAGCGGCAGTCATCAGCCCAGAGCCAGCCTGGTGGTTCAGTTGGCTCTGGCTGGCTTCAGGAGCTGCTCGCTGCCATGGCACCCACCATTTTTCCTCGCCACAAGTCCCCATATGATGGCAGGTGCCACAGCAGCAAGCAGCAAGCAGCTTCCGAAGCCAGCCAGAGCCAACTGTGCTACCAGGCTGGCACCGGGCTGCTGAGGCTGCCACTGCCATGTTTCCCTGGGACAGATTTGCAAATCTGGGGACATTCCTTGGACGGAATTTGTCCGGGGACAGATTTGCAAATCCAGGGTCTGTCCCCAGGAACCGGGGACGTCTGGTAACCCTACCCAAGGCGCCGTCTAGGCCGCTGCAGGAATCTCAACTCAAGCATCCATGACGGATGGATATCCAGCCTTGAGACTTGAGAGAGGCACAGCATTCTCCAGGTCGGACTGAAAAAAAAACAAGAGCCTCAGCCAGTCAGTGTATACAGTGCTGAGTCAGTATATAAGGCAGCTTCCTGTGTTCCTAAGTTTCATATATATATATATATATATATATATATATATATATATATATATTTGATTTTCCAATATAAAATTATAAAAAGACACCCACTTTATGACCAACATCCTCTTTTTTGGACTTCCATCAGCTCATCTGATAATTCTCCGTCTTAATCACTTTTTTTTCACATTCCCTAATTTATATTGCAATATAATAATAGCTTATCCCATCTTATTCTTTTTAACAATATTTCTACTATTAATTCTCACAGAGCTTCCTGAAAACTTACAAACGTTGTCTGATTATCACATAATTTTTTCATATAATCTGTAAATTTATTCCAGTCCGCAGTGAGTTCCGGATCCTTCCTGTTAGTTTATCAAGTTCTGCGTAGTCCAATTTCACCCTCCACTCTTCAATCTTAGGTAGTTCTTCTTGTTTCCATTTTTGGGCCAATAATATTCTTGCTGCTGTTACTGCATATAAAAACAACTTCCATTCTTTCTTATTAATTTCATTTCCTATTATTCCTAATAGAAATGCTTCTGGTTTCTTTATAAATGTATATTTCAACATTTTTTTAAACTCATTACCGTATTTTTCGCCCTATAGGACGCACTAGCCCATAGGACGCACCTAGTTTTTTGGGGGGGAAATCAAGGGAAAAAAAATTTTCCCCGCCCAGGTTTGCGCAGCCATCCCCAAGCTAGAAGAGGGAGACGGAGCGCTCCGTCTCCCACTTCTGCCTTCAGGGACAGCTTCTCTAGCCTCCGTGGGGCAGCGGCTTGCCCTGCTGTCCCCCGAGCTGGTGGGGCTGGTGATGGGGAGAAGCTTGCTTCTCCCCCCCCCGCCCGCCAGCCTCCAGACCAGGTCCGGGAATAGCGGGGTGGCAGCGCTCCGCCTCCCTGCTATCCCCCGAGCTTGTGGGGCTGGCGGGGGGGGGGGGAGAAGCAAGCTTGCTTCTCCCCATCGCCAGCCTCCAGATCAGGTCGGGGAATAGCGGAGTGGCGGCGCTCTGCCTCCCCGCTATGCCCCGAGCTTGTGGGGCTGGTGGGGGGGGGGAGAGAAGCAAGCTTGCTTCTCCCCCCAGCCAGCCTCCGGATCAGGTCGGGGAATAGCGGGGTGGCGGCGCTCCGCCTCCCCGCTGTCCCCCGAGCTTGTGGGGCTGGTGGGGGGGAGAAGCAAGCTTGCTTCTCCCCATTGCCAGCCTCCAGATCAGGTCGGGGAATAGCGGGGTGGCGGCGCTCTGCCTCCCCGCTATCCCCCAAGCTTGTGGGGCTGGCGGGGAGGAGAAGCAAGCTTGCTTCTCCCCCCAGCCAGCCTCCAGATGAGGTCGGGGAATAGCGGGGTGGCAGCGCTCCGCCTCCCCGCTATCCCCCGAGCTTGTGGGGCTGGCGATGGGGAGAAGTAAGCTTGCTTCTCCCCCCCCCCCCCCGCGCCAGCCTCCAGATCAGGTCGGGGAATAGCGGGGTGGCAGCGCTCCGCCTCCCCGCTATCCCCCGAGCTTGTGGGCTGCAGGCTGCTGCCCGCAAGCCTTGTGAGCCCGCGGGACCTCCCGCCAGGCTTGCAAGGCTTGCGGATAGCTTTCTGAAGCCTGGAGAGCGAGAGGGGTCGGTGCGCACCGACCCCTCTCGCTCTCCAGGCTTCAGCGAAAGCCTGCATTCACCCCATAGGACACACACGCATTTCCCCTTTATTTTTGGAGGGGAAAAAGTGCGTCCTATAGGGCGAAAAATACGGTATATATCATTTCCCAGAACCATTTCACTTTTTTACATTCCCACCACATATGATAAAATGTTCCCTCTTTTTCTTTACATTTCCAACATTTATTACTTACTTTATACATTTTTGCTAACTTTACTGGTGTTACATACCATCTATATATCATTTTCATCACATTTTCTTTTATTGTAGTACAAGCAGTAAATTTCATTTCTTCATTCCACAATTTTGTCCAATCTTTTAATTGTATATTATATCCAAAATCTTTGGCCCAATGGATCATAACCGACTTAACCTCCTCATCCTTTGTATACCATTCCAGCAGCGTTCCTAAGTTTCTTTGGTCTGGCTCTGCCTATAGAATGGCAAGATAATAGTCACCTAACATGTAAAGGAAAGTGGCCCTTAGTCTCCGAGTGGATGAAAGGAGATGGACGAGGCACCAGAATGGGGTTATTGTTGCCAGGCCATTACTTCATAGGAAGTTTGCTGTGTGAGGCAAAGCAAGTGCGTTCTGAACAGCTGAGCTCTTGTGTCCCTATGAACTGACTTGACTTCCACTTCCCAGCCGGGGCCACCTCCCCGCCCCCAATCCCCGGCCCACGCTGCATAACAACGGAGGGATTGTGTGAGACAAATATCACCAACAATGGCTCCCATTTCAGAAGGACCTCCGTCTGGCCTCATGCCGTCACCTCAGCTTCTGGGAATGAGCCTGTCACTAGTTTGGACAGGTGGAAAGCGCCCGGTTAGCATTCTCCCAACTGCCTTTGGTCTCCACGACTTGGACCAGAGATGGAGAACCTAGGGCAATCCAGTGGGTGTTGAACTCCAACGCCCATCAGCCCCAGACAGCAAATGTCAGAGGTAACAGGATCTGGAGTACAACGACCTCTGGAATACTACATGTGCTGAGGAATTCCAAGCAGGGTTAAAGGCTGTATGATTAAATGATTATTGAACAGTTGCAACAGGGTGTTCCCCTCACAAACAGGAAAGGAGGAGGACTCAGAACCAAGGTGTGCCTGTCCTTATATAGACATTTTAAATTGCCTTCCCTGGAGCTCAAGACCACCCCCAGAAACATCATACATACATCACAGAAAAGGGGGTCTACAACAGCAATTCGAATGTTGTTGTTTTTCCTGTCTGTCAGGTTATCTGATGTCTTATCTGATTGCCTTTTCTGGTCGTCTGGCCATTCCTTTGAGATGTTGATTTCCCAATTCCTGAGACAATGGGAAGTTTCCTTGACCCCCTCCCTCCTTGAAGAGAAAACATTTGGTCAGTTTGGGAGTCAAAATGGTTTCAGGGCGGTCTTCCTGTGCTGCTCCAGACATGTCGTCCACATATCCATGTACATGCCTGGCCAGCACATTTATGAACACACACACACACACACACACACACACACACACACACACTTGTTGTTGTTGTTTAGTGTCCGACTCTTCATGACCCCGTGGACCAGAGCACGCCAGGCACTCCTATCTTCTACTGCCTCCCACAGTTTGGTCAAACTCATGCTGGTAGCTTCAAGAACATTGCCCAACCATCTTGTCCTCTGTTGTCCCCTTCTCCTTGTGCCCTCCATCTTTCCCAACATCAGGGTCTTTTCCAGGGAGTCTTCTCTTCTCATGAGGTGGCCAAAGTCTTGGAGCCTCAGCTTCAGGATCTGTCCTTCCAGTGAGCACTCAGGGCTGATTTCCTTCAGAATGGAGAGGTTTGATCTTCTTGCAGTCCATGGGACTCTCAAGAGTCTCCACCAGCACCATAATTCAAGTGCATCCATTCTTCAGCGATCAGCCTTCTTTATGGTCCAGCTCTGACTTCCATTCATCACTGCTGGGAAAACCATAGCTTTAACGATACGGACCATTGTCGGCAAGGTGATGTCTCTGCTTTTTAAGATGCTGTCTAGGTTTGTCATTGCTTTTCTCCCAAGAAGCAGGCGTCTTTTAATTTTGTGACTGCTGTCACCATCTGCAGTGATACATATGACCTTGAATTTTTTATTTCAACAGAATGCTTGACTAGATGACTTTTTGACCACACCCTTTCTTATGGTCTTATGTCTCCATTTTAGAGATGGAGCACTGAGGCTGGAGATAGAATGGGTGGCTTAAAAAGCCACACAGCATGTACATGAGCAAGGATTTCAACCAAAACTAGTGTCTCGGGCCTGTGTCCAAAATGCTCCCTACTGAATCACATCAGTGCTGGGGGGAAAAAAACAACCACAAAACCCCCCTCCATTGTCCTTGATAGCCCTTGGATCTGACTCCAAGGTGACCAGCTGGTGAGATGACTCCAGATTCCATTGCGATGGGTAATGTGTTTTAACATGACATCATCAGCTTCCATCCAAGATCACAAGGGAAGCTGAACAGAGACGACTAAGATGTTTCGGATGCTTTCCAAATTTATCCTTGCATCTGGGACCAAGAAGCCTTCAATATTTGAAGATGGAAAGGGATTGGACTTGGCACGGGGCTTTTCAGGGAAGCTGATGTGTTAAATATCGGATTGCAGGCAGCAATCATTTAGCACTTGAGTCTGTCAAATTATATAACCCCAAATGTAGAAAACGTTCATCTGGGTGGACGTTTTTGACTTTGGGCTCTTTCATTGCAGGCGCCTTGAAAATATTATCATTATCATTATTTTTATTTCTATACCCCTTTATATTTTTAAGAGAAGAAAAATCTCAAAGCAGTTTGCAACCTACCTTAAAAGATCAAAACAAAGCATTACAGAAGAAAATCGAATTTACATTTAAAGCAACATGATTAACAGGGGACTGAAAATATTACCTTAAACATTTCAAAACAAGGCATTGCTAAAGGAGGTCAAATATAAAATACACATTTATTTATTTTTTTAAAATGTATTTTTTATTAAAGATTTTCTTGATTTACAAATGTATGTGCAATGTCTCTCTCTCATATTTTTCCCCCCATGTAACATTTTTTTTTTTTTTTACAAATCGATTTCATTTGTTGAGACATTAGGAAAAATAGGGGGAAAGATGAGTGGGGGTGGGGTCGGGTGGTGATGTTTCTAGTATACTTAATATATGTGGGGTTTTGTGTCAGCGTCGCTTGTGCAGGTTCTTTGCTGTTCACTTGTGTTCCTTTGGTGGTGAGAGAGGTTGGGGTTGGCCGAGGGTGTGGCTGTTCATTTGTGGTTGGCTGTGGTGGTCTTTGTTTTCATGTGTGAGTGGGGTGGGTGGGTGTTTTGGATCAGGTTAGCCATATTGATTTGTATGCTGTTGGTGGATTAATGTCATTGTCTTGTTGGGCTGTGATGTGATAAAGGGGAGCCATACTAGGGTGAAGGCATCTTCTTCTATTTGTCCCTGTGTCAGTTTCAGTTTATCGGTTAATTTTTCTAGTAGGGCTGTTTCCCATATTATTTGGTACCATTGGTCCATGCTTACTCCTGACAGGTCTCTCCAGTGTCTGGTTATGATGTTTCTGGCTGCTGAGAGTAGTAAAATACACATTTATAACAGCATCATTAGCAAGAGAATAAAACATTATATTAAACAAAAACATGCCAAAGATTCCAGAAACAGTCAATGTGGCTGACGAGCCAATTAAGTTGAGAAGACTCCAGTGAGGCAGATGATTGCACATCAGTTAGTAGGGACACTTAGAAAGGTGCCACATAAAATACTCATTACACAGTTGTAAGAAATTGATATTTTAGTGTGGTGGCATCCAAACTTTGGAACTCCCTGCCTATTGACACCAGACCAGGCAGTCTTTTCTAATTTAGGCAACTCTCTTCAGACACACAGATGTTGATGCCCTTTTAATCTCTTTTACTGTTGATTTTAATCATAGAATTATAGAGTTGAAATGGATCCTAAGGATCATCTAGACCAACCCCCTGCAGTGAAGGAATATGTAGCTGTCCCATATGCAGATCAAACCTGCAACCATCATTTTTTTTAAAAAAAAGTTTTAAAACTGTTTTTTTTTACTGATACTTTTGATATTTCCTGTAAACCACTCAGAGGTTTTACTATAATCAATTGCATGTGAATATTGTAAATAACTAAATAAATACATAAATGGTATCCAGGAACAAAGCAAATTACCGTATTTTTTGCTCTATAAGACTCACTTTTCCCCTCCTAAAAAGTAAGGGGAAATGTGTGTGCGTCTTATGGAGTGAATGCAGGCTGTGCAGCTATCCCAGAAGCCAGAACAGCAAGAGGGATTGCTGCTTTCACTGCGCAGTGATCCCTCTTGCTGTTCTGGCTTCTGAGATTCAGAATTTTTTTTTCTTGTTTTCCTCCTCCAAAAACTAGGTGCGTCTTGTGGTCTGGTGCGTCTTATAGAGCGAAAAATACGGTACCTCATACTGGGCCAGACAATTGGTCCATTTAGCTCAGTTTTGTCTCCAGGGTTTCCTCTGGTGGGATTTGAACCCAGAACCCTCTTCACGCAAAGCCGCTGCTCTGTCACTGAGCTACAGCCCTTCTAAATGAACTGCCCTGCTAGTGCAAGGACATTTAGATGCTGCTCAATGGGACTTTCCTGCCCCTCCTCCTTCTGCCACAGATCCGTTCTGGAGGGCCCCGCTACCCGTGGAGAAGATTCAGGGGTTGTATGGGAAGAAAAGAGGGAGGGTATGGGACTACAGAAGTATTAAAAGTATCTTTTTAATGGGGGGGGGGATCCAGATAAATCTGGAATCCTGGGAATCTAATTGCAGCATTGGAGATGTTTTGGTTCCGAGAAAAGGCAAATAGGGAGCCATGACATAGGTTAATTAAAATATCCATGGCATGTAGAAAGTGCACAGTTAAAGTAGGGATTTTTTTTTGCAAAGCACCAATCGTACTGTGAATCAGGAAAGGCTCACTAAAGTACACTAGTGGCCAAATTTGCGGAAACTTTTTGGGGAAAGTGTGTTTCCGGGGTTTGATGGCTCAACACCACTTTTATTTTTAGTAACGCCATAAAATTATGTATCAATGGAATGACATTTTAATGAATAATGTAATGCAACCAAGTTTGTTCAATTACCTATATTCTATCAAAAGTTATAGCCAAATAACCACAAAAAAGGAAGCACGACTTGCTTACAGTAATGTGTTTTGTCTGTGACTGCACATTCACGCATGCATGTAATCTCTTGATATTTCGGTAATTGTTCTTCTTATTAATTAAATTTGCAGACAATGCCCTTCGTCTGTAGATCTCAGGGCAGCTCACAAAGTAGAATCAATCCATTGAAATAATAATAATAAAAAACCAGTTGTAAACTGTTGCACAGTGCATGTATACGTTGCTATATCTAGTGTAAATATACATCCAGGTTGCGTCTCTCGTTTCAGACCAAAGATGCCCTCTTCACTATTCTCCAGGATTTAAGGCCTGAGGATCACTTCAATATTATTGGCTTCTCCAATCGAATCAAAGTCTGGCAACAAGACCAGCTCGTGCCTGTGACTCTCAACAACATAAGAGATGCCAAGATCTACATCCATAACATGTCACCTACTGGAGGTACTCCTGGTGTCAGGGGGGTGGGGTTGTGCTTTTTCAGTGAGCCTGCAACTTCATTTATGGCACAACACACAAAGGAAGGCTGCACCAGCGGAATAAATTCCATATTGTTATTATTACTAAATAATAATCCTTTCTGCGACAGAGGCGCCCTACACTTTGACTACACTTATGATCCAAATAGATCTATCCATTCTGAAGTAAACCTCTCCATTCTGAAGGAAATCAGCCCTGAGTGCTCACTGGAAGGACAGATCCTGAAGCTGGGGCTCCAAGACTTTGGCCACCTCATGAGAAGAGAAGACTCCCTGGAAAAGACCCTGATGTTGGGAAGGATTGAGGGCACAAGGAGAAGGGGGCGACAGAGGATGAGATGGTTGGACAGTGTTCTCGAAGCTACCAGCATGAGTTTGACCAAACTGCGGGAGGCAGTGGCGTGCTCTGGTCCATGGGGTCACGAAGAGTCGGACATGACTAAACAACTAAACAACAACAACAACATGATCCAAAAGGGACACGGGTGGTGCTGTGGGTTAAACCACAGAGCCTAGGACTTGCCGATCAGAAGGTTGGCGGTTCGAATCCCCACGACGGGGTAAGCTCCTGTTGCTCGATCCCAGCTCCTGCCAACCTAGCAGTTCGAAAGCACGTCAAAGTGCAAGTAGATAAATAGGTACTGCTCTGGCGGGAAGGTAAACGGCGCTTCCGTGCGCTGCTCTGGTTCCCCAGAAGCGGCTTAGTCATGCTGGCCACATGATCCAGAAGCTGTACGCCGGCTCCCTCAGCCAGTAAAGCAAGATGAGTGCTGCAACCCCAGAGTCGTCCGCGACTGGACCTAGTGGTCAGGGGTCCCTTTACCTTATGATCCAAAAGTTCAGCAGGTGCAGCTTTCTTCCAGAGCCGCATCTCTAGGCTGAGAAAAGCTATACCTGTTGGATATCTGCCTTTCGAGCAGATCTTATAGGCACAGAGACAAGGTACTGGAACTTGGAAGCAAAGGAGGGGTTGCCTCCTCCTACAAGAGGATAAAGCAACCCAAATGTGTTGGCCTGTCTCCTCTCCATCTCCAAATCCAGGTTCTGTGAACACAAGACCACCATGACTAGTGGCTATGGATAGTCCTCCATGAATTTGTCTTAATTCCCCTTTGTGAAAATCCACATGTCATACAGAGACAAGTGAAAATGAATGTTGCCTTCTCCTGGAACGCTAGGAGAAGCCTCACAGTCCTCCAAAAAAGAGACATTGTTACGAGCCTCTAGGTATTGGCTCATCACAGGAGGGAATAATTTTTGGCGTGTACCATGCAGAGCTGTGAAGCCAAGGGGTAGGGTGGAATCAACTTGGTTGTTGACACACGCATACTGAAAGAATTAGCTTTCTCGCCCAGTGGGACATTTCCAAAGAACCTTAGGTAGCTTTAGTCCAACCGTGGAACAGCAAACTCAGCACTGATGTACTTTATGTTAATATTTTGTTTAAAGGGGAAAAAATAGATTGATAGAAGGAGATTTCACTGGAAGACTAGAACCAAGTTTGGGGCAAGCACTCTTTGGTGAGAGAACTCCAGCAGAGTTTTAAAATCATAAAACATGCAGCAAAGTAAAGCATGAAAATATAGGCTGTTAGAACAGAGCTTTCCAAACTTTTCATGTTGGTTAGACATTTTTGTCTAAATAAAAATAAAAATTTTGTGACACAGTAGTTCAGTTTTACTAGTGGACCGAAGGTTAAACGAATCCCTTTCCAGCCCTGGGACGAGTGTGTGGACCATTCGCAAAACACAGCTATACACTGCAGCAGACACACGGCAGTCATGACACATAGTTTGGAAAGCTCTGTGTTAGACCTTTAAAATATTGCCTTTTAAGTTGCTTCAAAAACTACCCACTTACCACATGTTGGGTAAGTTAAAAATGGTTTACTTACAAAGGCTTCAAAGGTCAGATTCATGTGTTTTTCCATACAGCAGCAAGAAAACACAGGCAGTATCAGTGGCGGAGGAAGGGGCTGAGCAACTAACTCCCTATTCCCCGTGCCCCAAAAGGTTAATTCTGCTGTGTCTTCCTAGGTACAAACATAAATGGGGCCCTTCAAATCAGCACGCAGATCCTCAATGACTACATCACCCAGAACGACATCGAAGCTCGGAGCGTCTCCTTGATCATCTTCCTGACGGACGGACGGCCAACGGTTGGAGAGACGCAGTCCGCCAAGATCGTCAGCAACACCAAAGCGGCCATCCGCAACAGGTTCTGCCTCTTCACCATCGGCATCGGCAACGACGTGGACTACCAACTATTGGAGAGGCTGGCGCTGGAGAATTGCGGGATGACGCGGCGGATACAGGAAGACGAGGATGCTGCTGCGCAGCTGAAAGGGTGAGTGGAGAAAACGCAACCAGTTTTCGCCGTGGCTGTTTGGATGTTCTGCTTGCTGGGCGCAAATCCAGCTGTGGACTTCGGTGGGACCTGGGGCACTGTCACGAAGCAGTTTGTTGTGGACTCCTTGCTGCTCGTAGCGACGTAGGAAGTTGCAAAGTCGGACCGTTCGTCAGCTTATTTTTTATTTTTGTTTTTATTTAAATTAAGTACATATACGTATCCATATTGGGACCTGGGTGGCGCTGTGGATTAAACCACAGAGCCTAGGACTTGCTGATCAGAAGGTCGGCGGTTCGAATCCCCACGACAGGGTGAGCTCCCGTTGTTCGGTCCCTGCTCCTGCCAGCCTAGCAGTTCAAAAGCACGTCAAAGTGCAAGTAGATAAATAGGTACCACTCCGGCGGGAAGGTAAACGGCATTTCCGTGCGCTGCTCTTGTTCGCCAGAAGCGGCTTAGTCATGCTGGTCACATGACCCGGAAGCTGTATGCTGGCCAATAAAGCGAGATGAGCGCCACAACCCCAGAGTCGATCAAGACTAGACCTAATGGTCAGGGGTCCCTTTACCTTTACATATCCATATTACATATACAAACAAAATAGAAGAAAGAAAGAAAGAAAGAAAGAAAGAAAGAAAGAAAGAAAGAAAGAAAGAAAGAAAGAAAGAAAATATAAAGAAAAGAAATGCTAAAAGAAAAATACTCTCAGATACACATCGTATATAAGGAGTACTAGCCATCTTATGGTCCTCTCCTATTTTAGTAATATATCCTTTTGCTACTTCTGGCTCGACTCCCTGATTTATATATTGACTTCCCTCCACCCCTAAATGGTCCCTAATAATACATAATTCCAGTTATCTGTTTTTAGTTAGTAAGTCTGTGGAGAAACATTCTGGTTTCCTGTGGGGTTAATAATACTAATAATAATAACAACAACAACAGCAATAATAATAATTTATTATTTCTGCCCCGCCCTTCTGGCTGGGTTTCCCCAGCCATTCTGGACGGCTTCCAACAGAAGGTTAAAAATACATTAATCTACACTATTTTTTATTTTATTTTTTAATAATATTTTTTAATTAATTTTCAGTTACAACAATCCAATAGCAATGCCTCATTATAACAATGCCAAATAATAATAGCAATCACTGAGATGCCAAATTATACAATCTAAGTGCCCCCCACCCCCGTGCTAGAATTAATGGTTTGATGATTTACTTTATTTCTGCGTTCCAAACTCTTATAAATTTCAATTACGCTCCAGTCAAGATACCAATCCCTTATATCGCAACTGCAGTTTTAACGACTTCCATTCGTATCAACACATTAAATGATTTGTACACCTACAGAGGTGAAGCATTCAAACTCACTCCTTCCTGTGTGTGGCAATTATTCTGTCCGTAATATTTCTTCCTGTCCCCATAGAATATTATGTCTGTCTTTTGCCAGTTCTTGCTGGGCTAGTGTCCCATTGTTGTTTCAGAAGTTCTCCATTCCTCTGTCCCTGCTTCATTGTTTTGCAACTTTAGCAGCAGCTGCAAAAGTCGCACTGTCTCCATAAAAACCCTGTTTTCGCCATCTCTCTCTCTCAGCTTGGAAGCAAGCTGTCAAACTTCAAATTACTTCCGCAGGGGAGTTTGCTGTGGACTTTGTGCTGCTCGTAGGGACATAGGTAGTTGGCAAGTCAGACCACTGGTCTGTAATAAACTAAAATCTGCCCTGATTCCCTTATGGGGGACACAAGTGTTATTATAGAGTCCTTTGCAGATTCTCCATCAGTCGGAGAAAATAACAGAGGCCAACCAGAGAATATTGAGAAGCAAAGCAGCTAGTAAGCCTGATCCTTATTGAACTGTTGCAACAGGGCGCTCCCCTCACTGGCGGGCTTTCAAATTGCTAGGTTGGCAGGAGCTGGGACAGAGCTCACCCCATCACGGGGATTCGAACCGCTGACCTTCTGATCGGCAAGCCCGAGAAGCTCAATGGTTTAGACCACAGTGCTGCACAAGTTGGAAATCTGATGCAGGGCTATTATATTTGTTATCTGCTGTAAGGACACCTGTCTGCTTCCACTATGCTCTGCTTATATATCAGTAATGTCGCCCCTTGGATGCACTTCTCAATAACAAACTGTACCTACGCAGATTCTATGACGAGATCGGGACACCTCTCCTTTCCGACATCCGGATCGATTACCCTACAGACAGCGTGGAGCAAGTGACCCAGAACCTCTTCCCCAACTACTTCAATGGGTCTGAAATTGTCATTGCCGGGAAGCTCTTCAACAAGACAGCCGACCGCTTACATGTGGAGGTGACAGCCAGCAACAGCGACAAGTATGTCCTTCTGAAAACGGACGTGGCCGTAGACCTCTCTGGCAAAAACCACATTGGACTGGTCTCCGGAGGTGCCGAAGACCCCACAGATGATCAGAACTACGTCGAACGGACTTGGAGCTACCTCACCATCAAGGAGCTGATGACCTCCTGGCTGAAGAGTGACAACAGTGAGGAGAAGGAGACCTTGAGGGAGAGAGCTGAGAAGCTGGCCCTCGCATACAATTTCGTCACCCCCTTCACCACGCTGAAGATGAAGGAGCTTGCGAGCCAGGCGGACCTCCCAAAGGAGGTTTACACCGGCCCATCAACTGAAGGAGTTGGGGAGATCGTGCAGGGACTTCAAGGTCACCGGGCACCATCAGGTAAGCATGAGGCGCATTTTCTTATGTTCTGAGCCCCAAGAATGGTGTGCAGGTATTATGTCAAACGATGTGGGAATGCAATGTTTCTGTCACCATGCAGTTTAGTTGTGGTCTTGGTTTGAAGAAGAAGAAGAAGAGTTTGGATTTGATATCCCGCTTTTCACTCCCCTTCCGGAGTCTCAAAGCGGCTAAGATTCTCCTTTCCCTTCCTCCCCCACAACAAACACTCTGTGAGGTGAGTGGGGCTGAGAGACTTCAGAGAAGTGTGACTGGCCCAAGGTCACCCAGCAGCTGCATGTGGAGGAGCGGGGAAGCGAACCCGGTTCACCAGATTACGACACTACCGTTCTTAACCACTACACCACACTGGCTCTTCTCACACTGGTTCTTCAAGTTTTGGGCTTTATGTAGCCTATTAATGTACAAGGAGAAGGTTTCAGCAGGCTGGGGGATCCCAAGGCTTGCAGAAGTTAGGGAAATATATGGTGGGGGCAGAGGCCCCAAAACAGCCCCAGGAAGGCTGAGTGGCCATGGAAATCAGACCGATCATTGGGTGGGGGGACCAGAAAACTCGATGGCAGGGGGAATGAAATGGAGAACTGTGGAGCAGGCAATGTCATTTAAACCCCACATAAACGGATTAATTTAAGTTGAGCCACAACTACCGTATTGGCCCAAATATAAGCCACACCCAAATATGAGCCGTACCTTTAAAATTCAAGGGGGGGGGAAAGGAAAGAAGATAATACAGTGGTACCTCGGGTTATGTTACTTTTGGGTAATGCAATTCTGAGTTACAAATGCAGCAAACCCAGAAGTGTATACTTCTGGGTATTGCCGCACACGCATGCGCAGAAGCAGTCAGCATGCTTCACACGTGCACAGAAGTACTCTATCACACATGCGCAAAAGCGGCGCCTCCAGATGCAGACTTTTCGGAGTAAGTGCGGACCCCAGGAATGAATTAAGTTCATATACGGAGGGTTCACTGTACCCGAATATAAGCTGTTCCCTTAATATTCTGCAGGCACTCACACTCGTTCCGTTTTACCATATGTCTGTTTCAGCATCAATATCGTAAAAGCCAATTTTTGTAAGGTCGCGAATTTAAGTCGCACTTGAACTTTTCAAGGTCAGAATTTGGTAAAAAAAGTGAAGCTTATATTCAGGCCAATACGGTAAAAGGTAAAGGTACCCCTGCCCGTACGGGCCAGTCTTGACAGACTCTGGGGTTGTGCGCCCATCTCACTTAAGAGGCCAGGGGCCAGCGCTGTCCGGAGACACTTCCGGGTCACGTGGCCAGCGTGACATCGCTGCTCTGGCAAGCCAGAGCTGCACACGGAAACGCCGTTTACCTTCCCGCTGGTAAGCGGTCCCTATTTATCTATTTGCACCCGGAGGTGCTTTCGAACTGCTAGGTTGGCAGGCGCTGGGACCGAGCAGCGGGAGCGCACCCCGCCGCAGGGATTCGAACCGCCGACCTTTCGATCGGCAAGTCCTAGGCGCTGAGGCTTTAACCCACAGCGCCACCTGCGTCCCATGGCCAATACGGTATACTGTTGCAATTCCATTTTTACTACCATTGAAGCTTGAAAGGACAAAGGAAAAACAGCATACAGAAATAAGCACCAAATATTAAGCATTTTATTAAAACACAGAAATTAAAGAAGAGAAGGGGAAAGGAGGGAAACTTCAGATCGTTGTGATACTTGCATTGCAGTAAGTTGGACTAGATGGCTCTTTGAGTCAACTCTACAATTCTGTGATATTCTTTGGACAAAAGGGAACCTTAAATTACAGTATGAAATAGCCATGTTATTGCTTATCATGTTTGTTTTCTCCTCCCTGTTTTCTCCTGGCTATCTAGGGCCTGTTGTTGCAAAGCCAGCGAAACAAAAAGTTGAAGTCACTAAAACATCAGGTAAGTCCCCTAGCGAGGCAGGTCGTTCCCGTTCAGCATATTCTCTTAACTTAGCACAAACTTTCTGGAAGTATCTTAACAGTTTCCTCCAAAAGGCGTTGGTACACTGAGCAAGCAGGACTCTTTTGAGCGCAGGAGAATATTACCAAGAAGGCCTTGGATCTCGTCACCATTCATGAGACCTCAGACAAGTTGGGTTGTTGTTGTTTTGGCATTTAGGCATTTCCGACTCTTCGTGACCCCTTGGACCAGAGCACACTAGGCACTCCTGTCTTCCACTGCCTCCCACAGATTGGTCAAACTCATGCTGGTATCTTCGGGAACACTGTCCAACCATCTCGTCCTCTGTCGTCCCCTTCTCCTTGTGCCAATATCAGGGTCTTTTCCAGGGAGTCTTCTCTTCTCATGAGGTGGCCAAAGTATTGGAGCTTCAGCTTCACGATCTGTTCTTCCAGTGAGCACTCAGGGCTGATTTCCTTAAGAATGGATGCGTTTGATCTTCTTGCAGTCCATGGGACCCTCAAGAGTCTCCCTCCAGCACCAGAATTCAAAAGCATCCATTCTTTGGCGATCAGCCTTCTTTATTGTCCAGCTCTCACTTCCATACATCACTACTGGGAAAACCATAGCTTTAACTATACGGACCTTTGTTGGCAAGGTGATGTCTCTGCTTTTTAAGATGCTGTCTAGGTTTGTCATTGCTTTCCTCCCAAGAAGCAGGCGTCTTTTAATTTCGTGACTCCTGTCACCATCTGCAGTGATCATGGAGCCCAAGAAAGTAAAATCTCTCACTGCCTCCATTTATTCCAAGTTGGGTTGGGAGCACCTTAAACCGTGACCCATCATCTGCTAGTCTCAAGGAATGTAGTGTGACATGGAAGAGCTGTTCCCATATGTTGATGGCGGATTGGGCCACCAGTTTTGACCCAGAAGTGAACACAACTTGGATTTCACTTCCGTGGCAGCAAAACAATTCAATAACTGAAGTGCTTTCCTTTTGTTGGATGTTTTGAGCTTTGTGTAGAAATGTCACAATGGGGTTGTTCAACGTTACATGTGCAAGAGTAGCATGAGCCTCATATGTATAAATCTAAATCAAATAAGTGTTGGAAATGGAAAGAAGGTTCTTTTTATCATATGTGGTGGTCTTGTAGTAAGGTTAATGTTTACTGGGAAATGATATATAATGAAATGAAAAGGATGTTTAAAATAACCTTTGTAGAAAACAAACACTAGAAGCTTTTCTTTTGGGAATTATAGGGACAGAACTACCTAAAATGTATAGAAATTTATTCATGAATGCTACTACAGCGGCGAGAATGTTACTTGCCCATAAGTAGAAAGGAGCAGAAGTCCCAGCAAAGGAGGAATGGATACAGAAGCTTATGGAATTTGCAGAAATGGCGAAACTTACCGGAAGAATAAGAAATCAAGACAACAAACTTTTTATAAAAGAATGGAAATAGTTTATTGAATATTTACAGATAAATTGTAAACAGATAAGGACATTGGCAAGATTATTGTAATAACCTGCAGTTTTATAGTGGGTTTATATTTAAAGTAGATGAATAAATGAGGAAATTAAGATAATTTGGATATGCAGACGATATTAAAAATAAATTTAAGGAACTGTAGAAAAAGGGTGAAGGAAATCAAGTTTAGAAATGTCAAAATGATTGTAAAATCAGTGAAATGTATCCATCTGAAAAGCATAAATATTTTTTTTTAAGGGGTGTGGATTGAGCCTCAACTCTTCACCCCGTTTCTGCTAAATGCCCAATGACCTCCTCCTGCCTATCCTGCTTCAAGACAAACCATAGTTTGTTTCTTTGTTTCATCCAAAACATGGCAGACTATGGTTTGTCCACACAACCAAGATTGGAAGCTAGAGTGAGCTTGAGGCTCGTTCAAAGATGCATCAGACAAAACCCACAAAAACATCTGCCCCAATAAATTGTAGTCTTTGAAGGCATCTCAAATCCATTTCCCTACATTCAACAGTAGTCCATTGTGGATGGTCTTCTTTGGAGTCTTAACTATAGTCTAGTTTGTTTTTCCTTTTAGGAAAACCTTGCCCCCAAAGCTACAAAATGTTCGTGGTGGTGCTGGTGATGGAGGAGAGAAGCAAGAAGTCTCTCCTCAAATGGGGTAGCATTTTTGTTTGGTGCTGTGTGTGGGTGGGAGCCTTAAAGTCTGCGACTCCGCATTATTCTTATTTAATTCTTGTCTTTCCAGCGGATGGGGACCCTCATTTTGTCGTCGATTTCCCCTTGAGCAAGCTAACGGTCTGCTTCAACATTGACGGGGAACCAGGAGACATCCTCAGATTGGTTTCCGACCATAAGAACTCTGGTATGTTGGAAGAAGAAATAAATGTTTACTTTCTGTATTAGCAGAGCTAGATTAAAGGTACCCCTGACAGTTAAGTCAAGTCACGGACGACTCTGGGGTTGCGGCCCTCATCTCGCTTTACTGGCCAAGGGAGCCAGCGTACAGCATCCAGGTCATGTGGCCAGCATGACTAAGCCGCTTCTGGCAAACCAGAGCAGCGCACAGAAATGCCATTTACCTTCCCGCTGGAGCGGTATCTATTAATCTACTTGCACTTTGACGTGCTTTCGAACTGCTAGGTTGGCAGGAGCAGGGACTGAGCAACGGCAGCTCACCCCGTTGCAGGGATTCGAACTGCCAACCTTCTGATCGGCAAGCGCTAGGCTCTGTGGTTTAACCCACAGCGCCACCCGCACTACTTAAAGGGTGACTTAAGCAAGTTTGCCTTTAAACTGAGCCAGTCACAATCCCACTCCACAGAATGCATACTAACTGTGCAGTACAGAGAATCACTAGTACTGGGTCCCAGCTAGCATTATTTCAGAGCTAGAATTATACAAATTCTTCCTCTTCTGGGAAGGTTCTAAGAAATCCCCCTTCTCACCTCTCAGCCAACAGTTGGTTGATGGCAATGTAGGCCCATAGCTTTTCAGTGAATTTTGAGTCTGCATGATTATCTTTGCTCAGGAACTCATCCAGTTTAGACCACAGTGCCACCCGCGTCCCTTTGTTGTTGTTTAGTCGTTTAGTCGTGTCCGACTCTTCGTGACACCATGGACCAGAGCACGCCAGGCACTTCTGTCTTCAAGGTAAAGGACCCCTGACCATTAGGTTCAGTCGTGGCCAACTCTGGGGTTGCGGCGCTCATCTCGCTTTATAGGCCAAGGGAGCCGGCGTACAGCTTCTGGGTCATGTGGCCAGCATGACTAAGCTGCTTCTGGCGAACCAGAGTAACGCACGGAAATGCCGTTTACCTTCCTGCTGGAGCGGTACGAATTTATCTACTTGCACTTTGACGTGCTTTCGAACTGCTAAGTTGGCAGGAGCAGGGACCAAGCAACGGGAGCTCACCCCATCGCAGGGATTCGAACTGCCAACCTTCTCATCAGCAAGTCTTAGGCTCTGTGGTTTAACCCAGTAGAGCTAGATTAGCAGCGTGCAAAAAAAGTCTGTCGTTCTCCTTATCCTTTAGCAGTGGCTCCATTCGTTTAAAAGTGATTGGGGAGGAAGCACTGGGTCTCTTGAGTTGCCCCCCGACCCCAAAGAGAGATGCCTCCTCACACTGCCCCACAGGGGCCTGGGAAGCACCTCCTAGCCAGCCCCAGAGGCACCATTAGCCTGGGGAGCTTGTAGTTAGGGCTGCTGCAACAGCTGTGCTGGGAGGCAGAGATGCTAAAGGGCATCAGAGGAAGGAGGGAAGGAAAGAGGAACAGAGGCCAGTGTTGCCCAAGGCATCCCTGACCACCATTCATGGCACACCCCAGGCAGGGTGCCATGTCACACTGGTTCAAAACCACTGCTCTCACCCACACTGGGGCCTTGTGCTGAACAACAGGCAAGGAATGGAAATCAAAATAACAATGAATACTAACTGCTATCCGTGCCATACAGTGTCAAATGCCAGGAGCCTCCAAAGAACATGTTACACCAGAGTTTTGTGGAGTTCCATGACTGGACCTCCCTATAATTTCCTTCTCCAAAATGCAGAGGGAATTATCTGGATTGGGGCCGAATGACCTGATAAAGGCAACCATGTTGTCATCATTGAACATAGCTGTCAACTTTCCCCTTTTCTTGCGAGGAATCCTATTCGGAATAAGGGGGGGGGAGGAAAACATTGACAGCTATGCCATTGAATGTCTGTATGGATTTGGACCCTGGTGTCCCCCGTCCCCCCAATTCCTTTGGTACAGTTTGCCTCCAGAAGCAGATTAAATCAAGGCGATGGGAGCTCTTGAGTTAAAATGTTTCCGTCCTAATGGTTTTAGAGGTCTTGAGCTTCTGATCTGGCCTGGAATTCCTAAGCAGCTGTGATTTGTAAGAGGATTATTTATATGGCAGCAAAGTTCTTGACCAGCCAGGGCGTTGGGGGGGTGTGACCACGAGAATGAGGAAGACAAGGCAACCATAGTTTTACAAAAGAGAAGGAAAACAAGACCTTTAAGAGGAATCTATCTCATGACCCCTACCTTGTTCCACTCACTCCATAATTCAGTGTTCCAATTTTTCCTTCGAAAGGTCGGCGGTTCGAATCCCTGCGGCGGGGTGCACTCCCGCTGCTCGGTCCCAGCGCCTGCCAACCTAGCAGTTCGAAAGCACCTCCGGGTGCAAGTAGATAAATAGGGACCGCTTACCAGCGGGAAGGTAAACGGCGTTTCCGTGTGCGGCTCTGGCTCGCCAGAGCAGCGATGTCACGCTGGCCACGTGACCCGGAAGTGTCTCCGGACAGCGCTGGCCCCTGGCCTCTTGAGTGAGATGGGGCACAACCCCAGAGTCTGTCAAGACTGGCCCGTACGGGCAGAGGTACCTTTACCTTTACCTTTAATTTTTCCATTTATGCATACTTTCCCCAAGTATGTGCTTTTCTTTTAGGAAGAACTTTCTGCAAATATCCATTTTGATCGATACTTGCCCAAAGTCCATAGCCAATGTAAGTTTCTTTTTGTAATACACCAGAATAAAAGAAATGCTTTTAACAATCTAACCTAAAAAGGAACGAAAAGCAAAAAGAAGAAAAGAGGGAAAGTGGGATGGGGGTGGGGGTGAGAGGGGAAAAAAAAGAGAGAAATAATAAAATAAAATAAAATAAAATAAAATAAAATAAAATAAAATAAAATAAAATAAAATAAAATAAAATAAAATAAAATGATTTTTGGTTCTCTGTCCTGCGGCTAAATATACTATTCATTCATTAACATCCAACTGTTCTATTTTTTTATAAACCAATATTTTGTCAGTCTTCAAATCCAGGTATTACAAGTTCATTTTCCCTTCCATGCAGAAAGTCTATAAGAAGTTTAAATATTAGGAAGAACTATTCAATAGTGAAACGGACTCCATTGGAAGATGGTGGACACTCCTTCGTTGGAGGTTTTCAAGCAGAGGTTGGATGGCCATCTGCCATGGATTCTTTAGTTGAGATTCCTGCATTGCAAGGGGTTGGAAGAGACTATATTTGGGGTCCCTTCCAACTCTGAAATGTTATGCTCCTCAAAAATAAAAGTGTGTCTCAGAAATCCAGTTCGTGTTGCAGACTCTACAAAAGCTTGTCTTTCCTGAACGTTCCTCTTGGCTCAGCATCCAAACCATTGCCTTTCTTCCTTGCCCTTTAAGGTGTGACCGTGAATGGCCAGCTGGTGGGAGCCCCTGCCCCTCGGAGAGGCCACAAGAAGCAAAGAACCTACTTCAGAAGCATCACAATTCTCAGCAACAAACCAGAAAGGTCCTACCTGGAGGTCACTCCCACGAAGGTCATCATGGATGATGGGAAGAGGCTCATCCTGCCTTGCGACCGCAGCGCCACAATAGCAAGCAGGAACCTCGAGGTGTCCATTGCAGCCCGTTCCAACGTCACCGTGGCCATAAGGGGCACTGTCAGTTTCGTTGTCCTGATCCACCACTACAAGAACCCCGCTCCCTACCAAAAGGATCATCTGGGCTTCTACATCTCCAACAGCCAAGGCCTTTCCCCAAGCTCCCATGGGCTGATCGGTAAGAGGGAAACACTCTGAGAACGTAGGGCGCCAGGCCATGGAGCCTAAATTAGATCGGATGCTCTAGCTTCTCCCAGCATCCTCTCCAAGAATTAGGGACAGGGAACTTCAAACTGGGAAGCAGAAGATCCCAATTGTGCAAGAATGAGTTGGTACAATGCCTATCCTAGGACCTAGGACCCTTGTACCTATGGGACTGCCTCTCCTGGTATGCCCCACGGAGGACCTTAAGGTCCATAAATAGCAACACCCTAGTGGTCCCGGGCCCTAAGGAAGTTAGATTAGCCTCAACCAGAGCACAGGGCCTTCTCAACACTGGCTCCAGCCTGGTGGAACGCTCTGTCTCATGAGACCAGGGACCTGTGGGATCTGATTTCTTTCTGCAGGGCCAGTAAGACAGAGTGGTTCTGCCTGGCCTTTGGCTTGGAATCAATTTGATTCCCTCCCCCTCTTTCTTTTTTCCTTTCTCCTCCTGTGATGAGGCTGCATTTTAATGTTTTAATGTTGTATTTTAATCTTGTTTTTAAGTTGTATTCATTCAACTTGTTTTTATTATTGGTTGTTAGCCGCCCTGAGCCCGACCTTGGCTGGGGAGGGTGGGGTATAAATAAAATTTATTATTGTTGTTATTATCCTTTTAAGAGTGAGGCAAATGGTGGACTTCCGGTTTGCTGCGGAGGCAGTGGCGGCACGCTCCGTGTTGTCTGCTTAAAGGACGGCACGTTTCTGGCGGCTAGAGCTTTGGGGGTGAGCCCCAGGGCTAGGCACCCCCAAAAAAAACTCCCCATGGAGGAGTGGGGATCTTAGGGGTCCAGCAGAGCGTGTGAACTCACCCTCCTGTGCCCCCCCGGCTGCCGTTTTTGCGCTTTTAAGAATGAGGCAAATAGGGAGCTGCAACAAAATGTTGCAGTGTAGAAGAGTTTGGATTTGATATCCCGCTTTATCACTACCCGAAGGAGTCTCAAAGCGGCTAAAATTCTCCTTTCCCTTCCTCCCCCACAACAAACACTCTGTGAGGTGAGTGGGGCTGAGAGACTTCAAAGAAGTGTGACTGGCCCAAGGTCACCCAGCAGCTGCATGTGGAGGAGCGGAGACGCGAACCCGGTTCCCCAGATTACGAGTCTACCGCTCTTAACCACTACACCACACTGGCTCTCACAGTGTCTACACAGTGTAGAATGCTTCTGTACAGGGTTATTGCTCCTCCTTCTCTTCTCTTCCCTCCCCTGTTCTCTCCCTATTCCCACCCCCATCCCCCAAGTTAGCATTTAGTGGCCACTGAGCATGGGAGCTATGCCTCTCTAGGATTCCCCCCGCCCAAAGATCTTTGGAATTCTTGCAATCCTTGGGGTTCCACCAAGCCACACTTTTGCAGCAGAGGGCTAGTGTTTTGGCTACTTAAGGGGTGAGAGAGCATCCTTCTTTTATTTATTACATTACATTACATTACATTATCAATATTCATGTTTTTGGAATATATCCCAGCTATAAAGAATCCTGTGTCAGTGGTGGTTGGGTGATAGACCCTTGACTCTTTGTGCATCTAAAAACTAATCACGCTATAGTTTTTATAGAAGAGGTAGCAGGACTTAGTGAGAAGGAAGAGGCTGTGGCAGATAGCAGTCCAGAATCAAAGGCAGACGCAAGAGAGGAGGGGGCCCGAGAGGCAGAGACGAGTCAAATTGTGCTGGTCCTGAGGGTTAACCGTATGGCGAGGTCCGAGTCCAGTCCGAGGTCGAGGGTGCGGTATGGAGGCTGTCTGTCAAAGCTGAAGTGGGATCCAAGGCAGGGAGTCGGGTGAGGTCAGGAACTCTGGCAGAAGAGCATGACAGGGTACAGGCAGGAACAGGCTACCAACAATGTTGCTCCCGCAACCTGGGACTGGTGCTGACTGGCTTTTATCTGCCCCGAGGCATAGGGCAGCCCCGGTCCACAGGTGACTCGTCTCTCCTGGCCTGGAGGCAAGCACTCCTCCTGCGGGAACTTAGTTCCCTCCACCTTTCTGCCCTGAGCCTCTGCAGCTCAGGAGAGGCTGGAGGGTTACCGGACCCAGAGGCAACCTTAGCTTCCTCTGACGGGGCTGAAAGTGGAGCAGGCAATGGGGCCTCCACCCCCTCAGGAGCCCGAGCAGACTCAGCTGATGCCTGCACCTGAGGATCCAGCACAGGTGAGGACCCTTCAGGCTCAAGCCCCAGCCCCGGCTCACTCCTGTGCAGGCTGGGATTCCTCAGGTTCAGCCTCCAAGTCTGAATCCCAGGCCATCACACAAATTTGTGAAGAAGCCGAGGTGTCTCCTCCTGCTGCTATGACTAGCTCCACCACCTCTGGTCTCCCAGGACCAGAAGAGGTATGAAGAGGGAGGAAGAGAGACGGGCATGCTGGGGGAGTCTCAAATTGCCTAGGAAGGGGGAGGAGGACAACTGGGGGAAGGCGAGGACCTTCAGTCCCAACTGTGTCATAGGTGCAAGATCTACTGAGACAAACTGCTGTGTTCAGTAGGACTGCCCCCCTGAGTCGACTTGTTTCCTTGAATAAAGAGTTAACTTGACAGACGCCGTGTGATTTATTGCTCCCCCTCTGTTCTAAGGGGAGAATGAGTCACATGGCAGGAGCCACCACAGTGAAGGCCCTGCTATGAGTGGCTGCAAGATGTCGTATCTGTATTCATGCCTCTGACAAGCTCTCCCTTTCTTCCTACACAGGCCAGTTCTTACACCAAGACGTTAAGCTCACTACCCAAGAGCCTCTTGGGGAGAAACACCAAATGTCCAGTGGGAACCTAACAAAAATCATGGACATAAATGCTGGAAACGCATTAGAGCTGAAAGGGCGCTTGATTCCCGTTGTATGGAAGCAGAGGAAGATCTACAATGGCGAACAGGAAGTGGACTGCTGGTTTGCCAAGAACAACGCAGAGAAACTGATTGACGGGGCCTATAAGGATTACTTGGCTTCTCACCCTTTTGACACAGGGACTAGCTCCTTGACGGAAAACCAACTCTGAGGAGAAAAAGAACCCCACTTGCTTTTTTACACAAAGGAAGCCATCCGGTCCCGAGGCGATTCCTGCACTTTGACAGTGTTTTGTAAAGCCAAAGAAATCAAGATTTGTTTCGAAAGGAATTCCATTTATACAAGACAGCTGCCTGCTCTCTGGTTCACTAAAGGACATTTTCCCGAGTGACTGTAATAAGGTCTAATGTGGACTTTTTAAAAAAGAAAAGAATAAAAGATTGCGCATATTGTTCACGGTGCCCGTAATACAGGAAATAGCTTACAGAATGTGGGCTATTTCATTTGAATGAACAATTTTAAAAGTGCCTATTTTTTACCTCCACAGTTCTGGTGCTACATTTTCATTGAGTCTGAAAGGTCACAAACCAGCCCAAATGAAGCGCTTTTAATAGATCCCATTGATTTCATCAAGCAAGGTTAATTTCTCCCTTGAGATCAATGGGATTTAAATGCCCTTCGCTTCAATTGAATCATGCCTATCACAACCAATCAGCTTCTCTCTGGTGGGGACAGTATCTTCCTGTGTTTGCATGCAAAAGGTTCCCAGTCCAATCCCCGGCCATGTCCGGATATGACTGGGAATGTCTCCCTGTCTGAAACCCTGGAGGGTTGCTGCCAGTCTGTGTAAGCACTACTGAGCTAGGTGGACCAATGGTCTGACTTACTATAAGGCAGTTTTCCATGTTTTAGTTAAGAATAAGAATGCAAGTCCATGCACAGCTCAATTTACACCATCGTCGTCGTCTTCTTCTTTGGCGATCACTCGTAGCCGAGTAAGATTGTCTTCCATAAACACGGTTTTCACAGTGAGTCCGTAAGTGACTGTGGAGGCCAATTCTGGATACACATGTCCTTCCACAGTAGGGACATTCATGTAAATGCAGGCAACAGAAAGCTCCTTCCAAGTGCCTCCTTTGTCTCAGAACAGAACAACATTTTTGGTAGCGTGGTTTCCAAATCTGTTGCCCTCCAATTACTAACTTTCTTGTGAAAAGAGGCTTCTATTTTCCTGCCTCGTTCCTCAGGGCACTTTAGATTTTTTTCCCACATGGTGCTTTGAATTTATCTTATTATTTATCTTATTATAAACCCCCTACTTCAGTGCTGTGCAGCCTCCCTGGCTGCCTGAACGTGTTGATCTGTGAACGCTCCAGGGGAGGAGTTACCTCTTGCTGTGTTCCCCTAAGCCAGGCATCCCAAAACTCGGCCCTCCAGATGTTTTGGGACTACAACTCCCATCATCCCTAGCTAACAGGACTGGTCTTCAGGGATGATGGGAATTGTAGTCCCAAAACATTTGGAGGGCTGAGTTTGGGGATGCCTGCCCTAGGTGGGCAGCTGGGGAGACTGAAGAATGCAGACCACTGATGGGATGATTTGCAGAATGAAACAATGGTACACTCACAAAAAAAATCACCCACCTGAAAATGATGGTAAACCCAATACTACCCCTGCCCATGATAATCCCACTGGATTTGATAATTCTGTAGTGCAATTTCTTTTATCATTAATTGAGGAAGATTTTTGTTGTTAAAAGAAAAAAAAGGTGGGAGACTAGATTTAGGAAAGTGTTTGTGTAATATCCTTACAAATCCCTTTGTGAGGTCTGTCAATATATTAATTCAATTTTACTGAGGCTAAAAAAGGAATTGTAGCCCCAGACTACACATTGAGCTGACTGCATCTCGACATTCCACGTTGCAATCTATTGTCTGATTGTGCAGTGCGCAGACCTCTGAAGATCTGACATGCTATGTATCCACAGGTCCAATTGAAACCAGCACTTAGCCTCCAGTCCTCCTTGGAAAACAGACTCACCCCGGTGACATGTGAATAATAAAGGAAAGGGTGTCTCTGACAATGTGCAGAGTGCTTTGCTTTGTTTTGTTTCTTCATTGGGTTATCACAGGTGCTCAGACTGGGGGGCCAGATTTCCCAGTTCATTTTTCAGATAAGCTTGAGTGTAGGTAGCCCCTCTGCTGGAAAAATTAAAACTGGGTGGACCCTAACTTGGGGGGAAGTCCACGATCCAATCAGTGACAGAGCAACAGAAGTATAGTGTCCCAATCAAGGTAATAGGTAAAGGGTAAAGGGACCCCTGACCATTAGGTCCAGTCGTGACCGACTCTGGGGTTGCGGCGCTCATCTCACTTTATTGGCCAAGGGAGCCGGCATACAGCTTCCGGGTCATGTGGCCAGCATGACTAAGCCGCAGCACACGGAAACGCCGTTTACCTTCCCACTGGAGCAGTACCTATTTATCTACTTGCACTTTGACGTGCTTTCGAACTGCTAGGTTGGCAGGAGCAGGGACCGAGCAACAGGAGGTCACCCCGTCGCGGGGATTCGAACTGCCGACCTTCTGATTGGCAAGTCGTAGGCTCTGTGGTTTAACCCACAACGCCACCCTTTTAATCAAGGTAATAGTCCCACTCTATTCTGCTTTGGTCAGACCCTACCTGGAATACTGTGTGCAGTTCTCAGTGCTGCAATTTAAGAAGGGTATTGACAAGCTAGAACATGTGCAGAGGAGGGTGACCAAGATGATCAAGGGTCTGGAAGCCAAGTTTTATGAGGAACGGTTGAGGAAGTTTAGCCTGGATAAGAGGAGACCGAGAGGAGAAATGAGAGCGTTGAGGATGCTTGCCAGAGAAAGGAATGCACATGGCAGATAGTTAAGTATTTATTGTCAAAGACTACACAGTCGCTTCGACAGCTCTGGATATCACAAGGGCTCTGCTCTATGGAGCAGTTGCAGCAACAGGGGGCCACTCCCCTCCACCAGCCTATGTACCTTCCACCAACAGGGAAACATCCTCTGCTCCTCCCTTTTCACTTCCCTCCTGGTTCTGTGAGACAGTGGTGCAGGAGAGAGTGGTCTGGCCTGCCCCTCCCTCCTCTTCTTCCAAGCCACCCTGTGCTCCAACCTCCACCTCTGAGTCTTGCCTCCTGGCACAGACAGAGTTGTTGTTGTTGTTTAGTTGTTTAGTCATGTCCGACTCTTTGTGACCCCATGGACCAGAGCACGCCAGGCACTCCTGTCTTCCACTGCCTCCCGCAGTTTGGTCAAACTCATGCTGGTAGCTTCGAGAACACTGTCCAACCATCTTCTCCTCTGTCATCCCCTTCTCCTTGTGCCCTCCATCTTTCCCAACATCAGGGTCTTTTCCAGGGAGTCTTCTCTTCTCATGAGGGGGCCAAAGTACTAGAGCCTCCGCTTCCAGTGAGCACTCAGGGCTGATTTCCTTCAGAATCCGTAGGTTTGATCTTCTTGCAGTCCATGGGACTCTCAAGAGTCTCCTCCAGCACCAGAATTCAAAAGCATCCATTCTTCAGCGATCAGCCTTCTTGATGGTCCAGCTCTCACTTCCATACATCACTACTGGGAAAACCATAGCAGACAGAGTAGAATGGGGCAAAATTTGGTCCGTTCTAATATTAACGTGCATTTACCAAATTCACAGCTTTTGGGGAACTGAACCGCAACTCTCCTCTGAAATTTGCAATTCCTTGGATTTTGTTGCGCGCCTCTCCAAATGAAAGATTCAGATGCTAGGTGATGTTTTGCACACACCAAAAGGGTACCTTGGGATAAATGGGGATGCTTATATTTCCACACAGCTCAGGGGTGAGCCTAGCGCACTCCGTTAGAGCATGTTAAAAAGCACCCAGTACAGTCACAGGTAACAGGGAGACCTTGAGTAGCCTCTGCCAATCAATGTTAGCAAAGCTCCACAAACCAATATATCAGTCTCCCACCGCAGCCACCTGGTATCCTCCAGAGGTTTTGGACTTCAGCTCCCATCAGCCCCGGCCAACATGGCCCATAGTCAAGGATGCTGGGAACTGTAGTCCAACCAATGACCTAGTAGAAAGAAGCTTACCTTGTTTAGGGTCTGTGGCTCTGCGGATCTATGTTGGCTGAAATCCCATAGCAGTTACCAGCACAATGATACCTCTAGCTATGAACTTAATTTGTTCCGGAGTTCCGTTCTTAACTTGTTCTTAACTAGAGGCGTGCTTTTGATAATGGGGCCTCTTGCTGCTGCTGCACCGCTGGCACACAATTTCTGTTCTCATCCTGGGGCAAAGTTCTCAACTCGAGGTAACTCTTCCAGGTTAGCAGAGTTTGTAACCTGAAGCGTTTGTAACTTGAGGCATTTGTAACTCAAGGTACCACTGTATATCCTCTGCTGTCTTCAGAAATGACCAACCCTGCATGACCAGCTAGAAACCCCAAATTGGGGAAACTGTATTGCTCTGTAAGAGAGCATCCGATAGATTCTTAGGAACTCATTTAGTAGGGCAAAGGTATTAAGCTTCCCATTACAGTGATACCTTGGTTCTCAAACTTAATTCCTTCTGGAAGTCCATTCCAAAACCAAAGTGTTCCAAAACCAAGGTGCGCTTGCCCATAAAAGCAATGCAAAACGGATTAATCCATTCCAGACTTTTAAAAACAACTCCTAAAACAGCAATTTACTATCTAACAAGACCATTGATCCATAAAATGAAAGCAATAAACAATGAACTGCAGTCACACAATCAATAAATCAGGAGCTGAACTGGGTTCCACAGAGTCACAAGAATGAAACAAAAGCTGCAAAAACAAAAAGGCAAAATAAATAGCAAAAACAGAGAGACCTCAGCATAGCACTCAGAACAGAAGTGTGGCACTCATTTGGTAGTGTGGCACTCAAAATGGAGAATGTTCAGCTTCTGAAAAAGGTTCGCAAACCGGAACACTTACTTCCGGGTTTGCAATATTGGGGTTCCAAGTTGTTTGACTACTAAGCCGTTCGAGAACCAAGGTACCACTGTACTGCAATGTGCTTCCTTCCACAGTGGTGCCTCAAATCCAAAGGCTCCCAGTGAAGGAAGTCTAGGTCATAGAATTGTAGAGTCAGAAGGGACCACTAGGACCTTTTGCCTAACATGGGGCTCAAACCCCCAACCCTGAGATTAAGAGTCTCATGCTTTACCAACTGAGCTATCCCAGAGCTTCCAGGTCACACCAACCTTCTTTGACTCAAGGCTTTTCAGCGCCCTTGACCTTCCCTGGGGCTGGGAACATGTTTTTACAGATGCGAGGGCTTGTTTTCTTCCCTGTGCCAGGCCCCTTGGGGAGAAAAAGCTGGAAACTGGGCCAAAATACGAAGGATGACAGCAGTAGGCTGGGGAAAGAATGTGTTTGTTCCTTCCTAGGAGTCAACAGAAGCAGCACAAAACTCGGAGAAGCTGTGCTATTAAAGAAGTGGGGAGGAGGTTAGGAATGGGCTGACTCTGTTTGCAGGATGCATTCTTGTTCTGAGTGCCTTCTCTGTGAGGGGCATATCCCAAAATATACCATAAATGCCAAGCGCTGGCAGCTAACATAACTGCTTGGTGCATGCTTCATTAGCACGGTGGGCATAATTTTTAATTTATTCAAAGCATGGAAGAAGATGAAGGTGCCTTGCTTTCCCCCATGACTTCTCCTATGCTGGTGCAGAAGTCACAGAATGCGCATGACCCTCCTCGCCTCATAACCCATCTAATCTTACCGCCCACACTTTCTGTAAATAGTTCCCTCTTGCAAGTCCTAATTTTTGTTGTTGTTGTTTAGTCATTTAGTCATGTCCGATTCTTCATGACCCCATGGACCAGAGCACGCCAGGCACTTCTGTCTTCCACTGCCTCCCACAGTTTGGTCAAACTCATGCTGGTAGCTTCGAGAACCATCTCGTCCTCTGTCCTCTGTCGTCCCCTTCTCCTTGTGCCCTCCATCTTTCCCAACATCAGGGTCTTTTCCAGGGAGTCTTCTCTTCTCATGAGGTGGCCAAAGTCTTGGAGCCTCAGCTTCACGATCTGTCCTTCCAGTGAGCACTCAGGGCTGATCTCCTTCAGAATGGAGAGGTTTGATCTTCTTGCAGTCCATGGGACTCTCAAGAGTCTCCTCCAGCACCAGAATTCAAAAGCATCCATTCTTCGGCGATCAGCCTTCTTTATGGTCCAGCTCTCACTTCCATACATCACTACGGGGAAAACAATAGCTTTCACTATACGGACCTTTGTCAGCAAGGTGGTGTCTCTGCTTTTTACAAATATCCTATTTGTCCCTGCTGTTTTGGAAGGATTTTCAATTTTTGAAAAAGAGAAAAGATCAGCCAGCGACAGCAATGCTGAGAGGTTCTTCCAAGCCAACAGGCCCCAACAAGCCTTGAATTCAAGGAAGCAATCTCACTCCCACTGAACCCTGCCTAGATTTTAATCGTTTCCAGGTTTCAACTCAAGGATTCCTCCCAATGGGAAATTTTACATTAGGCAGAGGGAGCCCCAGGGCAAGGGTCTAAGTTGTTGTTGTTTAGTTGTTTAGTTGTGTCCGACCCTTCGTGGCCCCATGGACTAGAGCAGACCAGGCACTCCTGTCTTCCACTGCCTCCCGCAGTTTGGTCAAACTCATGCTGGTAGCTTCGAGAACACTGTCCAACCATCTTGTCCTCTGTCGTCCCCTTCTCCTTGTGCCCTCAATCTTTCTCAACATCAGGGTCTTTTCTAGGCAGTCTTCTCTTCTCATGAGGTGGCGAAAGTATTGGAGCCTCAGCTTCAGGGTCTGTACTTCCAGTGAGCACTCAGGGCTGGTTTCCTTAAGAATGGATAGGTTTGATCTTCTTGCAGTCCATGGGACTCTCAAGAGTCTCCTCCAGCACCAGAATTCAAAAGCATCAATTCTTCAGCGATCAGCCTTCTTTATGGTCCAGCTCTCACTTCTATACATCACTACTGGGAAAACCATAGCTTTAACTATACGGACCTTTGTTGGCAAGGTGATGTCTCTGCTTTTTAAGGTGCTGTCTAGTACAGGGTCTAAGTACAGCCCCCCAACTGGCCCTTGAAACAAGTAGTGTAGAGGCAAATGCAGATGTATAAAGTTCCTTCATGATCATGCCCTTTCTGTTATATGCAATAATCTTAATTATGCAGTATTAACAATTAGGAATGACCAGTGCAGTTCTCCATGTACTGCCTGTTAAACAGATCTACTCTTTTCTGTGCAAGGATTTGGGCAGAAGATATTGGACCACTCCAATATCTTCCTGCAGAATGACTTACTGCTAAGTTGTGTTTTCCATGAAGTTCCATGGAAGGTAACAGAACTTGCACCCCGTTCTCATTTAACTGAAGTACCTCATCTTTTCAGTGTTCCTAAATGCTTAGCTTTGGTGCATACAGCAGCTGAAAAGCTCCCCTTTCATGCAGGTTGGGTGGCTTCTAGGACACTGGAGATGGTGCTATTTTCTTTAACTACACAAGGATCCACACACCAAGGGTTGTATCCAAGGCTAGCTCTATTCAGAGTAAACCCCCTGAATAGTAACTTGGGTCCATTAATTTGAGTGGGTCTACTCTGCTGGATACAACCCAAAGAATATGGCATTCAGTTCTCCTTCCAGGCACTGATCTACCTCCAAAGCCTCCTCCTCAAGAAACCTTCTTGCTGCAAAACAAACCAACATTCCAGCCCAACAACAGAATAATTAGAGAATGAGCAATGAGGTGCATTTAAGGAATTGGAAGTAACTCTGCTGCCAGGCCAAAAATTGGCTCCTTGCCGTGAAAGGATGGAGGCACACCTAGATGTTCCGCTAACATTTTAATTGTACTCACTGGCCTGGATACAGCGAGCAAATTAAGAGAGAAATATTTATCATTTAGGCGTCTTTCTGCCAGATGCCCAATTCTGAAATACTTCTCCCTTCCTTGGAGACATGATTTAGGCTTGCTAAAAGTCACACTAGCTTGCACAAGCACACATTTCTACAAAGGGAAGCACAATTTATAAATAGCAAGGGGTGTGGCGGTCAAGTGTTATTTCATTGCAGATGCCTCCCTAGAATTCCTGGGGCCCAGGGCAGAAAACCTAAGTGATGCCTCTCCCATGCTCTGTCAAGCTGTAAAATAAAATAAAGTCAGGCACTCTAAATTCTGCCACCTGAGGCAAGTTGTCCAATCCTGCCTAGTGACAGGGCCCATCCTTCCTCATCAGAGATGGGGAATCTGCCACCCTTCAATTGCTGCTGGGCTCCAACTCCCATCAGTGCCAACCAGCATGGCAAGCAGTCAGAGATGATGGGAGTTCCCTATCTCTGCTGGAAGAGAATCTGACATACCATGTGGCCCTCTGGATGTTGTTGGACTACAACTCCCATCATCCCTGACTACTGGCCATGGCAGCTGGTGCTGATGGGAGCTGGGTTAGCATATAGTTCCATTCCACCTTAAAAGGGACAGGCAGAACTATTGTGTGTCACATGCCTGTTTACATTTCCAGCACAGTCTGCTGGGAACTTCCATTTTGTATATAGCTTTTGTGTTACTGTTGTTTTGCTGGACACAAAGGCAAGCAGACATGTTTTCCTTTGGTCCTGAACTATGCTGAATAAACGCTTGTGAATATGCTTACACACACCTCTGTCTGCCTCTTCTGCTGTGGGAAGATTTACACACTCTGCTGACAGAGCATGCACGGGACTCTAAATGTATCTGAGGCTCATGTTGCTAATTGATGCTGTTCCAAGGGAGACTGGCTGCCGGCCAGTGGCTGGAGCCAGCTGGGGGCCTGCCTGATGCCTGCCTGATGCCCCCATCTTCCCGGCAGTATTCCTACAAGCTGGAATACAACAACATCTGGAGCGCCATAAGGGAGCCAGCATGGTGTAGTGGTTAAGAGCAGTGGACTCGTAATCTGGTGAACCAGGTTCGCTTCCCCGCTCCTCGACATGCAGCTGCTGGGTAACCTTGCGCCAGTCATACTTCTCTGAAGTCTCTCAGCCTCACTCACCTCACAGAGTGTTTATTGTGAGGGAGGAAGGGAAAGGAGATTGTGAGCCGCTTTGAGACTCCTTAAGGGGAGTGAAAGGCAGGATATCAAGTCCAAACTCCTCCTCCTCCTCCTCCTCTTCTTCTTCTTCTTCTTCTTCTTCTTCTTCTTCCCCCATTCTGTACCAGGCAGACCCGGCAACAGAACTCCTGCATGCACAAAAAGAATTGCATTAATAACTTGAATTTTGCAAACACAATTATACGAGTGCATGCAGTTTTGTTTAGCATGTACCGTTTTGTGACTGCAATGTTTTCTTCCCACCTTAAGATACAGAATTTAGGTTTACGCCACTTCCTTGGGTACTGTCGAGGGTGCTCCGTAGCCAAAGGAATGCATGTGGAAGATTAGTTACCCCTTCCTTGTCAAAGATAGCATAGAGACCTACACACACCAATCTAGGGTCTAAGCAGCTATTCCAGGTCCACAGTTGCAGCAACAGGGAGCCACCCCCCTCCACTCATTTATGTACCTTCCCCTGATGGGCTGCACACATGTAACCAGAGACTACACCTGCATGGAAACTTCCTCTGCTCCTCTCTTTTCAGTTCCCTCCTGGTTCTGGGAGACAGTGGTGCAGGAGAGAGTGGGGAAGTACCTGCTCCTTCACTTAGATAGATAATTTATTATGGTCGGAGACCAGCTTATAAAACACACTTGAGGGTACAATCCCAGAAGGAAAACAAACATTTAAAACAATGCACAACAATAAATTTAAAATTTATAAATGCGATAAACTTTAAGATAAGCTACCGCAGAGAGATGATCCAGAGTCACCCATGGAACCGAGTTTGGGGATTTTATTAATGGACTAGTTTGGGTCAGGGGATGGTCTGCGCCTACAGATCTGTACACGGAATCTGGCAGTCATCCGGGTCGTCTTATGATCTTTGCCTAACAGGAAAAGGTCAAATTTTTGCTTTTCCGGGAGGTCAGTCAGCCTCACCTGCAGGGGATCAATGGTCTTACTACGTGCCTCTTCATAAAAGGGACATCTAAAGAACAAGTGCTCTGGACTTCCTATATCCCCCAATGAACAGGCGCAAAGTCTCTGAGCATAAGGGACTTTTTAAAAGGATCCTTCCAGGACCGGCGAGGGCAGAGCTGAGTTACTGGCGAGTGTAAAAGCCCTTCTTGCATTTTTGGATACGAGAATGAAGAGATATGCTGCCGGTGTGGCTATATCTCTCTCGATTTCTCCAATTTTATAGTCGGGGCACCTTGAGCAGTCCTGTTGTCTCTCGGTGTCTATGATTCTTTGCCTGACCATAGCTTTTGCCTGGCCCAACCTGGCTCCTTTACTTGCCTGACCTGCCTCCCTCTGCTCCACCCTCCAACCCATCCTGTGGTCCACCTTCCAGCTCTGAAGCTTCCCCTGATTCCGACTCTTGCCTCCTGGCTGGTACAGCTCCCCACAAATCACTAGCCCCCTCTCCCAAGACAGACTCCATCCCTTCTTCCCCCAGTATCTACCATATTTTTCACTCCATAAGACGCACTTGACCATAAGACGCACCTAGTTTTTAGAGGAGGAAAACAAGGGGGGGGAATTCTGAATGAAACAGTGGCTGTATGATTTTTGTGGTTCATGCTGTGGCCACAGCCATGATACGTGATTTGATGGTGAGTTTGGGGTAGCCCATTGCAAAAATCCTGAGAATCCATGTGGATCTGTGCCATTGCGGCCCCACGAAACAGTGGATGCGTGATTTTTTGATGCAGGCTATAGCCATGGACATGCTATGTGGTCTGATGATGAATTTGGGGTGACCCAGTGCCAAAATCCTGTGTTTTTACCTCCCCCCTCCCAGGCAGCCTCCTTTAGCTCTAGAGTCCCTTATCTCCCTCCCAATCGCTTGCCGATCACCTGCTCAGCAGTTTTGTCTCAACATCCCCTCCCTCTTTCTAAAAAAAAGAGCATGATCTGCTTTTTGCCCCTGGGCAATTCGGCTCCAGGGACCACACATTCACTCCATAAGACGCACAGACATTTGCCCTTACTTTTTAGGAGGGAAAAAAGTGCATCTTATGGAGCGAAAAATACGGTACTTATCAGCATCCAGCCAGCCCCTAACAGGTGCCTGGCATGGAAAGCTAGATGATGTCGCCCTCTTATTACAGAGATTCTGAAGCCGTTTTGCCATTGGGAATGGGTGGACTTTGCATGCAGAACCCAACATGATGAAAAAGCTTCTCCTGAGGTTTACCGGTTATGGAACAGTTTCGACTCAGGAACAATCCAAGCTTCGGATAACCAGCAACCAAACACTCAGAATAGACTCCCCTCAAGAGACAATTCAAAGGACAAGCATGGCTTCCAAATACGAGGAAAGTTTAAATATCAGATATTTATTACACTTCTTATAATAAAAGCGTAAAAAAGCAACAACAGTTGAGTCGAGATTAGTCCTCAGGCTTTTTGTTTTCAAAATAGAGTTTTGCAACCTGATTTTTTTTTTTTTACGAGTGATCCGTGTGCAGATTTATGAGTGATCTGTGCAGTTTGCATGCCAGAAGAGTCCGCTCCAGACATACAATCTTGATTCTTTCAAGGATGCAGTGTTACCATTCAGACCCACACAAAATCTGCCACCAGCTGGCCAGCCAGAATCAAGTCAACCCACTTTCGTCTCATTTGCATGAGCACAGCTCAGGAGAACAAAATGCAACCAACAATGTAATCTTCTGTCGATCAAATACCCAGCACCATACTCCCGAGAAAAGACCAGGAATGATGGAGAATCCCATGGGCATTATCACTTTTGGACGCAATGGGATGGCGCCACCTTGTGATCCTTATTTAAATGCATAATTGCCACAGTCGCTCCACTTTCCAGGAAAACCAAAGATGGGCGCATCATTTGCGAAGCATCCTTATTGAAGATCTCTCAGTTGCCACTGTCCCCTCCTTTTGGCTCAGCTTGCAATCCCCATTTAAACCGAAACCAGGTGGTCCAATGGTCTTGTCGTCGGATTGACTCGGAGGAAAGATCCTGACTGTTCCTGGTCACTTGCAGAATGGTCAAAATCCACAGCCGGACACAGCAGCACCTGCAAAACCAAGGTGGAAAAGCAACATGCCAACTTAATTCTTACTTCATTTATATAGTGCCACTTTTTTAATTGTAACGGGTCACCGCGTATTGCACATTTTAAATCAGGGAAGTTTGTATTTAAATGTTTCAATGGGGTTGTTTTATTGTGTATCTTAATCAATGCTTCATATATTTAACGTTTGTGTAATGTAGCCCGTCTAGGAGAAGGAAGACTCTGATCCTAAACTGTTGCAGCCTCACTCATTTTTGAGAAAGGATTCAGGAGTAAAACCTGAGGAACAATCCATACTCGCTGCCTTGTGAGACAATTTTGGGAGAAGAAAATCCTAAGGAGTAAACCCTACCTACACAGATCAGATTAAAAACTTAAAAATATTCAATATTTTTTTTTAAATTTAGCTGTTTACTGTTTCTTATAATAAAACCTTTAAGCGGCTAACAAAAAAACCCCCATTAAAATCATCAATAAGAGACTGTTAAAAACAGGTATTTAAAAGATAACAGTAAGCTTAGTAAAGGTAAAGGGTAAAGGGACCCCTGACCATTTGGTTCAGTCGTGACCGACTCTGCGGTTGCGGTGCTCATCTCGATTTATTGGCCGAGGGAGTTGGCGTACAGCTTCCGGGTCATGTGGCCAGCATGACTAAGCCGCTTCTGGCGAACCAGAGCAGCGCACGGAAACGCCGTTTACCTTCCTGCTGGAGTGGTACCTATTTATTTACTTGCATTTTGATGTGCTTTCGAACTGCTAGGTTGGCAGGAGCAGGGACCAAGCAACGGGAGCTCACCCTGTCGCGGGGATTCAAACCACCAACCTTCTGATCAGCAAGCCCTAGGCTCTGTGGTTTAACCCACAGCGCCACCTGTGTCCCTTAACAGTAAGCTTAAAACAAATTAAAACACATGCCGAGCAAATTTGATCACCACACTGACCCACCCATGGCCATCAAAAACTGATGGATTGTTTTGTAATTTTGATGCTGTTGCAGAAAGATTCAGCTAACAGCATGCCCTGCATGGCCCCAATTTATTTAACCACCGTACAATCCTATACACGTCTATTCAGAAGCAAGTCCCATTGAGTTCAACAGGGGTTACTCGCAAGGTGCATAGGACTGTTTAGAGAATGTAACGCAAACATTCAGCAGAGTGCCTTGAAAGCTCACCCCCGGAAAAACAGGGTAGTTAACAATGTACCAACAGCTCTTCTTGGCTCCAGCACAAATGACTGTTTGTTCCTTTCTTGTCTACCTCCCAAAGTTGCACGTTCATTTGCAGAAAACGGAACAATAGGATCTGCCCGTGTTTTAGTTACGGTTAAGGCTGCAATCAGGGACACGGGTGGCGCTGTGGGTAAAAGCCTCAGCACCTAGGGCTTGCCGATCGAAAGGTTGGCGGTTCGAATCCCCGCAGCGGGGTGCGCTCCCGCTGCTCGGTCCCAGCGCCTGCCAACCTAGCAGTTCGAAAGCACCTCCGGGTGCAAGTAGATAAATAGGGACCGCTTACTAGCGGGAAGGTAAACGGTGTTTCCGTGTGCGGCTCTGGCTCGCCAGAGCAGCGATGTCACGCTGGCCACGTGACCCGGAAGTGTCTTCGGACAGCGCTGGCCCCTGGCCTCTTGAGTGAGATGGGCGCACAACCCCAGAGTCTGGCAAGACTGGCCCATATGGGCAGGGGTACCTTTACCTTTTTAAGGCTGCAATCGGCAGGAATGGCCGGGGGTGGGGGTGGGGAGGAGGCAGCCCCTGTGATGACCAGAAAGCTAAAGAGGAAATCCAAACACAGTGAACATCCTCCCATTTAAGGAGGAAGTGGGAGAGGATGGCAGACACCACAGCATGTGATGCCTAAAGTCCTAAGGAGAAAAGAAAGCCTTGCAGGATCAGGCCAGTGACCTACCGATTTCTCACAGTGGCCAAGCAGACACTCCAAGGCAGGGTGAGCAAACTTTTTCAGCAGGGGGCCGGTCCACTGTCCCTCAGACCTTGTGAGAGGCCAGACTCCTTTTTTGGGGGGGGGGGAATGAACGAATTCCTATGCCCCACAAATAACCCAGAGATGCATTTTAAATAAAAGGACACATTCTACTCATGTAAAAACACACAGATTCCCAGACCGACCGCAGGCCGGATTGAGAAGGCGATTTGGCTGGATACGGCCCCCGGGCCTTAGTTTGCCTACCCACGCTCTAAGGGGAAGAATGGAAGCAGGATCTGAGCTTAACAGTTCGCTCCTGGCTTGCAAATTTCCAGCAATTGGCATTCAGAGGCGACAGTGAATACAAAATGTAGCCATGAATTTGCCTAAAGGGAAGCTGAGACTCCAATACTTTGGCCACCTCATGAGAAGAGAAGACTCCCTGGAAAAGATGTTGGGAAAGATGGAGGGCATAAGGAGAAGAGGACGACAGAGGAGGAGATGGTTGGATAGTGTTTCTCCAAGCTACCAGGATGAGTTTGACTAAACTGCAGGAGGCAGTGGAAGACAGGAGTGCCTGGCGTGCTCTGGTCCATGGGATCACGAAGCGTCGGACACGACTAAACAACTAAACAACAACAACAAAAGTTACCCCTGACTGTACATCCAGTCGTGGCCGACTCTGGGGTTGCGGCGCTCAACTCGCTTTATTGGCCGAAGGAGCCGGCGTACAGCTTCTGGGTCATGTGGCTAGCATGACAAAGCCGCTTCTGGCGAACCAGAGCAGCGCACGGAAACGCCATTTACCTTCCCACCTATTTATCTACTTGCACTTTGATATGCTTTCAAACTGCTAGGTTGGCAGGAGCAAGGACCGAGCAATGGGAGCTCACCCCGTCGCGGGGATTCAAACAACCGACCTTCTGATCAGCAAGCCCTAGGCTCTGTGGTTTAACCCACAGTGCCATCCACGTCCCTGTGATGAATTTGCCTAATCCTCTTTAAAGCCGTCCAAGTTGGTGGGCATCTCTTGGGAGTGAGTTCTACTGTTTAACTATATGCTGTGTGAATAATTGCTTCCTCCTTCTGTCTGCCCTAAGTCTTGTCAAGCCAGTCAGTCAGTCCCCCTTTCCCAAGGAATTCTGGGAAATGGAGCACTGTGAGGGGAAAAGGGGTCTCAGCACCCTTATCAAGCTACAGCTCCCAGGATCCTCTGGGGGAAAGACGTGACTGTTTAAAGCAATATAATACTCCTGTCCTCCTAGTGGTGCAGCAGTAAAAGTGCTTGCACATTTACAAAGCTAAGCAGGATCTAGGGTGGTTTCAAACTGGGTGGGGGACTGAGTGTTGAGAATCTGGCATTGCAGGGAGTGGGACTAGATGACCCTTGGTGTCCCGGGAAGATCACCTCAGAGCTGCTAACACGGTGGTTTGTCTTCACCTGTGGAGACATACTCCATTGTCCCTTGAGACAGATGGTGGCAAAAAAACCACCCATTATTATTATTATTATTATTATTATTATTATTATTATTATTTCCTCGAGTTTCTAAAGGTATGATTTCTAGGCAGGTTTTGCACATTTCTCCTTCAGAATGGGCAGCAAGCCTGACATTTATTTCCTTGTGAAGGAAAGCATAGGATATTCTTCTCTCGATTTCCTTTTTTAATAGTAGCAGTTATGGAGCTCAGGCAGGACTGCATGAATATTTGGTCTGCTCCTATTCAAGCCTTGCAGGAACTGTATACTTGCCCCCTCTGCCGTACTCTGCACTGCGAAGAATGGAGAGCTTTATTTCAAAGATAGGACCTGAAATCTAAGTGGGGTGGATAGCTCTTGGCGCCTGCTTGCAGCCAGACATGATCAATGCGGATAAAGCTCTTGAGGTACTTGACCAGAAGTGAAGCCAGGAGTCCAGGTTAAAAAAAAAGTCTCTACTGTACATCTCTTTGAGGAGCAGGAAGAGAAACTGAAGGGAAATCTGTTCCAAGTATTTTCAGCTGAGTGAGCAAAGAAGAACTATGATTAAGATCGATCTCAACCAATCCTTCACGTTCCAGAGGGTCTACTTGCACCCTGCTATAACTAAAATTTCTGCGGCTGTTGTTTGTTTTAAACTGTTTTTAAGCAGCGATTCTCAACCTGTGGGTCCCCAGATGTTGTTGGACTACAACTCCCATCATCCCTGATGTTATGTACTGAGTTGAATAGGATCCAAAAGGCAGCAGTCTGATTGGTCCTAGAACAATAGGATTCAGAATGCAGCAGTCTGATTGGTCCTAGAACAATAGGGTCCAGAATGCAGCAGTCTGATTGGTCCACAGGAGCCAACCAATCCAGCTCCAGGTGGAAGTGAATCCGCAACCAGATTGGCCTACAGGTGAATCCCAGAATTAGCCAATCACGTGGGGCCCATTGTGTAAATAATGTATATAAAGCAGACATTCTGGGGGAACTTCCATTCCTCCTCACCACTATGAGCTGAATAAAGAGCATGAAATCCACTCTCGACTCAAGAGTATATTTCACCTGAGCTCTGGCCTTGCTAGCTAAGGGTGATGGGAGTTGTAGTTCAACAACATCTGGGGACCCACAGGTTGAGAAAGGTTGGTTTTTAAGGCTCAATTTTTAATCCTTGCAAACTGCCCTGGACAGAGTGAAGGTCTCTCTATACAGTAGACAGAGGCAGAGAGCCAACCACTGTCTACTACAACTAGGAGGCCTCCTCCTCTTCCTTCCAGCTAGAATTTGTACATTGCCAAAGAACTGAATTTTAAATACAAACACACGCAGTCCCTGGAAACCGACAGGAGCGAGGTTAAACGACACAGACAACGATCAACCTCGTTATGCCCTTTGACCACAATGCATATGCAAACAGAGACATGGGATGCTACAAACACAACCTCCCCAGGGGCCCAAGTTGTGTTAGCAAAGGCCGAGAACAAAGACCTGCCGGGAAAATATTATGGATCTTTTCCTTTGAACTTGCAATGAAGGTCATGGAGGACACTGAGCCGAGAGGAAGAGCCTCCTTGTCTGCTTTTGGGAACAACAGGAAGATTTCGACCTGCCTGGTTAGTGCCCAATGCCTGCATTGAGTGTTCCAATGTGGGGTGGGGATTTCCCCCCACTTTTCTTAAGATGGGGATTTCTTCCTCGCACCAATTCAGTGAGTCACCGCCGCTCATTTTATGGCGGAAAATTGAGACACAAAAACTTCTATTTTATTCTTTGCCAACCAGATGCCCTGCAGAAGTTCTGGAACAGGAGGAGGTGCAGGGACCAGGAGTTGGCCTGCAAAATATCTGGAGGTTTTATAAGGATTTTAAAGGATGTTTGGCTTGTGCTAGATAGCGGAGCAATGCCTGTTTTTAGAACCTTGTGCTTAATGCACACAAAATCAGCTGGACTTTCTTTTCCTTTTAGAAAATCTTTTCCTTTTACAAAGGTAAAGGGACCCCTGACCATTAGGTCCAGTCGTGGCCGACTCTGGGGTTGCGGCGCTCATCTCGCTTTACTGGCCGAGGGAGCTGGCGTACAGCTTCCGGGTCAGGTGGCCAGCATGACTAAGCCGCTTCTGGCAAACCAGAGCAATGCACGGAAACGCCGTTTACCTTCCCGCCAGAGTGGTACCTATTTATCTACTTGCACTTTGACGTGCTTTCAAACTGCTAGGTTGGCAGGAGCAGGGACCGAGCAACGGAAGCTCACCCAGTCACAGGATTCGAACCGCCGACCTTCTGATCGGCAAGTGCTAGGCTCTGTGGTTTAACCCACAGCGCCACCTGCATCCCTCTTTTCCTTTTAGTTTCTTCTTAAAAGAAAAGAGAAAGGGCAAGAGGGAGCATTTAATGCTGTGAAAATGTTGGGGAAATCCTCGGAAGGACTTCTGCAAACAGGACAGCCACTATCCCAGAGGACAGAATCTCCACCTTATGCACAACCAGTTATTCAAAAGACATCTCAGGCAACATCTGCACCATACATTTAAAGCAGCATCGTGCCAGTTTCTGTAAGACATCTTGATTCCCAGTTCTGGGGGAAAGGCAGAATAAAAATGATAATAAAAAGGCAACAGAATTAGGGACGTGGGTGGCGCTGTGGGTTAAACCACTGAGCCTAGGGCTTGCCAGTCAGAAGGTCGGTGGTTCGAATCCCCATGACGGGGTGAGCTCCCGTTGCTCGGTCCCTGCTCCTGCCAACCTAGCAGTTCAAAAGCACGTCAAAGTGCAAGTAGATAAATAGGTACCGCTCTGGCGGGAAGGTAAACGGCGTTTCCGTGCGCTGCTCTGGTTCTCCAGAAGCAGCTTAGTCATGCTGGCCACATGACCCGGAAGCTGTACGCCGGCTCCCTCGGCCAATAAAACGAGATGAGTGCCACAACCCCAGAGTCGGTCACGACTGGACCTAATGGTCAGGGGTCCCTTTACCTTTACATTTTTTATTTGATGGGTCTTCTGTTCTCACCTGGTATTCTTCATCCCGCAAAGCTCGTGAGATTTCCATCACTCCACTGATTTCAAAGCTTTCTTTCTGCTTGTGCTTCTTCATGATCAAGCTGTCCACTACCCAAAACATAACAGCCTTAAAAAGAGAGAAAAACAAAGGGGGGAAACTATTCATACAGTCGTACCTTGGTTTTCGAACAGCTTAGTTCTCGAACGTTTTGGCTCCCGAACACCGCAAACCCGGAAGTGAGTGTTCCGGTTTGCGAACGTTCTTTGGAACCTGAACGTCCAATGGGGCTTCCGTGGTTTCTGATTGGCTGCAGGAGCTTCCTGCAGCCAATCAGAAGCCACACTTTGGTTTCCAAGCATTTTGGAAGTCGAACAGACTTCCGGAACAGATTCCGTTCGACTTCCGAGGTACGACTGTACTTGAAGAACGGAGAGACAGACATTAGGTTCTGTACTTCCAGGGTGGAAAACCTGATTTTTTTTCGCAGGAGATAGGGTATATTTTGTTGTTGCTGTTGTTCAGTTTTGGGTCCCCGCTAAAACGTAAGGAAGATTCCCTGTCAGTACAGTGGTACCTCAGGTTACAGATGCTTCCGGTTACAGACTCCACTAACCCAGAAATAGTGCTTCAGGTTAAAAACTTTGCTTCAGGATGAGAACAGAAATCATGCTCTGGCAGTGCAGTGGCAGCAGGAGGCCCCATTAGCTAAAGTGGTACCTCAAGTTAAGAACAGTTTCAGGTTAAGAACGGACCTCCAGAACGAATTAAGTTCTTAACCCGAGGTACCACTGTACAAAAATACGCAAGAAAAGAACAAGCAACACCCAGACACATAAAACAAAAGCCAGCATTTTGGAGGGTGGAGCAAATCCATTCATGATTCCCTGGCAGGACTTCAAGGAACTCATGTACAAAAAGCAAAAGTTAAGAGTGATTGATCAGAAACAAAGCCATCCTGTGTTTCTTCTAAGCATTTAAACCGAACGCTCTCCTGCCACAGGGCTCTGACATCAGAGACATACTGCTGTAACAGGGGCATAGTGTAGGGGGTGCCAGAGGGGCTGTGGCCCCGGGCACAGATTTTTTAGGGGGTGTGAAGCGGGCACCCCATGCAGGTGCCCCCCAGCGCAGCACAGTCTGGAGCTCCTGTTCTGGAATTGGGGAAACCAACGCTCACGGAAAGGAGCACCAGGCCGTGCCGTGCCGTGCTGGGGGCCTGGTGTGGGGCACCTGCTTTGTGCCTGCCAAGTGCTGCATCAGCTGCCCAGGGGGCGGCAGGGGGCACAGCATGTGGTTTTGACCACAAACTTGACATGAGCCAACAGTGTGACGCGGCAGCTAAAAAAGCCAATGCAATTCTGGGCTGCATCAATAGGAGTATAGCATCTAGATCAAGGAAAGTAATAGTGCCACTGTATTCTGCTCTGGTCAGACCTCACCTGGAGTACTGTGTCCAGTTCTGGGCACCACAGTTCAAAAAGGACACTGACAAACTGGAAGGTGTCCAGAGGAGGGCAACCAAAATGGTCAAAGGCCTGGAAACGATGCCTTATGAGGAACGGCTAAGGGAGCTGGGCATGTTTAGCCTGGAGAAGAGGAGGTTAAGGGGTGATATGATAGCCATGTTCAAATATATAAAAGGATGTCACATAGAGGAGGGAGAAAGTTTGTTTTCTGCTGCTCCAGAGAAGCGGACATGGAGCAATGGCTCCAAACTACAAGAAAGAAGATTCCACCTAAACATTAGGAAGAACTTCCTGACAGTAAGAGCTGTTTGACAGTGGAATTTGCTGCCAAGGAGTGTGGTGGAGTCTCCTTCTTTGGAGGTCTTTAAGCAGAGGCTTGACAACCATATGTCAGGAGTGCTCTGATGGTGTTTCCTGCTTGGCAGGGGGTTGGACTCGATTGCCCTTGTGGTCTCTTCCAACTCTATGATTCTATGATTCTATGATTCTATGATTCGTGTCCCCACACCGCTGTCCCCAAGCGGAATTGCAAGGCTCAATTCTAGGGAAGCTGGCGTGAGAAGGGCGAGACAGCCGTGCCGATAGGGGCTGGTGTGGCCTTGATGGGGGCTGGGCAGGCAAAGTGGGCTCTGTTTGTGCCCTGCCCCTGGCATGGGCACTCGTGTGCTCATGCACACACACAACCACACACACAAATGCTTCACTGCTGCACTGTAAACTAAGAGACTATTATTTCTTCTGAAGTGGTCCCCCACTATAACATCAGCACAAATACTGAGGGTAGAGGCTAAACTGAGTTTTGGTCGAGAAAACAGCTGCAACACACTCAACTTATATGATCCCACAACGCTTTGTTGCAAAATAATGACTGTCTGGGTTTGGAAAAGCAGGTAATAAACGATAGCAAGAAATTATAATGAGCTCACATAGTAACACTACGTGCCAAATCTTTTTATGTCCCTCCCCGGCTGATGGCTTCCTACTGCTCTGAAAAGATTTCCCATAAATGCTCTATGTTTTCTTCTTTTTTAAAACAACAGCCGTACGATTTGTCATTTGATGGAACAAGCTGGAGTGCAGATAGCAGCTTCCTTTTTTCTTTTTTTTTACTAGCATATTTTTATAGCTCTGGTCCAATCCCCTTTAAAAATAATTCTGCTCTGTCAGATATGCAAAAAAGCCAGCATCCTTAATCCAGATACCTTCATCACCACTTGCACTTGTATCCTTTAGATTTCTGCAGACATGCAAAATGCCTGTTATTTTCCAAACTCTTGCTTATTATTGAAGAGAATTTGAGAATGCAACTTTCTGGTTTTGTTGCCTTGCCAAGAGGTCTCCGGATTATGGAATCCGTGGGTTCTGGTCAGTCTCCTCCCACCTCTTTCCCCCAGGCCTCAGCACAAAAAGAGAGGGGTATTTGTTCCTCTTCATCCGGGGCAGACAATTAAAGGGCAAATCTTTTTAAAGCTGCATTGAGCTTCCAACCTCAACATCAGCTTCCCAGCTTCAGAAAGAGCCAATCGCCATTGCTCTGTAGCAGAGAACCTGTTTTATATGCAGAAGGTATTGATCGCTGGCACCTCCAGGTATGGCTGAGTTCTGTCCAAAATCCTGGACAGCTGTTGCCAGTCAGCGTAGCCAATACTGACCTAGATTGACCCATGGTCTCCACCCAGCATAAGGAGGGTTTCCTATGTCATCATGAACCAGTAGATCGCCAGTGTTGAAGCAATGATTCTTCAACATCAACTTCGTTGGACTGGTCATGTTGTGCGGATGCCTAATTATCGTCTCCCAAAGCAACTACTCTCTTCCGAACTTAAAAATGGGAAGTGTAATGCTGGTGGTCAACAAAAGAGGTTTAAAGACTCTCTCAAGGCAAAACTTTAAAAATGTAGTATAAACACCGACAACTGGGAAACACTGGCCTGTGAGTGCTCCAGTTGGAGAACAGCCTTTACCAAAGGGGTCATGGGCTTTGAAGACACTCGAACTCAGGATGAAAGGGAGAAACGTGATAAGAGGAAGGCACGCTTGGCAAATCCACACCGTGATCAATTCCCGCCCAGAAACCAGTGTCCCCACTGTGGAAGGATGTGTGGTTCCAGAATTGAATTGGCCTCCACAGTCACTTACGGACTCATTGTTAAAACCGTGTTTATGGAAGACAATCTTACTCGGCTACAAGTGATTGTCAAAGAAGAAGAATCAATATTGGACAAATCTGTCAATTTTGGTCTCTCTCTGTTTCTCATGTTCGTCTTTAAAGCTCAGTTCTCCATCTCAGTTTGTGGATTTATTTATTTTTTAGTCCGCACGAAAATGCACTTGCACTTTTATCTGTAACCCCCTTTTCAGTCCTGCCAGGGAAAAAGGCAGGGTATAAATAAATATACAGTGGTACCTCAGGTTACATACGCTTCAGGTTACAGACTCCGCTAACCCAGAAATAGTGCTTCAGGTTAAGAACTTTGCTTCAGGATGAGAACAGAAATCGGGCTCCGGCAGCGCAGCGGCAGCAGGAGGCCCCATTAGCTAAAGTGGTGCTTCAGGTTAAAAACAGTTTCAGGTTAAGAATGGACCTCCAGAACAAATTAAGTACTTAACCTGAGGTACCACTGTAGTTTACATTTATATTTATTTAGTGCTAATTTCTCCCTCACATTTGCCCTAGTAGACGCAGAGCTGTAGCTAGGTGATCTTGCGCCCCTGGCAGAACCGTCCAGATTGTGTCCTCCAGCCAAGAAAAATAGGGGAACCCCTCCCTCATATCATATAAAGACCCTCTATTAAAAACCTTTTCTTATAAGGCAATAATCAATATTTTTTTATTTATACACATACTTATGGGCATATTTTAGCCGATTTTGCACCCTGCCCTCACCTGCACCCATGGCAGGGGCCTTCCTCGCCACCCCTTAGCTATGGCCCTGAGTGGACGTATTTTTGCAAAGCAATTTCACCCAGTATAATGCACATCCATTACACTGTTTTGCACACTTTGACCCAGGGCATGTACTTAATCTAAGCATTACGTGCTTGAAGAGAGCAAGTTCTGAAGGACAACTGTGTCTCAGCACACTTCCCCACCCCCCAGAAAGTGTGAATTAGGTACTGTATGTGTGCCTTTAAATATAACAGAATCAAATTTCTCCCTGACTCATACCTCCAGTCCACCTGGCTTTCCTCAGAGCCCAGCCGCCACCTCATATTTCCAAAGGCTGAGATCTTCCTCCACATCAGTATTTTATCACAGGGTGAAAATCCCCACCCCACCCCCCGGCCGAGCCACTTCAAGATTGCAGCCTGAAAACAGACAGAATGCTCAAGATTTCCTCCCAGAAGTTACTCACGTTGACTATAAAAGGGACCACAAGCATCACCAAGAACAGCTCCAGCTGTGGATCAGGAATGTAGTTCAGAAGAATCTCTTGAAGCTGGAGAAGGTATAAAATACCACACACCTTTTAAAGAGATTAAATGCGTCTTGCATGCTTACTAAACAAGGTCTGGTCCATGTGATCCCCTTCAGATGTTAGGTACGACTACAAATCCCATCATCCCTGCCCACACTATCTAGAGAGGAAATGGTATGTTTGCAGTTGAGGACGTTTGCAAATGTGCCCTTGCCAAGTCTCAGTGGTGTAGCGTGGGTTGTCAGCACCCGGGACAAGGCAAGTAATTTGCACCCCCTAACCCGTGGATTTGCGCACCCTAACCCGTGGATTTGCGCCCCCAAACCCTAACCCCAGATGTTGCGGCCGGTGCGGCCGGCCCCCCCTGCACGCCCCACGCTACGCCACCGCCAAGTCTGAAACTGGCTTCGTGCAGAGTTGACGAGTTTCAAGCCCAGCGGTTCAGGAAATCTAGAAACCCAAGTTGTTTGCGATTTTCCTTTCGTCTCACAATGATCTACAGATTTTTAAACTGCAGCCACGCATCACACTCAGCTGTCCCCAGCCCACTTGGGAATGCGTTTGCAAGAATGTGCGAATCAGGGATTCCTTTGTGGTGGTTAAAGCTAAAGGGACCCCTGACTGTTAGGTCCAGTCGTAGACGACTCTGGGGTTGCGGCATTCATCTCGCTTTATTGGCCGAGGGAGCCGGCGTACAGCTTCTGGGTCATGTGGCCAGCTTGACTAAGCTGCTTCTGGTGAACCAGAGCAGCACACGGAAACACTGTTTACCTTCCTGCCAGAGTGGTACCTATTTATCTACTTGCACTTTGATGTGCTTTCGAACTGCTAGGTTGGCAGGAGCAGGGACCGAGCAACGGGAGCTCCCCCCGTTGCGGGGATTCGAACCACCGACCTTCTGAATGGCAAGCCCTAGGCTCAGTGGTTTAACCCACAGCGCCAACTGTGTCCCTATAGTTTTTCCTATTTCTTCCTTGCGAACAGATCCACAAGTTAAAAACAAACCCAGTGTTTCAGGTGTCTCGTTTGTTGGTCAAAGGAACACATCACAAAGCTTATACCCAGAACAAACTTAGTTGGTCTCTAAGGTGCTACCGGACAAGTTTTTGATTTTTTTACAAATTAACCCATTAGCCATGCATGAAAGTATGGGCGACTACACTGAATCTAACCCAAGAAGTATCTCTAGACCAGGGGTCAGCAAACTTTTTCAGCAGGGGGCCAGTCCACTGTCCCTCAGACCTTGTGGGGGGCTGGACTATATATATATATATTTAATGAATGAATTCCTGTGCCCCACAAATAACCCAGAGATGCATTTTAAACAAAAGGACACATTCTACTCATGTAAAAACACACTGATTCCCGGACCATCGGTGGGCCGGATTTAGAAGGCAATTGGGCTGGATCCAGCCCCCGGGCCTTAGTTTGCCTACCCATGCTCTAGACCAGCCTTTCTCAACCTGTGGGTCCCCAGATATTGTTGAACTACAACTCCCATCACCCCTAGCTAGCAAGGCCAGAGCTCAGGGATGATGGGAATTGTAGTCCAACAACATCTGGGGACCCACAGGCTGAGAACCACTGCTCTAGACTAAGGTCCCATCTGTACTATGCATTCAAAACAGTATCATACCACTTTAAGCAGTCAGGGCTGGGAATCCTGGGAACTGTAGTTTATGAAGGGTGCTGAGAGTTGTTTGGAGACGCCCCTTGTCCTCTTACAGACCTACAATACCCAAAGCTCCCTAGAAAGAGGGATTGTTTGTTTCACCACTCAGAACACTGCAGCTCCCTTTTCTGCTTCCTCTTATGGAATAGTTAACATACACCTTTCTGACCTTCGTCCAGCCAGGAATGAGCAAGACAAGGCCAACTGTCGTCTTCTCAAAGACCATAATCAACAGGTAGAGGATGCATTGTCCAATCCAAGCAGCTGCTTGTGGAGGATCACCTGGAAGAAAACGAAACGATGGAGGTGAACCCCAAGTCCGTGGGCCTATAGAAGAATCGGCAAAGCTGACAGGGAAGCCAATCACCCAATAGCACTCAACAACCACCAGCCGCTTTTTCCTTTACACTGATGCATATCTGCAAGACAACAGAGAGCCGTTGTAGTACAGTGGTTAGAGTGTTGGACTAGGACCTGGTAGGTACAGGTAAAGGGACCCCTGACCATTAGGTCCAGTCGTGACCAACTCTGGGGTTGTGGCGCTCATCTCGCTTTATTGGCCGAGGGAGCCGGCATACAGCTTCCGGGTCATGTGGCCAGCATGACTAAGCTGCTTCTGGCGAACCAGAGAAGCATGGAAACATCGTTTATCTTCCCGCTGGAGTGGTACCTATTTATCTACTTGCACTTTGATGTGCTTTTGAACTGCTAGGTTGACAGGAGCAGGGACCGAGCAACGGGAGCTCACCCCGTCGTGGGGATTCGAACCGCCGACCTTCTGATCAGCAAGTCCTAGGCTCTGTGGTTTAACCCACAGCACCACCCTTAGGACCTGGTAGACCAGGGTTCAAATCTCCACTCGGTCCACTGGGTGCACTTGGGCCCAGACACTTACTCTCACTCTAACCTACCTTACAGGGCTGTTGTGAGAATAAAGTAGGGAGGAGGAGGACTATGTAAGTGTCAGGGACTGGGCAGAGGAGGAATGGTGGAGAACGCCGCCCCCCAGCCTGAACCTTCCAATGAAGAAGACAATAGTTCAGAATTATAACAGGGGTTTTTGAGGGAGGTCACAGTTCAGAGGCAGATGAGGGGGAAAGCTGGGAAATAATGGGAGAAGGAGAGAAGAAGAAGAGTTTGGATTTGATATCCCGCTTTATCACTACCCAAAGGAGTCTCAAAGCGGCTGACATTCTCCTTTCCCTTCCTCCCCCACAACAAACACTCTGTGAGGTGAGTGGGGCTGAGAGGCTTCAGAGAAGTGTGACTTGCCCAAGGTCACCCAGCAGCTGCATGTGGAGGAGCGGGGAAGTCAACCTGGTTCACCAGATTACGAGTCCACCGCTCTGAACCACTACACCACACTGGTGGAGAAGGAGGAAGAGGACACCCCAGTGGGGTGACAGCTGTCGGACACAGTGTCTTTAGAAAGCATTCCAGACCACCTCCCTCTCCTAGAACATGGCAGGCCTTGAAAGTAGGAGAGCAAAGAGCTAAAAGGCAGAGACACTTTTCAGCACCTGTAGAGATGGTGAATGAGGAAGTGGGAGAGACACCATGAAAATCTTAGGGAGATTCAGGGCACTTGGAGAGTCTCATATCTTGAGGTTCAGAAACACCAGAAGCTGTGAGGGTTTGCTGGCATGTAACCAGACATCCTGAATTATGTAGGCAGGACGAGCGAGAAGAACATTGTAAGCAGCAAGAAATGAGAATTTATTCAGGCATTCTGAAATGATCGTGTTATGAAGAAAAGCGTTCAACCTCGTTCAAAAGAAAATCCAGATGTTCTCTTGCGGGGATAAAAAGACGGTTGCTACATTTCCAAAAGTTACGTAAGATTTAGAAGCCACCCAGCGGCTCACTGACGTCAACCCTTTGCACAAAGAGCAAATTCTGGAGAGTCAGTGCAGTGGTGTGGAGACTGGCACTGCGGGGACTTGGGTTCAAGTGGGTGCCGAGTTTTGTGTGAGAAGCTGTGTGCCCTCCTTGCCCTATTTTGCTTTGTGAGAGAAAGAAGACAATGCCCTTGTATGTTTCAGAGCACAATTCAGTGTCGGTGCTGACCTTTAAAGCCCTTAATGGCTTCTGCCCTGTCTACCTGAAGGAGCGTCTCCACCTCCATCATCCAGCCCGGACACTGAGGTCCAGCACCGAGGGCCTTCTGGCGCTGCCAGAAGCCAAGTCACAGGGAACCAGGCTGAGGGCCTTCTCGGTAGTGGCACCCGCCCTGTGGAACGCCCTTCTGTTAGATGTTGTAACTATATAACCCTTAGAAGACATCTGAAGGCAGCCCTGTACAGTGGTACCTTGGGTTACAGACGCTTCAGGTTATAGACTCTGCTAACCCAGAAATAGTACCTCGGGTTAAGAACTTTGCTTCAGGATGAGAACAGAAATTGTGCTCTGGCGGTGCGACGGCAGCGGGAGGCCCCATTAGCTAAAGTGGCGCTTCAGGTTAAGAACAGTTTCAGGTTAAGAACGGACCTCTGGAACGAATTAAGTACTTAACCAGAGGTACCACTGTATAGGGAAGTTCTTAATGTTTGAGGTTTTATCATGTTTTATGTGTGATGGAAGCTGCCCAGAGTGGCTGGGCCAACCCGGTCAGATGGATGGGGTTCAAATAATACTATTGTTATTGTATCTGGCCCCGCCCATTATCTTACCCCCAATAAATTTTTACTGTTTTCTTTACATATTCTTTCTTTCCATACATTCATCAATATATAAACCTTTTTGCTCTGCCGAGCTGTGACCTCCCTCCCTTCAGTTGATATCCCTTATCACGTTCTTTTCACGTATTTTATCATCACATCTTATCTATTTTACATTGTAGGAGTTACTTCAATCCTGCTAGTGTTTTTAAGTTTTTGCAGCTGTCCTTTAAATACTCAATATATTTACTCCAATTGTCCTGGAATCTCTGGTCGTCGTGGTTCCGAATTCTTCCGGTCAGTTTGGCTAGTTCGGCATACTCTGTCATTTTCGACTCCACAATGGTAGGAACTTCTTGTGATTTCCAATTGGAAATTGGCCTCAACCATTATCAGCAAGTGGCCCTCAGAACATTGCCCAGAAGGTTAATGTGGCCCTCAGGCTGAAAAAAGGTTCCCTGCTGCTGAATGATGTAATGACATTAACATCATTCAGGCATTGCACAAAACACAGAGGCTCAAATGGTCAGGGTAATGGGCAAAAAACAAAAAAACAAAAACCCTTGTCTTCCATGGCAGGCAGAGAGAACAAATGGATTGTTTCCTTTCTGCACTTGAACTCTGCTTCTCTTGAGCTCGGAATCTACTCCCTGCCAGTGCGCAGTGACCCTTGAAGAAGAAAAGGTTAGCTGACAGGAAAAAAAGAAAGACAGACAAAGCCACAACAAAACTACGGGGGCCTTTAAACATCTCGCAGCTGTTCCAACGCCACTAAACATTTCCAGATGAAACCACAAGCTCGGGTGCAAATGATGTGCTATGTAATTTTTTTAAAAAACAGCATAGCTGCCCACCTACTACTGCCAATTGGGATGGGAAAAGCACTTCAGATACAACCAAGTTCTCTCTCTGCTTGCAACCACATAAAACAAGTTTTGCACCCCTCAAAACGGTCAGTTATTCACTGCGGCATCAGCGCAAAGAACAGATGTCCCCAAAAATCTGAACACTGGAAGAGAAGGGGGGGGGGTAATGAAGATTTAGAGGAACAAAGACATCTGCAAAATATTTTCTTGCGAAAAAGAAGAGGGTTGCAAATGAAGTGTTTATGGGAGAATTTATAGGCCAAGGTCCAGAAGAAATGGGGGAAATTAGTTTGCATGCCTGAGGGAGATCTGGGCTTGTGTTTCTCCAATACCAGTCCTGCTGTCCTCCCTTCCCAGTGCAGGGTACGGTGTTTGGGGGATCTAGGGTGGACCCCCAAACTGTTTGTGTGATGTGCGAGTGGGGGGGGTGTTATTCCAAGGCAATTGAAAATCCCACAGGACTGGAGGCCTTTGATTGATTGATTGATTGGTTTATTACGGCCATTGGCCCATATCTAAAAACAATACATCCAAATTTATCCATAAACAATACAATTTAAACAGTTCCAAGTTAAAACACCCCTATAAAACCAATTTTACTTCATTTTGGTAAACTATACACAATAAGCTCCCTCTATGTCAACCGCAATTCAAATCCCTCAGACACTGTATCAAGTGGAGATTTGGAAGTTTATGCCATAATGCCAACCAGTAACAGAGGATGCATTTCCATAATGTGGTTTCTAGAGATGTAACATTTAGTTCGAGACGTATAGCAGTATTGCCTACACACCTGGGTAATTTTAGCAACCTTCTTAGCAGCTGGTTTTGGATTACCTCCAATTGGGTTAGATTAACAAAGGACCCCCCATATTGGAATTGCATATGCTATTGTTGCAATCACCTTTGCCCTGAAAACTTTTAACACTGATGGAATATGGAAAGCCCCATCTGAAAAGAAGGCCTTTATGTTTGGCTAGGGATGGAGAATTCTGTCTAGGGTGTCTTTTTAAGCACATTGACCTAATTACGACCTCCTGGACTAATGATACCTTGGCCGGAACAAATTACCCTTTGGATTCTGCACATTTTGCAAAATAGTTGTTTTTATTTATTTTTTAAAGGACCAAAATACATTTAAAAAACCACTGCATTTTAGGACGAAATACGTCAAGACCATGGGTAGGCAAACTAAGGCCTGGGGGCTGGATGCGGCCCAATCCCATTCTCAATCCAGCCCACAGGCGGTCCGGGAATCAACGTGTTTTTACAAGAGTAGAATGTGTGCTTTATTTAAAATGCATCCCTGGGTTATCTTGGGGGCATAAGAATTCGTTCATTTTTTTCCTTCAAAATATAGTCCGGCCCCCCACAAGGTCTGAGGAACAGTGGACTGGCCCTCTGCTGAAAAAGTTTGCTGACCCCTGGTCAAGACGGACAGACAGAAAGCTTTTTACCACAGATATTTTGGAATAAATATGCATTCCGTTGCCCCTCCCCCAATCTTTCTTTTAAATCTTAGGTGGTGTCAGGGAACTGCCATCGGAGGGACAGGTGGTGGAGAGGCTCCAGGAGAATAGGAGAGACTCTACAGCAGAAGAAGGAACCAGTAGGGGGAGAGCAGGAGTTCCAGCGGAAAGGGAATCGGGGGAGAGGCTCTGGGATACTTCTAGTGAGAACAGTGAGGAGGTAACAAGACCCCCTTTAGCAACCCCCACCCCTCGCCGGAAGCTGTCACACAGAGAGTCCAGGAGGCGCATGTCCGTCAAACAGCTTTTATGTTGGAGTAAGTTCCGTAGACGCCCACTGTCGGATTCTACCAGCGACTGACGGAGTCATGCTTTGGGGGCTCCGTTAGTGCCTAGGTTTGGGTGACCAGCCAAACCCCAGAGGGATCAAGCTTTTACGCACAAGCAGCTCATTATCCCATCACAGCAATCCGACAGTCTTTGAAAGCAGCTTGTGCAAGCAGAGGGCATCATGAGCGAACCAGCCGGAACCGGAGGAGCTGGAGCTGGAGCAGGTCCAAGCCTGGAAGAAAGGTACAGGGCGTTGGAGGTCCAGCTCGCGCTGCAAACGGCGAGGCTCGAGGAGAGGAGGGCTCAAGATGCGGATAAGGGAAAAACCACCCCACTTGCCAGAAAGGTGCCTGGATTGGTGCAGAAATTTGGGGGGGGATCCCAGGAACTATCAAGCCTTTAGGACAGAGATGCAATATGCTCTCAATGTACTGTTTGATGACTTCCCCGATGAGAACTCTAGAGTGGCGTACGTGATTGGCCATCTAGAGGGAGGGGCGAGGGACTGGATTAGGCCCCTGATGGCAGCCAATAATGAAATCTTAAAGGACACAATGAAATTTTTTCGCGCCATGGACTTGATGTTTTCCAGCGAGATTGAGCAAGGGGTGGTGCGCAGGCAGTTAATGGTGTGTAAACAGGGGAGCCGATCTGTACGTGAGTACTGGACTGAGTTCACCATGCTGATTCATAGACTGGGGTGGGACCTTGCGAGTGAACCTATTCAAATGCTGTTTGAAGAAGGGCTCTCTCCGGCTGTGAAAGATGAACTTTCCCGGGCGCCTAGGGCAGAGTCTATGGACCAGCTGACTAAATCTGCGCTGTCCATAGGAGCGCGCCAGGAAGCCAGAGCTTTGGAAAAGCGGGAAGGAAAGGGGGAACGTTGGAAGGACTTCCGCATTCCGGAGATTCCGGAGCAGCCTTTCCCGCCAGCAGAGCCGATGGAACTTGGAACAGCGCGCGCGTGCGCAGTTTCAAACACCAGTGAGGGGCGGAAGAAGGAGGGAAAGAGCGGCAAGAGATGTTATCTCTGCCAACAGCCAGGTCACTTTGCCAGAGTCTGTCCGCAAAGGAAGGAATGGCAAGGGATGGCGGGAACTGTTGGGGGAAAGGAGGAAGAAGAAATCAAGGAGCAAGTAAAAGCCAACGCCTGGCTGCCAACATCAGGGCACAGCAGCCAGGCCAGGGAGTAGTGAATGTGCCCACGCCGGAACCTCCAAGACCAGCGCTTGTGATAGAGGTGTTGCTGGAACTGGCAAACGGACACCCACTAAAGATAAAAGCGCTATTGGATTCAGGTAGTTCCTGTAATTTCATGAGTAAGGAGTTTGCAGCTGAACACCAGATACAGACTATCCCATTAAGTAAGCCTTTGCAGGTTACCACGATTGATGGGAGGGAACTGTTGGGAGGAGAAGTGAGCCAACAGACTGTACCAATGATAATGAGGGTGGCAAGACACACAGAACTGATAGCGTTTAACGTAGCCACCTTGGGAGGAGCTCCTATTATTTTGGGAATGAGCTGGCTGGCACTACACGATCCGCTAGTAGGCTGGCATCAGAGAGTGGTTTCCTTTGGATCAGCACATTGCCTAGAACACTGCAAGGAGGGAGAGGCTCAGGCAGGGGCCAGGGCCACTCTAGCAGGGATGGAAGTGATGGACAAGGGGAAGGTGCCACCACAATACGCTGACTTGATTGACGTCTTTAGCGAAAAGGAAGCAGATAAACTGCCCCCGCACAGACCCTTTGACTGTCAAATTAACTTACTCCCAGGAGCACAATTGCCAGTGGGCAAGCTGTATGCAATGTCAGACAATGAGATGCAGGAGTTAAGGGAGTTCATTGACAAGAACCTCAAGCGAGGTTTCATCAGAGAGTCACGAGCGGTGGGGGGCAGCCCAGTGTTCTTTGTGGACAAAAAACACACGGGTAAACCCAGGCTTGTGTGTGATTTCAGGGGCCTAAATGCAGTGTCAGAACCAGTGACGTTCCCTATGCCTAGAATTGATGACATTTTGACACGGGTGAGAAAAGGGAAAATTTTTACCAAGCTGGACCTTAGAGGGGCATATAACTTGATACATGTGAGAAAGGGGGATGAGTGGAAAACCACTATGTTCACCCCCTTGGGGGCCTTTGAGTACCTCGTTATGCCCTTCGGTCTACAGGCGGGCTCGGCCTGTTTTCAATCGTTCATGAATCACGTCCTGGGGCCATTGCTCTACAAGAACTGCGTAGCGTTCTTAGATGACGTCCTGGTATACTCAGAGAATGAGGAGCAGCATGTGCGAGATGTAAGAGAAGTACTGAGCAAACTGCGAGAAAATCGGCTGTGGGTGAAACTGGAGAAGTGTCAGTTTCATACCAGGGAGGTGGAATTCCTGGGGTACCGGTTGTCTGACAGGGGATTGGCCATGGATCCCAGCAAGGTTCAAGCGGTACTGGAATGGAAAACACCAAAGACCAAGAAGGACGTGCAAAGATTCCTGGGCTTCGGAAACTTCTATAGGAAGTTCATTAAAAACTTTGCCCATTTAACAGCGCCCATCACGGATTGTCTTAGCAGCAAGAAAAAATTTGTTTGGACGGAAGAAGCGCAGCGGGCGTTCGAACACTTAAAGCAGGCGTTTGCGTCGGAAGAGCAACTTTTGCACGTAGATCTACAACAACCAATGAGGGTGGAGACTGACGCGTCAGACCGAGCGGTGGGGGCCGTGCTTCTCCAGCCGGGAAAAGATACGTCCGAATGGAGACCGTGTGCGTTCTTCTCGCGGAAGTTGAACAAATCCGAGAGGAACTACACAGTATACGACCGAGAACTGCTCGCCATTCATGAAGCATTCCGGAGATGGCGGCACTTGCTGATTGGGGCACAGCACAAGGTTCAAGTCCGAACTGACCACAAAAATCTGGAATACTGGAGAACAGCACGAGTGCTGAACCAGAGACAAGTGAGATGGGCCCAGGAGTTCTCCAAATTCCACTTTGAGATTCTTTACGTGCCAGGCTCCGAGAACGTGAGGGCGGACGCTCTCTCCAGGAAACCTGAGTACTTAGAGGGGGAGGGAGCGCCTGAGGCAAGACATGTAATCCCTGAAGACCGCTGGGTGTGTGGGGCGGCATTGGTGGGGCAGAGGGAACTGATAGAGGGTACTGAGAACGATGAATACGCCCAAGAGAAATTCAGAGAACTCAGGAGGACAGAGGAGAACACAGGGGGGTTTGAAGAAAAGAACGGGGCGTTGTATTACAAAGGGGCACTGTACATACCAGATGGGGAACTGAGGGGCAGAGTACTCAAGCAGTTGCATGACAGCCCCACAGCGGGGCATTTTGGACAGCACAAAACCATGTGGTTGGTTACCAGAGAGTTTTGGTGGCCCAAGGTGAGGGAGGACGTACGGGAATATGTCAGGGGTTGCGACAGGTGCCAGCGAGCGAAAGGGGAGAGGGTGGCGCCAGCGGGGCTATTACAACCCTTACCCACACCAGAAAGGCCATGGGAGGCAGTATCCATAGATTTTATGACGGACCTGCCAAAATCCAAGGGCAAAACAGCTGTCATGGTGGTGGTAGATCTATTAACTAAGATGTGTCATTTTATAGCCTGTTCCCATGCGGTCACCGCGGAGGAAACCGCCAAGTTATTTGTAGAGCATATTTTCAGGTTGCATGGCGCCCCCTTGAGGGTGGTCAGCGACAGAGGGAAACAGTTTACTTCCAGGTTCTGGAGGAAACTTATGAGCTTACTGCACGTGGAACTCAATTTCTCAACTGCCCGGCACCCAGAAACAAATGGGCAAGCGGAAAGGGCAAACGGGATTTTACAACAATACCTGAGGTGTTATGTAAAAGACAGAGAAAATGATTGGGTAGATAAGTTACCTCTGGCAGAATTTGCCTACAACAACGCGGAGAACGTGTCCACAGGGATGAGTCCTTTTCTGGCAAATTATGGGTGTCATCCCCGGGCATTTCCAGGAGAAGGAGGGGAGAGGTGGAGCGTGCCGGCGGCGGAACACTTTTTTGAAGAGATGGAAGCGATCCACCGTCAGCTTCAACTTAACTTAGAGAAAGCCAAGGAAGAATATAAGAAACAAGCAGGCAGAAATAGGAGGGAAGGTGAAACTATAAGGGTGGGAAACCGGGTGTGGCTATCCACCCAAGGACTACCGTTCAAGGGAGGGAGTAAGAAATTGAGACCCAAAAGATTGGGACCCTTTGAGGTCATACAGCAGGTCAACCCAGTAACATTCAAACTCAGACTGCCCAGTCACATGAAATTGCACCCAGTATTTCACAGGTCATTACTGTCGCCATACCGAGAGGGACGTGAGTGGGGGGAGCGTGAGAGAGAGGCCACCCAAACGCCCGTGATAGAAGAGAGAGAACGCAACATGAACGTGGCAGGAATCATTGATTCCAGGTGGAAGGGGAATCAGGTGGAATATCTGGTAGAATGGGAGGGGGAAGTTGAGTCGGAAAACACTTGGGTACCAGCAGAGTTAGTCAAGGACGAGGTTTTAATAGAAACATTTCATCAGCGTTTCCCAAAAAAACCGCAACCCGTGGCACGATTTAGAAGGGAACACTTTGGGACCACCGATGAGGAAGGGGAGTTTGAAGGGTTCCCAGAGTCAGGGGTGGGTGAGGAAGCCGACTCCGACGAAGAAGAGGAAGACGAGGAGAGAGACGGTACGCTGTGGTTAGAAGTGTTTCAATCCTCGGACGACGAGGAGAGTTCCTTCCGGGGCTTTCCGCCCTCACCGCCAGTGGGAGAGGAGGCGGGGGGGTGAAGTGGGCCCTGGGGGGGGAGGTGGATGTCAGGGAACTGCCATCGGAGGGACAGGTGGTGGAGAGGCTCCAGGAGAATAGGAGAGACTCTACAGCAGAAGAAGGAACCAGTAGGGGGAGAGCAGGAGTTCCAGCGGAAAGGGAATCGGGGGAGAGGCTCTGGGATACTTCTAGTGAGAACAGTGAGGAGGTAACAAGACTCCCTTTAGCAACCCCCACCCCTCGCCGGAAGCTGTCACACAGAGAGTCCAGGAGGCGCATGTCCGTCAAACAGCTTTTATGTTGGAGTAAGTTCCATAGACGCCCACTGTCGGATTCTACCAGCGACTGACGGAGTCATGCTTTGGGGGCTCCGTTAGTGCCTAGGTTTGGGTGACCAGCCAAACCCCAGAGGGATCAAGCTTTTACGCACAAGCAGCTCATTATCCCATCACAGGTGGGTTCTTTTTCTTTTTTTGAATTGTTTGGTTGTGTACTTTTCCAGTCTGTATTTCTGTTTTTTATTTGCATCTGCGTTTGTAGAACCAATATTCTTTCATCCAGCTCTTCATAAACATAAGGGCTAGAAACCTGTTTCCTGTATGTCTGTATTATATGTGGAAAAAATGAAAGCTAACATCCTCAGGAAGCTGAATTATGTTCTGCACTTATAAGTGCTTCTGACACTCCTAAGGAATTGCAGCACATTCTACAAAACATCCCTGGTCAGTGCCAGTAGTCGAAGTGTATATTTGCAAAAATAGAAATATGTCACAGAAATGTTGTTGTTGTTGTTTAGTCGTTTAGTCATTTAGTCGTGTCTGACTCTTCGTGACCCCATGGACCAGAGCACGCCAGGCACTCCTGTCTTCCACTGCCTCCCGCAGTTTGGTCAAACTCATGCTGGTAGCTTCGAGAACACTATCCAACCATCTCGTCCTCTGTCGTCCCCTTCTCCTTGTGCCCTCCATCTTTCCCAACATCAGGGTCTTTTCTTCTCATGAGCTGGCCAAAGTCTTCAGGATCTGTCATCTCCTCCAGCACCATAATTCAAAAGCATCAATTCTTCGGCGATCAGCCTTCTTTATGGTCCAGCTCTCACTTCCATACATCACTAATTGTTATTACTGCATAGTTATTAAGATTATTGCATATAACATCAGGTTTTTGTTGCTGCCTCCAGTATAATGTTGTGAGCCTCCATCCATAGTTCTTCAGGCACTCTGTCCACCAAATCTAAATCCTTAAACCTGTTCCTCGCTTCCACTGTGTATTCATAAGTGATTTGAGTTAGATTGTATCTTACCGGCCCAGGGGTCTTTCCTACTTTTTTCAGTTTAAGCTTGAATTTTGCTATAAGAAGCTGATGATCTGAGCCACAGTCAGCTCCAGGTCTTGTTTTTGCTGACTGTATAGAGCTTCTCCATCTTTGGCTGCAGGGAATATAATCAATCTGATTTCAATGCTGCCCATCTGGTGATGTCCATGTGTAGAGTCGTCTCTTGTGTTGTTGGAAAAGCGTGTTTGTGATGACCAGCTTGTTCTCTTGACAGAACTCTATTAGCCTTTGCCCTGCTTCGTTTTGATCTCCAAGACCAAACTTGCCAGTTGTTCCTTTTATCTCTTGACTCCCTACTTTAGCATTCCAATCCCCTATAATGAGAAGAACATCCTTCTTTGGTGTCACTTCTATAAGGTCTTGTAAGTCTTCATAGAATTGGTCAATTTCAGTTTCTTCTGCACCAGTAGTTGGTGCATCAACTTGGATTACTGTGATGTTAAAAGGTCTGCCTTGGATTCGTATCGAGATCATTCTATCATTTTTGAGACTGCATCCCAGTACAGCTTTCGCCACTCTTTTGTTGACTATGAGGGCCACTCTATTTCTTTTACGGGTTTCTTGCCCACAGTAGTAGATATGATGGTCATCCGAACTGAATTTGCCCATTCCCATCCATTTTAGTTCACTGATGCCCAGGATGTCAATATTTATTCTTGCCATCTCATTTTTGACCACATCCAACTTACCCAGGTTCATGGTTCTTACATTCCAGGTTCCTATGCAATATATGGCACACTAAATAGGCAAAAACCGCCCACAAGTTATGATTCACTTGCACCTTTTCTTAGCTCCTTTTCCAAATGCAATGCCTAAAAAGGAGCATGCACAAAAGGCTTAAAAACCCAACCAACCCACATACCTTAAAACAGATACAACAACGAAAGCAGAAAGCAGTAAGACCTGCAAGAAAAATTGCTATTGATAACTGTTTTGTTATCCAAGCTGATGGAGCAACTAAAATTCACCTTAAATGACCAACCAGTTTATTATGCCACAAGTGTAAGGAAACTAGAGTTCTTCAGAGCACATACCCTAATACTATGGTTCCCCCATGGACCACTTGAAAATTGCTGAGGGTCTTGGCGGACCCCTTCATAATTCTTCCGCTCACTGTAGCAACTGTAATGTGCCGTGCTAGACAATGCATGATTTTTAATTACTGTATATTTTTCCAGACACACTGCAGGAAACCTGGATGATGCTCACAAGCCACAGTTTAGGAACTACTGCCCCCAATGAACTTGCTGCCTTTAAAGCACCACAAGGTTAGGTAAAGGTAAAGGGACCCCTGACCATTAGGTCCAGTCGTGGCCGACTCTGGGGTTGCGGCACTCATCTCGCTTTATTGGCCGAGGGAATCGGCGTTCAGCTTCCGGATCATGTGGCCAGCATGACTAAGCCACTTCTGGTGAATCAGAGCAGCGCACGGAAATGCCGGTTACCTTCCCGCCAGAGCAGTACCTATTTATCTACTTGCACTTTGACGTGCTTTCAAACTGCTAGGTTGGCAGGAGCAGGGACCGAGCAACGGGAGCTCTCCCCGTCGCAGGGATTCGAACCGCCGACCTTCTGATCAGCAATTCCTAGGCTCTGTGGTTTAACCCACAGCGCCACCCGCGTCCCTGCCACAAGGTTACTGCATTATTATTTATCCGCTTCTGCTGTAGCAGGCGATCACAGCTTCCCCTCTGGAAATTAGTAACTGAAAACATTTTGATCTGCCAGTAAAAATGCAGCCAAGGGCCTGTTGGGGGCTTCGCTCAAGATTCACTTGCCCAAGCCCCCCCTCTCAGGAACAAAAGTGTGCATTAGCAATGACAAATTTGGAAAATAATGAGAAAGCTGAACAGAGTTATCGGCCCCTAGACAGCAAACCATATGAGTTTTAGCCAGGTTAATCAGCAAACTGCTCCGTAGTTTCTTCTGCACTTAACAGGAGGAGAAACTGATTCAGCGACTCATTTCCAAGCACAGCTGTCTGTATTCTATAGATATCTTACGCTATTATTATTATTATTATTATTATTATTATTATTATTATTATTTAAATACACTGAGCGCTGCTTGAAACTGGAATGGCTGGTCCGTGCAAGAATGCAGCCCATTGCGTTCCTTGAGTTATGCTGCGAGGAAGCAGACTGTTTCTGGCAGTCTGAAAAAGAAGCTGAGACGAAACCGCATGTTTTTCAAAGTCAAGAGTCCGAGCCAGCCCCCAAAATATCATCTCTCCCCAAAGGCTGCACTTGCATCAAGTGGAAAGGAGGATGAGACAGAGGCAAGGCAGGAAAAGGGTTTGTTTAGCACGCAGGCATGCCTAATAAATAAGGGCTGCTGCTTTTAGACTTTGGAGAAGCGAAATCCAATGGCATCTGTAAGAGAAATGATGGAAAAGTCACTGGACCATCTTCCTAGTTCATCTTGTTCAGTGCCAAGGGGCCGGGCAGAGAAGAAGCAAGACGCTCCACTACCAATGGCCGTGTCCACACTAAACCTTGGCACCACCTTTACTGAGATGGCAACAAGTGGAAGATATCTGGGATAACGTGAACGAAACACTTTTTGAGCCGTTAAAGGTGTATTTATGCAAAATACAAAACAGTGGAATGGTCTCCCTCAGGAGGCTGTGGGCTCTCCTTCCTTGGAGGTTTTTAAGCAGAGGTTGGGTGGCAGTCTGTCATGGATGCTTTAGCTGAAATTCCCCTGCATTGCAGGGGGTTGGACTAGATGACCCTTGGGGTCCCTTCAGACTACACTTCAATAAGTAATGACATAAGAGGAGTCTGCTGGGTCGGGGCAACCAGTGACAGATTACTCATTAGGGCAAACTGGGCAAATAATAATAATAATAATAATAATAATAATAATAATAATAATAATAATATTTTATTTATACCCCGCCCATCTGGCTGGGCCTCCCCAACCACTCTGGGCGTCTTCCAACAAAATACAGTCGTACCTCAGGTTGAAGTTGCGTTACTTCCGGGTTTCACTGCTTGTGCATGCGCAGATGCTCAAAATGACGTCATGCGCATGTGCAGAAGTGGCGAATCGCAACCTGGACACGCACAGACATGCAGGTGCGGGTTGCGTTCGCTTCAGGATGGGAACGGGGCTCCGGAACGTATCCCGTTCACATCCAGAGGTACCACTGTATTAAAATACAATCATGCATCAAACATTAAAAGCTTCCCTAAACACCGCGCCCCACCAGCCTTAGACTGCTCTCAGCCAGCTCCCACCTTCCTGTCATCTTACTTATGACCAGTCAGGAGGGTTTTGACACAGGAAATGGCCTTATATGAAGTCCGACCACATCTAGCTCAGAATCACCTTCACTGACTGGCAGTGGGGCAAATCTTCACAAAGGCAATTCCTAGCCCTACCTGAAAGTGCCAGGACTTGAACCCAGGACCTTGCGCATGCAAAGCAGATGCTCTACCACTGAGCTATGGTCCTTTCCGGCTGACGGCTCTGCCTGTGGCTGGCTCTGGCGCCCCCTGCTGGTGGTCTTCCTACCATCCACAGCACAAGTACCATTGAGCACCCATTGCCACCAATGTTTGCAGGAAAGACAGGTCCCAAATATCAGCTTCCGTCTTTCCTAGATCATTTCTCCACTGCCCTCTAGCACCAAAACTTCCCCTGCAGGGTGCACACGCACTTCCCAGGAGATGGTGGAATTTGACTGCCTTGTAAGGGAGCGTTGCTGCTTTTGCTATGAGCTGCACCCTGGGATTATTTTTAATCCGCCGTGATTCCAAGCCCCTGAGCAGACAGCAGCCCCGAGACATTCGCCTGCTTGATTTACTGAGTCTTTGTGTGAAACTGTGCAAACTCACGTACAAATCGGAAGACGCATGAGCAGCTATTAAAGACAGCAAAGGCTGGAAAAAAGCCCAGAGAACAGTTACTCCTCTGCACAAAGCACAAAAGCCAATATTGAAAGGTCACTTGCATTTAAAGGGGGAGAGCTTTGCTTGACATCTTGGCAAAGGAGGCTGTGCATTGAAGATGAATGATGCCCTTGCGTCACGCGGTACAGGCAACAGAACTTGCCCAAGATGCTTTAGCTGGATAGAGAGCACTTCACAGAACCATAGAGTCTAAAGGGACCCGAGGGTCATCTAGTCCAACCCGCAGCAATGCAGGTATCACAGCTAAAGCATCCATGACAGATGGTCGCTGGTTTTCCCCAGAAGCACTTGAAATCAAGACAACAGTCTAGATTAAGGGTCAGGACTTTGCAGGACTGGGGCTTCCCTAAGTTTGTTCTGAAGAGGCAAAGCGCTGCCACACAGGTGAGGCTGATTGGTAACTCACTGCACCTGGTGGCAAGAGCCTGGAAGGGATATAAGGTCAGCATTTCCCTTCGGCTTTTTGCCACAGCAACACTCTTTCTGCCTTGCTGTGTTTGACTCCCTGCTTCTTGATCCTTGGACCCTTGACTTCCTGACTCCTTGCTTCTTGATCCTCAGACCCCTGACTTTGTGACTCCTTGTTCCTTGATCCTCAGGCCCCTGACTTCGTGACTCCTTGTTCCTTGATCCTCAGGCCCCTGACTTTGTGACTCCTTGTTCCTTGATCCTCAGACCCCTGACTTCGTGACTCCTTGCTTCTTGATCCTCGGACCCCTGACTTCGTGACTTCTTGTTCCTTGATCCTCAGGCCCCTGACTTCGTGACTCCTTGCTTCTTGATCCTCAGGCCCCTGACTTCGTGACTCCTTGTTCCTTGATCCTCAGGCCCCTGACTTCGTGACTCCTTGTTCCTTGATCCTCGGGCCCCTGACTTCGTGACTCCTTGCTTCTTGATCCTCGGACCCCTGACTTCGTGACTCCTTGTTCCTTGATCCTCAGGCCCCTGACTTCGTGACTCCTTGTTCCTTGATCCTCAGACCCCTGACTTCGTGACTCCTTGCTTCTTGATCCTCGGACCCCTGACTTCGTGACTTCTTGTTCCTTGATCCTCAGGCCCCTGACTTCGTGACTCCTTGTTCCTTGATCCTCAGGCCCCTGACTTCGTGACTCCTTGTTCCTTGATCCTCAGACCCCTGACTTCGTGACTCCTTGCTTCTTGATCCTCGGACCCCTGACTTCGTGACTTCGTGACTCCTTGTTCCTTGATCCTTGGACCCCTGACTTCATGACTTCTTGTTCCTTGGACCCCTGACTTCGTGACTCCTTGTTCCTTGATCCTCAGACCCCTGACTTCGTGATTCCTTGTTCCTTGTTCCTTGATCCTCAGACCCCTGACTTTGTGACTCCTTGTTCCTTGATCCTCGGACTCTTGGCTTCCTGACTCCTGGCTTCTGGACCCCCGTTCCTGCTCCCACCCCACCATCTTGCCCCGGTCCCAACGTCCCCAGCCGGGACTTCGATCGCCTGTGAACCAAACCATGACACCCAGCCCTGAGAGATCGGGGCAGCGTACATGTTTCTCTCTTCCAATTTAATTTCACAACAGCCCTGTGAAGTTGGCTAGGTGCCGAGATGGGGAGGGAGTGGGGTTCTGATGACTGGGAGTTTAGCCTGGGACCAAAGAGCATAAGACTCTTAATTTCAGGGTCATGGGTTCGAACTCTGTGTTGGGTGAAAGATTCCTGCATTTCAGGGGGTTGGACTAGGGTACCTTCCGACTCAACAATTCTATAATCTTCAGCATTGAAATAAAACACACAGCGCTGTTTAGCCATTCAATACCTGGGTGAGCAGGAATATTTTTAATTTCTCCTCAGTGTTAATAAAGGGGGGGGGGAGAAGGACATGTACCTCACCAGGGAGGACATTCAACAAGCAGAAAACCACCACCAAGGAGGCCCTGCCTTGCCTGGAAAAAAACCTTTTGATGGTCCCACACAGAGATATGTGTCTCCATCAGCCTCCGAAGGTCTGCAAACAGGTTTGCCTGCCATCAAATTCGTGATGCTGGATTTTTAAAAGGAGGCAGGTGTTTCCCTATCTCGATTGCTCATGCTTCAAAAATCTCCATAGAGGGTGGGGGAGAGAGCAGAAGATGGGAAGGAAGAATGATTTCTTTTTGAAACCAAACAAAAATGGTTAAGAACTCATTTTGGCTGCTCTTGGGGGAATAGGAATTGTGATGGAAATGTTTGAACGCCGCCATGACAACAGGCCAGAATCAACCCACCCACCCACACACACACACACACACACGGGCCTTTGGTTCAAAACCCAGCAACCGAAACAAAAGTCTCATGTTTCCCACAGCCCCCACACAAACCTGATCACGGAAGATGCTTGAACAGTCTTACGTCAACTGGGCGCCCTCTAAACTATAGCTCCCTCCCTCCCACCCCCACCCCAGGCAGCTGTACTGGCTCTGCCTGGAAAAGGAGGCAAATAACTAAATATTTTTAAGTTTTGAAAGGGATCGAAAACCTTCATTTGTCCTAGCCAATGTTTTGCTCTCAGCTTCATCTTCTAGTTCCTGAGATTTTAACCAGGCGTAGTCTCACACATTTTCAACAAGCCCACCCTGTCTTTGGAATCTTAGGGGCTAGATGCTTGGGTTTTATTTTGTTTTTAGTCCACACTTTTTAACACTTTTTAAAAAAAGCATTTCAAAACTGCTTGATCTTTTAAAACCACCTATGTATACAAAAACAGAGCATAAAAGCAGCATTATAAAAACCAAGGTACAGATTAAACAGTAAAAGGAATATTATAAACACTGATTAGGGCTGGTTTTCAACATTGCAATATGTCACCAACGAAACATTGCAATATGCTGATGTAACGTGATGTCTGAAATAAGGATGGAGCAATGTAGAACCATTGGGTGCTGTGCCGGATTTATGGATAAGCTAAACAAGCTATAGCTTAGGGCCCCACTCTCTTGGGGGCCCAAAAAAAACTTAAAGGAAAAAACACCTGGATGTACATTTCCAAAATATAAGATAAAAAAAAAAAACCTACATACAGCAACAGTGCTTTGTGTTGTGTAGGCTCCTATGATGTAAGCAATGGGCCCCGCCTACTAACCTGCTCCCTAAAATATCACTGGTTTGCTCATTTCTATATATAGGGTGCCTACATTCTGCATGGACTGGTTGCGTGACAACATGTGCAAATGGCTTTAGATACCTATTAAAGGTAAAGGGACCCCTGACCATTGGATCCAGTCATGACCGACTCTGGGGTTGCGGCACTCATCTCGCTTTATTGGCCGAGGGAGCCGGCGTACAGCTTCCGTGCCATGTGGCCAGCATGACTAAGCTGCTTCTGGCAAACCAGAGCAGCGCACGAAAACGCTGTTTACCTTCCCGCCAGAGTGGTACCTATTTATCTACTTGCACTGGCATGCATTCGAATTGCTAGGTTGACAGGAGCTGGGACAGAGTGACGGGAGCTCACCCCGTCACAGGGATTCAAACCGCCGACCTTCCGATCGGCAAGTCCTAGGCTCTGTGGTTTAACCCACAGTGCCACCCGCATCCCTATTAGGTCCACAAATTACCAGATAGCATATATTCAACACAAAAAACAGTGGCAATTTGTTGTTGACAAAGGACAGCTGGACATATAAAGGACCCCAATACCTTCAGTAGCTTAGGGCCTCATCAAACCTAAATCTGGCCTTGGTTGGATGGCTTCACGGGTTTTCCCACATTGTGATTTTTGCACAGCACACAAACACACGTCATGATTCGCGACATATTGCCAGGTCAAAAATTACGAAACTGATATCACTATATGGCCTTCAAACCAGTTTCAGATGATATATTGCTATATCGCCCAGCCGGAGCACAGATAAAAAAGCAGGAATTGAGAAAGAATGCCACAGATCAGGGAAAGCCTGGGCAGAAAGAGATGCTTTTGCTAAGCTGCCTGAGGCGAGCGATGGTTGATGTTTCATGTAGAACAGAGGGGAAGGCAATGCAGGGCAATGGTAGAAAATGGAAATGTTTTGAGTTCACTGCCATGTGATATTTTGGCAAGGATGGTTTTGGCAAGAACTAGAACCTTCAGATTTTGAATTATGGTGCTGGAGGAGACTCTTGAGAGTCCCATGGACTGCAAGAAGATCAAACCTCTCCATTCTTAAAGAAAGCAGCCCTGAGTGCTCACTGGAAGGACAGACCCTGAAGCTGAGGCTCCAATACTTTGGCCACCTCATGAGAAGAGAAGACTCCTTGGAAAAGACCCTGATGTTGGGAAAGATTGAGGGCACAAGGAGAAGGGAGAAGTGGACGACAGAGGACAAGATGGTTGGACAGTGTTCTCGAAGCTACAAACATGAGTCTGACCAAACTGCGGGAGGCAGTGGAAGACAGGAGTGCCTGGCATGCTCTGGTCCATGGGGTCACGAAGAGTCGGACGCGACTAAACGACTAAAAAACAACAACAGACCCTCCAGACACTTTTTATGATTTGGGTTTGTTTGTTTTTACAACACATACAACAGAGCCACCATTTTCAAGACAACTCTTCTCACAAGCCTGGGAAATCTCAATGATACTTTATAATCTGACTGGGGCAGTGGCCCACAGGGCCACAATAAATGTGATAATGTATACACCTGGAAATCCTTGAGTGCACTTCTAATAGGGAAGTTATGGTAACCTGTTGCTTTATGAAACTGATGATTTTGCAAGTTGCCCCCTCCCCAAATTGGGGCAGAAACACAGCTAATGCGCGAATCACAAAGACACAGCTCAAAGCTAGAACATAAGTTGCTACGTGGTGCAAATGGCTACACGTAACACAGGTTCCCAACACGAACACTAACACAATGTAACAGAACACGGTGAGAATCAGAACTGAATCAGCAGAAATTGCCAGTGCTTATTGCGCATGTGTATGGAACATGAAATGAGGTAATGATGTATATGATTGGTGGAATTTGAAATGCGTTTGTTTGAAATGTTATAAATACCACTGCCTGGACCACTGGGTTGCAGTTTTGTGGAATGATCCAACTGTAACCTATTGCTTTGCAATAAACAATGGACTTCTAACTCCTCACATCTCTGAGTTTTATTGGCGTAAACACAGGAGATAAGCCATTTTCTGGCCTGTCCCATTTAGCCAATAAGACTTGACTTTAACACCTGTGCAATTGTACTCATTCTGTGTGCCTATTTTGTGGTGTTGCTTTGATTTCCGCCTGTTATAATTGATTCCCCTGTGATGTATATGTTATAAAATGAAAATTAAACTGGGGAGTGGGGTGCTCTTTAAGTATCAGGACTGACGATTTATCTCACATCAGGCAAAGTGAGGTTTAAGAGCTGTCCGTGAAGTCAGATTTTGCATTTGGTAGGAACTGCTGCCACCCAGTGGAACTGTAAGGACAAGATGCCGCACAAAAAAGACAATTTCGGAACAGACCAAAAATAAGCGGTGTTTTGTAATTTTAAGGGTGTGTCTTTCACGGGGGTTGGACTAGATGATCCTTGGGGTACCCCTTCCAACTCAACCATTCTATGAAAGCGGCTTCTCTGAATCTTGCCACATAATTCTGGGCAGGATGACAACTTCACTTGTGCACATGTCCCTTGTTGTTGGGTAAAAACAAGTAAAGGTGAAGAAGAAGAAGAGGAGGAGGAGGAGGAGGAGGAGGAGTTTGGATTTGATATCTTGCTTTATCACTACCCTAAGGAGTCTCAAAGTGGCTAACATTCTCCTTTCCCTTCCTCCCCCACAACAAACACTCCGTGAGGTGAGTACGGCTGAGAGACTTCAGAGAAGTGTGAATAGCCCAAAGTCAAGGTCAAGGTAAAGGCTCCCTGGATGGTTAAGTCCAGCCAAAAGCGACTCTGGGGTTGTGTCGCTCATCTTCCTTTACTGGACGAGGGAGCCAGCGTTTGTCCACAGGCAGCTTTCCGGGTCATGTGGCCAGCATGACTAAACCGCTTCTGTTGCAATGGGACACTGTGCTGGTAGGCAGATCGCATGGAAATGCTGTTTACCTTCTCACCACAATGGTACCTATTTATCTACTTGCACTGGCGTGCTTTCAAACTGCTAGGTTGGCAGGAGCTGGGACAGAGCAATGGGAGCTCACCCCATTGTGCAGATTCGAACCGCCAACCATCTGAAGTAGATTGGTCTCGACTTACCATACTCCCCGAAGACAAGATGCATGCATTTCCGACCCTCCACAACCCAGGACACCATTTTAATGCCGAACCAAATTAACAGCATCCCTAAAGTGGCGTCCAGGATGAAATTCATCAGGTAGCTGTAATAAAAAAATACAACTGTTTTTTTAGCAGTTCTTATTTTTATCTGAAAGCCACCTTGAGTCCCATTGAGGGGGGAAAGTGGGGTATAGGTAAATACATAAATAAAATAAAAATAAAAATAAATAAATAAAATAAAAACCCACGTGAACACTCCAGAACACACTCAAAACTCCCACCTTCATTTCTGCCCAAGGCTTTAATCAGGGTGGATTTTATTTAAATCAAATTGATTTAAATCAGGATTTACATCACTAGTCAGTAAGACTTGATTTAAATCATTTTATTTATTTTTACAGAAAGACTCATTCTTGCTGGTATCATGTTAATATTGACAACCAGATGAAGGTTTCAATTTTGGCAATAATAGATTTTCAGAGTAGTTTTTACAGTTATATCAAAAATTACTGATTTGGTTAAACTGTTAGAAATACACAGACAGATTAATAATAATAATAATAATAATAATAATAATAATAATAATAATAATAATAATTTTATTTATACCCCGCCCTCTCCAGCCAAGACTGGGCTCAGGGCGGCTAACACCAGGTATATAAACAAATTATGGAATTATTGTGAAGTTTAATAAGTTAACTGTTTATATTTGGACAACTTTTCTGCTATACTTTATTGGAAAGAGAAAAATAACAATTTAAATTTAAATTTAAACAATTTATTTAACTAAAACAATAACATTATAGCATATGCATCCATGTTTGTTAACTGATGCGATTAAACAATTAAAAAAAAACTTAGACTGAGTTTTAGCATACATGAAAAACTTAAAACAAATCCTTATTAATACCTGTCTTTATCAGATAAGTAACTGGCTTGAACTTGTATTAGGGACAGACACTGGTTAAAGCACAAAAGTAGAGTAGCTTGTGGTCAGCGAGTAGGTGATGAAGACCACCCTGCGATAAAGATATTCTGCTGATGGATCAATAAAATTATCTAAGGGGGCTCGTGACCATATTTGTACAATGATTAGCAGGCGAAATGGGATGATATTATGTTAATAAAACAAACAAGACATGCCGTGGTTTCTGTATCTCGGTGTGCCTGTTCTGTACTCAGGTTCATAGCTGTCAACCGTCCCTTATTTGGCGGGAAAGTCCCTTATCCCAGTGCTGTGTCCCGCTGCTGTCCCTTATTGATGATGTCCCTTAAATTTCCCGGGTTTCAAAGGAAGCAGCTCCTCTCCCTCCCTCCCTGCCGGCCAGGGAGGAGGGAGGCTCCAACTGTGTTGCTTGGCTGTGTTGCTCACCCAATAAGGAGTCTAAGAACGACTGGGGGGTGGAGCTTGCATGCCTTGTGCCGATCAAATCGGCCGCGTTGCCTGGGGACTCGCCTTTGCTCAGCACTTCCCAGCGGAGAGGTGACGGTGGTTTCCCTTGCTGCATCCCCTTTGCCGGGTTGCTGTGCTGTGGGAACCACCGCTTTGTTTGGCTGCTGGCTGGGCTTTCTACCTTTGGCTCGGAGGGGCTCAGAGGTTGAATATACCTGTGCTGGGAAAATCCCTTATTTTGGCTGCTGATCCCTTCTTTTCGAGGCTGCTGGTCCCTTATTTTCAAATCTGTAAGTTGACAGCTATGCTCAGGTTACCAGCTCGCAAGCGTATTTGATAAAGCTTTCCTATTTCACCAAACTTGTTCAAGATCATTTCATTAAGGATCCAGAAGACCTTAAGTCTTGATGGACCATTTTTCATATATAGCACCTTGCAGCTGGGGCAAGACCTCCTGGGAAGAGCTATGGTGATCCACTAGGCCTGGGCTGTTTCGTTGGAGAGTTAACTTCACAGACGACAGGGTGCTTTATTGCTGACCTGAGCCTGACTCTAGCCCCTGAAGCCCACCCAGGTTCCTTCGCATGCAAAGCCAAACTCACAGAGAGCAGGGGTCTTCTTCAGTCAGGTCAGACAGGAAGACGTTGGCAAAGTGGATGAAAAGGGCGCCTATGGCCTGCTTCGACGTATCGTAAAACCTTGAAAGAGTTTGGAATGCATTGTTATTATATATTGAACTTTCTAAGTCGCTCTCTACACAACAAAGCCGCTGAGTGACTTACAACATACTGTAATACAGAGATTTTTTTTCAATTACTTTTTTTTTTAAAGGAAAAACAAAGTGATCTCACCATATTCTCCAGGGTCGCCTCTCTCCTTTTGGTTCCTTAAATCGTTTTACTGTAAAGAAAGACAAACATTTCAATGGCTGTAGAAAGGGCAAGGGGGCGGTTCTGTAGAAGAAGAAGAAGAAGAAGAAGAAGAAGAAGAATGACTTATTATTTATACCTCGCCCATCTGAATGGGTTTCCCCAGGCACTCTGGGTGGCTTTCAGCAAAATATTAAAACACAATAATTCATCAAATGTTAAAAGCTTCCCTAAACAGGGCTGCCTTCAGATGTCTTCTAAAAGCCAGGTAGTTGTTTATTTCTTTGACATCTGGTGGGAGGGCATTCCACAGGGCAGGCGCCACCACCGAGAAGGCCCTCTGCCTGGTTCCCTGTAACTTGGCTTCTCGCAGTGAGGGAACCGCCAGAAGGCCCTCGGAGCTGGACCTCAGTGTCCGGGCTGAACGATGGGGGTGGAGACGCTCCTTCAGGTATACTGGGCCGAGGCTCTTTAGGGCTTTAAAGGTCAGCACCAACACTTTGAATTGTGCTCGGAAACATACTGGGAGCCAATGTAGATATTTCAGGACCTGTGTTATGTGGTCTCGGCAGTCGCTCCCAGTTACCAGTCTAGCTGCCACATTCTGGATTAGTTGTAGTTTCTGGGTCAACTTCAAAGGTAGCTCCACGTAGAGCGCATTGAAGTAGTCCAAGCGGGAGATAACTAGAGTATGCACCACTTTGGTGAGACAGTGCGCAGGCAGGTAGGGTCTCATCCTGCGTACCAGATGGAGCTGGCAGACAGCTGCCCTGGACACAGGATTGACCTGTGCCTCCATGGACAGCTGTGAGTCCAAAATGACTCCCAGGCTGCGCACTTGGTCCTTCAGGGGCACAGTTATCCCATTCAGGACCAGGGAGTCTGGCTGACCACCACTGCTGGGCCACTGGTCTAATCCAACAGGGTCTTATGTTCTTAGTGTCAGCCAAAAGGACAGTAAACAAAGATTCAGTGATAGGTCAATATTTGCTTCAGGGACTTCTGGCCTCAAGGATCACATCCATAAAGGACAAATTGGCTCTCCATCACAGCCTTTATTGTTCCTTCTGGTCCAAAACTGAGCTGGTTTTTCACCTTTAAAACTTGAATGCTCCCTTGGTTGTTTACCATGCAGATGATCAAGGGACAGAGGAGGCATCGGGAAAGGTTTTAAAAAAACACACCCAAAAAACCCCAAGCGCTGCATTAATTTCTAGGGGGACACATACCAGAGGCAAAAACAGGTGAAGGTATTAATGAAAACTACCACCAACAGGGCCTCTCCAGCTCACCATAAGGCCCAAGATGGTTAACCCTGGGGAAATCGCTTGACCTCCCTGTAGTTAAAACCTGCTGCCACTTCTGCCTTCAGTGGGAAACATGAACGGATTGTGTCCCTTCTGCTCTTTGATATACTTTGAATGGTTTGGAAATAGCTGCCAACATAGACTGAGGTAGCTATAAAGGGTATAAATAAGTTAAACACTTGCAGAAACCTTTGTTGGTCTCTGATGAATGGTCAAATACATTCCTGCTGCAAACAGCTTGGTTGTTGGGAGGTGAAGTTATTTTGATTTTTTTAAAAAACATTATTGGAAATTTTATTTACAACATAACATAAACCCCCCACCCCCCAATACAGAAATCCACCCTCATTAAACATGAACATAACATACAATGAGCATAACATACAACAATACAAACAACCAAATAAAAGACTTCCTTTATCCTGTATCTGGCCTCTTTATTTACTTCTTACAAGCTGTTTCCTTTATGAATAATTATTAAGATTTTTCTAATAACTTAAATATCCACAAAGTCTCCTGCAGACATTGATCGAAACAAGTCCAGGTATGTATTTTAGGGCACTGATTTGTGAAGTATTCTCTGTGTTTTCCCCATGCTTTTTGAAACTCTTGTCTAGTGTGATCTCTAATTGCCTCTCTTAATCTAGCCAGTTCAATATGCTCTAACAGTTTGTCTTGCTATTCCTTTTTTTTTTTTTGGCACAGTTTCTTTTTTCCAGTTTTTAGCAATTAGGATCCTTGCCGCTCCTGTGGAATAGAGGAATATTTTCTGATCTTCTCTTACTATACCTGTGTCCGTTATGCCTAGTAGAAAAGCTTCTGTATTTCTCATAAAGTTATACTTAAATTTTATTTCATAAAGTTATACTTAAACATTTTTTTAAGCTCATCATATACTGTGTTCCAGAAGCTTTTGATTTTTTCACAGGTCCACCAAACGTGTATAAGTGTCCCCTCTGTTTTACCACAAGGAGGTGTAGTTATTTTGAAAGCGGCTTCCTTCTCTCAGGGTGTGGCCCACCCTGGTCCTGCGATGTCTGCGATCTGTATTTAGTCCCTCAACACACACCTCTTCCTTCCTTCCTTCCTTCCTCCTCTTCACTTGTCTCAGCTATGCTTATTCTTGGCAAACCTCTAGCTTCAATGGAGTTGCACCCAAGTAGTAGGGCTGGGCAATATATCGATGTATTGTCCTTATCGTCATCTTGATGTCATACTTATTGACCTGGCAATATATCACAAATCGTGATATGGGTGTGTTTGTGTAGTATGCAAAAATCACAATGTGGGAAATGCCTCTACACAGCTCCATCCTTATTTCAGACATGGCAATATTTAAAATTTGAAATATCTGAAATACTTTATTGTCACTTGTACAACTTGTATACAGTGAGATTACACGTGCAACCCCCACTCAGCTCTCTCAGTCTTAATTCCCCTTGTTTACTCATACTCACACACCAAAACTGAAAGTCAGTTGCCCTGTTGTTATCTTTTCATTCAGCAGCCTAATAGCCCACGGACAGAAGCTGTTCTTTACCCTGTTGGTGCGACTAATCCTGCTTCTATATCTTCTGCCCAAGGGCAGGAGACCAAGGAAGTGCCGGCCAGGGTGTGAATCATCCCTGAGAATTTTCCTCACTCTCCTGAGGCAACGTTCTTCCATGATGTCATCCAGCAGATTCATGGGACAGCCCATAATATTTTGTGCTGTATTCACCACCCTCTGTAGGCACTTCCTATCAGTTGATGTCAAACCAGCGTACCACACCGTGATGCAGTATGAAAGGACACTTTCTATTGTCGACCGGTAGAAGGAGATCATCAAATGTTGATTGACATCATTCTTTTGCAACACTCTGAGGAGATAGAGTCTCTGTTGGGCTTTCTTAACCACCTGGGTTGTATTTATTTGTATTTATCAGTATATCGCAGTGTTGAAAACCAGATATCGTCCAGCCCTACTGAGTACAGATCCTTTGGCATGATGCGGTGCCTCTCTCATCATGAGTTAGACCAGCCCCGCATGTCTGGCATATGTGTGCACATGCAAGAGGTTGTATGAATGTGTTGTATGCATGAAAGTGTTGACTGTGTCAAAGATAGCAAAAAGTGCTGTGTGTCTGATGTACGTGTGACAATACAATACGATAATCTTTATTCTCATTGTCCCATACAGAACAATGAAATTGTAAAATCTACATAAGGCATTCAAAAAACAAGCCTACTATCCCAGCCATCCCAACCACAAAAAACTCTGATACCCCATTTTTAAATACAATATACTCCCATGGAGACTACCTTACACTGCATTTAAAACCCAAATCGCATTTGGATAGAAACTGTTTCTCAGGCAGTTAGTCCTAGTCTTTATAACCCTGTACCTTCTTCCAGAAGGCAGAAGCTGAAAGAGATCATTTCCGGGGTGCGCACTATCCTGTGCTATCTCTGCAGCTTTCTTATGGCACCTGGAAGCATAGATTTGATCCAAGGTGGGAAGAGTGCACCCAATTATTCTCTCCACAGTCTTTACAACTTTGGACAGCATTGGTTTTTCCCTGACAGTGCAGCTCCCAAACTACACACACAGACCATAAGTTAATACACTCTCAACAGTACAATGCCATCAACAGGTCCTTTGAGAGATTGTTGTTCCAGAGGATTGCCCATAGGGGAAGAACAGATTTTCCCTCAGATTCTTCTTATGCAGGGATTCTTTGGGTCTTATTGCGATTGCACTGGCTTTTGGTTCCTTTTAACTCCCTCCCATAGGACTAAATGGGAACCCATTCAGTTTTATGGCAGAAGCCACAGGAAGCTGGTTTCACTAAGCAGCATTCTGCTAGCAAACCAGGGTGAGGAAGTTTGATCAGCCTGGAAGCGATGAACCTGGTTCTTAGCTAGCCAGGAGATCTGAGGATAACATACACACAGACACAGATCTTCTCTTACTGGAAAATGACACAAAATACAGTTGTTGAGGGTGATAAGATGACAACTTTGAAAGGAGGAGAGTTAATGATGTGCACCCTTGTTGAGCAGGTCTTGTCAGGCCTCATTAGATTTAAGAGAGTTATCAGAGACGGTGTAATTATCACAGGCAGTAAAACGGCTGCATTAAAAGATAAAAGGGAGTATGAGAGAGAAATAATTAACTGCTTAATAGGGCATTAATTCAGAGATGGCTCTGCACTGGAGAGCGCCAGCCAAGATTATGGGAGCTTAAGGGGGCCATGGGATCCATTTCATTTTGCCTGACCTAAAAAGTTATGGGGGGGGGGCGTCGTCAGATGCACATCAAAGCAATTCTGGGATGCCGCTGTGTAATCAGCATCTTCAACGGAGGGCAGAGTGAGGACAACACACACACTTGAAATTTGATGGTTTCAGATGACAAGTGGTATTTCTTGTATATGTTTGAGAGGGTTCTGAAAAACTTAAATCAGGATGTTGCTGGACGACAACTCTAATCATCTTTGAAGGTATTAATTGTTGTTATTATTATTTTCCTTGCAGGTTCTTGTAGGAACAGAAGAAGCATCCTTATACCAGGTCCAATCCTTAGTTCTGCCCTGCACTCCTTTCAGAGGAATGGCAGAATGATGGTTTCCTTGCAAAGTTTTAAAAAGCCTTTAGTTTTATTTAGCCTTATTCTATGGGCCACTCCAACTGGGCTTAGTTTTTCCTTGTTTTGGGGGGACATGATGGGTGCATACTGTAACATATCACTGCTGCAATTAAAAGACATTTGTGATTAGTTTATACCAGACTCTCCACTCATCATTCTGCTTTGTTAGATGTTCTGCAATGTTTCCTCAATATTTCCTCTGTTGGCTGTTCTGCAACGGTTTCTGCATTATTTCTGTATGGAGCGGCACTCTTGCACAACAAAAGCAGGACCAAAAAACCCCCTCTAGTCAGAACATTTGTGGCATGAAAGGTCACAGGATTTTAGCAGGAAATGACAGGACGCACACTTATTACGAAGAAAGCAGTGCTACCGCCTTGGAAAGTCTACAGGTATGAATGGGATTAAAAGCAGTATCGTAGATCACTGCCACATAACATTACGAGCACAAATCATGATGAATGTTCAATAAAAAGGACATCTGGAGAGGCCGTATGTGTACTTTCCTATTCTCCCTGGGACCCAGTGTCCTTCTGTGAACCATTTAAATTCATTTCAGTCACAACTCTGAGACGGCGGCACTTTGTTTCTGCTTCAGCTTCACCCAACGAGGTGAAATTTCAAACCCAAATCTTCAAGTCTGCGTAGAACAGGACTGTTCACTCTGCAGTGCCTACTTAGTCCATTAACACTAAGCTGCAGTTTAACAAATTAACTACAAGTTGTCCCACTGATGATAAAGCAAACCATGACTTCTTTTTCCAAAGTTTGGTTTGGTCTTCCAATGCTCTTGCCTCTTGTCTCTGTGGCTTGGTGAACATCTGGGGTGGGGTGGCCAAACAAATTGTGTTTAAGGCAGGGAGCTAGATCTACAAATGATACTACACAGTGTTAGAAACTTAGATATACAAGGTAGGTACCAAACAGCTCCTTAAACCAAGGGTGAAGTTGACAAAATGGAAAATCTTGGGCAAGATGGCTCTACAGTCTTTTTTTCTCAAATGATGCACTGAAAGTGACTGATTCTCAATTAAATACTCCAATACTTTGGCCACCTCATGAGAAGAGAAGACTCCCTGGAAAAGACCCTGATGTTGGGAAAGATGGAGGGCACAAGGAGAAGGGGATGACAGAGGACGAGATGGTTGGACAGTGTTCTCGAAGCTACCAGCATGAGTTTGACCAAACTGCAGGAGGCAGTGGAAGACAGGAGTGCTTTGTGTACTCTGGTCCATGGGGTCACGAAGAGTCGGACACGACTAAACAACTAAACAACAACATAATATGTTTGTTTAATGTTCTGGTTTGTGTTTGTAAGTATTGCATTTATCAATAAAAGTTAAAAAAATAATAATACAACAGCACTCTCCTCTTTCCAGCAACTGGTACTCAGAAGCACTTAATGCCTCTGACTGCGGAATGAACGAAAGGAAAACACATGCAAGATTTGGATTTCTGCGCTTATCCACATCTACGGCTCAAAAGAGAGCCCTCCGTCAGGGACATATGCAGACACAGGACTTGCCCGCAGGGCCCTGGCCCACTCAGCCGATGAGCTAGCCCCCTCCCCTCTTTGCATTCTTAGCTTCACCAACGCTGCTCATCCAGATGGCTGAGTTTTGTAGAACAATGCAAGGCAACAGACTCAGCAGCTGCGTGGCAGAGTCCCAGGAGCAACACATGGCAAGACAAACAGCTAGGGTGGACCTGGTGCATTTGGCAAAAGAGCACCTCGCAAAGCAAGGAAAAACCCGGGGGGCTGGGGGGGGGAGAAACATTTAGGATGCTTAGATAATAAGCAAAGTTTACAATCCAGGTTTAGGATGCATACATGCCCTAGCTGTGAGAGCAACTTATCTCCTCACTTTTGTCCCCTTAAAACAGCAACAGCTCTTGCTACTTACAAGTCCAAGCCTTAAACAGAAGCTGAGTTTCTAGGCCTCTTGACAGACCTGAATATGTGATACCTCCAGAAGATTCCACCATGGCCCTCAGTTATTAAAACAGAAGCGCAAGAGAGTAACTTTCATGTCTGGGGAGAAGTTGGGACTGGCCCAAGAGATGTCATTACATGCTAAGGTTACCCTTTAGAAGGCCAGGGGTACATAAACCATTTGGAGATTTCTCTTTTTCTGATAAGTGACTAATAAAGTCACATAAATTAATAATAATAACAACGTCAGGCCAGAGCCCATTAGGACAAAATTAAGGCACCCTAATATTCAGTCAGACTAAGATGCAACATCAAAATTCCAGCCCATCAGTCCTTCATCAGTCTAACCTCAACTCCTCAACCAGGCAGGCCAAATCGATCTGGAATACTGTGTCCAGTTCTGGGCACCACAATTTAAGAAGGATATTGACAAGCTGGAAGGTGTTCAGAGGAAGGCAACCAAGATGGTCAAGGGTCTTGAAAGCAAGACTTAAGAGGAACGGTTGAGGGAACTCAGTATGTTTAGACTGGATAAGAGGAAACATGAGAGGAGATATGAGAGCCATCTTCAAATATCTCAAGGGCTGTCACATGGAAGATGGAGCCAGCTTGTTTTCTCCTGCTCTGGAGGGTAGGACTCGAACCAATGGCTTCAAGTTACAAGAAAGGAGATTCCGACTCAACATCAAGAAGGGTTTTCTGACAGTAAGAGTCATTCAAGAGTGGAACCGTCTCTCTTGAGAGGTGGTGGATTCTCTTTCCTTGAACCTTTTGGGTAGCCATCTGCCATGGATGCTTTAGTTGAGATTCCGGAATCGCAGGGGGTTGGACTAGATGATCCTCAGGGTCCCTTTCAAATCTACAATTCTATGATTCTAGCTTTTCTAAATACTTGCATAAATACACACTGCTTTTTGTTCAGGAGTACCATCACCTTTTTTTGAGGCAACGGCAAATCATTTTGTGTTGCCACCGACAACACTCCGATCAAGAAAGGAATTACCAGCACTTTTCTTTGAAAATCCCACTGACTGCTAGATTAACTAAGAGCACTTTTTTGATTGATTGTAAGGTTTTTAATGATTTCATCAGACTGATATTTAGCAGGGTAGGGAACCTCGGACTAAATATTTTAGTCCGAGGTGCAAGATGGCCGGAGGATGGAGCAGCAGGCAGGTGGATTGCAAAGAGTCACTCTGAGGAGGGATAAAGGATGGGGGGGCCAAGAGAAGGCCACTTCAAGGAAGGTAGGTTGAATGGCCAGGTGTTGGAGGTGCTTCTCAAGCATATGGGATTTCGGTACATCCGACTTTTGCCTTTTGCTGCATCTTCTCCACCGAAAGTGTCCTTTCGCAAGGATCCACAGAGCCTTGCTGTTGGGAGACTGGGATTCTGGCAACATTCAATAACTCAGCTGCTGTCCCTGAACAAACTAACTACCTTTGCAGGATAAAGGTAAAGGGACCCCTGACCATTAGGTCCAGTCATGACTGACTCTGGGGTTGCGGTGCTCATCTCGCTTTATTGGCCGAGGGAGCCGGCGTACAGCTTCCGGGTCATGTGGCCAGCAGGACTAAGCCGCTTCTGGCAAACCAGAGCAGCGCACGGAAACGCCGTTTACCTTCCCGTCGGAGTGGTACCTATTTATCTACTTGCGCTGGTGTGCTTTCAAACTGCTAGGTTGGCAGGAGCAGGGACCGAGTAGCAGGAGCTCACCCCGTCGCAGGGATTCGAACCGCCAACCTTCTGATCGGCAAGTCCTAGGCTCTGTGGTTTAACCCACAGCGCCACCTGTGTCCCACCTTTGCAGGATAGGTGAGGGGGAAAGCAGAAGAAAAAGAAGGGAAGAAGAACAGAAAAAAAGAAAAAAAACAGAGAGAAGAAAGAGGAAAAAAAGAGAGGGAAAGGAACAAACAAATAAAAACTAGAGTTTTTGTATCAGCATTGTGAGGATAGGTTTTTCATTTGTCTGTTTGCTTGTTTCCGAACATATACTAAGCAAAAGAATGAAAGATCATTACTCGCCTTCTTTCTCCCAGATTCTCTCCTCCGCCACCCTAAACCTCACAATATCTATGATACCAGTGTCTCACACTAAATGCAACTGACCCGTAGAAAGGACTCTACGAATTGAAAACAGAGACGTTGCAGGTACCCTTGTTAACTACGGAAATCCTTTAATAAAAACAAATTAAAATAAAAGGTGGAGAACAGAGAGGGTGGAGAATAGAGGAACAGAAAAGGAGGAGAGAAGAGAAAAGGGAGAATGAAGAAGGGGGGGGAGGAAAAGACAGAATCGTAGAACGGTAGAATTGGAGGGGAACATCTAGTCCAGCCCCGCGCAAAGCAGGAACCTTTCTGCCCAGCGAGGGATTCGAACCCAGGACACTGGGTCTTTTGCAGGAAAAGAGGGGAGGAAAAGGTAAAAGGATAAAGGGTCAGAAGGAGGTGTAAGGCAGGCAGGCAAGGACTCCACTTACGCATGAGGGTGCTGAAGGCCACCACGGCCAGCAGCGCCTGAACCAGCACCCCGAAGCGGTCCAGCAGCGCCCCGTTGTCGCAGCCGTGCGGGCGACTCTTCGACTGGGTGCCGTTGGCGCCCGGCAGTCGCTCGGGCAGCGGCGGAGAGAGCAGCGGGCTCGCGGGCGCGGCAGGGCGCAGCAAGAGCGCCATCCTGGCCGGCGGAGCCTCCCCGACGAGGCGAGCGCAACGCCGCGCGTCCGCCTTCCTCCGCCCCGAACAAAGGCTGGCGCTGCCGCGGGCTCAAACGGGGAGAGAGGCGGCTCCTGTAGCTGCTTCTCCCGGGAAGGGGCCGGGCGCCAGGGGGCAGCGCCCCCGCGGGGGAAAGGAACCGTCGAAGGGGGAGAGCGAGGGGTCAGCGGAGACCCTTAGACGCCGAGGGGTGGGGTGCTAAGACCATCTGGGCCCCTAAGACCAGGCAAAGGTGAATCCTGGCCCTCCAGCTGTTTGGGACTACAATTCCCATCATTCCTAGCTAGCAGGACCGATGATCAGGGATGATGGAAATTGTAGTCCCAAACATCTGGAGGGCCGGGATTTGCCTATGGCTGCCTAAGATCTTACTCCAGCGGTTCTCAACCTGTGGGTCCCCAGATGTTGTTGAACTACAACTCCCATCACCCCTAGCTAGCAAGGCCAGAGCTCAGGGATGATGGGAGTTGTAGTCCAACAACATCTGGGGACCCACAGGTTGAGAACCGCTGCCTTACTCCTTTAGCTGACAGCTTGGGCTTTACCCTCCTCTCCCAGCCTCTCCCTCCATCCCCGGAGAGCAAAGCAGGGCTGGGAACGTGGCCCATCCCATCAATAAAATCAAATGGGGACAATAAATGGGCAGGGAAGACTTATGGGTGTTTTTTAATTTTAAAAAAGTTGCTATAGGAACGCAGGAAAGGCCTGCCTTATAAGGAGGCAGACCACTAGTCTGTATATTGTCCCCCTGCTTATTTAACTTATATGCAGAATTCATCATGCGAAAGGCTGGGCTGGATGAATCCCAAACCGGAATTAAGATTGCCGGAAGAAATATCAACAACCTCAGATATGCAGATGACACAACCTTGATGGCAGAAAGTGAGGAGGAATTAAGGAACCTCTTAATGAGGGTGAAAGAGGAGAGTGCAAAATATGGTCTGAAGCTCAACATTAAAAAAACTAAGCTCATGGCCACTGGGCCCATCACCTCCTGGCAAATAGAAGGGGAAGAAATGGAGGCAGTGAGAGATTTTACTTTCTTGGGCTCCATGATCACGGCAGATGGTGACAGCAGCCACGGAATTAAAAGATGCCTGCTTATTGGAAGAAAAGCAATCACAAACCTAGACAGCATCTTAAAAAGCAGAGACATCACCTTGCCAACAAAGGTCTGTATAGTTCACGCTATGGTTTTCCCAGTAGTGATGTATGGAAGTGAGAGCTGGACCATAAAGAAGGCCGATCGCCAAAGAATGGATGCTTTTGAATTCTGGTGCTGGAGGAGACTCTTGAGAGTCCCATGAACTGCTAGAAGATCAAACCTATGGATTCTGAAGGAAATCAGCCCTGAGTGCTCACTGGAAGGACAGATCCTGAAGCTGAGGCTCCAATACTTTGGCCACCTCATGAGAAGAGAAGACTCCCTGGAAAAGACCCTGATGTTGGGAAAGATGGAGGACGCAAGGAGAAGGGGACGACAGAGGACCAGATGGTTGGACAGTGTTCTCAAAGCTACCAACATGAGTTTGACCAAACTGCGGGAGGCAGTGGAAGACAGAAGTGCCTGGCGTGCTCTGGTCCAGGGGGTCACGAAGAGTCGGGCATGACTAACCGACTAAACAACAGCAAATAGCGAGGCAGACCACTAGTCCATAGGCGTAGCCAGGATTTGGGGGGGGGGGCGGTGAGGCTTTTGTTAGGGTGGTGCAGACAGATGACAACAACAATCCACTTAGAAGTCGATTTGGCATGTAAGTGGTATATGAATTTAATAATAGCAATAATCATTCAATTGAGGATCATGAGGACTGGAATCTTACTTGATATTTAAGTGAAGGGACTGTAGCTCAGTAATAGAGCACATGCTTTGTGTGCACAAGGACGCAGGTTCAACCCACAGCCTCTCCAGTTTGGCCTGGGAATATCCCCTGCCTGAAACCCTAAGCGGCTGGTGCCGCTCAGTATACAGAATTCTGAGCTAAAAGGACCATTAGTCTGACTCTTTATAAGGTAGCTTCCTATTCTCCTAATCAGAGAAATGGCTTTTATGATATGAAAATTTGCAGGACTTCAAGCAGGAAGTTACAGGATGTGTGCCAATTGGAAATCAAGCAGTACAGTGGTACCTCGGGTTACAGACGCTTCAGGTTACAGACTCCGCTAACCCAGAAATAGTACCTTGGGTTAAGAACTTTGCTTCAGGATGAGAACAGAAATCCTGCTTTTAAAGAAATAAACAAAAGATAAAAACTCTAAAAAGGAAGAAGCTGGTTAAGGATGTAAAATTGGAGGGGTGCCCCCTAAATTTGGTTTTCTACTATAAACCTTCCCATTCTTTTTCCTGCACTCCTGCAGCAACAGCTTTTAGGATGCCCTTGTCTCTAAGCCATAGACGTCTTCTTGCTTTACACAGTGACAGAAGTTTCCTTTTGGTCTCTCGACAGATCCATCATGCCTTAACTCCAAACAGACGTCTGGCTTACATTCTCACCGGTTCACGTGTCAAAACAATCCCATCTCAGCCCGTGAAATACAGGATTTCCTTTGCTGAAGGAGAAATATCGTTCTGGGGACCTGTTGGCCACTTGGACCTTTGCCAGAGAGTTAGTGTGACGCGGCAGCTAAAAAAGCCAATGCAATTCTGGGCTGCATCAATAGGAGTATAGCATCTAGATCAAGGGAAGTAATAGTGCCACTGTATTCTGCTCTGGTCAGACCTCACCTGGAGTACTGTGTCCAGTTCTGGGCACCACAGTTCAAGAAGGACACTGACAAACTGGAACGTGTCCAGAGGAGGGCAACCAAAATGGTCAAAGGCCTGGAAATGATGCCTTATGAGGAACGGCTAAGGGAGCTGGGCATGTTTAGCCTGCAGAAGAGGAGGTTAAGGGGTGATATGATAGCCATGTTCAAATATATAAAAGAATGTCACATAGAGGAGGGAGAAAGGTTGTTTTCTGCTGCTCCAGAGAAGCGGACACGGAGCAATGGATCCAAACTACAAGAAAGAAGATTCCACCTAAACCTTAGGAAGAACTTCCTGACAGTAAGAGCTGTTTGACAGTGGAATTTGCTGCCAAGGAGTGTGGTGGAGTCTCCTTCTTTGGAGGTCTTTAAGCAGAGGCTTGACAACCATATGTCAGGAGTGCTCTGATGGTGTTTCCTGCTTGGCAGGGGGTTGGACTCGATGGCCCTTGTGGTCTCTTCCAACTCTATGATTCTATGATTCTAAAAGCTATTTCCCTCTCATCTTAACACTGACGTTTCTTGGCAGTAGCGGCGGCACAGGTATTTGGGTTTGGGCTGAGCGGATGCTAAGCCGGTTTCTGTGCAGACTCACACACAGTTTTTCTCCAGCCTGCATTCAGGCAAGCAAGGTGCATTGCCAGACTTCAAGGCAAAAACACTCAGGCAGGGCCAGTGCATGCTGGGCAGAGTCTGAGGGCCGGACAGAGTGACTTAGAGGGCCACATCCAGGCCTGCGGTTCCCCACCCCCCTGCAGGGTTGTTGTGAGGAATCCTAGAGCTGTAGAGTCAAGCAGAGATCTTTTTTGTGTGAAATATTTTTATTTTATTTTACAACTATAAAATTATAAAAAATATAACATACTCCCACTATTAAAAGGGACACGGGTGGCTCTGTGGTCTAAACCACAGAGCCTAGGACTTGCCAATCAGAAGGTTGGCGGTTCGAATCCCCACGACGGTGTAAGCTCCCGTTGCTCGGTCCCTGCTCCTGCCCACCTAGCAGTTCAAAAGTACGTCAAAGTGCAAGTAGATAAATAGGTACCACTCCGGCGGGAAGGTAAATAGCATTTCTGTGCACTGCTCTGGTTTGCCAGAAGCGGCTTAGTCATGCTGGCCACATGACCCGGAAGCTGTACGCCGGTTCCCTCAGCCAATAAAGCGAGATGAGCGCCGCAACCCCAGAGTCAGCCATGACTGGACCTAATGGTCAGGGGTCCCTTTACCTTTACTATTAAAAGATTCCTCTGAATTTCCCCTCCATAGGTCCCGTCATCAAACCTTCTCTACTGCATCTTTTTCAATAATCCATCTTTTATACAACTCCATTATCTCCATAGTTCTTACTACATTACAAGTGTCATTGCAATCCTGCTAGTGTTTCCATGTGCTTACAATGGTCTCCAAGATAACTTATACTTTCCCCCCATTCTTTGTTGAAGTTTTGGTCTTCTTGGTTCCTGAGCTTTCCGGTCAATTTTGCCATTTCGGCATAGTCCAACAGTTTAATTTGCCATTCCACTCTGGTAGGGACTTTATCTCATTGCGAGAAGCAAAGCTACAGGCAACCAGGCAGAGGGCCTTCTCAGTAGTGGCACCAGGCCTGTGGAACACCCTCCCACCAGATATCAAAGAAATAAACAACTACCTGACACTGAGAAGACATCTGAAGGCAGCCCTGTTCAGGGAAGTTTTTAATGTGTGACATTTTAATGTATTTTTAATCTTTGTTGGAAGCCGTCCAGAGTGGCTGGGGAAACCCAGCCAGATGGGCGGGGTACAAATAAATAATAATAATAATAATAATGATAATGATAATGATAATAATTATTATTATTATTATTATTATTATTATTATTATTATCTTCCAGGCAAGGATCTTTTTGCCCAGTGTTGGACTCGAACCCACAGCCCTGGGATTCAGAGTCTCATGCTCTACCAACTGAGCTATTGGGATGGAGAAGAACCATGAACGCCGCCTAGAGCTCTTGGAGGGGAGGTGGGGTATAAATGTAGAGAGAGGAAGAATAAACCAAGAACAACTGATGGAATCCATAAAGGAAAAATATATGAAGTGCCCAGTCGCTCGGCTGCTATCTAGGTTGCTTAGGAACCAGCAATGCAACTCAGTTGAGAGGCAGTGTGAACTAACAATAGGAAGCCCACTCCTCACCCTTCTGTTCAAGCCTACGGAATGAAATATTCCCAATGCCATAGCAATAGCAGTGAGGGACGTTTGCGGTCCAAACCCCAAGGCTTACTGTAAGGATGAGCAAAACGGCAAGAAAATAGCTCAGTCGGTGGAGCACGAGACTCCTGACCTCAGGGTCGTGTGGGTTCGAGCCCCCATCTTGGTCAAAAAGATTCCTGCATTGCGGGGCTTTGGACTAGATGACCCTTAGGATCCTTTCCAATTCTTTGATTCTGGGACCAGCTGGTCTCCTGAAACTTCTGAGGCTGCCCGTTTCCCGAGACAAGGTGTGCATGCCCTTAGCTTGCCTTCAAACATCCTGCAGAATCGCTGGTGGTGGTGCTGAACTAGCCTGGGCAGAAGGGGCTCTCGATGGGTAAGAGCAAGGGTAGGCAACCTGAGGCCAGGGGCCAGATCCGGCCCAATCGCCTTCTCAAACCGGCCCATGGACGGTCCAGGAATCAGCGTGTTTTTACATGGGCAGAATGTGTGCTTTTATTTAAAATGCATCTCTGGGGTATTTGTGGGGCATAGGAAGTCGTTCATTTTTTTCTTCAAAATATAGTCCGGCCCCCCACAAGGTCTGAGGGACACGGACTGGCCCACGGCTGAAAAAGGTTGCTGACTCCTGGGTAAGAGGAACCCCTGGGCTGAATTTCATGGGTCACCATCCTGCCCTTGCTATGTTGGTGCAATGTGAACAATGGGTTAAATTACGCAATACTTGGTCTTGTGACCTCTACATCTGGAGGCTCTGAGATATGGGTGAGGGAGGGCAGGTGGCGTAAGCATGGCCCCCGCTTAGCTCTGGTTGCAAGAGCTGGCCTGGCCTGGCCGGCTCCATTCATCTTCTGTGGCCCACCCCTGCCTGGCAAGAATCTGCACTGCCCCGGGCACCAGCAAACGCTGCTACGCCACTGAAAGAGAGGTGTCAGGGAAATGATATATAATGAGTTGAAAAAGGTATTTAAGTATACCTTTACTAAGAAACCAGAGGCCTTCCTTCTGGGTATTGTCGGCCAGAAGGTGCTAAAGAAGGACCGAACATTCTTTATGTATGCAACAACGGCAGCAAGGATACTCGTCGCTAAGAGTTGGAAAACTCAAGATCTACCCACACTGGAAGAGTGGCAGATGCAGCTGATGGACTATATGCAACTGGCAGAGATGACTGGCAGAATCCGAGACCTGGGAGAAGAGAGGATTGAAGAAGACTGGAAGAAATTTAAGATTTATTTACAAAAATATTGTAATTTGGTTGAATGTTAAGAAGGATGCTAGATCACAAATAATTGTCCACCACTGAATTAGACCTGAATTCGACGATAAGTGAGATTAAGGAAAATATAAATCTTTTGGAGAACTGCTAGATCCTATTTAAATGAGCGGATATAAGATTGTAAACAAAATGGTAATTTGCTTGGAAAAAAAATTTTTTAACGATGTAAGTGGGAGCGGGAGACGTGAGGGAGTCCAAAGAAGTGACGAAATTATGTTATGATATAAGTAATGTTGTTTATTATTTATGCATTTGTATTCAAAAACTTTAATAAATATTTATTTAAAAAAAATGAAAGAGAGGTGTCAGAGTGGGTGGTCCTGTGCTAAGGTCAAGGCTTTCTGGGACATTATTTACAATGAATTTTAAAAAAAAATATTAAAATATAACTTTAGCAAAAAACCAGAGGTGTTCTTACTAGGGCTAACTGATGAAGAAATTAATAGAAAAGATGTAAATTTATTTATGTATGCCACAACGGCAGCGAGAATCCTCTTGGCTCAAAGATGGAAGCAGCAAAAACTCCCTACATTGGAAGATTGGAGAATAAAAATGTTATAATTTGTGGAGTTGGCGAAGTTGACGGGGAGGAATCAGATATCGGCCCAAAGAAAAACATCAAAAGGACTGGAGCAAATTTATTTATTATTTGAAAGAAAACTGTACTCATTTAAAAACGTTTGTAGCATTAACGTGAAATGTTTTGTAATGTGAAATTATGGTGCTGATTTATAAATAAGAATGTGATTTCTTAAGGTGATTATAGATAAAGAAGTGATTATGGGTATGCGAAAGATATGTTATAGGCTATAGGGATGTCAGAAAGAGAGGTAGAAGGAAGTCAAAGCTCACTTTGAGCAAATAAGATGTTGTGAATATGTGTATTGAATTAAAATGAAAATGAAATATGGAAAAATTCAATAAAAATTATGTTAAAAAAGAGAGAGGTGTGAGAGTGTGTGTAGACCCCAGCCAACTGCTCAAAGGTAAAGTTTCCATTTGTTGCTGTGGCATAGCTGTCAACTTACAGATTTGAAAATAAGGGACCAGCAGCCTCGAAAAGAAGGGATCAGCAGCCAAAATAAGGGATTTTCCCAGCACAGGTATGTTCAACTTCTGAGGCCCTCCGAGCCAAAGGCAGAAAGCCCAGCCAGCAGCCAAACAAAGCCTCAAGCGGTGGTTTCCACAGCGCAGCAACCCGGCAAAGGGGATGCAGCAAGGAAAACCACCGTCACCTGTCCGCTGGGAAGCGCTGAGCAAAGGCGAGTCCCCAGGCAACGCGGCCGATTTGATCGGCACAAGGTATGCAAGCTCCACCCCCCAGTCGTTCTTAGACTCCTTATTGGGTGAGCAACACAGCCAAGCAACACAGTTGGAGCCTCCCTCCTCCCTGGCCGGCAGGGAGGGAGGGAGAGGAGCTGCTTCCTTTGAAACCCGGGAAATTTAAGGGACATCATCAATAAGGGACAGCAGCGGGACACGGCGCTGGGATAAGGGACTTTCCCGCCAAATAAGGGGCGGTTGACAGCTATGTGTTGTGGCTCTGCCCACTATTGGTGTGCAGCCCCAGAAAGAAATGTGAGCCACAGGCTGAAAAAGACTCCCCACCCCTGCCATAGAGACTGGTAACAGAGAACAAAAAGGATGTGAATTTGCATCCGTTTCCACTTTAAAGCAGATTTTATTGCCCAGCAGGTGGTGCTGCGATGTCAGCGTTTAGCCAGCTCATCTGATCTCTCTTTGCTACAGTGACGGGCTTAAGCACGAGCTTTTCGAAGGTTGCGCAAAAAGGGGAAGGCCACAAGTGGCAACGATCTGATTTCCATGGATGAAAGCTTCCGGTGTAGCTGGGGCACAACCAGGGAGCCCAGTGAACCTGCCATGGCAAAAGCCAAACTCCAGCAAAAGGGACAATCGGTAAATTCTGCTTGAGTTCAATTTAGATTCTACCTAGTTTCATCCATCATGGAACTCTTAAGCTACCGACCCAAAATATGCTACAGCTAAAAGTTTAGGGAGAAATTTGATTCAGTTCAAATTCTAAGACGAACCTACCTACTTCCAAAGCGGTACACAAACTGAAACCTAGCTATCGTTTGGAATTTGCACTTCTCCAAGTTTCGCAAAACCCTTCGGCCAAGTAATGTGTCCAAAATTGCACACACCAGGGCAAAGTGAGAATAAAAATGCCCACGTGAATGAAAAGAACATGCAAAAATGCTTTCTATCAGGAAACACTGCTTTGCATATTTATGTCCATTTGGCAAAATTGCATGCAAAATTTCTTTAAAATAAAACTAAAAATAAAAACCATACTGATATAGGTATGTGGAACAATGAACTTTAGACTGCAGAAGTTGAAATTGACCTTTTCTCTGTCTCTCTAGCTCTAGCAAGGTGTCTACATCACTCCCCTCCAGGTCAATAAATGATCTTGCTTGTTAGTCCTAAATTGTGTGGCTGTTCTTTGAAAGTTTGACCTCATATGGTAAATGGGTTTCTCAAAGTGCTGAGGGCTGGATGAAGTTTGCACCCACAAAGACAGCATTGTGTTTATATCAGGCACAGATCCGCTCCTACGATGCATCTCAGCCTTTTGTCTCCCACCCATAAGCATATAGTCCCCTGCCCCATTTTTCCAAGCTCAATGATTGACAGTAATAATGTGTTGATCAACTAGGGCTGGATCCAGCAGCGTCCAAGTTGATTATTCTGATTGCTCTTTATAGCAGGTTAGGAGAGCTGGGGGGATAACACCTGTATGCTAAATACATTAATTCTGGTAATGGTATGGTCAGGGCTTTAGGTCAGGCGGTTACACGGGTTGTAAGGCAGGCAGCGGGACGAGGGTGGTGCTGTGGGTTAAACCACAGAGCCTAGGACTTGCCGATCAGAAGGTCGGCAGTTCGAATCCCCACGACGGGTTGAGTTCCCGTTGCTCGGTCCCTGCTCCTACCAACCTAGCAGTTCGAAAGGACGTCAAAGTGCAAGTAGATAAATAGGTACCACTCCGGCGGGAAGGTAAACAGTGCTTCCGTGCGCTGCTGTGGTTTGCCAGAAGCAGCTTAGTCATGCTGGCCACATGACCCAGAAGCTGTACGCCGGCTCCCTCAGCCAATAAAGTGAGATGAGTGCCGCAACCCCAGAGTCGGCCACAACTGGACCTAATGGTCAGGGGTCCCTTTACCTTTACCTTGTCTCTCATTATTTTTTCTCTCTGTCTTCTCTTTCCCCCTTTGTCTTCTCTCTCTCTCTCTCTCTCTCTCTCTCTCTTCTTCTCTTTTTGTTTTTATTTAGATTAACATTTTAGTTTCAATAAAAAAAATGTTTGATAATATCCCCTTTCCCAAATTCTAATAAAAGATTATTCCAAACAAGATGTAGTTTACGATGGATGCTGAAACCACAGCTTAGCATGCCTACAAATGCACTCAAAACATTCCAGGTTCAATTCGAAATATTGCTTCCCCCGCCCCCCGAGAGTTTTGCATTTAAAAAAAATATTTTTATTAGGAATTTCAACATAACAATTTATCAAAAATACATCACCCTCATTCCCCCCTCCCCCAAAAGAGAAAAACCCACCCTCCCACCCCCAACCAGACTTCACTCAGCTCCTTTCTCTGGTTTCTCAGCACATATTATTCTCTGCATGTTATATTGTAAAGATCCTCAGTTTTTCGAGTTTGTGAGTGTTTATTCAAAACCTGCCATGGAGTTCAGTTCATTTTGTTGTTTCTTTAAGTACTTCGTAAAAGGTTCCCATTCTTCTTTAAAGTCACGGTTATCCTTGTCACGTAGTTTATGTGTCAATTTTGCCAATTCCGCATAGTCCACCAGTTTCTCTTGCCACAGTTCTTTAGTCGGGATTTCCTCATTCTTCCCTCCTTGTGCTATTAAGACTCTTGCCGCTGTTGTCGCATACATAAAAATGTTTTTTAATTTCCTTGGCAGGTCTTTTCCTACAATCCCTAACAAGAAAGCTTCAGGCTTTTTTACAAATGTTAATTGCAACATTTTCTTCAACTCATTACATATCATTTCCCCCCAAAATTTAATTTTACTACAGTCCCACCACATATGAAAAAAGTCCCTTATTTTTCCTTACATTTCCAACACAAATTTGAACCGGTTTTATACCTTCTTCCTAACTGGATGGATGCAGAAACCACAGCTCAGCGTGCATACAAATGCAATTAAAACATCCCAGGTTGAATTCGAAATATTGCTAATCCAGAGAATTTCAGTGGCGAGACTGTGGGAGACCCCTCTCGACCCCCTCCAGATGTCTCACATCAGGCCCACCCAGCATGGACAAAGAGCAGGGGTGATCAGAGCCCAGCAGCATCTTGGGAGGGGAATACACTGTTGAATTAGACAATCCTGGTCCAGATGTGGACCAGTGGGCCAGCTCCATCTATGGAAGAAGCAGCATCTCAAAAGCTTCATCCTTTGGGGAAATGACCATAGCTCTGTGGAAGAACATCGGCTTTGCCAACAGAATCCCTGGCATCTGCAGGCAGAGCTGCAAATGTCCTTTGCCGAAATCCTGGAGAGGTGCTGCCCGTCAGTGTAAACATTACTAAGCGAGATGGATTCCATGTAAGACAGCTTTCCAGTGCTCCACCGCAGGTCTCTAGATAACTTACAAGGTGCTTCTAGATTCTTGTGAGTCCACAGAAAGCTGGGAAATGTCTCTGAAGACACCCTGCTGCAGCTACATGGTGGGTGGGAATAAACCGCAGGGGCAGCTGAGATAAAAGAAGGGCTGGGCTGCTCTAATCTTACTAAGCACAAGGCAATGGTCAACAGAAAATAGGTGAAGAAGAGGCAGCAACACAGCTTTCTCAGCAGTGCCAAATGTGGTCTTTTTTTGCTAGCAATTATTTTCTTGCGATAACCAGTTTCCTGTCTGCTGGGTTATAGAGGAGTTGCGAGAGAGATTAGGCTTGGACCCTTAACTGAGCACCCCCTAACTTTGTCCCATAGGACTTAATGGGAGCCCCTGAGCTTATTCTACCCCCACAATTCTGCCCCTTCATCCAGATATTCTATTCTTATCCGTGTGCTTCCCAATTTCCTGTGATCGTACTGGAAACGTGTGATCCTTTGGGGGTTGTTTGCTTGCTCCCATGCCTGCTTGTTTACTGACCGGTTGCAATACTTTCCTGACTTTTTGCCAAAGCACTAAAGAAGATTTTCGGTTTAAAAGTCATGTGCAAACAGTGGAATTGCCATGCTCCAAAAGGAAGAGTGAACGGGAAGGGAAGAGTTAAATACATATTTGCACGTGTGCTTCTCAGAAATTCACACACATATGTTAAGTGCACATATGTTATACGCACTCTGAAATGTCCTAGTGACATGCTTGGTCCATTCTGCCAGCACTGTAATTTTTCTATTTATCAGTCCTAAAAGTGTTTTTCTAAAAACTGAAATCTCCTGAGTGTACACACCCCAACCTTATTACTCTGCAGAATTCAGTAACTGGACTTGCTTTCTGATTTTTTAAAAATGCAATCCTCTGACCCCCTCCAGTGGGGAGTGATTGACAAAGTCCAATTGAACAGAATTTTGGCTTCCCAGTAAATAAGTGTAAAATTGAACTCTGAAAGGCCCAACGCTGAGCACTATTCACTCCCAGCCCAGTCCTTTGCCTGCTTACTCAGGAGTCGTTCTCGTGGTATTTAAATAAGTCGCCGAAAACGTGACACTGCGAAAGCATACATGACTCCTCAGGAGTAAGTCGCAATACCTCTCACATAAGGGTGTGCGTGTTTGTGGTTGACCTGTTTCTAAAAATGTTGTATTTACCAAGTAGTAAACCCATAAGCAAGGGACGCGGGTGGCGCTGTGGGTTAAACCACAGAGCCTAGGACTTGCCAATCAGAAGGTTGGCGGTTTGAATCCCCACGACGGGGTGAGCTCCTGCTACTCGGTCCCTGTTCCTGCCAACCTAGCAGTTCGAAAGCACGTCAAAGTGCAAGTAGATAAATGGGTACCGCTCTGGCGGGAAGGCAAAAGGCATTTCCGTATGCTGCTCTAATTTGCCAGAAGTGGCTTAGTCATGCTGGCCACATGACCCGGAAGCTGCACACCGGCTCCCTTGGCCAATAAAGTGAGATGAGCGCCGCAACCCCAGAGTTGTCCAAGACTGGACCTAATGGTCAGGGGTCCCTTTACCTTTAAACCCATAAGCAGTCTCAGTTGAAAATAAAAATTTACCCACGAGCAAAACGTTGTGTTTAATTATTATGGATTGTTTCCAACGTTGGACCTACTTAGTGCAGAGACCCATTGAAGTTATTGGACATGCCTAACTTAGATTTAAGGGACGCGGGTGGCGCTGTGGTCTAAACCACTGAGCCTAGGACTTACTGATCGGAAGGTCGTGGTTCGAATCCCCACGGCGGGGTGATCTCCCGTTGCTCGGTCCCAGCTCCTGCCAACCTAGCAGTTCGAAAGCACCTCCAAGTGCAAGTAGATAAATAGGTACCACTCCGGCGGGAAGGTAAACGGCGTTTCCGTGCGCTGCTCTGGTTTCGCCAGAAGTGGCTTAGTCATGCTGGCCACATGACCCAGAAAAACTGTCTGCGGCCAAATGCCAGCTCCCTCGGCCAGTAAAGCAAGATGAGCGCCGCAACCGCAGAGTTGTTTGCGGCTGGAGTTAACTGTCAGGGGTCCTTTACCTTTACTTTTAGATTTATTCATTTCAAAGTGTTTCCCCCCCCCCCCCCGAATACAACAGAGCTAAATACAACCCTGTGGTTATTTATATGGATTAGTTGCCGTATGAAAAAAAATCACCGGGTCACCAACAACAGAAAAGTAGTAGTAATAATAACAATAATAACTAATGTAACTAATATAAGACAGCTCAGTTTGTCAAGCATGAGACTCTATCTCAGGGTCGTGGATTCAAGTCACATGTTGGGCAAAAGAAACCTGTTTTCCAAGGGGTTGGACTAGATGACTCTGGTGGTCCCTTCCAACACTACAATTCTATTATTCTATGAAGACAACAACGACAGGTGGCACTTTCAGAGAGTCACCGCGCAATCCTAAGCATACCAACTCGGAAGGAAATCCTATTGAATTCTGTGGAGCACCTTACACTCAGGTGAGTGGGTTAAGGACTGCAGCCTTAATAGCCAAGGCTTGGCGTCTAAACCTTAAAAAATAAAAATAAAAATTCAGTGAGGTTTCCTCCCAGCCTCAGACTGCAATCCCCATTTCGGATTGTGCTGTAAATCTGCTTTTGGGGATTTCGCCCCGATTATTCATGCCTGCACACAGCTGGGAAATGGGTTCAATAGAAGGCGTCCCGACTAAACCCACAACAGGACGGGACTTCATCCCATAGCTGTCAACTGTCCCTTATTTGGCGGGAAACTCCCTTGTCCCAGCACCATTTCCCGCTGCTGTCCCTTATTGATGATGTCCCTTAAATTTCCCGGGTTTCATGCTCAGGAGGGAAGGAGCGGCTCGGGGTCCTACGCCTCGAGAGAAAGCATGTCCACGAGTTGCTGCGTCTCCGTCTCTCCCTTTCCCCCTCAGGGGCGCGTCGTGAGGAGACGGGTGGCGGCGACCAGGCAGGCAGCCCCTCTCTTGCAAGACTTCCACCGCGCTGCCAGGGGAAGCCGGAGACGGCGGCCTGAGGGAGGAGGAAGAGGAGGGGATGGGGAGGGACGCAGAAGGGCGGTGCTTCAGCGACCGCGGCCGCGCAGCAACCGCCTCATGCCGGGCTTGCGGGCGGCGTGGGTGAGAGTCTCTCTCCCTCCCTCTCTCTTGGGCAGAGAAGGGCCGATGGAACTCCTCGCGCCAGGACGACGGCAGCCCCGTCTGCTGCTTAGCAGACCCTCCAACCAGCGCAGCATCTTAATGTAGTGATTTCCCCCTCTGCATCCCTTTCATAATGCTATTTTTATAAATCATTTGTGCATCCATAGTTCAAATTTTTACTACAATCCTACCAACGTATGTAACTCTTTACAAGAGCTTTTCAAATAACTTATAAACTTTCCCCATTCTTTATTAAAGAGGTCCTCTTTCTGGTTTTTAATTCTGCCTGTAAGCTTTGCCATCTCGACCTCGTTCATCAGTTTTGTCTGCCACTTTTCTTTGGTTGGAGTTGTAGACCCTTAGGATCATCTAGTCCAACCCCCCGCAAAACACAGTCAGTGGCAGCCAAAGCACCATGGCTCCATCAGTGCCGGATTTCTGTATAAACTAAGCAAAATCCCTTATTTTGGTTGCTGATCCCTTATTTTCGAGGCTGCTGGTCCCTTATTTTCAAATCTGTAAGTTGACAACTATGCTTCATCCCTGACCGGGAACCGAAGCGCGCGTCCTTCGGGCGTGCAAAGCTGTCACGGTTACTCGGGAGTAAGACCCATCTCTGCCACTCCACGGGGGGGATTTGCACGACGGGGACTGGAGACGCTGTGGGCGCAGGATGCGCGCGCGTGTTGGGCAACTGTGCCGGGGATAAAAAAAAAAAGGTCAGCGAAGGAGCCGGCGCGCACCCTGGCACACGCTCACACACACATAGGCGCACACACGCCAAGTACAAGCGAGTGCGAGGCATGCGCATTGAGCGGATGCCATATTGGAAGGAGTGTGGAGCGGCGGCGGCGGCGGCGGCGAGCGAGGCGGGCGCGGATCGCGCTGGCGGGCGGCTGGCGCGGCGGGGGCTGCGCCCCTTCGACGCGGGGGAGGGATCGCGGGGGAGGGAAACTTCGCGCAGGTAAGACGCGGCCCCGCGCAGCGGCGCGCGGACCTACCCGGGCTGCATCTAACGGAAGGTGGGGTTTTCCCCCCTTTCTCTCTCCCCCCTTTTTTCTTACGGAGGATGGACCGATCGCGGTGGGGTTTTTTTGGGGGGGCGGCTTCTCTCTCTTCCTCCCCCCCCCGATTTTTTTGGTTTATTAGCTTTGCGCAGAAAAAGCTGACAAGGACCCCCCTAAAAAGCAAGTTATTGCAAAGTGATTTTTTTTTGATGTGTTTTAATCTCGCCGTTCTGCTAGAAGTCCGTCGTCCCCGCTTCGAATGCGCAGCCCGATCCTGTGCACGTTTACTCGGAAGTAGTAAAAGTGCCTCTCTCGTCTTTCCTCCTGCCTGAGGTTCCAGGCGGGCCGTGCTATCCTATGCATGTTAACTCGGAAATCAGCCCTTCCAAGTTCAGGGTTCTCCTACGTATTGTTGTGCGCCCGATCCTATGCATGGAGTTCTAGGCGCGCCTAAACCCGCGTTTGATTGTGGGTGACATCACTCTGGGTTGCATTTCTTGGGGGAGGTGTTGCGATCCAATATGCACGCTTTTTTTCTAGGGTGGTCCGATCCATTGCGTGCAATTGGACCTACTTCTGCGTAAAGATGCATCGGGTCGGCTGTTGGTTGTATGTGTGTGTGCGTGCGCGGGCGCGCATTTTTTCTCTGTGTTGAGGTATTCTTTTTCCTTTTGCAAGGCACGTTTTTGGATCTGTGCCCTAGCGAGTAGAGATGAGCGGAATGCGCGGCTCGTGTTTAATGTCATCGCGTGGCTACTCCAGTTCCTATTTGGAAACGCGCCAGATTAACCGAAGACTGCCCCCCCTACCTTTTTTTGGGGACATGCTTATCTCATAAAAAAAAAATCTAATGTGATCTCGGCTTAGAATTTACTGAAAGAAAGAAAAAAAGAAAAAAATACAATTTTTGAGTCAGTTTCATGGAGCGGGGGAGGGAGGGACGGGAAACTGAGACGGATCAATGGAATACAGATGATTAGATATGTGTATAAAATCGCCCCAAACTAATTCCCGGCCCCTCCCCCCCTCATTGATTTAGTTCCCTTTATGTAACTGCGGTATAAATGGGTATTTAAAGAGGTTTGTCAGTTTCAACATGGCGGGTTTCAGGCTTCTCTACAAACTGAAAATAAACACCCCCCCCCCCAAAGTGGAGTAGAGGAAGGCGGAGAAATGTGTGTGTTCCAGTGTAATCTACGCCATCCTATGTAGGCACATTACTTGGGCGTAAATCCTGCGGAAATCACTGGGGCTCCTCAGTAAGCATGTTTAGGATCCGGCAGCCCGAGTTCTCTAACCTGCTGATTTTGTCGCGATCTGCTTGGGGGTGGCGGCAGCGGTTAGAGCCGTGCAGCGCAACGCAATCCTATACATGCGCACTCAAAACTATGGATTGCACCCTCGGTCCCGCCTGGCGCAGTAGGGTTTACTTCGGAGTAAGCTACACCAGATCCAACTGCAGGCAAGTGTGGCTGCAACTAGGCAGGCGGCCCGATCCTGGCTGCCTCAGAAGCGCACCCCCCCATTGTATCCTACGGCGCTTGTTCCGGAGTAAATGATCGCAAGTTTGGACTGAGTACAGTTCTGCATCTGCTTTTGGTTTCGGGCTCGTTTGTTGGCCAGGGATCCTTGCGGGCTGTAGCTCACAACTGCGCAACATCTGTTTGGCATGCAGACGGTTCAGTGCCTGCCATTGAAATCTTGGAGAGTCGCTGCCGGTCAGTGCCTGTTGCGTCCAACTATCTCAGTAGTATGGGCACTGACCGGCAGCGGCTGCAGCGGTGAAACCCCGCAGAAGTTGGGATTTACTTCCAAGTAAAGATGATCCTTGGAGGATCCCTTCCAACGTTACAACCATTGGATTCTAAGTAGACGTGGGCTGCGCAGGTAGAGCTGGCAGGATCCTACCCAATTGAGGGTCCTGCGGGAAAGCGCGTTAACGATCGACAGAGACCAAAGTCTGGGTGAGGACGCAGGGAGCGAAGCGGGCGGGGATGGTGTGGACTTTGGATCCGAATTTTTTGGGGGAGATCAGCCAAGACCGACGGACTGGTCGGTCTCTTACTCTTGCGGAAAAACAGCAGGCTGTGCGCTTTTTATGAATATGTGCCTCCGGGTTCTGGAGAAAGCCTTTGCTTGCTAAGTCTGATCCCAGCGTCAAGATGCAAAAAGCGTCTGGACTCGAGGGACCTTGGAAGTTGCTTTTTAACCAAGTCTGACCATTGGAGCCAGCACTGTCTACTCTGACTGGCAGAGACATTGGGATGCCGGAGACTGCGCCCATAAAGCTATGGAGGCGCTGCCCCACCGACCTCAGTCTACCCCCGCCTCCCTTCTTGCTTACAACCAGCGCCCTCCTCCTTTGTCTCAGTTTTGCGCTGAGAGGCAGTGTGTCCTAATGGTTTGAGCACTGGACTGGGACTTGGGAGACTCAGCCATTTAGCTTCTTGGGTGACCTTGGGCCAGTCACCCATCTCCCAGCCAGACCTACCTCACAGGGCGGTTGTGAGGAGGGAGGACCATGTGCCCCATATTGAGCTCCTAAATAAACAAGATAGATGATGATAGAGCAGAACTCCGCAGGGAAGAAGACAAAATTAGCGCGAGTGGGCTCAGCGTCTCATTGGCTCTGGCGCCCCCTGCTGTTGGGCTCCCTGCCTTCTGCCTTATCAGTTCCAATGGGTACCAACTATTACAAGTCCTTTCCAAATTGGAAGATGGGAAACTGCCTTGGACTAAGCCAATCCGGACTGAGCATTATCTCTCCATCGGGCTCCGAGCTGTCATATTCCCAGCTATTACCTGGAAATATCGGGGATGCAGCCTCCTGCGTGGAAAGCAGGTGCCCTCTGGCCCAAATTTTGCTCTCCAAAAAAAAAACACGCATGCGGTTATGATGGGCAGCCGAGCCACGTTTTCTGGAAGGTCGAGCCTCTTTTGCCAATCCTTTGCGGTGGACTACTCAGAAGTAAAAAAAAAACAACCTCTCTGCGCTTGCAAAGGCTTGCTCCCGGGTATGTTTGCAGGATTGCATCCTGCGTTGCCCCCAAGCGGTGTGTGTGTGTGCGCGCGCGCGCGCATCGTAGCCTTGTGGTTGGGTTACTCTGAGCAGGGTTGCAACGCTACGCGCGTTTCCCTGCTTTTTAACTGCGCCCGATCCTACTACGCATGTTAGCTCGGTATCGAGGATTTGCGGGGCTGACTCCGAAGCAAAGCGCGCAATGCTGTGTGAAAGTCCTTAGAAGCAAGCCCATTGCGTTGAGTGGCCTTTATTCCCGAGTTACCTTACGCAAAGAAAGCTTGCATGCGTAAATGTTTGTTGAGCACGTAAAAAGAATGAAACTACTTAAAAAAAAACCAACAACTCCGCAATCCGATCCTATGCACTCTCTTACTCGCGGGTAGACCCCATTGAACTGAGACTTGTTTCCGAGGAAGCATGTCTGCGCTGGGAGGAGAGACGGGCGAGGAGGAAAAAGGAAAACCGCCGCGCGGCTAAAGTTGCGCGGCGCTGCGGGAGCGCCTCCCTCTCTGGATCGGCGCAAGGAGCGCCTCGCAAGAGAGCCCCGCCTTCTCTGCGTGGTAAAAAAGAAAGTGGATTTCTAAAAAGAGTAATTCTAAAGGCGCTGGTGGGCGGCAGTCTGCTTTAAAAGCAGGGCGGAATTTCTCGCTGTTTGCTAGAGAACGAGGGTTGGGAAGTTTTCCCAAAGTCGTGTTTTGAGTCACTTTGCAAAAATAAAATTAAAAAGTTGGAGGAGGGGGTGACTCGTGCACTAGGACATTATATATATAGATAATCTCGCAGATTGATCACCAGCCAACAGTGAGGCTAAGGGGGAGTCGATTTTCAGTCGTGTTGCTGGAACGTTTTTTTGTTTTGGAAGAACTTTCTGTGTTTCCTTCTTTTGCAAATTCCCATCAGCAACAAGGCAGGGGAGCCTTTTCTGTGTAAGTGGATCTGCCGCCTGCGGGATAGGATTGCAAGCCCCGGCAGAGGTCACCCTTTGCAACCATCTGCTGTTGGAGGCACACCACATCTGCACCAAATGTGCAACTTTCCCCCCCTTTTTAAAAAAATCCTCCTTAGCCAGTTGTTTCCCAGGACTTGGATAGCCGCTACCCTTTCACAGCCTCTTCAAACTTAAAACTGGGCTTAAGGCATCAACCTTGTTTGCAAAAATGTTCGCCTTCTATGTCTTGAACATGTTGAGATTCTCAACCCTCCACCGCACTCCGTCCGAGTGGTGCAGCAATAAAACTGCTAGCACCTTTGTAAAGCTAAGCAGGGTCTGATGTGGTTTCAGATTGGATGGGGAACTGCGCATGGGTCTAGGGGGGAGCAGATCGAGTAAATAATAAAAAATACTTAACTATGTATGGAAGTGAAAGCTGGACCATAAAGAAGGCTGATTGCCGAAGAATGGATGCTTTTGAATTATGGTGCTGGAGGAGACTCTTGAGAGTCCCATGGACTGCTAGAAGATCCATCCTCTCCATTCTGAAGGAAATCAGCCCTGAGTGCTCATTGGAAGGACAGATCCTGAAGCTGAGGCTCCAATACTTTGGCCACCTCATGAGAAGAGAAGACTCCCTGGAAAAGACCCTGATGTTGGGAAAGATGGAGGACACAAGGAGAAGGGGACGACAGAGGACGAGATGGTTGGACAGTGTTCTCGAAGCTACCAGCATGAGTTTGACCAAACTGCGGGAGGCAGTGGAAGACAGGAGTGCCTGGCGTGCTCTGGTCCATGGGTCACGAAGAGTCGGACACGACTAAACGACTAAACAACAACAACTAAAAAAAATAGAACTAATCAGAATAATTGAAATTGAAATGCTCCCTGTGGTCACTTGGGTGCATATTCTAGCAACGCAAGTAGCTCGGTTCTGGAACAGGACAGGTGAGTGTCCTTGCCCCCCCCCCCCGCCCAACATAAATCCTGGCTACACCCATGGGACGGCATGTTGAGATTCCTGCATTGCATGGGGTTAGACTAGATGACCCCTGGAAGTCCCTTCCGACTCTACCATTCTATGAACCCTCATCACTAGGGATTTTACATGAATCTCTGGGGTGAGTGATTCAATAGCCTCAAATGCAGACATACCAGAGGCCTCTGTTGTAAGGAGGAAAGGCTGGAGCAGCAACTCATGCAGAGATGTGTTGGGCAGACTCCTCCGGGAGGGAAGTAGATCTGGCTGTGTCTCAGCACCCAGCGTGACAGAGTCACACCTAATACAGTAAAAGGTAGCAGAATCCGCCCACCTCTCAAAGCAGCTGGTTTTCGGAAGCAAGCGAGTTCAGAACGGTAACTCATTGCAGAGACACAGTGGGCAGCCTCTTCTGTTGGTGGGTCCTTTGGCCTCACAGCGCCTTTAAATTTATGTAGTTGACTCATCACAGCAGCCTTGTGTGAGGGTGGTAGCTGGAAGGGGAGCCTGGAGGGGAAATTCATCCCAGAAAGGATCATGTTGACAAAAGAGAATCTGTGAAAGTTGGGTGGAGGAGTCAGGCTGGCACCCACCTGTGTGGGCAAGTCTTTCCAAGACCACGAAGCCTCGTGCATCTCACCCCGAGGTTCTGTGTTCGAATCTCGGCATAGCCAAAGGAGGACAGAGGAGAGAATACGGTTTCTATTGGAGTGCCAAGAAAGGGCAATCCAATTTTCAAAGGCTTTCAAAGCAAACTTGGTCCGGATGTGCGGCTAATTAAGTAAATAGCTCCAAGTCATTGCAGAAAAAAGCTATTTGGGAAGGCGTGTGGGAATTGTATCTGTGAAAAGGGACTTTCTACCCTGGTCGAAACAAAATAAAAAAATTCCTTCCAGTGGCAACTTAGACACCAACTAAGTTTGTTATTGGTATGAGCTTTCGTGTGCATGGTATCTGAAGAAGTGTGCATGCACATGAAAGCTCATACCAATAACAAAGTTAGTTGGTCTCCAAGGTACCACTGGAAGGATTTTTTAAATTTTGTTTTGACTACGGCAAACCAACATGGCTACCTACCTCTTTCTACCCCGGAGTTCCTGCTGATTCCAGAGAGGACAGGTCACATGGGTGTAGAATATATTTTTGGTTCTTTGGGCTGAACATAACCTCTGTAGGGATCTCTGAGGATTCTGCTGGGTAAGGATGGAGAGCTCTGTCGGTAGAGCATGAGACTCTTAATCTCAGAGTTGTGGGTTCGAGTCCTACCCTGGGCATTGCAGGGAGTTGGAGTAGATGACCCTTGTTTGCCCTTCCTACTGTAAATTTCTATGATCCTATGATTCCTTTCTGTGGCGTCATCAGGGTGGGGGTATAGCGCAGAAGTCTGGGGCTCAGCAGACTGGCCAGAAGCCCTCCGCAACACAGGGCTGGCTTAACCGCATGTTCAAATAACCCTTATTAATGTCTAAAGTGTTCTCGTCCCCCCATAAGCCCATCCGTAAGTCCAAAGTCTAAAATTTCCAAACCACCCTATGCCTTCTTTTATTTTTTGTTAAAAGCACATGAGTTTTCAGTTCGCCACTTCAAATGCTTGCCGATATTAAATTAAAAACTAGAAAAGGACAGCGCAGGAATGTTAGGGGTGGAAAAGGATTCCTCCAAGTTCTTTCAGTCGGTTCTTAAGAAAGTGGAAGGTGGGAGAGAGAGAGGAAAAGGAACTCATTTCCCCCCGAACTGGCACAATATTTTGTAATATGCTGCAATGCTTAATCTATTAATTGGTTTTGTGTACCATAAACATGGTTAATTATGGGCGTCCTTTCATCTGATTATACATTTTTAGAAGGTCCCCATTTTAAAATAGGCATCTCTGCCTTTTTTTTACACCTATGGAGGAACAGCCCATTCTTTTCTTTATTTTAGTTTTCACATAAGCACGAATGTTTCTTTATAATGAACGGTACTATTGTTTATTTTATTTTCCTGTAATTTTTGAAATCAACTTGGAAAGAAATTAATAAAATGTGTTAAAATGACACAAAATAACATAAGCTCCCTCAGGTACCCTGTTCCCAAGCCGTAGAAGGGCTTTTCAAGCTGAGTACTTAGAATTGTGCTTGGAAACAAATTACCGTATTTTTTGCTCCATAAGACTCACTTTTTCCCTCCTAAAAAGTAAGGGGAAATGTGTGTGCGTCTTAGGGAGCGAATGCAGGCTGCGCAGCTATCCCAGAAGCCAGAACAGCAAGAGGGATTGCTGCTTTCACTGCGCAGCGAATCCCTCTTGCTGTTCTGGCTTATGAAATTCAGAAAATTTTTTTCTTGTTTTCCTCATCGAAAAACTAGTTGCGTCTTGTGGTCTGCTGCGTCTTATAGAGCGAAAAATTCGGGTATGTCTGTGTATTTCTTGAAGGGGAAATCTCGTGTAGATTTCTCTCTCTCACACGCACACCCTTAATGACAAACTGGAAGTTTTTTGTGCCATGTGCAACTGTAAGCAGAGGTGAATTCAGTTCTCCTTTGCTTTTTACAATCCTATACACACCCTTTTCAGATTTCTTGAAATTCATCTGCCTCTTCTCCATTTCCAGAGAGATAGTTAAGATAGCTTGTCTCCCATTCTAAGGGATCACTTTCCATAAGTCATTTAAAAAGCATCATTTAAAAAGCAACTGTGCTCCTTGCTTTGAAACCATTGTTTTCACCTGCATGCAAATGTATGCAAATTGAATCCCTCAATGAATCAAACAAAATTCATACGCTTGATTAAAGACTCCTTAAAACCTGAGTGACGGCCTTCATAATGTGTGCTACAGTCCAAACTTCATTTCGCAGGTAGAAGGAGTGCTTTTTTAAACTGGAGCCAAAATAGCTAGCGGTTAACAGACGTCAGCTATGGTTTATTGGGGTTTATAGAATCCTAAGCTTTGAAATGGACCAAAAAGACACCTAGCCAACGCAGAAAATCTGCTACATCCTTGGCTGCATATACATTGCTTTAAAAACTCTGATCATTAAACCTGCTCTGGGAGAGTGCAAGTAATTCAGCTCAATGAATTCATGGAAAAATAGGTTTTCTTTGGCATGTATTAGAACAGCAAATGCATTGGAATCATAGAATCCTAGAGCTGGAAGGGACCATGAGGGTCGTCTAGTCCAACCCCCTGCAATGCAGGAATCTTTCTGCCCAATGCAGGACTTGAACCCACAACCCCGAGAGAAAGAATCTCGTGCTCCGCCAACTGTGTTTCGTTTGGCCGGTCTTTTTATCCAAATTAATTTGTATCTCCTGGACTGAAACACATAGCAGAACATGATTTTTATTTATGGATCCTTCATTGCTCTCAAAAAACGTTTCTTTTCTCTTGGGCCGTTGGCTAATTAAATAATCCGTGGCCTTTTAAAATGTGTGGGGTGCATGTGTGTGTTAATGTTTTTGTTTTATTACTATGTTTTTTTGCCCCAAAATCTTTATTGAAACTTAACATATATACATAATAACCAAAATTCCCAATGATTACATCACATAAAATATAATATCTAAATTACAACATCTACTTAATTATGCACTTAATTATAAAACCCACCACCCTCCACTTCCCTCCACAGCAATTCGACTTCTTTATATTTCTTTCTACCTTTTTTCCTTGCATTGTATAATAAATTATTTTTGTTACATTCTGATTTTTTCCTTCTTTCTTTATTGGTTTAGTTATTGCTTACATTTTTTTATTCTAAGCCCATTAGCATGTCATTTTCAGAACAATATTTTGACATGTAATCTTCGAAATACTTCCCCTCCATTCTTAACTTTTGATTTGATTGATATCTTATAATTGAAGTTAATTTTGCCAATTCTATATACTCACCTAAATGGAAATCTCAGGACACACCAACAAAGCAAGAGTGGCTTTGTAAATGTTTTATTACTATGTTATGCATTTTTGTGGTTCTATATTGTAAACCACCCTGTGATTCTCTTATGAAGGGCAGTCTAGAAATCACCACTACCACCACCATCTTGCAGTACTATTCTCGGCTCAGAAATTTGCCCAAACTGCATTTACAGATGGCCATTCAACCTCTGCTTCAAAACCTCCAGGGAAGGAAAGCCCATCAGCTCATGAGGAGGACTGTTCCCCTGTTGAACAGCTCTTACTGTCAGAAAGAGCATCTTCTTGATGTTTGGTTCTCAATCTCCTTTCTTGTAACTTGAAGCCGTGGGTTCAAGTCCCGTGATAATGCAGAGTCTTATGCCGTTTTCAGCGTGTTTTGTAACTTGACGTTTATATTAGTGCCGTTTCGAAATATTATACAGTCATACCTCATGTTACGTTTGCTTCAGGTTGAGCGTTTTCTGTATATATATATATATATATATATATATATATATATATATAATTTTTTTATTGATTTTAACATATAAATTATAAAATGTACCACAAAACCTATCACTTATACAATCTTTTTAGACTTCCATCAGCACCTCTGATGATCCACCGTTTTAACCACTTCTTATGCAATTCTTAACTTTATATTGTCTTTACATCTCTTATCAAATCATCCTTCCCCTTATACATTTTCAATACTTCCCATAATACTCCTCACAAAACTTCTTGCAAACCTACAAACGTCGTCTGATCTTCACAAATACTTTTCAGATAGTCCGTAAATTTACTCCAGTCTTTTGTGAATTTCTGGTCCCGCCGGTTTTGAATCCTTCCTGTTAGTTTATCTAGTTCTGCATAGTCCATTAACTTCATCCTCCATTCTTCAATCGTCGGTAATTCTTCTTGCTTCCATTTTTGGGCCAATAATATTCTCGCTGCTGTTATTGCATATAAAAAGAGCTTACATTCATTTCTATTTATATCACGCCCAACAATGCCTAGTAAAAATGCTTCTGGTTTCTTTATAAATGTATAACAGGTTGAGCGTTTTCAGGTTGCTTCCCGCTGCGACTTGGAAGCACCAGAACGGGTTACTTCCGGGTTTCGGCGCATGCGCAGACGCACAAAATGACGTCATGCGCAGAAGCGGCGAATCGCGGCACACGCAGGCGCAGGTTGCGTTCTGCTCATGTTGCAAACGGGCCTCCGGAACGGATCCCGTTTGCAACCAGAGGTACCATCGTATAACCTTTGACAACAAGAGTCATAGAAACCTCGCGTCAGAGGAGGTTCCAAATTTCAGAGGGGGGCTGGGGCTTGAACCTATAGCTGGAAGCAGGAGGGACCCCCAAGCTGGTGAATCTGGCAATTGGGACCCCTGCATGAGATGATGGCTGTCTAGGAGTGTTGGAAGAGGGCAGGAGACAAGTTTGTCGTGCACCCATGGCCATCATACCACAGCTGCAACGTCTTATGAACGATAGACTTCTGTGCAAGCAGCCTCTGGGAATTCTGTGTCTCCACATTTATTTGTCGACTGAGAAATCAAGAAGGGCTGCCCCACTGAATTTCTTCAGGGGAGGAGAAATTCTCCCATCAGTTTTTTGCGGGCGGGGATTGCCATTAGTGGCAGCAATTTCCATAGCTTATTTCTCTGCCCCCCACACGAAGCATTTTTTTGTGGAGGGAGATGTTGTTTCAATTTTAGAGAAATGGTACAAAGTTAGGAACAAAACTCACCTGTCAGGTGGCGGTAAGGGACCTGGCAACCCCAAATGTTTGGCCAAGGCTGGCCAAAATTTCTGGGCCCTGGATCACGTGACTAGTACCGGACACTTGATCAAACGGGGCTGGACTAGATCCCTTCCAACTCTGCAATTCTATGATTCTAAGAATCTGCGAAGTCAAAACGTGTTTCTAAGTGGGAAAGGTCTGTCCCTCCATCCTCACCATCTTCTGCCACAAATTACTCAGAAGCCTTCAGGGTATCTCGTCACTAAAGCCAATGTTAGTGGTACTCTGAGTAGATTCATTGAGGTTAATGGGCATGATGACTTAAGTTAGGACCATTCATTATGGTGGGTTTGCTCCAAGTATATCTGGAGATACCGTATTTTTCGCTCTATAAGACGCACCAGACCATAAGACGCACCTAGTTTTTAGAGGAGGAAAACAAGGAAAAAAATATTCTGAATCTCAGAAGCCAGAACAGCAAGAGGAATTGCTGCGCAGTGAAAGCAGCAATCCCTCTTGCTGTTCTGGCTTCTGGGATAGCTGCACAGCCTGCATTCGCTCCGTAAGATGCACACACATTTCCCCTTACTTTTTAGGAGGGGAAAAGTGAGTCTTATAGAGAAAAAAATACGGTAATCTTTTGCTCCCAGGGCCAGGTGATGTGAAAGAGAGCAGGGGGAGGGAAATGTAGATTGATTACTGAAAGGTCTTCTTCCTCCTCACAGGAAGGCTGTGCTTCGTGGTGATGAATTAGGGCTCAGAGAATCCTTTCTCTGAGCAATGGAGACAAGAGAGTCTGTGATCTTCAGCATGACTGAGACTCGGCGCCTCTCCTTGGATGAAAATACAGACCTAGCAAACGGGGATGCTGAACAGTTTGATTCAGGTGGGCTTTTTATTTTTGGCTAAGCTTTATGAGCCGGTGTACTGTAGCAGTTAAGATAATAATAATAATAATAATAATAATAATAATAATAATAATAATAATAATTTTTATCTATACCCTCCCCTCCCCAGCCAAGACCAGGCCCGGGGCGGCTAACACCAGATATAAAAACAATTGATTAAAATACAACTTAAAAACAAGATTAAAGTACAACATTAAATTGCAGCCACATTTCAGTAGAAACTCAAATCAAAAACTTTTGGGGGATGAAAACGTCAAATCTTCACCAATGCCAACTATCCTGACTGGTTGTACATAGGCCAGAAAAAAGCCAGCCAACAAGTGTTGGAAGGATCCGTGCGTGGCTAGATTCAAGTCCCTACTCAGCTGTGAAGTTCGCCGGGCAACCTTGAGCTAATCCCGAACTTTTGGCCTAGCCTACCTCACAGGGATGTTGTGATTGGTGGCAGACTAGCGGAGAACAGCAACACACTGACCTGACCAATCGGAAGAGATCTGGGATATAAATAAATACAGCTAATACACAGGGATGGAGAAATCTGTCCATTTTGGTTGCTCTCCATTTCCCAATTTTAAATTTGCTTCCCTGCATCAGTTTGCAATTATTATTATTATTATTATTAGTTCTCACGAAATGTTAAGGAAAGTGGGGTATGTGAAGTTGCTCATCAATGCTAAGCTCCTGGGCAGCAGGCCCACATGGTCACTGCTTTCCCCAACCTCCCGGTGAGACATAGCGCATTTTGAAAGTACTTCTCGCAGTGCATTGTTAAACTATGGAACTCCCTCCCACTGGCTGCAAGGATGGTCACCAGCATAAAGGTAAAGGGACCCCTGACCCTTAGGTCCAGTCGTGACCGACTCTGGGGTTGCGGCGCTCATCTCGCTTTACTGGCCGAGGGAGCCGGCGTACAGCTTCCAGGTCATGTGGCCAGCATGACTAAGCAGCTTCTGGAGAACCAGAGCAGCGCACAGAAACGCCGTTTACCTTCCTGCCGGAGCGGTATCTATTTATCTACTTGCACTTTGACGTGCTTTCGAACTGCTAGGTTGGCAGGAGCAGGGACTGAGCAACGGGAGCTCACCCTGTCACGGGGATTCGATCAGCCGAACTTCTGATCGGCAAGCCCTAGGCTCTGTGGTTTAACCCACAGCGCCACCCGCATCCCTGGTCACCAGCATTGATGGCTTTAAAAGAGGGTTAGACAAATTCATGGAGGAGAGGACCATCTCAGGCTGCCAGTGTGCTCTCCCTCCACACTTCTGAATACCAGTCACTGGAAGCCGTAGGGGGGGTCTTGTGTTCGAATCATGCTTGCGGGTTTCCCACAGGCATCTGGTTGGCCCTTGTGAGAACAGGATGCTGGACTAGATGGGCCATTGGCCTGATCCAGCAGACACTTCTTATGCCCTTATGCTGATTTAAATTGTAGATTTATTTTATTTTATTTTAAAAATTGAATCTATACATGTACAGTCATACCTCGGGTTGAAGTAGCTTCAGGTATTTTTGGGTTGCGCTCTGTGGCAACCCGGAAGTAACGGAGCGCGTTACTTCTGGGTTTCGCCGCTCGCACATGCGCAGACGCTCAAAATGATGTCACGCGCATGCGCAGAAGTGGCGAAACGCGACCCACGCACATGTTATGTTTACTTCAGGATGCGAATGGGGCTCCGGAACGGATCCTGTTCGTATCCAGAGGTACCACTGTACATTAGCACACACAAAATTTATGCAGATCTTTCGTGCCTTTCTCCTTTCTTCCTGTGGCGATACATTCCCTCTTTTTTTGATGATGTAGAAAAGGCGACCCTAACAGAAGCCCGCCTTTTCGTGGAGTAGACAGAGTTGACTAAGTACCGGAACTGATAAACAGCTGAAGTTGTGCCACTAAACGTATTAGAGAAGCAAGTGATTGAAAGGCAACTAATTAAAACAATTCAAATCTGCTTCTAATGAGCCTATTCACTCATTCTTCATTTTCTCACATAGCCTGTTCAACACGAGACCTCATTGCTGGCTTGAACACATAACATATGTGCTTTTGTTTTTTATTAAGCAGATGAAAGTTCAAATTCCGAAGACGTTGATTTCAACTGGGATGAATACTTGGAAGAGACAGGATCTTGCGCTGCCCCTCACACTTCATTTAAGCACGTAGGTCTTTTTTGCCTGGAGTTTCTAGTCCTCATTACCAATGATGAAACCTTTCAAACAGTGTTAGAAACTCATATCTCAGCTAGGTGCCAAATGGCTCCTTAAACCAGTTGCCAAAACAGAATGTCTAGTTGCCATTTTGGGGGAAAGACAGCTTTAAAGTCTTACTTTTCAAATGACTGGGATTGATTCTGGCAAGTTCAGATGACAACCTAGAGCTCAGTTGAGAACTTTGAGAACCTAAAGAAGAAAAGTCACTTGATCCAGGGACTGTCCGCATATCTATCAACCTATTTCACCCTCTTTTTCTTAGTGGTGACTGCCCATAACTCCAGAAATTCTGTTTGTGCAGATGAAATGTAACAGATAGATTTCTACAGGGTGGGATACGAGTGTGTGGAAACAGTCCAGATCCAATGATCCCCAGATGGTGGAGATGTCAGGCACAATCCTGGCACCCAGGCATCTTCTCTTGGTCGCAGGTGGTCGAAAACCAGGGGCAAAATGCGCCTGGCGCTTGGCTAATTTCGAACACTGCTTGAAAACATGGTGCCTAGTTAGACACTGGAATCTGCTCCGATGAGAGATAGCGATGCCCACCAGTGCGAATGGCTTTCAAGTGTGTTAGACAAATTCACAGAGGATAAGGCTGTGTTCTAGCACCTGTGTCAGAGGCAGTGCTCCTGAGAGTGCTGTTGCTCTCAGGTTGTGGGAAGCCCACAGGCCTATGGTTAACCACTGTGAGAAAGGATGCAGATGGCGCTGTCGTCTAAACCACTGAGCTTCTTGGGCTTGCCGATCAGAAGGTCGGCGGTTCGAATCCCCGCGACGGGGTGTGCTCCTGTTGCTCTGTCCCAGCTCCTGCCATCCTAGCAGTTCAAAAGCACGCCAGTGCAAGTGGATAAATAGATGTACCACTGCAGCGGGAAGGAAAACAGCGTCAGACAGTACTAGGTCTAGAAACATTTAGACCTGCACATTTGTAAATGCTGTTCTAAATAAAAATAATAAATTTTATTTATACCCCGCCCTTCCCGGCTAGAGCCGGGCTCAGGGCGGCTAGCACCAGTAAAATTACAATAGAAACGCAATAGGAGAGGAAACAAAACAAAACAAAAAACCAATTTAAAATACAGGTTAAAATGCCATTTAAAAAGCAGCCTCATTTTAAAAGTAGCCCATAAATCAAAACTGTAAGGGGAGGGAAGACATAAGGGTCAGACTGAGTCCAAACCAAAGGCCAGCTCTGTCTTGCAAGCCCTGCAGAAAGATATCAAGTCCTGCAGGGCCCTAGTCTCTTGTGACAGAGCTTTCCACCAAGTCGGGGCCAGTACTGAAAAGGCCCTGGCCCTAGTTGAGACCAATCTAACCTCCTTGTAACTTGGGTCCTCGAGAGTGTTGTCATTTGTGGACCTTAAAGTCCTCCGCGGGGCATACCAGGAGAGGTGGTCCTGTAGGTACATGGGTCCTAGGCCGCATAGGGCTTTAAAGGTCAAAACCAGCACCTTAAACCTGACCCTGTACTCCACTGGGAGCCAGTGCAGTTGGTAAAGCACTGGATGAACGTGATCTTGCGGCAAGGACCCCGTAAGGAGCCTCGCCGCTGCATTCTGCACCGGCTGGAGTTCCAGAGGAATCTTATCTTGTTTCCTTCTTGTTCCTTAAGCCAAAGTAACCCTGTTTCTTTCTTCTTTTGGGGAAGGTGGAAGTCAGCCTGCAGAGCAGTTTCCAACCCGGCATGAAGCTAGAGGTGGCCAACAAACACAACCCAGAGACCTACTGGGTGGCAACCATCATCACCACATGCGGGCAGCTCTTGCTGCTGCGTTACTGCGGCTACGAAGACGACCGCAGAGCTGATTTCTGGTGCGACGTCATGACGGCCGATCTCCACCCTGTGGGTTGGTGCACCCAAAACAACAAAGTTCTCATGCCTCCCAATGGTGAGTAAGTCTGGCATCTTGATATGGCGACGGTGGCCAAGGTCTTCTGCTTAGTATTCTAGGGATGCGTTGTGCCTCTGTTCTACCTGCAAATTTTAATCATTGGCAAGCTATCTGGCTGAAACGAACTGCCACCGCAAAAATGACTTCAATGGAGAAGGGCCGTAGCTCAGGATTGCTGTAGGGGTGGAGGAGAAATGTGATTAATTCATTCATTTATTGAATTTATATTCAGAGGTACAGTGGTACCTCAGGTTAAGTACTTAATTCGTTCTGGAGGTCCATTCTTAACCTGAAACTGTTCTTAACCTGAAGCACCACTTTAGCTAATGGGGCCTCCTGCTGCCGCCGCACGATTTCTGTTCTTATCCTGAAGCAAAGCTCTTAACCTGAAGCACTATTTCTGGGTTAGCGGAGTCTGTAACCTGAAGCGTATGTAACCCGAGGTACCACTGTATATACCACCCTATACCCAGAGGGACGGGGGTGGCGCTGTTGTCTAAAGTACAGAACCTAGGGCTTGCTGATCAGAAGGTCGGCGGTTCAAATCCCTGCGATGGGGTGAGCTCCCGTTGCTCAGTCCCTGCTCCTGCCAACCTAGCAGTTCAAAAGCATGTCAAAGTGCAAGTTGATAAATAGGTACCGCTCTGGCGGGAAGGTAAACAGCGTTTCCGTGCGCTGCTCTGGTTTGCCAGAAGCGGCTTAGTCATGCTGGCCACATAACCTGGAAGCTGTACGCCGGCTCCCTTGGCCAATAAAGCGAGATGAGCGCCACAACCCCAGAGTCGTCCGTGACTGGACCTAATGGTCAGGGGTCCCTTTATCTTTTATATCCAGGGGTCTCAGGGCGATTCACAAAAAAGATCACAATACATAAAATCAAAATAAAAACTCTAACCCAATAACGCACACCCCTCCAAGAGCCACGTTTTAAAGGGATTAGGGTGTTGATACGTCAACCAAAGGCCTGGTTAAAAAGGAACATTTTTGCCTGGCGCCTAAAGGTGTATAATGAAGGTGCCAGCGAACTTCCCTGGGGAGAGCATTCCACAGACAGGGAGCCACTGCAGAGAAGGCCCTGTTCTCGTGTTGCCACCCTCTAGACCTTTCAAGGAGGAGGCACACAAAGAAGGGCCTCAAATGATGATCTCAGGGTCCGGGTAGGTTCATATGAGAAGAGGCGGTCCTTGAGGTATTGTGGTCCTGAGCCATTTAAGTCTTTACAGGTCAAAACCAGCACTTTGACTTGGACCGGAAACTAATCGGTAGCCAGTAGAGTCGGCGGCTCTATCAATTTTGCACTTTCAGAAACTATATGTCAACCAAAACACAGTTGTCCTTCAAAATTAAGCTTAGCCGAATTCTGTGATCCGTTTCTCCAGCCAAATAATGTTTACCCCCTCCAAAATAAAAAAAATGGCAATGTTTTAAAAACTGTTTTATTATGGTTGTGTTTGACTCCCTGCCCTCCTTCGGGAGGAAAGACGGGATGGAAAATGAATGAATGAATAAAGAAGGGTCTGGAAACTTCTGTTTCAGTGTATCTGAAGAAGTGTGCATGCACACGAAAGCTCATACCAAGAACTGACTTAGTTGGTCTTTAAGGTGCTACTGGAAGGAATTTTTTTTTATTTTAAAGATAAATAGCTGTGCATGTAGCAATCTTTTGCCAGCACCTGTGCATGAGCTCTCAGGTCAACATTTGTCCTCCTTTCCTGAACCTTATCTCATGCGAGCACATATGGACATACTGAAAAAAAGAAGACGAATTTGAAAATTGAGCTATCCGTGAATCCAGGAAATTCACATGGAGATAGTATGTGTGTGCGTGTGCATTAGCCTCCACCCCCTTCCCCAACTCTGCTTTTACAGTGTGGTTTGTAATTCATTTTTGGCAAGGAGGGGAGAAGAGATTCGCAGAGGCAAGTGAATCATGATCCGCTTGGGTCAAAAGGGAAGAGTTTTTATTGAGTGCTGTAATGACTGGTTTGCAGCTGGAGGCTTCACGGAGATGCTGAATTGTGCCTAGTTTATGTTGATGTGATGCGTTGTGATCCGTCGGAGTACCGTCTATCATAGCCTCCTGCAGCCTAGATCTTTTGGACTCCCATCAGGTGTTTTGGCTGGGGTTGATGGGAGTTGGAGTCCCAAACCCAGGTGCTGCAGAGGAGGCAGAAAGGTCCCAGGTTCAAATCCTGGCATTTTCAAATAGGGCTGGGAATGTGCCCTCCTACCGCGCCCCCCCTCTGGAGAATCTCTGGCAGCCACTGTGGACCACTCTACAGCGGTACCTTGGGTTACAGACACTCCAGGTCTCATACGCTTCAGGTTACAGACTCCGCTAACCCAGAAATAGTACCTCGGGTTAAGAACTTTGCTTCAGGATAAGAACAGAAATCGTGCTCCGGCGGCGCAGCGGCAGCAGGAGGCCCCCATTAGCTAAAGTGGTGCTTCAGGTTAAGAACAGTTTCAGGTTAAGAACGGACCTCCAGAATGAATTAAGTACTTAACCCGAGGTACCACTGTCTTCTGTCTCAGTCAGGCCCCACCTGGAATACTCTGTCCAGTTCTGAGCGTCACAATTTAAGAAGGCTGTTAACCTGCAAAATAAGCAGGTTTTTCCTCTGTACAGTGGTACAGTACATTTGCTTGCCATAGCTTATGAGCTTCTTGGTAAACAATCAGAGGAACATAGGAAACTTCCTTCTACCAGTTAAGACCATGGGTCTATCTACCTCAGTACTGGCAACTCTGACTGGCAGAGGCTCTCCAAGGTTTCAGACAGGGAGGTTTTCCCAGTCCTGCCTGGAGGTGGCGGGGATTGAATTGGGGACGTTCTGCATGCAAGGCAGACGCTCCGTCGCTGAGCTCTGGCCCCCCAGCCCTGCTTCATCGAAAGAAATTTGACTGCCCTTGGCAACAACTTCCAAATAATTTGCGACCAAAGCAGGCAAGAAGTGGTGTGAAATGCCCGGACTTCATCCAAACAGCAGGTGCCAAATGAACGGCGTGTAATGACTTCTAAGTAATATTGTGGCTGCAGCCAAATACCAAGTGGAAATTTATGGAAGATTTAATGAATGAATATTTTGCGCCCGTTCAGTTCTTCTTGGGTAGTAAATGATTTAGCAGTGTACAAAGGAGCCACCTTCAGGGTTTGTTTAGGCTTTTAAATTGAACTAATTTAATCAACTTCTTCAGTCAGGCTTGATATTGGATTCTTTCTGCATGCTGTACTGTATTTAAAGTTTGTTGGGGACTCTCCGCCCCCTTCTCCTCTTTCAGATTAAATAATAATAATATGGATTTATTTTCATTTATTTTTTTGGTTGGAAAGCTTGGAAAAATTTGTTTCTCTAATTGTTTTTCCATAAGCTAAGTTGCTGATTTTGGAGATCAGTTGCTGGTTTTCTAAAAAATTGGGGTGGGGTGGGGATGAGCTGAATCTGCTGAGGATACTGATTAGATCATGTTGACTGAAAGACAACAACAGTTTTTTTACATTTGGGGGGGGAGCAGCATATAAATCAAAATAATGATGGGGGGGGGATAAAAAGTTCTTGGTGCCCAAGAGATATTGGGGTTTGTGCTGAGCTAGCTTCCTGGAGGGAATATTCCAAAAAGCAGTGTCACCACTGAAAAGTCCCTGCCCCGTCATTGCAGAGCTGAGATGGAGAATCTGCACTCTCTGGGTGGGAACCTAGTGGTGACTGGTGCCCTTTTTAGGTAGGGTAGAAAGGGCTCCATGATCACTGCAGATGGTGACAGCAGCCATGAAATTAAAAGACACCTGCTTCTTGGGAGAAAAGCAATGACAAACCTAGACAGCATCTTAAAAAGCAGACATCACCTTGTCGACAAAGGTCCATATAGTAAAAGCTATGGTTTTCCCAGTAGTGATGTATGGAAGTGAGAGCTGGACCATAAAGAAGGCTGATCGCCAAAGAATTGATGCTTTTGAATTCTGGTGCTGGAGAAGAAGAAGAAGAAGAGTTTGGATTTGATATCCCACCTTTCACTCCCCTTCCGGAGTCTCAAAGCGGCTAAGATTCTCCTTTCCCTTTCTCCCCCACAACAAACACTCTGTGAGGTGAGTGGGGCTGAGAGACTTCAAAGAAGTGTCACTGGCCCAAGGTCACCCAGCAGCTGCATGTGGAGGAGCGGGGAATTGAACCCGGTTCCCCAGATTACGAGACTACCGCTCTTAACCACTACACCACACTGTGGAGGAGACTCTTGAGAGTCCCATGGACTGCAAGAAGATCAAACCTCCATTCTGAAGGAAATGAGCCCTGAGTGCTCACTGGAAGGACAGATCCTGAAGCTGAGGCTCCAATACTTTGGCCACTTCATGAGACGAGAAGACTCCCTGGGAAAGACCCTGATGTTGGGAAAGATGGAGGGCAGAAGGAGAAGGGGATGATGGAGGACAAGATGGTTGGACAGTGTTCTTGAAGCTACCAGCATGAGTTTGACCAAACTGCGGGAGGCAGTGGAAGACAGGAGTGCCTGGCGTGCTCTGGTCCAGGGGGTCACAAAGAGTTGGACACGACTAAACAACAATGCCGTCCTCACCATGCTGCAAACTTTGCCCACCAATTTTGGTTTAGGATCTGTTCCCTCCATTGGCTACTGATGTGACACTTCCTGTGAGTAAGCAACAACCCTTTCCCCACCGCAAGTGTGGTAGACTTTACTGAGCTAGAGGGGCCATTGGTCTGACTCTGTATTTGACAGCTTCCGGCGCAGGCCTGAACTCGCTTAATGAACACGTTTGGCAGTCCCTTGGAGCACCGTGTGCGTCGATCTCCTCCCCGTGAAAAACCTCCTTTATTTTTTGAAACGGCATCCTCGTGGCAGGCTACAGATGGACGGTGCCTGTCGTAAAAAATAAGGAGGCTCAGATTTATGGGAGGCTCGGAATGAATAACCGCCGCTCTGGGAGGCAGTGAAACCGTTTTAATGAAATGACCCTGCACTATATGAAAATATCCACTCGCCAACACCGCCTTTATGACAGCTGGGAAGTTCATTTTGGGAGGAAACAAAGGGAGATGAAGAGGATTTATTGTGCTATCGCCCTGCGTGGTGCAACATACATATCAATTATATGAGGGGAGACAGGGGATTATTTAATAGACGTAAATAAATGCTACTCTGCGGCATGAGGAAAGGAAATAAAGGTCTCTGCCTCAAACAGCTTACAATCTCAAGCTTCAAGGAAGTATAGAGGACATGGCAACAGGGAGTTGAAGACTGATGGACCCACATCAGATATCTAGGGAGGGGGTATCACCCCCCAAATACCTTAACTTGTAACTATTCAGGGCCTGGAAGCACCAATAAATCTTTGGCCGTGTGCTCTCCCAAGCCCACATTCCCAACATGATTGCATTTCTGTCTCAGCAATGTCTACGCTGGCTTGGTTCTAAACCACTGAGCCTCTTGGGCTTGCCAATTGGAAGGTCGGCGGTTCGAATCCCTGCGACGGGGTGAGCTCCCACTGCTGTGTCCCAGCTCCTGCCAACCTAGCAGTTCGAAAGCACGCCAGCGCAAGTAGATAAATAGGTACCGCTCCGGCGGGAAGGTAAACGGGGTTTCCATGCGCTGCTCTGGCTTCAGTGTTCCGTTGCGCCAGAAGCGGCTTAGTCCTGCCGGCCACATAACCCAGAAAGCTGGCTGTGGACAAACACCGGCTCCCTTGGCCTGAAAGCGAGATGAGCGCCACAACCCCATAGTCGCCTTTGACTGGACTTAACCGTCCAGGGGTCCTTTAACCTGTCCACAGAATGGGAGATGGCACAATCCCTAAGGAGCTGGCTTCAGGCACCAGTCTTGTTGGCAGATCAACTCTGTGGCACAAAGGGATCTGCAAGCGTGATGCCTGACCTCACATGCAGACAAAGGTCTGAACTCACCGAGGGTTTGAGACCCATCGGCTCCCCTCAGCTGGTTTAGCCGTCCAGTCAACGCCATTCCCGGGGTGTGGCTGTAGTTGCATGCTAACAGCTTCTAGGAGCCACAGGTGAGAGCTAAGTGCAAGGTAGGGACCAAAGGTGGACAAATGACCCCAGAAGGGGCAAGACATGCCCCCCCCGAGGTACTACTCTCCCCTACACAACCCATTTCATACCCATGCTCTGGTTATCTCTTGCTTGGACTACTGCAATGTGCTCTATGTGGGGCTACCTTTGAAGATGACCCAGAAACTACAACTAATCCAGAATGCAGCAGTTAGACTGGTGACTGAGAGTGGCTGCCGAGACCACATAACACGGGTCTTGAAAGACCTACACTGGCTCTCAGTACGTTTCCGAGCACAATTCAAAATGTTGGTGTTGACCTTTAAAGCCCTAAACAGCCTCGGCCCAGTATACCTGAGGGAGCATCTCCACCCCCATTGTTCTGCCCGGACACTGAGGTCCAGCGCCGAGGGCCTTCTGGCGGTTCCCTCGCTGCGAAAAGACAAGTTACAGGGAACCAGGCAGAGGGCCTTCTTGGTAGTGGCACCCGCCCTGTGGAATGCCCTCCCACCAGACGTCAAAAGAGAACAACAACTAGCAGACTTTTAGAAGACATCTGAAGGCAGCCTTGTTTAGGGAAGCTTTTGATGTTTGATGCATTACTGTATTTTAATATTCTGTTGGAAGCCGCCCGGAGTGGCTGGGGAAGCCCAGCCAGATGGGTGGGGTATAAATATATTATTATTATTATTATTATTATTATTATTATTATTATTACCGCTAGCAGGTAATGTTCCTTCTCCTTCCTGCCGCAAGCAGCCAAGATCAGGCTTGGCTAAGTTCGAAGCCCTGACGAAAATTCCTTCCCGGTGGCAAATGTTGCTCTAATGAACTTAACTATTGACCTTTGATACACAGAAGTAAGCAGCCTAACTAGACGAGGCTTGGAGGCAATGCGGAGAGCAAGACTTAAGTCTGTAGGGGGAAAGAAGGTCCCATTTATCTGTGTGAACCTTCCAGCTAATGCAGCACTTTACTTCCACGGCCATAAAATTGCTAATTCCTCCGGAGACGCTATTCAAAGATAGCATTGTGCAATACTGTACAGTTAGTTATTATTTAATTTTTTTCTCTTTTCTTTTACAAGGGATGAGAGCAGTCACCTTTGCATTTTCCACAACCCCCTTAGTTTAAATAGATTTGCACGAAGCTATAAAAGCAGAAACGTAATAAGCAATACACATGTTCTGGATAAGGTGAATTTAATCACAGAGGCGCTGATAGACCGAAAGAGTGTCTGGAATAAAGCACTGCTCTGTTAACAGGGCAGAAATTCGGCATATTTATATATTATGCCTGGCCAATCTGGAGGCCTCATACTGTCTACCAATCAGAAGGGCCATACTGTCTACCAATCAGAAGGACCAATGTTGAAGGCCCCCATTCCTGTCCCCCATGTAGCCCAGAGGGCCCAGAGGTCTGAGTGCAAGTGCAGGGACGTGATTGGATATTTTTGTTGCCCTAAATGAGGGATGGAGAAGCCATGAATCTTCAGGCATTGTTGGACTCCAACTCCCATGAGCCTCAGCCAGCATGAGCAATGGTCAGGGATGATGGGAGTTGTAGTCCAGCAACACCTGGACAAGAGCAGAGTATAACCTGTCGAGAAAATAACAGTTTGTCTTCTTGTGATCAGGCCTTTATTGGGGGGGGGGGGAGTCTCAGGGGCATAGAAAGTCACCTTTATACAGAGTCAGACCATCAATATTATCAGTCCCATAAGTCACACATTCCATGTCTAGTTCTGGGCATAGCTGTCAACTTTCCCCTTTTTTAAAAGGGAAATTCCCTTATTCCGAATAGGATTCCTCGCAAGAAAAGGGAAAAGTTGACAGCTATGGTTCTGGGCCCCACAATTTAAGAAGGATGTCGACAAGCTGGAAGGTGTGCAGAGGAGGGCAACCAAGATGATCAAGAGCAGGGGTAGGCAAACTAAGGCCCGGGAGCCGAATCCGGCCCAATCGCCTTCTCAATCCGGCCAGCGGACGGTGTGTTTTTACATGAGTAGAAAGTGTCTTTTTATTTAAAATGGATCTCTGGGTTATTTGTTATTTGTGGGGCCTGCCTGGTGTTTGTACATGAGTAGAATGTGTGCTTTTACTTAAAATGCATCTCTGGGTTATTTGTGGGGCATAGGAATTCGCTCATACTTTTTTCTTCAAAATATAGTCCGGTCCACCACATGGTTTGAGGTACGGTGGACCGGCCCACAGCTGAAAAAGGTTGCTTACCCCCGATCAAGGGTCTGGAAACCATGCCTTATGAGGAATGGTTGAGTGAGCTGGGTATGGTTAACTTGGAAAAGTGGAGACTGAGAGGAAATAGGAGAGCCATCCTCAAATATCTTACACAGAAGAGGGAGCAAGCCTGTTTTCTTCTGCTCTGGAGGGTAGGACTCGAACCCACGGCTTCAAGTTACAACAAGGGAGATTCCGACTCAACATCAGGAATAACTTTCTGGCAGTAAGAGCTGTTTGACAGTGGGGAGATGGTGGACTCTCCTTCCTTAGAGGCTTCTAAGCAGAGGTTGGGTGGCCATGTGTCATGGATGCTTTAGCTGAGTTTCCTGCATTGCGGGGGTTGGACTAGATGACCCTCGGGTCCCTTTCAACTCCACCGTTCTATGTTCCTATGAATGGTTCCTGCTGTTGCACTTCTAGCAAGCCAGGCAAAGGGTGCAGCTCTGACCTGCCCCATTGATGCCCCTGCCCCACCTGTTTCTGACCTCCCTGCCTTCTCCCCTACCAGTCGCAATGAACACAAGCCACCACTTTAAATTATCTGATGCTTTTCCCTGGTTGGGGCGAGAGTATCTTAGCGGCTGGGCCTGGCTCCCTCGGCCCGTGTCTTCCCCCTTGAAGAACCAGCTGGGTGACAAGTTAATTAAATAGCTCATTTGTAACGGTTACATCTTGCTGCTTTGTTTAGGCCTTGTCATACAATCAGTCCCCTTCAGCCGGTAAATGATGTTATCTATTGATTCTCTGTGCTGGTAACATTTACAGCCTTTTGTCATCTGCTGTTTCCTTGATGGATCTGCTGGTAGCTGCTAATGTCGGAGCCTGGATATAAATCCAGCCTTGTTGTTTGTTGGTTTTTTAAATCCTCTTATCCCCGCAGTTTTGGCCGACACTTTCACTGCTGCTAACACAATCCCTCTGGAGAGCTCCTGTCACCTCGCAAATCCCAATTTGTCACCTTGTAATGTGTGGTGCTGATGCACATGCCCTCCCAACACCTTGAAGGCAAAAACCAAGAGGCCATGTTCCCAGATGCCATCTTCCTGTTTTGTAATTGCGAGAGAACGGCGGCCATTTTGGACGCTGTGATCTCACGTGATTTCACACTGCTATATCCTCCTGGAAAAAACGACAACTTTTTAGTGGGGTGGGGGAGAAATTGTGGCGTGAAATAATGGGAGATCGCGATGCCCAATATGGCCGCCTTTCTCTCACGATAAAAAACGGGGTGTCCGTGTTTTTCTGGGGTACGGGATGTCCACATTTTTCAGGGTATGCATGCCTGGCTCAGACCTAAATCCATGCAGTGCTTGGAACAACTAATTTTCCTTGGGACACTCACTGGTACTTTTTACTGCTGAATTTTCCTTTCCCCCTTTTTTGCTTATTTATTTATTTTCATGGATTTACTGCCTTTCTTCCACCATGGAAACTCAAATGGCTTGGGATGGATGGTACCTGCAAACCATAGTTTACTGGACCGAGATTGTGATGGGTCATAGAGTTTGGAAGCTACCTCTATGTTTTGGTGTAGCCTTTTTACGGGTCAGAATCTGTCGCCTTAGCTAATCATGTGCTCGCCTTGCTTTCCCAGCTATCAAGGAGAAATATTCGGACTGGACGGCGTTCCTCATACGTGATTTGACGGGCTCGCGAACGGCGCCTGCAAATTTACTGGAAGGCGTATGTATTGAGTTAATATATCCTCTTGAGTGCTACAGTGTTTGTGGTGGTACGATTATTTAAGCCTGTAAAACTGACTCCCGCCTCCTCGCTTTTTAGCCCAGCTCTGGCAAGGCGGCGGGTGAGAAGGAAAGCATTGATTGTTTACATGTGGGTCATCTAAGATAGGCACAACTTTTAAGTGCAATTACATTCTTAAGTGATCGGATTCTAGGCTATTGGAGCGGTGGAGAGGGAGGCAAACAGATCCAGATTTTCTTATTTGGGTTTCTTTCAATGCATGGAAGCAAGACAGTCTATGCTTGTTTGGAATTCCTTTTCACAGTAATGACCTTCGTAGAGACATTGAACTGGTTAGTGTAGAGCATAGGCACTAGGTCTTGGGGTACCAGGGTACCCACAATTTTTTTTATGGGTGCTTAACATTCACAACACAGGCCTCTGTTGTGACTTCTGGTTTCTATTGGAAGTCGTCACAGAGCCCTGACACGACCTCCCAGATGATGTAGAAACCGGAAGTCACTCAGAGGTCTTGGACGTAACCTCCGAGACCCTGTGAGGCCTTGATAGTGCCGGCGCATCGCCAATGTGATGTCATGATGTCATGACGTCATGTTATGTCACGGGCGCCGTTGGGGATCCATAACATAAGGCCCAAGTCAGCGCCCCTGATGTAAAGGGCTGGAAAACACATTCTCCTTTTGATATTGTTAATCCTAGCCAGCAGGTATGGTAGGATCTGTGGTCCAGCAACATCTAGAGCAGGCTTCCTCAAACTCGGGAATTGAGACTACAATTCCCATCATCCCTGACCACTGATGCTGCTAGCTAGGGATCATGGGAGTTGTAGGCCAAAAACATCTGGAGGGCCGAGTTTGAGGAAGCCTGATGAGAAGTGCTGTAGGTCCCCATGCCCTGCTGTTGAGGGAATGGTGCTGATGGTGGAAACCATAGAATTGTAGAGTTGGAAGGGACCACAAGAGTAATCTAGTCCAACCCCCTGCAATGCAGGAATCTTTTGCCCAGCATGGGACTCAAACCCACAACCCTAAGATTAAGAGTGTTGTGCTCTACTGAGTGAGCTACCAAATATATGATGTTGGAACAGGATGGATCTAACAAGGCAATTCTCTTATCTTCACGATCTCCTAATTGGCTGCGGTTCGGGTGAGATTAAGCTGTGAGAGTATTGCTGTTCGGTTCAGTGTATCCACAGTGGTGTGGAATTTGTGTGGGATGGTTCTGAGTTGTGTTTTTTCAAGATGAGGGTTATCTCCAGTCCAGCTGTGATTCCTACATTGTAGTGTGTGGGGGGTGGGGTTGGACTAGATGACCGCTGGGGTCCCTTCCAGCTCCACAATTCTATGATTCCATTCTTGGTGCAACACAGAGAGATGCAAATCTGGGCATGCACCACAGTGTGTGGCTTGCTAATGCACTGCTGGAGCAATGAATATTCTTGATGCCTTGTGGTGTTCTTTCAGTAAAATGAGCCCTGGATATTCCACTTTTTTTTTATAGAAAAGCCTCTAGCTCTTTATTTTCCTGAGAAATACGCAGGCAGTACATTCTGTCTGGCTGCTCAATTCAACTCAATCCCAGTGTTTATTCTGCCCAGTGACACCCAACTGCATTTTACTGGAGTATTTAATATACCCCATAGCTTTTAATTTTAACAGAACAAGCAGCTTGCATTTCAGTCTCTGCTGGTTTTGTGGTGTACTAACTTTCAGCTCCTCCCCATGATCACCATCGCTGCAAAACTTATGGCTCCAGGCCTGTTTCACAGTTTGCTATCCGAATTGGTGGCTTACTTGCTAGAATAATCACTCTTGCATTGTTTGCTCAATAGTCAGGAGTGAGGATCGGGCGGGTGTGTGCAAATTGTAACTGGTTCCAGATATTATTATTTTTTAATGGCAATTATTATCACCATCACTGCTTATCGGTTTAGCAAAAAGGCTGTCTAGACCGTAGTCCTTCCTTACGGGGTCCTTTTGCTGTAGAAATGGATGCTCAAGGCAGAGTTGATTATTATCTATAGACATTCTGCTCTCCTTCTGTTTCCCACATTCCTCACCTAAGAGTTTTAATCAGGCAAACCCCAAACCAACAGGAACTTAAAAGCACATAGAATGAGTGCATATAAGCAGGACATGCATCATTGTTGTGGCAGGCCCCGTTCGCACCCCACCAACACCCCGTTTTAACGTTTCCCGGATATGCTTACGAGCCATCTGGAAATTGTCATGTTAAAAACATTCAAGATTTTGCAGATTGGATGCTTACGTTTCAAAAATGATTTTATTTATTTTGGTAAAGGGCTGAACCAGGTGCTGCTTTAACAGCGTGTTTAGCAACCACCTTTTTTTGTTTCTAAAAATACAATTAATTAATTAACAGGCACATGGGATTGGGATTAATTGGGACTGCAGTTTGCCAGTCCCTCCCCTCCCCCAGTTGCAATACTACTTGCAATGATCCCAACAAGCAAATTAGTCATTAGGGGAAAAAACAACTGTCATTGGCACCAATGGAACTTTTTATTATAACGCTTTTGCCATGCTAGAGGACTTCATTGGGATTGTGGTTGGGTCGTGAAGGATGAAAGCCTCTCTTTCCCACATGCTACAAAAACCTCTACAAAATCCCTTCCGACACACGCACACCTGGTCCTTTTTATAAAACAAAAAACACAGGTGTGTTTGCTGAACACAATATGAAAGTAATGTCTGGTTCGTTCTTCAGATTCACATTTGCTGACACACACGTGTGTGCGTGCACACGCACACCCTAAAGGCCATACATAGCTCATCCTTTAAAAAAATAATAATGTAAATCTAATTCAGAAATCAACACCCAGAATCCATTGGCAACTGGTAGGGTGGAAGGTTGGGAGGTGGACAGTAGGTGGCACCAGAGCCAGTGGCAAGTAGAGCCAGCTCATTCTAGTTTTGCTCCTGTCCTTCGCTGCCCTTCTGCTGAGTTCTGCAAGCGCAACACTGGGACTTAAGGAGGAGGACATTTTCAGGCAGGGCCACCCCCTGGAGTATTTGTAAGTAAGGAAACAGGGCAGGTGAGGGCTATCTGGGGGCAAACTGAAGATGGCTGGGCAGTAGCCCATTTCTGCAAATGGACCAGCTTCTGCTGCCAGGATCTGAATATATGTGTGACTTTGCAAGGTGAACATTTAAAAGCTTACTCCTTTTCCCTAAACATTTCCTTGTCACAGCTCCCTACAGTTAAGACCGTTTATTTTATTTTCACATAATCCGATTCCTGGGATATTAATAATATTATTTTTTTTTAAATGGGGGGATGTGAGTCAATTTTGAAAAGAATAATTGTCAAGCATTAAGCACAGTTAATTTCTCTTCCTGTTTTTCCCTTTTTTTTCTTTTGCTTTTGGAATGTATGACTGGGTTAAAATTAGGAGGAAGGAGAGACCGTTGGGATAAAGGTGAAGAAAAACCGTCATCCAACCGCAAACACACACACGCACACATACACACAAAATATAGAATAAAAAATTTAAAAATATAAATCTTCTGCTGTCTCTGTTACCGTGAGAAGACTTCGCATAAAGTTTAAAATAAGGAGTTTTGCTTCTGTTCAAACAGCCTCTGCGAGGGAAAAACCCTGTAGACCTCATTACAGTTGATTCCTTAATAGAGCTTCAGGATTCCCAGAGTCCCTTTCAATACTGGATAGTTAGTGTTCTTGAGAATGTTGGAGGAAGATTACGCCTTCGCTATGTGGGATTGGAGGAGACTGAATCCTATGACCAGTGGTTGTTTTACTTGGATTACAGACTTCGACCAGTTGGTTGGTGTCAAGAGAATAAGTACAGACTGGATCCACCTGCAGGTAAAAATACGAAAGAAAAAAATGCAGAAATAAGTTTCCTAAAATGTTATAGGCAGGTCCCTGCCTGCCTACGGTTAATGAATAGTATAATATGCTTTAAATGTATGGTACCTGCATGGCCTTAGTTTGCTGTTACAGGTAACTCACAGCGTGCACACATTTAAGTTGCATAAGCTTTGCACAATTGGCAAAAGGAATTAAAAGTGGGCATAAAAGGATCAAGTGTCCGAGGGGGAAAGGACTTTGGCAACCTCACCCGCCTTTGAACCCAAGGTGTTTAGACCATGCATGATTTTGCTATCCCCAGAACGTAAGAGTAGGGCTGGGCGATATCTGGTTTTCAGCATCACCAGCTAAACATCACCATATACCAATAACAGATAGGTAGCCGTGTTGGTCTGCCATAGTCAAAACAAAAAAAAATTTTTCCTTCCAGTAGCACTTTAAAGACCAACTAAGTTAGTTCTTGGTATGAGCTTTCGTGTGCATGCACACTTCTTCAGATACACTGAAACAGAAGTTTCCAGACCCTTCTATATAGTGAGAAGGTGGGGAGGGGTATTACTCAGAAGGGTGGTGGGAATGGGTGATTGGCATCTGCTCATACCAAGAACTAACTTATGGGTGATTGGCATCTGCTCATACCAAGAACTAACTTAGTTGGTCTTTAACATATACCAATAGATCATGACATCTGAAATAAGGATGGGGCTATGTAGAGGCATTGGCTGGCTTCATGGTTTTCCCCCAGATCGGAATTTTTGCATAGCGCACACATGCACATGTCATGATTTGTGATATACAGTGGACACTCGGGTTGCAAACGTGATCCATTTGGGAGGCACGTTCACAACCTGCAGTGCCGCGTCTGCGCATGCGCGGGTTGCGCTTCTGTGCATGCGCAAAGCGCAATTTAGCGCTTCTGCACGAGCGCCAAAACCTGGAAGTAAACCGTTCCAGTACAGTGGTACCTCGGGTTACATACGCTTCAGATTACACACTCCACTAAGCCAGAATTAGTGCTTCAGGTTAAGAACTTTGCTTCAGGATAAGAACAGAAATCGGGCTCTAGCAGCGCAGCGGCAGCAGCAGGCCCCATTAGCTAAAGTGCTGCTTCAGGTTAAGAAGAGTTTCAGGTTAAGTATGGACCTCCGGGACGAATTAAGTACTTAACCCGAGGTACCACTGTACTTCCAGGTTTCGGCGCGTCCGTAACCCGAAAACACACAACCTGAAGCATCTGTAACCTGAGGTATGACTGTATTGCCAGGTCAAAAGTTATGAAACCGATATCACGATATGGAACCTGTTTGGGATGATATATCAATATATTGCCCAGCCCTAGTTGAGAGTCGCCTGTATTGTGCTTTGACTACCAGAAAGGTGCTTGTGGGATCTTCTGCCTCGGGCGGCAAAATAACTTGGCAGGCCTTGGGCATGCACTTTGACTTAGTGGGGTGAGAGGCCATTCACTGCTCTGTCTCAAGCCGCAAAATGTCTTGGGCAGGTATTGGACCCTCACAAATCAGTTCAAGTTGCAGGTGAGCTCAGTGTTTATCCCAGAGGTGCTGCAAACAGGTGATAAGAGTGTTAAGTGTATTTCGGCCGAGTGCCAAAACTTTGCCCTATTGTCTTCATTAACAGATTTACTGACCTTGATTCTAGGAGCAGCAGGAAGAGAGCTCTAGTTCCACTTAGTAGGAGAGCCTGCTTACCTCTCCCATCATGTTGTATTCTGGGGCGTGCAGTTTTGTGGGGGCGCAGTGAGGCAAGAGATTGTCCCAGAAGGAAAGGCTTTATTTTAATCTCACTTTCCTCCTGTGAATGGATTTACAGGCGTTTAAAGAAAAACCCGCTGTGAATTGCTTAAAAGCACTGAGTGAGGCAGCCAACGGAACTTTCCCGCCCCCTCGATTTACGGTTTTTGTACTTTGCAAAGCACGGTCATCAGTTGAGTCTTCGGGGCAGCTTAAAAGCAGGTTGCTGTGTGGGTCTGTTGGGACAAATCTGGTTAAATCTACCAGGTGTGCAAATGAGGCCTATATGAGTGAGTGAGTGAGTGAGTGAGTGAGTGAGTGAGTGAGTGAGTGAGTAAGTGTGTGTGTGTGTGTGTGAGAGAGAGAGGGAGAGAGGGAGAGAGGGAGAGGGAGAGAACGAGAACCCGGTAAAGTGGCCCACCTAGGAGAAAGCAAACTCTGTTCCTAAACTTCCTCTCCTTTTGGGGATATCTTTGGGAGAAGAAAAAGCTAAGGCATAAACGCTACACAAATCTGCAGTGGATTCCCTAAGGATGGCACCTTGTATGCCTCCTTTTGCCAACTCCTGCAGCCAAGCTGGTACCAAATTTATCTCAGCTTTCTTTTGGCTCACACCAGCAATGCCAAGACAAGGATCTTGTCACCTGGGCAGTCCAGGACCTCCATACACACTGCCCAGGCTTGCGCCACAGGGAAGCCACTTCGGTGCTGCTAATGCGGCGGTTTGACTTCACCCCTGGAGGCTCACTCCATTGCATCTTGGGACAGACGGATGCCAGCCACGTATTTGCAGACCCAGAACTTGAATGAAGCATTGCAGAATGTTAATACACACTGCTTCAACATCCATGTGATTTCTGATGTGGTTTGTTTTAGAAATCTGTTCTCTGAAGACTATGTCTGAATGGCATTCTGCTCTGGATAAAGCCCTGATTGAGGCAGCACAATTTCCCCTCCCTATGGAAGTGTTTAAGGTAGGATCTGTTATTCCCTTTTCAGCTGAAATAACAGCCAGTTTGAATTTCGGTGGCATCCTTGTATTGTGCTCCTGATTCTCGTATCAGACTCATCCATCTTTGTTCGGAGTAGGGAATAGGGGAATGGAGCAAGCTCCTTGCTTGATGCTACTTTCTCCATAGTTCTATTACTGCTGCCGCCATTTTGAACCCTGGGCCAGCCCCTCCATGGGTTGCCTGTTGAAGCCATCTTTGCAAATTCCAGGCTACAGCTGTCCTCAACTTGGTGCCCTCCAGATCTGTGGACTCCAACGACCATCAGCACCAGACGACTGGTCAGGGTTGTTGGGAGTTGTAGTTCAACGTGACTGGATGACGCCAAGTTGGGAGAGGCTGTAGGCTAGAATGGGCACATAACCTTGCCGTTTCCATGCCTAGTGTTGTCATTTCACTGAGAGAAAGCTTGCCTAACCTCCTAACACCATGTCAGACCTTAGGTCCATCTAGCTTGTACTGTGCAGTGGCATAGCGCGGGGGGGGGGGGCAGGCACAAAATTTGAGAGGAGGGCATAACCCACTCAGGCGCCAGCATTGGCTGACCAGCCCTCCCCCCCATGTGAGCAGGCAGGGGGCACAACACGACCCTGCTTGGCTCTGGTGGAGGGACACTCCATCCGCACTGGTGGCTTGCCTGCCCCGGGTACCGGCAACCCCTGCTATGCCACTGGTACTGTATGCACTGAACTGCAACATCTGCCCCAAGGTTTTGTGTTTTCGGTTTGTGTATTATTTTGGAAAAATGTGAATTGGTATCCTGGACTGGCTGGAGTCAGAGGGATTGTGGGAGGCACCATTGGGGGGGGGGGGAACCCCGCCCTGGCAATGGGAAGAAGGCTCAGAGCCAGAGGAGTGATGCTGGGAAAGACTTCCTCGAAAGCATTGCTGAGACCACTAGGCCTGAGCTGTGGTTTGTTTCCTTGAATAAAGATCCAACTTCACTGGCCTTCAGAGATTTATTTATTTTTGCTGCTGGCTCCAGCCCTGACATTTAGGTGGTTTCGCTTTAATATCTGATCCAGGCCACGCTCCCTGCCCCCTTCCATCCCTAGACCTCAGCCAGTATTTCTTTCCAGCAATTTAAAATCCACTGTTTTACAAACAGTAAATAGCAGTTTCAGGAACAGGGTGGCTTCTCAAAATGCACATCTCAGGTGTCAAAGGCCTGGGCCAGCATTTGCCAGAAGCTTTGTAGCGAAGGGGTCAGACACAACTCTGTGGAGAGAAGGCAGTAGCTTCCCAAAAAATCTTGTTTCCTGCATCTTGCCTTCCCTTCCCTTCTTACTTTTGTTTGGATTTGAGTTTCTTGCCAGCTATGCCCTGTCAAAGCAATAAATTCTCACCTTGAGCCGCCTGGCTTGTGAGTTCAGTTTCCCCTGCGGTGAGGATATATATCGGTATGGAAAATTCTGCAGGTTTAATAAAAGGAGAAGGTGATGAATTGCAAACAAGTGCACTCTATCCTACAAACACCTTTACAATAAGCTCTGAGTGGGGGTGCAGGAGTGTGTTATTGCTCCTGCTTTCAAAAAACACTTGGTTCCTGTGAAGAATGAGGAGTGGAATTACTAGCGTCAAGAATACTGTCATTGCTGCAACGCAGGTCAGTGATGGAAGAGGCTCTCTTCCTTTTTATGAAAACCAGGCTGTTGGAAAGCAATAGTTTTCCAGTGGTGGGAAACCGCACAAAATTGGCGCATAATTGGAGGGGAGAGGGGTCGGTGCTGTGTTCGGAAGCGCAAAATGTGTGGCTTCTGGAATCGAATCCTTTCAATTGCAGAGTCCTGCAGACTCACTTAAATGTGACCCACTGAAAGGTTGGGGACACCACCAGCCCACCGCTGCCTTAAGCATTTGAAAGCAAAGATTCTTGATTTATTTCATTTTGTCTAAACACCATTTTAGCCCACCCTTCATCGTAAAGTGACCCCAAGCTGGAGAACAATTTTTAAAAACCAAATGTATTTCAATCAGTAATCATAGAACGAGCAGGTGAAACACCAAAGAACAACTAGGATAGCATTATTATTATTATTATTATTAAACCCTGCCGATCTGGCTGGGTTTCCCCAGCCACTCTGGGCGGCTTTCAGCAGAATATAGAAACAATATAAATATAAATGGTTAGCTAATAGCCCAGCAAACGCCCTAATGAATCGTCTAATTTGCAATCAATTAAATTACAGTGGTACCTCGGGTTAAGTACTTAATTAGTTCTGGAGGTCTGTTCTTAACCTGAAACTGTTCTTAACCTGAAGCACCACTTTAGCTAATGGGGCCTCCTGCTGCTGCCGCGCTGCCGGAGCCACGATTTCTGTTCTCATCCTGAAACAAAGTTCTTAACCCGAGGTACTATTTCTGGGTTAGCGGAGTGTAACCTGAAGCGTATGTAACCTGAAGCGTATGTAACCCGAGGTACCACTATACCTAAGTCTGGTCTATATATTACATGAGTATTTCATAGAACGCTTTGTTTATACAGATGAACCTAGGAGCTTTGAGATGCAAAGATGCCACAGAGTGGCTGGGGAAACCCAGTCAGATGAATCATAGAATCACACAATGGTAGGGTTGGGAGGGACCCTGAGGGTCATCTAGTCCAACCCCCTGCAAGACCACTTACATCCCCTCCTTCCTATTTTATCCTCAAAACAACCCTATAAGGTAGGCTGGGCTGAGAGGCAGTGACTGGCCCAAGGTCTCCCAGTGAGCTCTGGGTGGCCGAGTGGAAATTTGAACCCTGGTCTCCCAGGTCTTATAGTCCAGCTCAGGGGTCAGCAACCTTTTTCAGCTGTGGGCCGGTCCACCGTCCCTCAGACCTTGTGGGGGGCTAGACTATATTTTGAATTTAAAAAATATGAACGAATTCCTATGCCCCACAAATTACCCAGAGATGCATTTTAAATAAAAGGACACATTCTACACATGTAAAAACACCAGGCAGGCCCCACAAATAACCCAGAGATGCATTTTAAATAAAAGGACACATTCTGCTCCTGTAAAAACACACTGATTCCCAGACCATCTGGGGGCCGGATTGAGAAGACGATTGGGCCAGATCCGGCACCCGGGCCTTAGTTTGCCTTCCCCTGGTCCAGCCCTTTAACCGCTAGACTATACAGGCTCTCAAGTCTCTTAAGTACAAATTGGTAAGAGGGGTTAAGTATTACACAATCACATACATCTGCTATGTCGTATTGAACGTAAAGGACCGGTGTTTGATGCACCATGTGGGATCCATGAGACCCTACTTTCTTTTTTGTCTCAAGAGTAAAGAGAAAGAAAGAGAAGTCTTATTATCTGCCATTGATGTGCGCCAAGGAATTCAGAGAGCAATCCATCATGGCTGTGCGTCAATTTGAGCCTAATAGCAATTAAAAGCTTTGTGTTCGCTCCAGTGAAATGTATCCTTCAGAAATTATGTAGATTAATTGGCGTCTTGAAAGGGAGCATATGTTTGCCGTCTCATTCATTCCTCTGACTCTGAGACAGGCTGGTAAAAGGTTTGCTGGGAGGGAGCGTTTTGAAGCCACCTTCTCACGCTTCCCTTTAAACTGGGGCCCATCACCCTGGGAAGGCAGCCCATCTAAGAGAAGGAAAACCCCGATCCTAAGCCCTAGCGGGATGTCTTTGGGAGGAGAAAATGCTCAGGAATAAACTCTACACAGATCTGGAGTGGAGTATTTGACGCAGGTGGCACTGTGGGTTAAACCACAGAGCCTAGGACTTGTCGATCAGAAGGTCGGCGGTTCAAATCCCTGGGACGGAGTGAGCTCCCATTGCTCTGTCCCAGCTCCTGCCAACCTAGCAGTTCAAAAGCATGCCAGTGCAAGTAGATAAATAGGTACCACTCTGGCAGGAAGGAAAACGGCGTTTCCATGTGCTCTGGTTTATGTCACGGTGTCCCATTGTGCCAGACGCGGTTTAGTCCTGCTGGCTACATGACCCGGGAACATGTCTGTCGACAAACACCAGCTCCCTCGGCCTGAAAGTGAGATGAGCGTCACAACCGTCATAGTCGCCTTTGACTGGACACCTTCTGAGTCTTGGGGACAAAGCCTTGGATTTATTTGTTTTTGTTTCATAGGACCATGACGACTTGAGAAACCATTTGTTCACGGTGGGCATGAAATTGGAGGCGGTGGATATGAAAGAGCCATGTAGGATTTGTCCCGCTACAATATCTAAGGTGAGAAATTTAAAATGGGGAAAGGCAGGGGGTTGGACTAGATGACCCTTGGGTCCCTTCCAACTCTAAAATTCTGTGATTCTAACACAGATGGAAAATAATAATAATAATAATAATAATAATAATAATAATAGATTTCTTACTTTCCCTTCCCTGTGAGGTCCTAGGGTAGGTTATTAGTGGTAAGCTCAATGGTGGGGACACTCTGACAAACTTTCCTTTAGCCAAAAAGAGCACTCCCACTTTATTTATTAATTATATTGCATTTCTACCCCACCTTTTCCTCCAAGGCGCTCCAGGTGTCTTACCTGGTTCTCCCCCTCCCCATTTTATCCTCACAACAACCCTGTGAGGTACGTTTCGGACCTGAAGTGTGAAAATTGCAGACCCACTTTTGCTGATGAGTATCCTAAACCTAGTATTTTTCTGTGCAAAATGAAAGGAAAACACAAGGCTGGTTGGTCTCTGAACAGAGTTTACATTCGTTCTGTGTGTGTCGATGGCAGGGATTTTTCCTTAATGCAGAATTGTTTGGTTCCCTCCAGGTTTTTAACAACCATTTCGTTCAAGTAACCATTGACGACCTCCGTCCCGAAGGGAGCGCAGCCTCCATGATTTGCCATGCCGATTCCTTGGGGATCATGCCAGTACAGTGGTGCCTGAAAAACAGAGTCCACCTGACACCGCCCAAAGGTCTGTATATATTTATATAGCTCTCTCTGGGCAAAAAGTCTTTCCTGTGTTTTCAGAGTGCTACGGTGCCCTGGCTAGCCCACAGCTTGTTTTGGTTTTGATAGTGGGTTTCAGGGTTGCGTAACCCAGGACGTAGGACGTGGAAGAAACCCATAAATGCTGCCTGCTAAATCTGGAGAGAGGGACTCAGCCATGAAGCTCCCAGATATTTACTGTATATTTCCGTGTATAAGACGATGCTTTTTGCAATAATAATAATAATAATAATAATAATAATAATAATAATAATAATAATTTATTATTTATACCCCGCCCATCTGGCTGAGTTTCCCCAGCCACTCTGGGCGGCTCCCAATCAAGTGTTAAGAACAGTACAGCGTTAAATATTAAAAACTTCCCTGAACAGGGCTGCCTTCAGATGTCTTTTAAAGACAGGATAGCTGCTGATTTCCTTCACATCTGAAGGGAGGGCGTTCCACAGGGTGGGTGCCACCACCGAGAAGGCCCTCTGTAACCTCACTTCTTGCAATGAGGGAACCGCCAGAAGGCCCTTGGCGCTGGATATCAGTGTCTGGGCTGAACGATGAGGGTGGAGACGCTCCTTCAGGTATACAGGACCGAGGCCTGCTAAGAAAAAATCAGACAAAAATTGGGTGTCTTCTTATACATGGATAGTGAATGCAAAGGGGGGACGTGCGATTAATGGCAGTGGCGATTGGGCGGGTGATTGGTGGCTGTGGCAAGGCCTGCTGGCGATTGGCTGTGGCTGCGGCAATTGGGCAGGTGATTGGCGGCTGCAGCAAGTGGGCAGGTGGGTTGGTGGCGGCAGTGAGCAGACAATTGGCAGCTGCGGCGAGGCGTTTGATCGGCAGTGGCAGTGGCAAGCGATCAGTGGTGGCGGGCAGGCGGGTGAGCGATTGGAGGAAGTGACCTCCCCCACCCCTCCGAAAAGCTAAAGAACTTAATTTCTTAATTTTGGGCGTCTTATACATGGGGGGCATATTATCCACTGAAAAATACTGTATGTTTGAGAACTGGCATGGTGCACTGCAGCAGTCGCCAGCCTTTTTGGGGGACGCCTTTTTGCAATCACAAATTGGAGAAGCTGTTGTGGGCGCCACATGAACACTGCAACCAAGCACACACCGCAGTTTGTTTTAATAGCAACTGCAGAATTACCTCTTTCAGCAAGGGAAAGGCATTCAGGAGCGCCAGGAAAGATCCGCAATGGTGACTCCTCGCATAGTGGTTCCAGTTTTGGCTTAATGCTAGAGAAACATGGCATCATCTCTAAGCCTAACTCAGTGTGTCTCTAAGTCTAACCCACCCTACCTCACAGGGTTGTTGTGAGGATAATATATGGGGAGCAGAAGCATTTATTTACCCCCCCCCCCTAAGTTTTATTACCATTATTAACAACCCAAAATAAGGGATGCAGGTGGCGCTGTGGGTTAAACCACAGAGCCTAGGACTTGCTGATCAGAAGGTCGGCGGTTCGAATCCCCGTGACGGGGTGAGCTCCTGTTGCTCGGTCCCAGCTCCTGCCAACCTAGCAGTTCGAAAGCATGTCAAGTGCAAGTAGATAAATAGGTACCGCTCCAGCGGGAAGGTAAACGGTGTTTCCGTGCGCTGCTCTGGTTCGCCAGAAGCGGCTTAGTCATGCTGGCCACATGACCGGGAAGCTGTACGGCGGCTCCCCCGGCCAATAAAGCGAGATGAGCGCTGCAACCCCAGAGTCGGTCACGACTGGACCTAACGGTCAGGGGTCCCTTTACCTTTTTAACAACCCAAAAGTGCAATGGCAGTTTATTGCATCGCACCACATACAAAACAAGCGAGTCATAAATAACAAGAGATAGTTTCATTGCAATTGAACTTCCAGTTCTAGGGTTCTATGAAATGGTGACACAACAATATTTTTCAAGACATCCTTATTTTTCCGAGCTGACACCTAAACACAATTAATAAATAAATTCTGCTTTATTATACCAACACAGCCTACTTTGGTTGCTGGTTTTCTGGGGACGGGTAGAGGTTAGACTGCATGTTTTTCCTAAATTGAATTTACCCCTTTTGCCTGGAGGCAGATTTAATATACATTCCTTCCCTGCTATTAAACAACTGGAAGAAGAATTGTGTGGCTTCCCTGGAGCCAAAAATAGACCCATGTGCTCTCTCTGTTTGGTGCCAGCCAGCAAATGAATCTCCATTAACTGCCAACAAATGTAAGCACTGTGCTGGCACTGCTTATATTTACTAAGCTGCTGGATTTATAGACCTCTTTTCTTTCTTTCTTTCTTTCTTTCTTTCTTTCTTTCTTAAACATTAAGAGCCATTGCGCCCTTTTATGAGCTGTTTAAGGGGAGGGAGCATTTGCTCAAGGATTACAGCACGTTGCAAAGGACGCTCAGCTATGCGCTCGAATGTAATCATGCGCCGCTCCTTGACTGCATGCTATTGCCAGCATCTGAAATCTTAACGGGCCGCTGCAGTTAATAAAACATTTAGCTGGTTATAAAAGGGCTGCTAGCCGCCAACATCTAACACCTGCTGCCTGAGGTTGATGGGAGTTTAATAATAATAATAATAATAATAATAATAATAATAATAATAATTTATTTATACGCCGCCCATCTGGCTGGGTCCCCCCAGCCACTCTGGGCGGCTTCCAACAAAACACTAAAATACAATAACCTATTAAACATTAAAAGCTTCCCTAAACAGGGCTGCCTTTAGATGTCTTCTAACAGTTTGGTAGTTGTTCTTCTCTTTGACATCTGGTGGGAGGGCATTCCACAGGGCAGGTGCCACCACCAAGAAGGCCCTCTGCCTGGTTCCCTGTAACCTCACTTCTCACAGTGAGGGAACCGCCAGAAGGCCGTCGGCGCTGGACCTCAGTGTCCAGGCAGAACGATGGAGGTGGAGACGCTCCTTCAGGTATACTTCAGGTAGTACAACGCACCTGAACTGCACCCGGTTGGAGAAGGGCTGACTTCAGGCATGACCAAAGTCCAAAATTTCAGTAAGTGCATGGGTGGAAGAACAGAGCAGTGAAGACAGCTGGAGATTTGAGGCTGCAGCAGATCCAGCTGCCAAAGAGGCAAGCCGTCGTTCTTCAAAGGGACCTTGGCAGTGGGAACTTTTTGGTACCCAGAATCATAGAACTGCAGAATGCAAAGGGACCCCTGGGTCATCTAGTCCAACCCCCTGTTGCAATGCAGGAATCTCAGCTAAAGCATCCATGACAGATGGCCATCCAACCTCTGCTTTAAAACCTCCAGGGAAGGAGAGTCGTCACCTTCCAAGCTGCCAAACTGCTTTTACCGTCCAGAATTTCTTCCTAATGTTTAGTTGGAATCTCCTTTGAACCTGTTGGTTCAAATCCTACCCTCTGGGCAGCTTCTAAGAAATTATTAAATCACAGAAAAACATCTAATATTAAAAACTTCCCTATACAGGACTGCTTTCAGACGTCTTCTAAAAGCCATATATAGTATTTATCTGTTTGACATCCAATGGGAGGGCGTTCCAGAGGGTGGGTGCCACTACCAAGAAGGCCCTGTAACTTCACTTCTCGCAGTGAGGGAACCACCAGAAACCCTCGGAGCTGGATCTCAGTGTCTGGGCTGAATGATGGGGGTGGAGATGCTCCTTCTTATGTCCTTATATTCAGTGTTAGAAGAAAAAAAAGAGTTGCCAGAACTCACCATGAACTCACCTCTGTTTTCTTATAACGGCAAAGGCGCCCACCTGAGAGGTGCCTGAACTGAGTTCTGGCGAGTTGAGGCTGAAAAATAAAGCCCTGCTTATATTCTTATGCGTTGTCTTGCAGGTTATTCTAGCCAGGACTTCGACTGGGCAGATTACCAGAAGCAATGTGGAACTGAAGCAGCTCCCCAGTTCTGCTTCAGAAATGTAAGATACCATTTTCCTTTTCTAAAAAAGGTTTATTGATTTAATTGAGACAGATTTTTATTTAATTTTTTGGCTGGCTGCAAATGTAATAAAGGGGGGAAACTTCATCTTCTGACACTAATGCAAATATCCCATCGATATGTGAATTGATATAGGCAACCCATGTGTCCAAATCTAGTGAGAGCCACTGTGGTGCAGTGGTTAGAGTGTTGGTCTAGGAGCTGGGAGGCCAGGGTTCGAATCCCTGCTCAGCCGTGAAATCCACTGGGTGACCTTGGGGCCCAGTCACGGTCTCTCAGCCTGACCTACCTCATAGGGTTGTTGTGGGACGTTAAAATGGGAAAAGAACCATTGGTGCCTCCTTGAGCTCCGTGGAGGAAAGGTGAAGCATAAATATGATTAAAGACCCAAACGATCTTGATGATCACAAGCTGTGCATTCAGACTTAGAAAGGGCAGCGAGATCTTCAGACTGCTTTTCTTTTATATCTGCTAATCCCACACCATAAAGAAGGCTGATTGCCGAATAATTGATGCTTTTGAATTATGGTGCTGGAGGAGACTCTTGAGAGCCCCATGGACTGCAAGAAGATCAAACCTCTCCATTCTGAAGGAAATCAGCCCTGAGTGCTCACTGGAAGGACAGATCCTGAAGCTAAGGCTCCAATACTTTGGCCACCTCATGAGAAGAAAAGACTCCCTGGAAAAGACCCTGATGTTGGGAAAGATGGAGGGCGCAAGGAGAAGGGGACGACAGAGGACGAGATGGTGGGACAGTGTTCTCAAAGCTACCAGCATGAGTCTGACCAAACTGCAGGAGGCAGTGGAAGACAGGAGTGCCTGGCGTGCTCTGGTCCATGGGGTCACGAAGAGTCGGACACGACTAAACAACAACAATCCCACACCAGCCTCCTCGTTTGCTGGTTCTTAGCTTCCGCCTTTCAGCACCACAAACTAAGCAGCAGGGACTGCTTAAACAATGGGGGTGGAGTGGGGGAAGGAAATGCATCATTTATCTTTTTAAAAATAACAACAACATAGCATCCCCGCCTGGGCATTTGAGCGTCTGGCCTGGTGGGGAAATGTATGCGGTGGACAAAATAGGGAGGCCAGAAGCAGCCCAGAGGCTGGGGTCCACCAAAGTGATGCTCCCTAGATTCTGCCAGACTCCAGTTCCCATAAACCCTAGCTAGATGTCCCCTGCCCAAAAGGATGATGGGAGATGTAGTCCCAAGCAACATCTGCAGGCCACCACATTGGTTACCTCTGCTAGGGAGCATTGGGAAGTTTTGTTTCCCCCGAGCGCAGGAAACCGCCTGACACCCAGTTGGTCCATTGGACTCTGTTGCCCTGGTGTCGTCTACTCTGAAGGACAGCTCCAGGCAGAGACGAACCATTGCTGATCCTCCTTCCCAGCATCCTCTTCAACTGGAAACTCAGCCGATGGAACCCGGAACTGGGTGGAGTTGGGTAGAGTTCCCCTTCGAGGAGGAGTTGGAGGAAAAATAGGAGCAGAGTAGGAAACATCAGGGACGTGAGTGGCGCTGTGGGTAAAACCTCAGTGCCTAGGACTTGCCGATCGTATGTTCGGCGGTTCGAATCCCCGCGGCGGGGTGAGCTCCCGTCTTTCGGTCCCAGCTCCTGCCCACCTAGCAGTTCAAAAGCACCCCTAAGTGCAAGTAGATAAATAGGCACCGCTTTCTAGCGGGAAGGTAAATGGCGTTTCCGTGTGCTGCGCTGGTGCCGGCTCGCCAGAGCAGCTTCGTCACGCTGGCCACGTGACCCGGAAGTGTCTCCGGACAGCGCTGGCTCCCGGCCTCTTAAGTGAGATGAGCGCACAACCCTAGAGTCAGACATGACTGGCCCGTATGGGCAGGGGTACCTGTACCTTTACCTTAGGAAACATAGGAAGATTCCTTATACCTGGTCCATCCAGGTCAGTGCTGTCTACACGGACTGGCAGCTACTCTCCTGGGCTTCGGGCAGGGGGCATTCCCAGTCCCACTTGCAGGTGTCAGGGATTGAAACAGGGATCTTCTACATCTGGCACTCCCAGATTGTAGTCCCAAAACAGCTGGAGGGCTGGGTTTGGGGAGGCCTGTTCTACATGATTGGCTGGTGCTTCACCAATGAGCTTCAGGTTCTGCCTTCTCTTGGTCAGCTGTTAGGATTCTATAATCATTTCCCTCTCGTTTGAGAGTTTTAAAAAGCTCTTTTTCTCACTCCTTGCTTCCCTTGCCACCTGTAGCTTGAGTTTTCCTGTCCTGTAAAGCTGGGCTGCATTATCTCTGCCCGTTCTTGAGAAGCTCCTTCCTTTCTATTTCTTACAGTAAGATTGTGGGAGAGAAATTGGAGTCCGTTCACCTTTCAGTGAGCACCCACCTAATTTGTACTTCCCAGACCAAATTTTCGCTTCTTATAATTTTGTGAGGCAGTTCACCAACCAAAGAATGGCCACAGAGATGCGTATTAGGGCAAACTAACATGGAAAAACGCATTGTATTAGGGGAACTGACTTGCAGGAAGTGTTTGCGTCAAGAGAAACCCTTAGCTTTGTCAAATATAAAGTGCACAGTGTAGCTTTGCTGTCTAATCCATCACAGAAATGTTGATTTGAGTGTTTTAAAACAATTAGCCATTATTTGACAAAATGTGAAAGGTCAAAATGCATGTGAAATTTTGTGCCGGTGTGTTTGTTTGTTTTGTAAAACTTTTTCAAACTGGTGAAGAAACGGGGCAAAATGAACTTGACACTTGGAACAAATGAGAAACTTAGTGGAACCAAAGTGGTCAGATTATTCCATCCACATCAATGCATGTCCTTTTTAAAAGAATATTCAGCTGCTAACTTAGTCACCGTCAGTTTATTTATATATACCACACTTTCCACGAATACATTTCTGCTCAAAATGATTCATGGAAAATTAACAGCCTAAATAAAAACCCATAGTGCTATAACATAATGCTTAACAGCTCCTCTGTGAACACTTTGTTCTATTATATCAGAACTGTTATTGAGCGTAGAGCTACAATATCTAATACCTTTGCAGTCCAAGGAAGCCTCAAAGCTGTTGGCATTGGGGTCTAGCAACCCCCCCCCCAAAAAAAACCCTTCAAAACTTTAATGGTGCTAATAATTGCTAGGAGACCCCTGCTCCCCTCACAGAACTTCAGTTCCCAGAGTTCCCTGGGAAAAGGGATCGATTGGTTGATAAATCAATGATGTTCACTTGTCTCATTTCGCCCACGAGGAATTGGCGCTCTGGGAGGGAAATAGGGACCTCCTAGCAACTCTCAACACCTTAAATAGGGGGGGGGGGGACTACACTTCCCAGGGTTCTTTGCAGGGAAGCCATTGCTATTTAAAATGGTGCAGTAGTGTTTTAAATGTCTGGTGCTCAAAAGGTCAGGAATTCCCCTTAAAGATCTTCTGGTAACAGCCATCACATGAAGGCAACTATGGCAGGCGTGTGGGTATAATTTATATATATATATTATTTATTTGGACACAGTTTTGGATTTGGGACTAACGTGGCTCTCTCCAATTTTCCCTTTAGCAAGCCGCATGAGATCCTCGTCAAATCAGTCCCCATTAATCTCTGCACTCTTTTAAGCGGCCTTGCATGGTGGTGATTGATGAATGTCTTATTAACGAAGTTCAGATTGCAGACCCTCAACATTTAATGGCTTTGCTTAGCCTGCATGCAGTAGAAACTGGGGCACTTTCAGTGGTCCAGAATCAATATTTTTTATCCATTCTCTCTCCCCCGCCCTCCGTCAGAGGTAAATCTCAATATCTATCAAATGAGCGCCACAAAACAACTTTAGGATTGTACTAATTGTTAGGATTGTTCAGTTGAGGAAATATCACATGGGTGACAAAGGCCAAGCGATTGTATGGCCAGGGCCAGCTTCTCAGATCAAACTTAAATTTCATGCTTGGAAGCGTTGACACATCTCAATCATTCGGTTAGTTATTTGTAATTGCAGTTCTCGCAGTTATCGCCAAAAACATTGGACACCTGTTGAACCAGAAGTGTTAGGGGAATGGGCATATTCAAGATGAGCATCCAAACCTCTTTTAAGCCACCGTCAATGTCCTGAAAACTAGACAAAGCGCTGCTATCTGCACAGGGGCCAAAGGGTACAAAACTAAGGCTATGTGGCTGTCTCTTTCAGGTATCCTTCAGCCGAGGCTTTACGAAAAACATGAAACTGGAGGCCGTGAACCCCAAGAACCAGGCTGAAATCTGTGTGGCTTCCGTCATCTCAGTAAAAGGGAGGTTAATGTGGCTCCGCTTGGAAGGTAAGTTAGAATATCTATTACCGTGTTTTTTGCTCCATAAGATGCACCTTTTTCTTCCTAAAAAGTAAGGGGGAATGTCTATGCGTCTTATGGAGCGAATGCGTGGTCCCTGGAGCCAAATTGCCCAGGGGCTAAAAACAGATCATGCTTTTTTTTTTTTTTTGAAAGAGGGAAGTGGGTGTTGAAACAAAGCTGGTGATTGTTTGCCAATCAGGGAGAGAGATAAGGGACGCTAGAGATAAAGGAGGCTGCCTAGGAGGGGGAGGTAAAGACAGCAAACTTGCAAAGGAGGGAAACAGGAAGACTAAAGCAATAAGGAGAGAAATTAGAAGAGAAGAAGGAGCAAAAAACTGCTCCAGCTAAGGAAAAGAAACTAAGGCAAACAAGAGGGAAGGGAGTGTTGAAAGGAAACAGCTGATCGGTGGGATCGAAAGAGAGATAAGAGACGCTAGCGGAGGCTGCCTTGAAGGGGGGGCGGTAAAAGCCCATGGATCCTCAGGAATTTTACATTGGATCACCCCAAATTCACCATCAGATCACATAGCATGTCCATGGCTACAGCCTGCACCAAGAAAATCATGCATCGACTGTTTCTTGGGGCTGCAATGGTGCAAAAATGTGGTTACAAAGCACGGATCCACATGGATCCTCAGGATTTTTGCATTGGGTCACCCCAAATTCACCATCAGATCCTCCTCCAAAAACTAGGTGCGTCTTATGGAGCAAAAAATACTGTATATTTTGTAGTTTTCAATGTGCGGTGGCGGCCTTATAGGCTTAGGGCATGGGTCGGCAACAGAGCGCCATTGGGCACCCATACGCCCTCAGAGGCCTTCACTGGTGCCCACGGGATTCTGTAGAAATTGGGCTTGAAGGAAGAAGCACGAGGAAGCCTTCTGTCAACTGTTGTGCAATGTAGACTTCTGGGATATTTTACTTTGGATAAAGAATACCTGCAAGATACTCACTTGCAGAGAAGAAAAGAAGGCTTTGTTTAATCTTAATTGTGGTGGGGAGATCTCAGCTGGGGAGGAAGGAGTCAGCACACACCCCACTGTGCCAAGTTAGGGGGTATTTTTCCTAGTTGCCGTTAAAGGAGAAGAAGCTGCCATTTTGTCTGACTCGACTGGTGGCACAGAAACTATGTATGCTGCAGAGCTGATCTCTTACCTGGGTTCATTGCACCCCCTTGTCCTGCTTTGTCTCCTCTTCCCCCCAAACCCCCACCACCACCTTAGCAGCGTTATTTTCAGCTAAATTGTTTCCAGTTGGGCCTGAGATTATAAGCGGCGATTTGGGGGGGGGGGGGAGATGCCTAAAATCGCTCAGCTGTCGGAACGAAGTGCAAGCCCAAAATTGTAAGTGGCAATTGTAAGTGACACGAGCGGTTGTGTGCTGTGTTCTGGTGAGTGAGCGATTTTAGGTACACCCCCCCCCCAACAATTAAGCAGTCAATCACCACTTACAATCTCGGGCTCGCGCCAAAAAACCATTCACGTGTCCCCCCTCAGCACTACCCGTGTATAAATTTTGAGCCTCCTTTTTGGGTCAAAGAAGCTCGTTGTATACACGGAAAAATACGGTATTGTGATGTTGGCATCTGTATATGTAACCTGATTGCTGTTGTGCTAGCACTTTCTCTCTCTTTATATATATATATATATGTCAGAATTTTTAAAATGCAGCAGCCTTGTTTATCTTTAGGGCCTCATATGATGAAAGGATATTTTGGAACAGAGAGATTATTCCTTGCTGTATGTCTTACCCTTTTGAGATGGAGGAGACGACTTCTGCTGCCGCCTTCCTGGCTTTCAAATGGCATCATAAATTTGCTTTTATAGGTTCACAGGTGCCTGCTTCAGAATACATCGTCGATGTGGAGTCGATGAACATATTCCCAGTTGGCTGGTGTGAAGCGAATGCTTACAAGCTCTCGACGCCGCATAAAGCCGTGTGTAAGTACACGAAAGAGCAAAATTCGGGCTGTTAACCTTTACTGTGTTGTTTCAGCAGCTAGGCCTTAGTTGGTGGAAGGCGAAGAGATTCAGGAGCTTCCGGGCTGTCGCTGCTTTCGAGAGGAATGCAGTCAAACCCTCCCAAATTGTGCAATTATAGTTGGTTGGGGACCTGGCACAGCAAAACCCACTTCTGTTGATGCAGCCTAGAATAGTGTTAGCTTTTTTTTGCTGCTGCATCACCCTGTTGACTCATGTTAAGCTTGTGGTCCACAAAGACCCCAAGATCCTTTTCACATGTACAGTGGTACCTTGGTTCTCAAACTTAATCCGTTCCGGAAGTCCGTTCCAAAACGGAAGCATTCCAAAACCAAGGCACGTTTTCCCATAGAAAGTGATGCAAAACAGATTAATCCATTCCAGACTTTTAAAAACAACCCCTAAAACTGCAATTTAACATGAATTTTACTCTCTAATGAAACTATTGATCCATAAAATGAAAGCAAGAAACAATGTACTGCAGTCACACAATCAATCAATCAGTATCTGAACTGGGTTCCACACAATCACAAAAACAAAACAAAAAGAACCACAAAAACACAAAATAGATAGCAAAAACTGACCCCTCGGCGTAGCACTCAAAATAGAAGTGTGATGCTCAAATCGGAAGCATAACACTCAAATTGGAAGTATAACACTCAAAATGGAAGTGTGGCACACAAATTGGAAGCGTGGCACTCAAAACAGAGCACGTTCAGCTTTTGAAAAAAGTTTGCAATCCGGAACACTTCTGGGTTTGCAAAGTTTGGGTTCCAAGTTGTTTGAGTACCAAGGCGTTTGAGAACCAAGGTACCACTGTACTGCTAGTACGTCAGGTGCCCCTCCATCCTATATTTGTGCAACTGGTTCTTCCTGCCTAAGTGCAGGACTTGACATTTGTCCCTATTGAAATTCCTTTTGTTCGTTTGGGCCCAGTTCTCCAGCAGCCCCAAATATGGATCTCTCACCTCGACCCTAGCTTGACCCCGTGGGGCTGCATTTCCCTAGACGCCTACTCCTTGAGTAAAGAAAAAAATCATCTCATGGGAGCAGGTTGACAACTGTATTTTAATTGTTGGGGAATATGGTGGTTGAAAGGGACACAGGTGGCGCTGTGGGTTAAACCACAGAGCCAAGGACTTGCCGATCAGAATGTTGGCAGTTCGAATCCCTGTGACGGGGTGAGCTCCCGTTGCTCGGTCCCTGCTCCTGCCAGCCTAGCAGTTCAAAAGCACGTCAAAGTGCAAGTAGATAAATAGGTACCACTCCGGCAGGAAGGTAAACGGTGTTTCTGTGTGCTGCACCTGGTTCGCCAGAAGCGGCTTAGTCATGCTGGCAGCTGTACGCCGGCTCCCTCGGCCAATAAAGCAAGATGAGCGCCGCAACCCCAGAGTCAGCCATGACTGGACCTAATGATCAGGGGTCCCTTAACCCTTTACCTTTTAAGGTGGTTGAAAACGATGAGAAGGAACTATGGGCTCTATTAGTTTGCTGTTTGGTGGGTCAGGATGGGACATAGCTTGCCTGTTGAATGTAAAATACAGAATGGAACAAATGGCAAGCCTTGCGCAGAAATTTGCAGGTCATGTTGGAAAATACGAAGGTTTTCTTACAGAACAAAACACATTTGGCTTTTAAAATCAAGGAGCTATGCCCAATTTGGGAGAACACAACAGAGGCAGCAGTACACAGCCTTCATTGCTATTAATACATTAAGTGAATAAAGACACCAGGGGTAATCAAGCGAGCAAAATCTAGCAGCGTAATAAGATTGTTGGTGTATTATTATTATTAAAGTACAGATCCTGTAAAAGCAAGATGAGTGATCCTGTGGAGAGTCATTCAGCCTGCTTCTTAATGAAGCTGAAGCCTAATTGTTTGCCGCGCACACAGTTAAGCAAGCCAGCATTTAATATCAGTGCAGTTGTGCCAAAGGGGTGTCCATGTTACTGGGGCTGCACATGCAAACAGCTACAACTCCCAGCACCCTTAGCAAACTATATTTCCCAGGATTGGGGGGGGGGAGGCAGATGCTATAGTAATAATAATAATAATAATAATAATAATAATAATACAGTCATACCTTGTTTTGCGGCCAAAAGGGACGCAGGGCAAAGAGCTGTGTCTGCGCGAGCGGAGCGGTTGGCGCTTCTGCACATGCGCAAAGCGTGATTTAGCGCTTCTGCGCTAGCGGCAAAGCCAGAAGTAACCCGATCCGGTACTTCCGGGTTTGCTGGAATGGACACTAGACAAGGCAGACGTTCGTGGAGGTATTACTGTAATAATAATAATTTATTACTTATACCCCGCCCATCTGGCTGGGTTTCCCCAGCCACTCTGGGCAGCTTCCAACAGAACACTAAAATGCAATAACCTATTAAACATTAAAAGCTTCCCTAAACAGGGCTGCCTTCAGATGTCCTCTAAAAGTGTGGTAGTTGTTCTTCTCTTTGACATCTGGTGGGAGGGTGTTCCATAGGGCGTTACTCTTGTTTGAACGAAGAGTGGAATAGAAATGCTAACCAAAGTCTAACAAAACGTCTGGAGGGGCCACAGCTTCCCCATCCGTGCCCAGCACAGTGCAGTTAGTAAAATTGACAGCTGTTTGTCATAACCACTGCATTGATTTTCCATGTTCAGAGGAAGAACCTGATATGGGTGCCAAACACTTGGAGGTTTGTGGAGGGTCGGGCTGGGCTTGTAAACTTCTCCATCAGGTCTACCTGGCTACATTTGGGGACCAAATGAACTTCTAGTTCAATCCAGCAAAGCAGTTATTATGTGCTGGTCTTGCTTGCAGATTCAAAGTCCCCCCCTCCCCACCGAGAACAGAATCTGTTAGACATTTACAAGCATGCATTACCAAAATTGTGTTGTTCTCGCTCTCTCGCTCTGCAGTGCAAAGGAAGAGGAAGATTGCTGTCGTGCAGCCCGAAAAGCAGTAAGTAGGCACTTAAAATGTAAATAACACAGCAGCTTTAATATGTAAATAATAAATAAGATTTGCAGCTAAGCCGAATGGCAGTCGTGCTGAAGCTTACAGCACAGGGCGTGCATAGATATTCTCCTTAAAACGATGCCTGTGCGCATGGTTAGAATGTGCATTGTCTGACTTGGATGAGCACAGCTTTGCGTGTTTTCATCTGCAGATCTTAAGGGGATGTCTAAAAAAAACCCTCATGTATTGGTTGTGTCTGAATGGGCAGGCGGGGTGGGTGGGCAGAATTTGATCCCCCTACCCACCTTGTGGGACGCAGGTGGCGCTGTGGGTTAAACCGCAGAGCCTCTTGGGCTTGCTCATCAGAAGGTCGGTGGTTCGAATCCCCGTGATGGGGTGAGCTCCCGTTGCTCAGTCCCAGCTCCTGCCAACCTAGGAGTTCAAAAGCACGTCAAAGTGCAAGTAGATGAATAGGTACCACTCCAGCGGGAAGGTAAAATAATAATAATAATAATTTATTATTTATACCCCACCCATCTGGCTGAGTTTCCCCAGCCACTCTGGGCGGCTCCCAATCAAGCATTAAAAACAATACAGTGTTAAATATTAAAAACTTCCCTGAACAGGGCTGCCTTCAGATGTCTTTTAAAGATAGGATAGCTACTTATTTCCTTCACATCTGAAGGGAGGGCGTTTCCGTGCACTGCTCTGGTTCGCCAGAAGCAGCTTAGTCATGCTGGCCACATGACCCGGAAGCTGTACGCCGGCTCCCTTGTCCAGTAAAGCGAGATAAGCGCCACAACTCCAGAGTCGGTCACGACTGGACCTAATAGTCAGGGATCCTTTTACCTTTACCTTTACCCACCTTGTGTCAGGGAGTTGAGCCTGCTGATACTCTCCTTGGTAGGGAAGGTGGGGCGGTCTACCATTTGGTGACCAGAACATGTTTAATAATAATAATAATAATAAAATTTATTTATATCTCGCCCTCCCCAGCCGAAGCCGGGCTCAGGGCAGCTAACAACAATAAAACAGTACAAAAGTACAGCACAAACAACACTCTAAAATGATTCATTATAAAATTAATTCAAATCAAGCCACTGGCAACCATTGGGCCAGAGCTCCGTGAAGATTGCCGAGGGAGGGAGTCAGGCTGTGCCCTGGCCAAAGGCCTGGTGGAACAGCTCTGTCTTGCAGGCCCTGCGGAAAGATGTCAAGTCCCGCAGGGCCCTAGTCTCTTGTGACAGAGTGTTCCACCAGATCGGAGCCACAGCCGAAAAAGCCCTGGCTCTAGTTGAGGCCAGCCTAACTTCTCTGTGGCCTGGGACCTTCAAGATGTTTTTATTTGAAGACCGTAAGTTTCTCTGTGGGGCATACCAGGAGAGGCGGTCCTGTAGGTACGAGGGTCCTAGGCCGTATAGGGCTTTAAAGGTTAAAACCAGCACCTTAAACCTGATCCTGTACTCCACCGGTAGCCAGTGCAGCTGGTATAGCACTGGTGAATGTGATCTCACAGGGTAACCCCATAAGGAGTCTCGCTGCAGCATTCTGCACCCGCTGGAGTTTCTGGGTCAGTCTCAAGGGCAGCCCCACGTAGAGCGAGTTACAATAATCCAGTGTGGAGATGACCGTCGCGTGGATCACAGTGGCTAGGTCAGGGCGAGACCTAAGCCAACTGCTTAGCTTGGCGGAGATGGGAAAATGCTGCCTTTGTTATAGCTGCAATCTGCGCCTCCATGGAAAGGGAGGTGTCGAAGATTACACCCAAACTCTTAACGGACGGTGCTGGCACTAATTGTGCCCCCGCAAGAGATGGGAGTTGCCCCCCCCCCAATCCCATATCGTCCCGTCCCAGCCACAGGTCCTCTGTCTTCGAAGGATTTAGCTTCAACCAGCTCCCACGTCTCTTGTGTTAATTCACAATTCCCTAAACAACTTAAGCCCAACATACCTTTAAGCCCTGATTCCTTACGCTCCACTTCGATTGCCGAGATCTGTTGATGGGGTGTTTTCGGTGCTCCTCCATGTCTCTGGGGTTCCAGGGACCCAAGCTTTTAATGTGCGGAACTCCTGGCCACTAGAAACTTCCTGGGATTTGTTCCTGCTTTCTTTAAAACATCTTTTTTAAAAACGGTACTGTGTAGACAGACCCTTGAAACATGATAACAAAACAAAACATTAACCAGTCTTTTTTTATGTTGTTGTAGCACTGACTTTTTTATGTTATAGAGTGCCTTGTTAGATTTGCTATGAAAGTGCAGTTTGTCACCGTATAGATAAAATAAATAATAATAATAACGTAAGGGAACATAACTCGTAACCTTAACATTGGAAATGTGGAGAGGCCGCAATGAATAAATATGACGTCTTTTCAACAGGCAGCCCTGATCCATCCTCAGGTTTCACAGAATTTAAATGTAGGTTTTTGTCATCCATCAGGTTACCACATGGAGAGCCTGTGGAGAAAAAAATTCACGAGCCATTCATGCTTCCACAGACAGACGCAATAGGTGAGTTTTTTGGGTGCTGTTAAATGAACCTTGTGGGCATGGAAGCAATTACATCAGGGTCGGAGAACTTGTGGCCTTTTAGACATTGTTGGACTACAGATGCCAATGTCCCCTGCCAGCATAGCCAATGGTCAGGAATAATGGGAGTTGTAGTCTTATAGCATCTGGGAAGTAGCAAGGTTCTTCATCTGTGCTTTACATGAATCCTGACCATTATGGGCACCACTGTACCACCATTAAATGTTCCTGTAATTAGCATTTTAATTTTGGCTCACTCCTCAGATTTAGCACTCGTGGCTAAATCTGTGGGTTAAACCACAGAGCTTAGGACTTGCCAATCAGAAGGTCGGCAGTTCGAATCCCTGCGACGGGATGAGCTCCTGTTGCTCGGTCCCTGCTCCTGCCAACCTAGCAGTTTGAAAGCACGTCAAAGTGCAAGTAGATAAATAGGTACCACTCCGGCAGGCAGGTAAACGCGTTTCCGTGCGCTGCTCTGCTTCGCCAGAAGCAGCTTAGTCATGCTGGCCACATGACCCGGAAGCTGTGCGCCGACTCCCTTGGCCAATAAAGCGAGATGAGCGCCACAACCCCAGAGTCGGCCACGACTGGACCTAATGGTCAGGGGTCCCTTTACCTTTACCTTTAGGATCTCAAAATGGGGCAGACATCTGCCCCCTCAATCACCTGTATTGCAGATATTAATATTGCACAACTTGAAGCAATAGGATGACTCCTCTTGGATGAATAAAAACTGACTCTTCTTGGAATAAAAAATTGTCCAGACCCAAAATACGGTTTCAAAGCTTTACTAACAGAAATTCCTTCAAAACATAATAATCAATGTTGCATCCAAAGAGTCGTATAATATCATGTGCATGTCAGGCACAGGTTCATCTTCTTGCAAATTTGAAATAGCTCCAAGCAGAACTAAAATCAAAAGTCTGCCTCTCTCCACACAGCCTCCATTAGCCTGGAACTGTTTTCTGTGCAGGAGAGACCTCATAATCACATCCTTTGCTTTATGTGGCTCCCAGAGAAAGACTCAAAGGTCCTTCCCTTCGAAATGGAGATTTGCAACTGAATAACCCTCTCCTGTGATCTAAAGTTAAGCACCATGCTGAGAGCTAGCAGAGAACATCCTATGTGCATTATCAACCCATTTAGGTGCTCAGAGAGCTCTTCTTAGCTTCAGTGGAATTTCCCCAACCAGCAGTAGACATATAGAGCATACCCAGAGTTATTTTCCATTTCAGTGCACAATTCAGCATTTATACTTCACAACCTGCCCCAGCTATGAGGATAGCCCCTGTCACACTCACTCAGAGAGAGAAGCTTTTCGCACCTCTTTCAGAGCAGACATGAGGGAGTGTGTGTAATTCTGGCATCCAGTGAAATGTGGGTGTATTTAAGGGTGTGTCTTCAATGTAGGAGAAGCTGAGCCAGTGCAAAGAGGAATAGCAAAGAGTTGCTGGTACATTTTGGAGGGGATATTTCCTGAGGCCTTTCAAGGGTACTGTAGGAGGTACTGGGGGTGGGACAGTGGTGCCCACGGGCTCCAGATTGGCAATCCTAGTTGCTTGTTCTTCATTCCAATATGCTGGATGATGATGATGATGATAACAACAACAACAACAACAACAATTTATTACTTATACCCCACCCAGCTAGCTGGGTTTCCCCAGCCACTCTGGGCGGCTTCCAACAGAATATTAAAATACAATAACCTATTAAACATTAAAAGCTTCCCTAAAGAGGGCTGCCTTCAGATGTCTTCTGAAAGTCTAGTACAGTGGTACCTCGGGTTAAGTACTTAATTCGTTCCGGAGGTCTGTTCTTAACCTGAAACTTTTCTTAACCTGAAGCACCACTTTAGCTAATGGGGCCTCCCGCTGCCGCCGTGCCACCGGAGCACGATTTCTGTTCTTATCCTGAAGCAAAGTTCTTAACCTGAAGCACTATTTCTGGGTTAGCGGAGTCTGTAACCTGAAGCGTATGTAACCTGAAGTGTATGTAACCCGAGGTACCACTGTAGTTGTTTTTCTCTTTGACATCTGATGGGAGGGCGTTCCACAGGGCGGGTGCCACTACTGAGAAGGCCCTCTGTCTTGTTCCCTGTAACCTCTCTTCTCGCAATGAGGGAACCGCCAGATGGCCCTCAGCGCTGGATCTCAGTGTCCGGGCTGAACGATGGGGGTGGAGACGCTCCTTCAGGTATACTGGACCGAGGCCGTTTAGGGCTTTAAAGGTCAGCACCAACACTTTGAATTGTGCTCGGAAATGTACTGGGAGCCAGTGTAGGTCTTTCAAGACCGGTGTTATATGGTCTCGGATGGTAGCTAGAAGAGAGAAAAAGTTGCTCAGTGAGGATGCAGGAGGAATGTTGGACCATGTGCTTCTTCTCTGCAGGTACCATCAATGGGAGATACAGCTGCCCTGCGCTGTTCATCAATCACCGCTGTTTCTCAGGACCACACCTGAACAAAGGAAGATTGGCCGAGCTGCCTCAGTCTGTTGGCCCGGGCAAGTGCGTGCTGGTTCTTAAAGAGGTGAGGGTTGTGTTGAAGGGATGGGGCCGAAATTCATAGAATTGGAAGGGACCACGAGGGTCATCTATTCCAACCCCCTGCAATGCAGGAATCTGTCTGCCCATTTGGGGCTCCAACCCACGACCTTGAGAGAAAGAATCTCGTGCTCCACCCACTGTGTTTTGCTTGGCTGGCCTTTTTATCCAAATTAATTTGTATCTCCTGGACTGAAACAACATGATTTGCCTTATGGATCCTTCATTGCTCTCAAAAAATCTTTTCTCTCAGGCCGTCGGCTAATTAAATAATCCATGGCCTTTTAAAATGTGTTGGGCGTGTGTGTGTTAATGTTTTTGTTTAAAAATGTTATGCATTTTTGTGGTTTTATATTGTAAACCACCCTGCGATCCTCAGGTGAAGGGCAGTCTAGAAACCGTCATCTTGCAATACTGTTCTCGGCTCAAAAAGTGCACCAAACTGCATTTTAAAAGAATTGTATTTGGGGATGAAATGTGTCTAAAAAGGCATATATAAATATCCAACTCAATATTAATCTTTGGGTGGATTAATGCAGAAACAGAAGGAAGATTGACCTTTCCAACTTGGCCATTCCATGATTCTTTTTTTTAATATATATTTTTATTAATTTTTTTAAACATATCATTTTCAACAAATATAAAACATACTTTTATACAGGTTGTTTTTTTTTACTTCCATGAATCTCATCTGAAAATTTTCCAATCTTTTCCACTTAATTTACATTTCTTAATTTCACTATTACATTTAAATATCATAACTCATGTCTCCCTTCTTTATCTTCTTTGCAATATTTCATATATTCCTCCTTACAAAACTTCTTGTAGTCCTACTAGCGTAATTTGTTGATTACAGTTGCTCTTCAAATAGTTCCATTCCATGATTCTAAAGGTAAAGGTAAAAGGACCCCTGACCATTGGGTCCAGTCGTCGCCGACTCTGGGGTTGCGGCGCTCATCTCGCTTTATTGGCCGAGGAAGCCGGCGTACAGCTTCCCGGTCATGTGGCCAGCATGACTAAGCCTCTTCTGGCGAACCAGAGCAGCGCACAGAAACGCCGTTTACCTTCCCGCCGGAGTGGTACCTATTTATCTACTTGCACTTTGACATGCTTTCGAACTGCTAGGTTGGCAGGAGCAGGGACTGAGCAACGGGAGCTCACCCCGTCGTGGGGATTCGAACCGCCGACCTTCTGATCGGCAAGCCCTAGGCTTTGTGGTTTAACCCACAGCACCACCCACGTCCCTTCCATGATTCTAAGAAGTCCCAAATGCTATGATCTCTCTCTATCCTCCATCCTCCATTTTGCTTTCTTTGGGCAGGTCCTGAGCATGGTGATCAACTCTGCTTACAAACCCGGGAGTGTATTGCGGGAGCTGCAACTTGTTGAAGACCCCAGGTGGAATTTCCAGGAGGAGACCCTCAAAGCAAAGTATGGGATCCTTTTGCTTCCTCCTTTTAAACTTGGGGGTGGCGTTGAGCAGGGATGAGGATCCGCTTTTCTGCTGTGATGAGGCTGGAGAAAACGCCCAGCCTGTTTGCTTCCATCCTCCCTCGATCCTGCTCGTTTGGAATCCATCCCTGGTGTGGCCGCAAGAGGGTGGGATTGAGAGCAGTGTGGCATAGCGGTTAGAGCGTCAGACTAGGTCCCTGGAGACAAGGGTTTGAACCCCAAAGGTTCAAATGCGGCAGCTAGACTGCTAGACTGGTGACTGGGAGCAGCCACCGGGACCACATAACACTGGTCTTGAAAGACCTACATTGGCTCCCAGCACGTTTCCGAGCACAATTCAAAGTGTTGGTGCTGACCTTTAAAGCCCTAAACGGCCTCAGCCCAGTATACCTGAAGGAGCGTCTCCACCCCCATCGTTCTGCCCAGACGCTGAGATTCAGCGCCAAGGGCCTTCTGGTGGTTCCCTCATTGCGAGAAGCAAAGCTACAGGGAACCAGGCAGAGGGCCCTCTCAGTAATGGCGCTGGCACTGTGGAACGCCCTCCCACCAGATGTCAAAGAGATAAATAACTACCTGACATTCAGAAGACATCTGAAAGCAGCCCTGTTCAGGGAAGTTTTTAACGTGTGACATTTTGGTGTATTTTTTGTCTTTGTGGAAACCGCCCACAGTGGTTGGGGAAACAAATAATAAATACAAATAATATATAATTATGATTATGATTATAAATTATTATTATTATTATTATTATTATTATTATTATTATTATTATTTCTGGAATTTCCACAACACGGAATTCAGAAATACAGTGGAACCTTGGTTTTCGAATGTAATCCATTCCATAAGACCGTTCGACTTCTGAAACATTCTACTACCGAGGCGCAATGGGTGGCCAGCAATTTCAATGGAGAAATGTGCCCTGGAAGCCGTTCGAATTCCGACGCGCTTTAGAAAACGGAAGCATTCACTTTCGGGTTCATCATTCGGGTTTCAAATTGTTCAGCTTCCAAGATGCTTGAAAACAGAGGTTCCACTGTAAAACAGATGCATTTTGCAGGCATGTTAATGGACATTTGCTTACCTCTGCCCACGTCACTTTTTAGATTTTTTTAATATACTTTATACACCACGTTTGCACAGAAGGGCAGTCAAAAACAGTAACAAAAAATAAGCACGCCTCGCACAGTTATCTTACTTAACTGTTGGAAGACTGTGTGTTCCTGTTTATTGGACACAATTTATTCTAATGAATGCATTATCAGGTGTCCTTTTTGGTTTGCCCCAACATAAGGTCTGGGACGCAGGTGGCGCAGTGGGTTAAACCACACAGCCTAGGACTTGCTGATCAGAAGGTCGGCGGCTTGAATCCCCATGACGGGGTGAGCTCCCGTTGCTCGGTCCCAGCTCCTGCCAACCTAGCAGTTTGAAAGCACGTCAAAGTGCAAGTAGATAAATAGGTACCACTCCAGCGGGAAGGTAAACGGCGTTTCCGTGTGCTGCTCTGGTTTGCCAGAAGCGGCTTAGTCTTGCTGGCCACATGACCAGGAAGCTGTACGCCGGTTCCCTCAGCAGGTAAAGCGAGATGAGCGCCGCAACCCCAGTCAGTCACGACTGGATCTAATGGTCAGGCGTCCCTTTACCTTTACCTTAAGGTCTGGGAACTTGCTTTTTATTTTAAAAAAAAACCCCACATGTAAATTGTCTCTGCTTCTTTTGCATGAAATTCTGCATTCTGCGCATCATTACTTTGGATGTGCACGCAGTGAGATAGCAGGGCTGGCTGTAAGTCCCTATTGTGAACAAGGCAATCTGGGCATTCTGGCTGTCTAAGATTGGTGGTGGGTCCCCCCCCCCCCCCCCTTCGAAGTTCTCTTATGTGGGTCATTACTTTGGAAATCTTTGATCCTTGCCCCTTTAGCGTCGGTTGTAATACATTTAATTAGAAAAGCAAAATGGATTTTACTTGTGGAATCCTTAATGCTACAATTGACGCAAAGCCCAGTGAACTTTAAAGTCTTGCAGCGCCGCTGGCTAATAGCTTCTGATGTGGGGGGTTGGGTTTTTTTATTGCTCAAAGGTAGCTGGCGAAATGAAAGTCTCGTTGGAGCAACGATTATGCTGTTAATAATATGGATAACCAGGGTGACATCATTCAATCTAGTGGTCTTTTTACTAGCAGGCGGAGAAGTCTTGCATGCTGTAAAATCAGTGGTAGGGAACCTTCAGCCCTCAAGTTTAATCGCCCCCCACCCCACCCCATTTGTCCCAGGCACCTGTTTGTTTGTTTGCTTGTTTGCTTGTTTGCTGCTTTGTTGCAAAGCTGTGTCCACTTCCCTTGATTATATATTGCATAAAGGTAAAGGGACCCCTGACCATTAGGTCCAGTCTTGGCCGACTCTGACTAAGCCGCTTCTGGCGAACCAGAGCAGCGCACGGAAACACCATTTACCTTCCCGCCAGAGCGGTACCTATTTATCTACTTGCACTTTGATGTACTTTCGAACTGCTAGGTTGGCAGGAGCAGGGACCGAGCAACGGGAGCTCCCCCCGTCGCGGTGATTCAAACCGCCGACCTTCTGATCGGCAAGTCCTAAGCTCTGTGGTTTAACCCACAGCGCCACCTGCGTCCCTATATATTGCATAGAATTGGAAGGGACCACCAGAGCTATCTAGTGCAACACTCTGCAATGCAGGAATCGTTCGCCCAGTCTCACAACATTTGTATACAGTCGACTCTCAGCTCACGTGAGGTTTACATTTTGGAGATTTCAGCTCATAAAGCCAAGCTTGTTTAGATTTTATGTATTTATTTAGTAAATTTGTATACCGCCCTTCATTCTGGAACAAATAATATAACAAATGGTCAGTAAACAAAAAACCCCTGAACATAGTAAAAACAACAACCCAATGTTCAAAAATTAGAATCAGCAATAATCTAAAAGCAGATTAAAACACATGTCAACATACCACATATCTGGGTAGGGTTGCCTAAACAAAAAATGTCTTAATGAGGCACTGAAAAGAGTCCAGTGAAGGCATTGGTCTGATTTCCATAGGCAGGGAGTTCCAGAGAGTGCTGCCACACTGCAAGATCAATTTCTGCCACATACAGAATATTATGTGGCACCTGTAACAGGGCAAGTTCTCTAAGGGGTTGAATGGACACCTATGGGGTTAAACAATATTCACCTGATGTCACGTGTGATGTCAGATTTCGATTTTCCTCTCCTCCCCCCCCCCCTGTCATTTTCCCCTTGTGCCTTGCATTTTTTCATTTTAATTTTTAAGATTGTGAGCCTGCATGTAGGGACTGTCTTGTTTTGACTGTATTTAAGCTGCTCTGGGAGTCTTTTTGGCTGAAGAGGGGGATGTAACTGCTCCAAATAGATAGATGATAGATAGATAGATAGATAGATAGATAGATAGATAGATAGATAGATAGATGATAGATGATAAGGCTGGACCATAAGGGGGTGTGCAGCAACCGGGCTTTGCATCAACCAGCAGCCAGCTGATCCGTTGCTGCTTGCAAAATGCTGTACCCTTGCCCACAAAGTTTGATTTCAAATATTGAACCCTGGAGAGTCGCTGCCAGCCAGTATAGGCAGGTGCCGAGCTAGCTGGGCCCGTGACCTGTCTAACGTTTGCCGTGTTGCGACAACCCACCTGCACAGGTACAGAGGCAAAACCTACAGGGCCACAGTCAAGATTGTCCGCACGTCTGATCAAGTCCTGGATTTCTGCCGGAGAGTTTGCGCTAAGCTGGAATGCTGCCCGAATTTATTCAGCCCCATCCCAGTTACTGAAGCCTGCCCGGAAAACTGCTCCGTTCACACCAAAACAAAATATAGTGAGTATGATGGAACTGCATTGGCTTGTTCCCTGCCAACTTGCCCAGTTATCTTTGGGGACAGATGGAACGTTTCGTGCTCAGAAAGAGGAAAGATGACCCCTTTCCCTAAAAGCCAAAGAGCGGGAAGAAGCTAAGCAGGTGTGAGGAACCTGTGACCCTTCAGATGTAACCCTCCCAACATCCCTGACTGTTGGCCATGCTGCCTGGGACAGGAGAGAGCCGAGGTTCATCTGTGGACATCTGCAGTCAAACCTAGCCATGCTAGTTAGTATATGAAGGGGTTAAGGTCCACAGAGTTCTAATTTGCTAGAGTAGGTTCGGTGATGTCACATCCCCTCTTCTCCTGAGAGGGAGGAAGGCTTGTTTCCTGTTCCTTCTCTCTCTCTGCCTCTCTCATTCTCTCTCCCTATTTACTCTGCAAGCAGCAGAGGCAGAAATGCCTCACCTTAGCTCTCTGCCTCAGGCGTGTGTCTAAGGCTGCCTTTGCTATATTTCACTACCCAAGAACATTTGCCTGCATTTCTTATTGTTGCACAAAGGCTAATGCATGACCGTGACCTCGGATTAAGTAAGTACAGCCTTTTTAAACTTACTTTGGAGTGTGGCCTGTTTCATTGCATGAGGGTTAGGAAGGGAGCCAGCCACCTCAGGCAGCTGGAACACAATGAACGAAGGTTTAATAACCTATTCTTATGCTCATTTAATCTGCCTCAACGATGGGATTTAAACTCTGGAATGTGCAAGCCCTGTGGTTTTATAACCGGCACCAGCCACCCCGCCCCACCCTTTATTAATTAATTTGCACCCTCTGTAGATGATTAAATAATATATCCTCTGACAGATTCCCATCACAAACAACATCTGGAGGGCCACAGGTGACAATGAACACAGGTTAGGATGACTAAATACCTCGGGTTACAGAACGGGTTACTTCCAGGTTTCGGTGCTTGTGCATACAAAGCACTTAAATCACACTTTGCGCATGCGCGGAAGCTCTGAATTGCAACCTGCGCATGCGCAGACACAGCGCTGCAGGTTGCGGACATGCTTCCCGCATGGATCACGTTCACAACCCGAGCGTCCACTGTAGTGGAATGAACGGTTGAACCTTTTGCACATCCCTAGCACTAAAGAGCTGTTTAGCACCGATCAGCCACTTATTCTCAGTCAGCTGCTAAGGAATGTCCCGAAATCATGAGAGTATAGTGTTATCCCCCTGCCATTGTTGCCCAGATTAGCTCCATAGGCTTTGGTTAGTTCGGCGACTAACCAGGTGTATTTTTGATGTTCGTCTTCCACTCCAGCTTATTATTGTGGAAAGAGGAGGAAAGTCATCAAGGCTGCAGCTGCAGAAAACAACAGCCGCAGCCCGGAGAGCAGACATGGCAAGCCAGCCAGGCGCAGGAAGATTCAGAAGCCCATTCCAGCGCAAAGGAAGAGTCAGCCATCTACAACAGACCTAGCGGAATCCGCAGAGGTGAATTTTTGGATTAAAAAATCTTATTTCTTTCAAAAGCAAATTGTCAGTGGAACGTGAGTTGATAGAGCCTTGAGGAGGTAGAGGGGAAGGTGCAATTTCAGGAATGATTTCTCATTCTTTTGTCTTTTAAACTATTTCTCCCTGCTAGTAGAAAGCTAGCATATCATGGAAAGTGCCAGGGCCTTTCCCCGATAAGATAGCTTTTGCAAGCCTGCCAGATTTGCAGTTCCTAAAGCAGTAAGCAGACAGGAACAAAACTACCCTGCAAGATTCACACACCTTGAAAAATGGCAATGCACTTCTCCAAGCATGAAGTGTGCACGAGAATGTGTTTATTAGTTAAATCAGCCTACAGAGCCACAATAAATTTGACGGAGGCAACAGGTAGCTTTAAGAAATGCATATATCGGCCATGATTGCACACACAAAAATGTGCATATTTGGAGAAATCAGCACCAAAAATGCATGTGATTGTTTTTGTGCATAATTTTATTGTGAATAAGTGGAAATGGGCAAACTGGACTTTAAGTTGGGGAAATAAGAAACCGAAGCAGTTATCACACTTTGTGACTTATTATCTAGTTTATAAACCACTTACATGTCCAAATGGCTTTTAATTAGATTCCAAGAATGAAAACAATTATAAAATTTGTTATGAAGTAAGTATTATTTGGGGAACAACCTTCGCTCAGCTTCCTCTTTCCTCCACAAAAACATACAGTCCTGATAACTTACGTATTCAGGGCTGCTTAAACAGCACCATCCACCCAGTTCATATTACCTCCGTTTCATTGCCGTTCATGTCTTTGACCCCTGTGGAAACCCAACTCTCTGCAGGAAAGCGACGAGGAGGAACCCGAGGCCCTGGACGACGAGACATGGAGTGAAGAGACCAGCCCAGAGCTACAAGATGACCAGACAGACGTCTCCTCGGCCGAGCTGCCTGCAGCCAAACCTGCGAGCACAATGAGGCTGCGCAGCAGTGCTGACCTGGACCGAGTCTCTCGCAGCGGGAGGAGCAGGCGAGCCCGGAAAACCTTGGCTGTCTTGTGTGCCAAAGGGCAGAAAAGGGCTCGGTTCAGACAGGTGAGGTTTTGGACCGCTTTCTCGTGTCACCAATGCTTCTGGCGTGCTCCAGTTGCTACTGGAGCGGTTTAATAACTACAGCAAGACTCCCGCAATGCGCTCTACATGGGGCTACCTTTGAAGGTGACTTGGAAACTACAACTAATGCAGAATGCGGCAGCTAGACAGGTGACTGGGAGTGGCCGCCGAGACCACATAACACCAGTCTTGAAAGACCTACACTGGCTCCCAGTATGTTTCCAAGCACAATTCAAAGTGTTGGTGCTGACCTTTAAAGCCCTAAACGGCCTCCGCCCAGTATACCTGAAGGAGCGTCTCCACCTCCATCGTTCTGCCTGGACACTGAGGTCCAGCGCCGACGGCCTTCTGGCAGTTCCCTCACTGTGAATAGCCAAGTTACAGGGAACCAGGCAGTGGGACCCACCCTGTGGAACTCCCACCAGATGTCAAAGAGAAAAATAACTTTTTGAAGACACCTGAAGGCAGCCCTGTTTAGGGAAGCTTTTAATGTTTAATAGGTTATTGTATTTTAGTCTTTTGTTGGAAGCCACCCAAAGTAGCTAGCAGGAGACTGGGTTAGATAAGCCACAGGGTCTCATCCATTTCTGCAATTCTATTTTTATATATTTATTTGCCCTCTTAGGTGATGAAGCCAGAGCCGGAACAGAAGCTTGTGCTGGAGAGCAACCCGTTGGAATGGAGTGTCATGGACGTGGTGAAGTTCATCAAGCTGACCGACTGTGCCCCTCTTGCCAAAATATTTCAGGAGCAGGTGGGCCGTTCTTCATTCTCCCTCTTCTTCTGTGTCAGGGCTGAGAGTCGAATCCAGATTCAGCTTGTAATTTCCACTGAACATAATTCCCACCCCCATCCCAAGGTTTGCCCTCCTGCGCTCATTTTGCTTGTGATACCTCCTGCTGCTGCAGCCAGCTCTCCTCCCCCCCCCCACCCCGGCAGCTCCCAGAACCAGAAGAGGTCAGAAAAGGGAGAAGGAAAGGTTGGCTGTACACAGGCATAGTCTCCAATCACCTGGGGAAAGCCCTGGAGAGAGGAGGGGACTTTCAGTGTCAGCAACTCGATTTTCACGGAGTAACACCGCTGGGAGTGAGCTGCTATGCGTTTTTGCTAACACATTTTGTTGTTTAGTCGTGTCCAACTCTTCGTGACCCCCTGGACCAGAGCACTCCAGGCACTCCTGTCTTCCACTGCCTCCCACAGTTTGGTCAAACTCATGCTGGTAGCTTCGAAAACACTGTCCAACCATCTCGTCCTCTGTCATCCCCTTCTCCTTGGGCCCTAAATCTTTTCCAACATCACAGTCTTTTCCAGGGAGTCTTCTCTTCTCATGAGGTGGCCAAAGTATTGGAGCCGCAGCTTCAGGATCTGTCCTTCCAGTGAGCACTCAGGGCTGATTTGCTTCAGAATGGATAGGTTCGATCTTCTTGCAGTCCATGGGATTCTCAAGAGTCTCCTCCAGCACCATAATTCAAAAGCATCCATTATTTGGTGATCAGCCTTCTTTATGGTCCAGCTCTCACTTCCATACATCACTACTGGGAAAACCATAGCTTGAACTATATGGACCTTTGTTGGCAAGGCGATGTCTCTGCTTTTAAGATGCTGTCTAGGTTTGTCATTGCTTTTCTCCCAAGAAGCAGGCATCTTTTAATTCCGTGGCTGCTGTCACCATCTGCAGTGATCATGGAACCCAAGAATGGAATATCTCTCACTGCCTCCATTTCTTCCCCTTCTATTTGCCAGGAGGTGATGGGCCCAGTGGCCATGAGCTTAGTTTTTTGATGTTGAGCTTCAGACCATATTTTGTGCTCTCCTCTTTCACCCTCATTAAGAGGTTCTTTAATTCCTCCTCACTTTCTGCCATCAAGGTTGTGTCATCTGCATATCTAATAAATACTTAACTCCAACTTTGAGTGTTGTGATTACTGACTGGCACGCTCCTGTGCCACAATGTTTTGAAATTGCAGCATACATTTTTTAAAAAATTAAAAATCACGAATGTTTCTTCTCCTTTCTGCAGGACATTGACGGCCAAGCTCTCCTCTTGCTGACCCTGCCAACTGTCCAGGAGTGCATGGACCTCAAACTCGGTCCTGCCATCAAGCTGTGCCACCAGATCGAGCGGGTCAAGCTGGCTTTCTATGCCCAGTACGCCAACTGACCACGCCATTTGCCACTTTCCCGTCTCCGTGGCTTTCGTTCCAAGGCTGCGCCTGGCTCTCCCGACCCTGAACTCTTTTGCATTTGGAAGCGCTGATAAAATATATATTGCGGGGATGAAGGTGGCAGCCCGGCTGCTTGCTCATGAGTAGGCTGGCCTGCTGCTGGGGCATTGGGGTGGGGCTGAGTAAGGGCTGCAAGGCTCCAGGCTCCTCCTGAGATATTATGAGCCTCAAAGAGAGTCAGGTAAAGGGGTAAGATACCGAGTCATAGGTAGAGGATCCCTTTGTTTGTTCGTTTTTTGGGGGGGGGGTTGCAGATGCGTTCTGCAACTTGTCCCTGATTCATTAAGATTGCATTAGAGATGGATTTATACCAAACCATACACGTACCATTCTGCTTCATGAGTTGTTCTGCCATGCTTTCCGCAGTGTTGGGCACTTTTTCAGTATAGCACAGCTAAAAGAAGAAAAATACCCACCCAGAATATTTGCAGCATAGAAAAGGAATGTGCGTAAGCTCGCAAGGGCTGGACTTTGCAGTAGAGAACCTCTGGCAGAAAAAAATTGAGATGACGAGGATGACACTCGCTATCTCAAATCGAGCTTGCTTTTCCATCGCTGTAAGCGCTGGGGTTATTTCATGTGTTGATTTGCTGTTCTCGGCGACCGATCCACTATTCTAAAGCACACACAAGAGCACCGTTTGGGAATGACTTCGTTTGACAGGGGAAAGAGGGGTCTTGAAGGCAGGGCGGCTGTCATTTGGGCCTGATCCTTGCGGTGCAATTTCCCTGGCCAAGTAATTGTGTACAGAAATGCATGCGCTGAGTTGAAGTGTGCAGAAATGAGAAGGAATGCTCACTGATTCACGGTGGGGGAAGCTGCATTGCAAAAAAATGTGTGCTAAACTGCATGTGGAAGAAGTCGGCAGGACGGATTTTTCAGGAGGACTCAAATCACCAGCTGATGTGTTAAAAGTGCGAGAGTCGAATTTGAGGTTGGAGAAATGAGAAATTAAGCGAAGCTGAAATGGACGGGCTCAGCCATCCCTAGTTTCCAACCACTGTGCAAGATCAAGGGTCCAAATCGTACAAACTGTTTTGCACCGCAGAGCATTGAGGGACACCCGCTTCTCCGACTCCTACAGCCAGTGGTGGAGGAAGCTGCTCAGGCACATGGGGCGAGCGGCCCATAGGGGCAAGATACACCCCAGGGCCTCCAGAGTCTGTCTGCCTCCTCCCACTCAGCCACCCTACAGCTGGTGGGGAGGCAGCAGGCAAACCGTTTGGGCAACGCGGAGCTTTCAGGTTCCCAATCCACTGCGTCACTCCCAGGGGAGATGCGTGGCTCAGGCGTGCTGCAGGCCACACGGTGAGTGCCGCCCGCATTTTGTCACCCTCCCCCAGTGCTGACACCTGGGACGGACCCCACCCCCCTTTCTCCAGCCCTGCCTCCAGCCCCAGGCAGCCTGCTTGCTCTACTCCAACAGAGCACATGTGTAGCCGTGTGGGCTACAGGAGCATCACTTTTTCTTAAAAGCCAACATCCCAACATGCAGCTCTTTTGGAAGGGATGGGAGAGTTGGGCGCATTGAATCTAGTCCTTCCTCACTCTCAGGCAGCTCATTAGAAGGATCCCAGGCCTTTTAAAGGGCCGGTGTGCTTTTAGCCCTTTTTCCCGGCTCAGACTGTAGACTCTCCTTCATCAGAGGAGATTTTAAAGCAGAGGTTGATGGCCATCAGTCAGGGATTCTTTAGCTGTGATTCCTTCATTACAGGGGGTTGGTTTAGATGACCCCGTAGGGTCCCTCCCAGCGCTCTATGAAAACACAAGAATTGGATTCGTTTGCATTATTAAACTTTTCTGTCCGTGCCCTGTTATTTTTCTTGTTACTAGCAGGAGGATGGAAGCCTCCATCATCAGATGCGAATGTTTGACACCAGCATCAAATTTTCAAGGCTGTATTACACACCATGCATTTATAAAGCACACGACTTCCCCCAAAGCAGCCTTGGAACTGTGGTTAAGGGTGCTGGGAGTTGTAGCTCTGTGGAGGGCAAACTGCAGTTCCCAGCATTCTTTTGATGGTTGGGGGGATGTGCTTTAAATGTATGGCATGCATAACAGCCCGAGTTGAGAGTGTTTTGGAAGGCGAAAATCCCAAGAGACGGTGAGAGCGAGATGGGAAGAATCCTGTCTCCTTATGCTTCCTGTCCACAAAAGAACGAGGCACGTTGTTAATTCTGCTGTACAAGATTGTATTCTGTATATAAATAAATATATATATAAATATATATTTGCTTTCGTAGATTTTCACGGGTACAGGAATGCAGGTTTTGGTGTCCTCGGGTGTCTTCCCGTGTAAAAGTTGGGGTGTCTAGGCGACGTTTCGATGACGAGTGAGACCTCGTCGAAACGTCGCCTAGACACCCCAACTTTTACACGGGAAGACACCCGAGGACACCAAAACCTGCATAAATATATATATATATATATATGATTTCATGTAAATAATGGGGGAAATCTATATTCAGAGTTCTATTTTAATTTTTATTCAAAAACGGAGCAAAAGAAAACTTTTTACTCGAAGCGTTGTAAACCAGATTGTTGTTAATAAAGTCATTCAAAAGGATGTTTTGTCTGTTTATGTCTCATTTTCCCTCCTTCTTGAACACAATTTGACCCATCATCCACCGCAGATCATGGGTACAGCGGTGCCTTGGTTCTCAAATGCCCTTGGTCCTCGTACGTTTTGGCTCCCAAACTCCTCAAACCCGGAAGTGAGTCTTTTGGTTTGTGAACATTCTTTGGAAGCCGAATGTCCATGCCAGAAGCTCCTGCAGCCAATCGGAAGCCGCGCCTTGGTTTTTGAATGGTTCCGGGAGTCACGAACGGACTCCTGGAACGGATTTAAGTTCAACAACCAAGTTACGACTCTACTGAATATCCGTACGGAAGTTCTCTTGTAGATGGCCCACTGAGAGATGCTGCTGACCATTATAGCTCAATGGAACCCCAAGGTTTTCTCAAATATTAGCAACAGAGGGACAGGCAGGGCTGTCGTTTTCATGTCCTGCTTCTTGGTGACATCTGGATAGGTTTTAGTCAAAAGCTGGACAAGAATGGAAGAAGAGCCCTCATCTAACCCAGCGATGGAAAAGATGCTTAAAGTAAACTTGCAAGGACAAATCTCGCCGCTTACCTTTGTCCATCAACATGCATTAAGAGGCATGTTGGAGAGAGCTTTGGAAGAGAGATTGGACGGCCATCTGTCATGGGTGCTGTCAGAGCCACCCGAGGTCCCAGCTCACAAGAGACCAAAATCCAGTCCAAGTTATATACAAAAGGTTTTATTGAAGAACATTGTTGTCGTTACGTCCAGGCTTCGTGGCTCAGCATCTGTTACCCTTAGATGTTTGAAGTCCCCTCTGAGTCAGTCCCGCCCCTGCACCAGCTTAAGAGGCTTGTACTGCTCCACCTTTTCCTCTCCTTCCTTTTCCACAGGGTCTTCCTGCCCCCCTGTGCTCCCTCCCTTCGGGACTCCCCCGAGGCTGAGTCTTCTGACGCCTGCTCCCCCCTCCTTCGTGCTTTGGGACCAGGCTCCTCCTCAGGGCTCTCCTCATTTCCGCGCGCCTCCACATTTGAACTTGGCGCGCGTACGTTGCCTCTGACCTTCCTTTCGACCGTTACGCTACTCTCGGTACTACACTCCTCCCCTTCCGGCAGGACGTTCTGCTCCGAACTCCTTCCCCTCTCTGCTCCCTGTTCTGCTCCTTCTGACACACTGGTAACTCCACCCCCTTCACTCCGTTCCGACGGAGAGGCCGGTCCCGATCTCCAACCCCCACTGGGGATTCCCTCTTCGTTCCCCTGCTTCTGACTGCTTCCCTCTCTACTGCCCCTTGGCCTGACCAGGGGGGCTCCCTTTTGGGAATCCTCGGATTCACTTGACGGACTCACTGACAACCTCGGGTCATCGTCGTCCTCTTCCTCGTCACCCTGGGACCCCTCCCCCTCGCTCTCTGTCCCTGAAACCCTGACATCCATCCCCCCTCGAAGCCCCCCCTTCCCCCCTCCCGCCCATCGGGTGCAGGTTGTAGGAGCTGCAGCTCTTCAGAGGTGGATGCAGGATACAGGTTGTGTACCTCCATATCCTCTGCTTGCAGTTCGGTGTATGAGTGTTCGAATTCGGGTTCTTGACCCAAAGTGTTCTCTTCTCCCTCTTCCATTGGTACCTCGTCTGGTGCTGCCGGCCAAGGTTCCGTCAGCCATTTCCTGCGCCAGTCCTCCTCTGGTTGCTCGTCCCACCAATAGGAGGTTTCTGTGTCCACCCCTGAGCACGATCCCCTGGGCGGGCTAGATTCTGGCGTTCTCTCCTCGGCTGAAGAAAAACCCCGGAAAGTACTGCCTGAGAGTGTGGGCGTAAAGAGCCAGTCATCAAAGTACTCGGCTGGCATGGGTCTATGCGGGAAAAGGGCATGGAACTCGTCTTTTAGAAGAGGTTCGTCTAAAGCGTAGCCCGGCACCCAACCGTTGGCACTGGCTGGAGTGCCCTCTGTAGCTAGAAAGTATTCTACCCCCTCTTCCCCCCATCTCGAGTCCAGGATTTCTGTGACCTCGTTGAGTGGTTCGGCCCTAGGCGCCCTCTCCCTCTCCTGTGACTTAGTGTGTAGTTGCGGGACTGTTTCAGACTCCTGAAACCTGTGCGGTGCCTTGTAGGGGGTGAGCACCGACCTATGAAATACCGGATGCACTCTGGAACCTTCGGGGAGGGCTAGTCGAAAGGCTACAGGGTTGATCTTAGCCTCCACTTGGTACGGCCCTAACTGCCTGTGCCCTAGCTTCTTCTTGGCCAACGACTTGGCTGGCATGGCTTGGGCGGCTAACCACACCCAGTCCCCCACCTGGATCTCCTCCCCCGCTCTCCTGTTTTTGTCTGCCTGCACCTTATATGCTTGCTTGGCCAGCTCCAAATGTCTCCGCAACTCTTTGTGCACCTCCTGCAGCTCCGCTGCAAACTGGTCGGCTTCTTGCGGCACCCCCTCTCTCGGTGCCCCGAACCCCGGGAAGGTTCTGGGATGACGACCGTTGTTCGCGAAGAACGGCGTCACCCCCGTGGACGCGTGCTTCGTGTTGTTATAGGCAAACTCTGCCATCGGCAGGTAGTCCACCCAAGCTGCGGGTCGCTGATTGGCGTAACATCTCAGGTACTGCTGCATGATCGCGTTGACCCTCTCAGCTTGGCCGTTGGTCTGTGGATGTCTCGCCGACGTAAGGTTGATCTTGACGTTCAGGATACCTAAAAGCTTCTGCCAAAAATTGGAAACAAACTGGCGCCCCCTGTCGGACAGGATGGACTGTGGCAGCCCATGCACCTTGAACACGTGATCAATGAAGAGTTTGGCAGTCTGCTCCGCCGTCGCCACCTTTGCGCACGGAATGAAGTGCGCCATCTTGGTGAACAGGTCCACAACCACCAGTACCGCCGTCTTCCCTCTGGAGCTGGGCAGGTCAGTAACGAAGTCCAGGGCTACCCTCTCCCACGGTTGCTGTGGCGTTTCCAGCGGTTCCAACAGCCCCGCTGGCTTCTGGTGTACTGGCTTGAACCTCTGACAAGTGTCACACCTGGCGACGTAATCCGCTACCTCTCCGCGCATCCGGGGCCACCAAAAGTCCCTTGCCACCAGTTCTATTGTCTTCTCCTTACCGAAGTGGCCAGCACTGGGGGCGTCGTGCAACTGCTGCAGAACCTTTGCGCGAAGCTCGTCGCTTGGCACGTAGAGGGCACCTTTGCGAGTTAGCAGTCCGTCGCGCAGTTGGAACTCTTCTCCACTCTGCACACCTCTGCGCAACTCCTCCATTTTGGACTGTGCGAACTGATCCACTTGCAACGCGCGTCGCACCGCGTCCAGATCTACTGCGATGGCAGCGCACGACCACGCCTGCGGTGCGAAAATGTGCTTGGCTGCTACTGGCGCCGCTTCATCGAGATATTGCGGTTTCCTGGATAGCGCATCGGCTATAACGTTGGAATCTCCTGGGATGTACTCTATCCGAAAGTCGAAATCCGCGAAGAATTCCGCCCAGCGCATGTGTCTCTGGCTTTGGAGCTTCGCTGTGCGCCAATACTCTAGGTTCTTGTGATCCGTGCGGACCTGTACTGTGTGCTTGGCTCCTATGAGGAAGTGTCGCCACGCTTTGAAAGCTGCGTGAATGGCTAACAGCTCCCTGTCCCATATGGTGTAGTTTTGCTCCGCCTTGCTGAGCTTTCGGGAGTAAAAGGCACCGGGTCTCCAGTTTCCATGTGGATCTTCTTGCAGGAGTACAGCTCCAACCGCCCTGTCTGACGCGTCGGTCTCCACTCGCATGGGCCTGCCTGGATTCACGTGCAGCAGTTGCTCCTCGGAGGCGAAAAGGCTTTTAAGCTTCCGAAAAGAGCGCTCCGCCTGTTCCGTCCACACGAACCTCTTCTTCTTGGAACTCAGAGTGTCCGTGATCGCTGCTGTCTCCTTTGCAAAACCTCTGATGAATTTGCGGTAGAAGTTGGCGAAGCCGACGAATCTCTGGACTTCCTTCCGATTGCGTGGGCTCTTCCAGTCCAACACCGCGCGGACCTTGACACTGTCCATGGCCAGCCCCTTGTCGGACAGCTTGTAGCCCAGGAAATCCACCTCCGTCACATCAAACTGGCACTTCTCTAACTTGGCGTAGAGCTTGTTCTCCCGTAGTCTTTGCAGGACTTCCTTTACGTCCCTCTCGTGGGCCTCTTCCGTCTCCGAAAAGATCAAGATGTCGTCGAGGAAACACACACATTTCTTGTAGAGGAGTCCCGCTAGCACGTGATGCATAAAGGCTTGGAATACGTGAGATCCATTTTGGAGACCAAACGGCATAACTCTGTATTCATACGTGCCCAGAGGCGTGAACATGGCCGTTTTCCACTCATCGCCCTCCCGGATGCGTATGAGGTTATACGCTCCACACAGATCCAATTTGGTGAAGATCTTTCCCTTCCTCACGGTTGCTAGGAGATCATCTATCTTGGGCATGGGGAAGGCCTTGGGCTTGGTCATACTGTTTATGAACCTGTAATCCACAATGAGTCTTTTTTGGGGCGTGTCTCTCTTCTTTACAAAGAACACAGGACTGCCCCCCACTGCTTTCGATTCCCGGATGAATCCACGCTTCAAATTGTGCTCTATGAACTCCCTGAGCTCTTGCATCTCGTCCTCAGACATGGAATACAGTTTTGCAGTCGGCAACTGCGCCCCCGGCACCAGGTCGATGGCACAATCATAAGGTCTGTGGGGCGGCAACTGGTCAGCTTCCTTCTCGCAGAAAACCTCCAGGAACCCTTCGTACTTGCTAGGTACTGCCTGCACCATGCCAAGTCGCAGCTGGTGCTCAGCCCCCTCCTCCTGGCAGGACTGGATACAATTTTGAGCACAGTACGATGAGCAAAAGGTGATCTGGCGTTGGTACCACGCTACAGCAGGACTGTGTCTCTCCAGCCAACTCATGCCTAATACTATAGGCGTGTCAGACAGTTGGGTGACATTGAAGCTAATGACTTCTCGGTGATCTCCTATCCGCATCACCATGGGAGGTGTCTGTTGCACAACTTGCCCTCCTAGCAATTTCCTGCCATCCACTGTGACTACGTTCAGAGGCGTTGTGGCGGGCAGAAGCGCTATGCGATGCTGCTTGACGAATTGCATCCCCACGAAATCGGCATTGCTCCCTGAATCGATCGTGAGGGGCACTTCTAGGGTGGTCCCATTTGGCAACTGAAGTGTTGCAGTGAGCTGCACCGCTGGCTTGGGTGGTAAAGGGTCTGTGGGTTGCAAGGACGCTGGGGACTGTTCTACAGATTCGCCTGGCTGAGCCCCAGCAATTCTGCTTGCAGCCAGGCATTGTCGTTTCCCTGAGGTTCCTCTTCCTGGATCATTTCTGCAGCTACCGTCGCTAAAGCTGCAGTGTGTTTCTGGAGCCTCTGGGGGCACTCTTTCGCCATGTGCAGTGCACTGTCGCAGATGTAACACTTCCTGGTCCCTCTAGGAGGCTTCGCCTTTACTGCACCGGAAACTGGGGCTCTGGCTGTTGCTTGAGCCTTAGCACCACCAAGTTCCATCGGCTCCTCCCCCTGCCTCCCCAGCGGCGAGGGATGTGACTGACTGAACTCCCTGGGGATGAAAGAAGACGTCCTCGCTGGTGGACGCACCTGACGTTCTTCCTCATTGTGCCAAGGACGTCCCTCGTGACGTATGCCAATCGCCAGAGCCCTCTGCACCACCTGCTCCAGGGTCTGAGGTCTGTCTCCCCTGGCAAGTTCGTCCTTTATGGGACCGCTGAGACCCTCCCAGAACAAATCCCTCACAGGTGTGCAGTCTTTCTCCCAGCGTAACGCAGTCAGTAAAGCAAAAAATCTGGAATGGTACTGACGCACAGTGGCTTTGCCTTGCCGCAGTCCAAATATCTCCCTGCGTGCAAGATCCAAATCTACGGTTGACTGGAAGCAGGCATCCATCGCTTTAATGAATTCATCAGAATCGCGGCGGGCAGGGCCATCTTCACGCCACAAATTGCGCAACCAGTCTCTGGCCGGCCCATGCAAGTGAGAAACAATAAACCCCACTTTCTCCTCCTCATCTTTAAAGTCATGACGAAGCAAGTGTAATGCATACAAAACGTCTGCTCTGAAACTGGGGTAGTGCTTCAGGTTCCCATCGAAGTGGGTGACTAGGCTGCCCCCCCGCCTTCCAAGTCCAATGCCCTCTGATCTGGACCCTGGGAACCCTTCCCTGTTTGCACGCTCCCACCTTGTTTGCAGGTCCTGGCAGCGCTTCTCCATTTCGTCATGCTTCTTCTGAGACGCAAGGACTGCAGCGGTGAGTTCGGAAACTGTAGTTCGCAGTGCTGTCAGCTGATCCTCCGCACTCTTGGCTGTCACCGTTTGTGAGCTTTGCAAAAAAAAATTTTGCGTTCTTTGGGAGGGGACTTACTGTCAGAGCCACCCGAGGTCCCAGCTCACAAGAGACCAAAATCCAGTCCAAGTTATATACAAAAGGTTTTATTGAAGAACATTGTTGTCGTTACGTCCAGGCTTCGTGGCTCAGCATCTGTTACCCTTAGATGTTTGAAGTCCCCTCTGAGTCAGTCCCGCCCCTGCACCAGCTTAAGAGGCTTGTACTGCTCCACCTTTTCCTCTCCTTCCTTTTCCGCAGGGTCTTCCTGCCCCCCTGTGCTCCCTCCCTCCGGGACTCCCCCGAGGCTGAGTCTTCTGACGCCTGCTCCCCCCTCCTTCGTGCTTTGGGACCAGGCTCCTCCTCAGGGCTCTCCTCATTTCCGCGCGCCTCCACATTTGAACTTGGCGCGCGTACGTTGCCTCTGACCTTCCTTTCGACCGTTACGCTACTCTCGGTACTACACTCCTCCCCTTCCGGCAGGACGTTCTGCTCCGAACTCCTTCCCCTCTCTGCTCCCTGTTCTGCTCCTTCTGACACACTGGTAACTCCACCCCCTTCACTCCGTTCCGACGGAGAGGCCGGTCCCGATCTCCAACCCCCACTGGGGATTCCCTCTTCGTTCCCCTGCTTCTGACTGCTTCCCTCTCTACTGCCCCTTGGCCTGACCAGGGGGGCTCCCTTTTGGGAATCCTCGGATTCACTTGACGGACTCACTGACAACCTCGGGTCATCGTCGTCCTCTTCCTCGTCACCCTGGGACCCCTCCCCCTCGCTCTCTGTCCCTGAAACCCTGACAGGTGCTTTAGCTGAGATTCCTACATTGCAGGGGGTTAGACTAGATGACTCTTGGGTCCCTTACAACTTGTATGATTTTATGGGCCCCCTGTATGCCACCATTTGGTAAGAGTTTTTGGGGACGCTTGCCTAGGGTGTTGGGTATCCTCTGCTAGGTGGTTCATTCATTCAATTTTCTCGCTTTCCTTCCTTCCCGAGGCTGTGTCGGGTAGGTAAAGGTAAAGGGACCCCTGACCGTTAGGTCCAGTCGTGGCCGACTCGGGTTGTGGCACTCATCTCGCTTTACTGGCCGAGGGAGCCGGCGTACAGCTTCTGAGTCATGTGGCCAGCATGACTAAGCTGCTTCTGGCGAACCAGAGCAGTGCACGGAAACGCCATTTACCTTCCCGCCGGAGTGGTACCTATTTATCTACTTGCACTGTGTGCTTTAGAACTGCTAGGTTGGCAGGAGCAGGGACCGAGCAACGGGAGCTCACCCTGTCACAGGGATTCGAACCGCCAACCTTCTGATCGGCAAGTCCTAGGCTCTGTGGTTTAGGGCTTCTAGAGGAGCAACGGAATATGTGGTTCCTCTGTTTAAGAACTCGAGAATTTCCCCTCTCCTATTGGCCCCCTGTGTCTAGTTAAATGCCATCTCCCTCTCCCATCTTTTGAGTCTTCTGAATTAGAAAGGCAATAGAAATTACAGCTAAATAGTAGTTCCAAGAGCATTAATTGCCTGCTCTTGCAAATTTAATTGTATGGGATTCTTTACAGTCATATGCTGATGATAATGAAACATAACAGGCTGTTATTGGATTATTCCATGATGAAACCCCTTGGAGCTGAGAGGTTTGCAAAACTGCTCTTCATCTGGGAAACACTTTTCACATCAGTTTTTCTGCTGAGGGGCCCTCCTGCGTCTGCCTCCAAATCCCTTCATGCAGGGGTCCGATTCTCCTCAGCCAAATTTATTTTGGGGTTCTGAATTTACCTGATCTTGTTTCTGGGTAGGTAAGAAATTGAATAAAATACTACTACTACTACTACTGATGATGATGATGATGATGATGATACAGTGGTACCTCGGGTTAAAGACGCTTCAGGTTACAGACGCTTCAGACTCTGCTAACCCAGAAATAGTACCTCAGGTTAAGAACTTTGCTTCAGGGTGAGAAGAGAAATCGTGCGGCGGCTAAAGTGGTGCCTCAGATTAAGAACAGTTTCAGCTTAAGAACAGACTTCTAGAATGAATTAAGTTCTTAACCCGAGGTACCACTGTAATAATAATAATAATAATAATAATAATAATAATACAGTGGTACCTCGCGTTACAGACTCTGCTAACTGGGAATAGTTGCGAACTTTGCCCCAGTATGAGAACAGAAATTGCGGTGGCAGCAGGAGGCCCCATTAGCTAAAGTGGTGCTTCAGGTTAAGAACAGTTTCAGGTTAAGAACGGACCTCCAGAACAAATTAAGTTCTTAACCCAAGGTACCACTGTAATAATAAAATACATGTCAACCAATCCTAATTACTAAAGAATCCCCAAAAGTCTTACCAAGTGGTGGCCCATAGAATCATAGAATTGGGACCCCAAGGGTTATCTAGTCCAACCCCCTGCAAACTCAAGCATTCATGGGCCAGCCAACCTCTGCACATGGCACATGGGCCAGCAAACGGCGTTTCCGTGCGCTGCTCTGGCTCGCCAGAAGCGGCTTCGTCCCGCTGGCCACATGACCCTGAAGCTGTACGCCGGCTCCCTCGGCCAATAAAATGAGATGAGCGCTGCAACCCCAGAGTCAGCCGCGACTGGACCTAATGGTCAGGGGTCCCTTTACCTTTACACAAATCGTAAGGGCTGAGCAAATTTGCATAATTGGCTTTCAACATTTTGATTAACTGTTCATCCACATTTTCTGACATTTGGGGGCTGGTATTGTTCAAAAGAAGAATGACACACATCTCACCCTTTGTATGTCCTCCCTAGACTTCTTTCACCATGCCTGCAACATATGGCCAAATCAGCTGTGGTGTGAGGTTTCTTAGCTTTTGCAATGTTGCTTTTGTTACAGCAGGATTTCTTGCAGCTACTTTTCACAAGCGGCTTCTTGCTATTGGCATCCATCTGCCTGGGGAGACAACGGAGGAGTGCGCATTCAGGGATGTCAAGTCAAACCATTGGAGATTTTACAGCGCCTGCTGTGGCCGTAGAGACTGGTAGGGGAGAGACATGTTTTGCTGCAGCTGGGGCAAATGAAGGCGTCCTGTTGTGCTGCTGCAGATGCACCACGGTGCTTCTTCTGTTGTTTCATTTTGTCACGTTAGCGCTGGAAAAATCTCGTGTTTGTCATGGTTTCATTGTTGCATCAGCAGTTCCATACTAGCATCAGACAGGGCCTCTGAACAAAGGACACTTTGTGGCTTCGGCTAATCTTCTGGACCAGCACTAATGAAACCAAACTTTAGATAAGTCATATTTGCGTTTTGCAACCTTGTCGCCAGCGCACATCTCTGTGGCTGCTTCAGCTGCTAATTCTTGGTCGTTATCAGAACCTGAACTACCGTTGGAGCTGAGAGGCTCCTCTCCTCTCCCAGAACAATAGGAACCCCTCAAACAATTGCCTTAGATGCAAGATTAAACCCATTCTGTTGCAGATAATAGGACAGGCTGTGGTATGTGTTTGCTGCCCATGATAGTTTCCCCCAATTTGCAACCGGTGCCCCACAGGCTCAAAAAGGCTGATCGCCCCTGCCTTAAAGCATCATTTCCACTTTGCAAATTTTGTTGTTGTTTAGTCGTTTAGTCATGTCCAACTCTTCGTGACCCCCTGGACCAGAGCACGCCAGGCACTCCTGTCTTCCACTGCCTCCCGCAGTTTGGTCAAACTCATGCTTGTAGCTTCGAAAACACTGTCCAACCATCTCGTCCTCTGTCGTCCCCTTCTCCTTGGGCCCTCCATCTTTCCCAACATCAGGGTCTTTTCCAGGGAGTCTTCTCTTTTTCATGAGATGGCCAAAGTATTGGAGCCTCAGCTTCAGGATCTGTCCTTCCAGTGAGCTGAGGGCTACCTAATTCAGAGCTCCTAAATTCAAACCTGGCTACTTTGGGAAGCACCTCGTTTAGACAGGACAGGCAAAGGTGAAGGGACCCCTGACCATTAGGTCCAGTCGTGACCGACTCTGGGGTTGCGGCGCTCATCTTGCTTTATTGGCCGAGGGAGCCGGCGTACAGCTTCCGGGTCATGTGGCCAGCATGACTAAGCCACTTCTGGCGAACCAGAGCAGCACACAGAAACGCCGTTTACCTTCCCGCCGGAGCGGTACCTATTTATCTACTTGCACTTTGATGTGCTTTCGAACTACTAGGTTGGCAGGAGCAGGGACCGAGCAACAGGAGCTCACCCTGTCGCAGGGGTTCGAACCGCCGACCTTCTGATTGGCAAGTCCTAGGCTCTGTGGTTTAACCCACAGCGATACCCGCGTCCCTTCAGGACGGGCAAAGTGGCTGCTAATTATGGTCCTCAGAAGCGAATTTCATCTTTCCACTTCTTGCTCATGAATAAACAAGGCGCCATTGGAGAGATGGGTATTCAAAATATCTTATTAAATTGTGCAGCAGCGGGTAAAGAAAGCAGTCAGGAGAAACAACAATATGGCAATTTCAAACTGTATCAGTTCCTCCCTTGAGTTTATAAAATATGTAGATGAATGACTGCATTCATCTACATATTTGGCATAATCTCTTAGCAGTCAGCATTAGCAAGTCTTCTCACTGCTGCTGCTCCTTTTGTGCTCAGTAATTAGCTCTATCAATGCATCCCAGACGTGCCAGTATCACGTCTGATCTCTAGCAGTGGCATCCGGAAAGACGGGGCAGTTTCTGGGGGCCCATTGAGTGCTGAAGGGGCCAACAGATCTCAGACCCACCAGGATCTCTTGCCCAGAACCTCTGCTGTGTTTTGCAATGTGCTAAATAATTCGGAACTAACCAATCTTGGAAAGGGACACGGGTGGTGCTGTGGGTTAAACCACAGAGCCTAGGACTTGCCGATCAGAAGGTCGGCGGTTCGAATCCCCACAATGGGGTGAGCTCCCCAGCCTTTGTGTTCCACATCAGGGGCATGGAAGATGACCAGGAGGACCCCATTAGTGGGGTGAAGGTGGCAGCATACTCTGAGACTTCCAAGCCCTGGTGTTGGTGCATAATGATGATGCCATCACCTTGTGTCACAGAGCAGAAGGGCCAATCTAACAGGAGTGATAATATTGGACTATTCTTAAATTACTAGAAGGAGAAAAAAGGTAAAGGTAAAGGAACTCTGGATGATTTAGTACAGTCAAAGGCGACTGGGGTGTGGCGCTCATCTCGCTTTCAGGCCAAGGGAGCCAGCGTTTGTCTACAGGCAGCTTTCCGTGCAATGTGGCCAGCATGACGAAACCGTTTCCGGCACAACAGAACAGTATGACAGAAATAAGAGCGCACGGAAACGCCGTTTACCTTCCTGCCACACTGGTACCTATTTATCTACTTGCACTGGTGTGCTTTCAAACTGCTAGGTTGGCAGGAGCTGGGACAGAGCAACTGGAGCTCCATTGTGGGGATTCGAACTGCCAACCTTCTGATGGGCAAGCCTGAGAGGCTCAGTGGTTTATACTACAGCACCACCCACTCCCATACTAGGAGGAGAGGATGCGTATCTGCCATGGTTCTCTCTGAGATGTGCGTGTCATATGGCATGGAGAAGTATGCCTGTTCTCAAACCTGTGTGTCAGACATCAAGAAATCCCAAACACTGCTGAGGGTTCAGTGCCCTCTGCCCTTAAATCTCCATGTTAATTTTTACATTTAATATAGGAATCTTTTATTATTATTAATTGGAAGTGAGAGCTGGACCATAAAGAAGGCTGATTGCTGAAGAATGGATGCTTTTGAATTCTGGTGCTGGAGGAGACTCTAGAGAGTCCCATGGACTGCAAGAAGATCAAACCTCTCCATTCTGAAGGAAATCAGCCCTGAGTGCTCCCTGGAAGGACAGATCCTAAAGCTGAGGCTCCAATACTTTGGCCACCTCATGAGAAGAGAAGACTCCCTGGAAAAGACCCTGATGTTGGGAAAGATGGAGGGCACAAGGAGAAGGGGGCGACAGAGGACGAGATGGTTGGGCAGTGTTCTCGAAGCTACCAGCATGAGTTTGACCAAACTGTGGGAGGCAGTGGAAGACAGGAGTGCCTGGCGTGCTCTGGTCCAGGGGGTCACGAAGAATTGGACATGACTAAACGACTAAACAACAACAAGGAAACAATTGGGACAGTCTGGGATCAAATCAGAAACTGGGACAGCTTCTGTAAATCCAGGGCTGTCCCTGGAAAATAGGGACCATTGGAGGGTCTGAGATTCTATAACATAGAGCTACAGTGAGCCTGGATTGTATTGGTTATATTTGCAGCAATTGCACCAGAGTTTGCCTCGGTTTGACTTCAAGAGCCCCAAGATTCTGAACACTCGTTTTAAAAATAAAAAAGTGTCTAGGTTTCTAAGAAGAAAAGTTATGAGGCAACATGTGTAACACTGTTGGCCATTCAGCTAAGTATTGTCCCTACTCTAGAGAGATTCCTTGAGAACTAAGGTTCCCCGGTCCTGCTGTAGATGATCGGGTGCATTTATCCAAAAGTAAAGGGATGGCATTCTTAGCTTCTACAGATCTCTGTTGAAACACCCACATTTCAGTGTTGTTATGATTATGTAGATGGAATAGGCCTTGGAGCAGATCCAGGAAAGCACTTCTTGCCTTCTCCAAAATCATGAAAAACAGCTCATTTGAAATCATTATATTTTGCACAAATTGCCTGCTACTGGGTTACACTGTCAAAGGCAAAGAGAATCATCGCTCTGTGCCATGCATAATTCCCACCAACACCTCACTATTAGCTCTTTATTCATGCACAGAGTTAGGAGAAAGGAGAACCCACTTTCTGCAGAGCAGTAACCAGCGGTGTCATCCGGGGACCAGGCGGAGAGGTTGCCATGTCAGGCGCTAGCAGCTCCTCCGACAGTCAAATGGTGCAATTACTAAAAATCCTCGTTAATGACAAATAAATGGAACCGCAGCTGCTGGTGCCATATGCTTCCTGTCTGGGAACAATTCCACAAATGGCAAACACAATCTGTTGGGATCTTCTCGCGTGGAACTGAGTGACGGCTCTTGCTCGGTGTAAACCTGCGGAGAGAAATATAAGGTCCCTAGATCCTGGCGAGGAAATAGACCAGAGGCCACCCTACCCAGTGCCTCTCAGAGCTCAGGAAGATCCACCAACTTTCTGTGAATGAATCTGTACAATCCAGGACACCGCCCTGCAACGAAGGGACAGAGGAAGGGTGCTGGGCCCGGGGACAACCCAAGCAACACGGTCTAGGTCCGGTCCCAAATCCAAGGGTTCCGCGAGGAATCAGTCCAACAGGGCCAAGGCAGGACACAAAGGCAGGAAACCAGGCAAGGCCAGACACAGGATCACAGGCAGGTTCTGGCATACAGCAACATTGCTCCCGCAACCTGGGATGGGGTCCGTCAGCCTTTTATCTTTGTGGGGTAACGGCTGGTTCTGATCCCCTGGTGACTCACCTCCCTGTCTCCCCCGAAGGTGAGCACTCCTCCACAACTCCACCTCCTCTTGAATTCGGAAGTGGCTCTTTGGGAAGGAGGTGGGAGGCTTCCAGCATCTTGCCGGAGCCCCACACCTCCTTTCCAAAGCCCAGGTGCCTCCCTTACTCAGCTTTGGTAAGGGGCCATGTGTCAAATTTTGGCCTTACAGAGGTTGCCATATTACCAAGGTCCACCACTGCTCTGGAGGGACAAATGGGGCTGGCACATCCTTCCCACCCTCCGGCAGCTCCACAAATCAGGCTTAATGGAAGACCTCTCTTCCAGCACCAGACTAGATAATTCCACTTCATTGCTGCTGAGAGCAGCATATTTGCTCCGGTGATTCATGCTCGCCTTGTCAGAGCATAATGTACGCTGATCACGCCAAGCGAGCGTACAAGAGTATTCTAACCGCATTTGTTTTAATGGCCTGACTTAATCTGAATGCTTCATTAGGTCGCTGACCTGTTAATAAGAGCAAAATGTACAGGAGGCCATTTATCTAGCAAAGGGAGGAAAGTGGAGCAGCTTGCTGGAGTGAGGAACCTGGTGCGAAAGACTGCCTTCCTCCTATCGGCTTTACAGTTACCGAGTTTTGGTCCAAAATTGCAGACAGTGAGACAGTGGGTCCCTTTCCTTCTCCTTTAATTCGAAGTCTCAGGGTGTCAAATTCCCCATTTTCCAGTTAGATGGTATTAACATTGCAGTTGTTGTATGAGGGATTATTCTGATGAGTGGAATGTAATTGAAATTAATAAGATTTGGGAATGCAGAAATAAAGACAATCATCAAATCTTGCACCCGGGGGGGGGCGCTTTATCTAAATTATATGATTCGGTATTTGAACGATTGGTATAAATAATTGTGTTATAAATTGGTATTGCTATAATGAGGCTATTATTGGACTGTAATTGAAGACTACTAAAAATTATTATTGTTGTTGTTATTATTATTATTATTATTAGTTTTTTATTTGAGTTTCTACTGAAATGAGGCTGCATTTTAATGTTGCATTTTAATCTTGTTTTTAAGTTGTATTTTAATCAATTGTTTTTATACCTGGTGTTAGCCGCCCTGAGTCCAGTCTTGGCTGGGGACGGCGGGGTATAAACTATTATTATTATTATTATTATTATTATTATTATTATTATTATTATACCTACACTTATGTGTATGATTCATCCAAGTGTATATATGAGGCTATTTTGCCCTCCCAAAATGTTGGACAGTATGTAAGATGTAGTGATGGATGCCAATTCTATTCAGCGCTGGCCCAAGCCATGCTCCTACCTGATGTGAAAATCAGCTAAAACAATGTGCAATCAGGACTGTCATCCATTGCGGTAGAGCACATACGTTGTGGTCCAAAGGTCCCAGGTCTAGTTCCTGGTATCTCCAGGTAGGGCTTGGAGAAAACCCTGTCTGAAATCCTGAAGAACTGCTACAAGCCATTGTCAATGTGATGGCCAGGGACTCGGGCTTGGACTCGGAACCAGAGGAGTCTCAGTCCTTTGCCTCAGGCATCATCTGAACCTAGTCTGGGGCCTGATCCTGAAGAGCCCCAGTCTGCGCAGGTTCCTCTGCCACAAGCACCAGCTGGGATGAGTCAGAGGTCAGAGGCTGCCTTGGCTCCAGATGCAGGGATTACCTCGTTGCCTTCAGTTGGGACATCACTTACAGCGGCTCCACTACTGGTTTGGTCAGGAGAGGCTGAGACGGCCCCTGGGTCTAGTAACCCACCGACATCTCCTGAGCTGCAGAGACTGAGGTCTGAGAGAAGGAGAGACCTGAGTACTCGCAGGAGGAGTGCTCGCCTTTGGGCAAAACAGGGAGGTGAGTCGCCGGGGGATCAGGACCGGCCGTTACCCCATCAGAGAGAAAAGGCTGTCAGACCCTGCCCCAGGTTGCGGACGCAACGTTGCTGTTTGCCAGAACCTGCCTGTGATCCTGTACCTGACCTTGCCTGGTTTCCTGCCTTGGCCCTGTCAGACTGACTCCTCGCAGAATCCTTGGATTCGGGACCGGACCTGGACCACGTTGCTTGGTGGGCCCAGCACAGTCAACCAGCCTTTCTCAACCTTGTGTCCCCAAGACGTTGTTGGACTACAACTCCCACCATCCCTAGCTTGCAGGATTAGTGCTCAGAAGTGATGGGAATTGTAGTCCAACAACATCCAGGAACCCAAGGTTGAGAAAGGCCGGTGTGGACCATACTGAGCCCCCGATATTTCTATTTGTTCCTATAAAAAGATTCCTAGTAATCTGCCTCCCTCCCTCTTTCTCAATCTCTCTCTCCCTCATCCAAATATGGAGTACATGTGAGCGCAAGCTAATGGGGGAGAATGTGACAATGCAATGTGTATTTAAGTTATATGGCTTTTTTTTTACAGGCATTAAGCAAAGCACCCCCCGCAATAAACAACTCTGCCTGAGCTAATACTCAATAAACAGTATGGTTTATAAGCAATTAGGGACTCGGAATTACAAAACAGCTCATTTTGGCACAACAGCGCCTTTCAACGGGATAATGCTACCCTAACAAGGCTTAGGAAGATAAGTGGCTTGTAAAAGTGCCATCATTTTCTTTCTTTCTTTCTTTTTTTAAAAAAAATCAATTAAAAGCTTGGGTACATTTTAGCCCACCCTCAAGTGCCTCATTCAAAGAAGAATGAATGCATCGCAGCGGGGCCTGTTCTCGTTGCCCCTTCGGCGGCGGCAAGAACCAAAAAGTCTTTTTAAAAAAACAAACGAAAACACGAAGCCATCGCTTTCGATGGCTTGTCGAATCTGACAGGCTGCCGGATGAGTCAGATAACACTTCCCACCTCGCTTTTAGAGAAATAGAGAACGCATTCACCATTTCCTGTTGTTTCTTTTGATTTTAATGGCTTGCTGTTTCGCGAGCCCTAACCACGGCGTCCTGAATTGGAAAAGGGGGTTGGTGGGTGGGGAGAAACACACATTTTGGGGCTTTTATTTTTGCTGGGTGATTGCCAATGAGCTCATAGGTTACGTAGTTAACCTACGGCCTTCGCTTCCACAAGATGGCCACCGACTTGGATGGCCTTATGGTTTTTGAAATATACTCAGAGGCGAGAGTGGATTTCATGCTCTTTATTCAGCTCATTGTGGTGAGGAGGAATGGAAGTTCCCCCACAATATCTGCTTTATATACATTATTTACACAATGGGCCGCACGTGATTGGCTAATTCCGGGATTCTCCTGTAGGCCAATCAGGTTGCGGATTCACTTCCACCTGGAGCTGGATTGGGTGGCTCCTGCGGACCAATCATACTGCTGCATTGTTCTAGGACCAATCAGACTGCTGCATTCTAAATCCTATTGTTCTAGGACCAATCAGACTGCTGCATTTTGGATCCTATTCAACTCAGTACATAACAGTTTTGCAGGTTCAGAGCTGCAGAAAGACAGCAACGGAGCTTTAGCAAAACTCCTGCAACGACAGCCAAGGAGGGCAGCTTACCAACCCTTTGACGAGCCAGGAAATGGAATTGTTGACGTTGCTGTTAATTATTAAATTTGTATACTGCACTTCATTACATAAATCTCAGGGAGGTTCATGACGTAAAATTGCAATATAATAATATTATTATTATTATTATTTATTATTATTATTATTTATTTATACTGCGCCCTTCCCAGTTCAAAAACCAGGCTCAGGGCAGCTAACAACAAATTTAAAACACTTAATTGTAAAAGCAGCATAAAATACAGTATAAAAACATGAATAACAATAAAATTCAAAGTTCAGAAATCAGCATTAGATAATCCCCAGGGCTAGCTGGCTGAATTGGTCCTACTTGGGCCAGCGAGGAGGCCAGGGGAGAATTAGCTGTGGGGTCTCAGAGCGTAAAAGGGGAAGGAGAGGGAAGAGAAGGGAAATAAAAGATCAGGCTGAATTCAAATTAAAGGCCAGGTGGAATAGCTCTGTCTTACAGGCCCGGTGAAAGGAGGTTAAAACCTGAAGGGCCCTAGTCTCATTGGACAGAGCATTCCACCAGGTTGGAGCCATCACTGAAAAGGCCCTGGCCCTGGTGGAGGATAGTCTGACTTCCTTAGGGCCCGGGACCTCTAAACTATGATTATTCATGGACCTTAAGGTCCTCTGCGGGGCATACCAGGAGAGGCGGTCCTGTAAATACGAGGGCCCTAAGCCACAAAGGGCTTTAAAGGTTAAGACCAGCACCTTGAACCTGACCCTATACTTCACCGAGAGCCAGTTCAACTGGTAAATTACTGGGTGAATATGCTCCCATGGCAGGGACCCCGTGAGGAGCATTCTGCACCCACTGGAGTTTGTGGGACAGTTTCAAGGGCAGCCCCACGTAGAGCGAATTACAGTAGTCGAGCCTGGAGGTGACCATCGCATGGATCACTGAAAACCTCAGAATGCATAGCAAAAATAAGAGCAAAGGCAAACCAGTCGTTGCCCCTCCCTCAACACATTTAAAAGGGTGTCGGATGTCAACCAGCCCAAGACATGGTTGAAGAGAAACGTTGTTGACTGGCACCTAAAGGTGTATAATGAAGGCACCATGTGAACCTCCCTGGGGAGAACATTTCGCAAAGGAGACAGTGCCACTGTTACTTCTCCCAGGTGGCCTCAGGACCACAGCTCTTTGCAATTTTCCCAGGTGCAGCAGCGTAAGTATATAAGAGACAGGAACACTATTCCTCAGAGAACTTACTTGTTATGTACCGAAGTTCTCACCCTGGGCCAGCAGGGGGATACTGTAGATAGTTATGCAAATAAGGGATCGAAAGTGATGTTCAGTGATTGGATAGTTTTAGAAAATTGTTACAGTTACATTGTACTGGAACTCTATATAAGCAGGCTGGCTGAACCCTTCAGCTCAGTTCTCTCCTGGCCTGTGAATAAACAAGAGCTGTTTGAAGAATCGCTGTGTTGTCTGATATGTTCACCCACAACCTAACATTACTACTAACCAGCCAGCTTCAAAGCTCTCATATTAATTTACAAAGTCCTGAACAACTTAGGTCCCTCAGGGATCTCCTGAGCCCTCATTTCTCAGCCCGATCATCTGAAGGAGCATGGTTGGGTGTTCCCCAAATTGGTGAGACTCATTTTATAACAAGAAGAAACTGAGCTTTCAGTATCATTAGCCCGGTCCTGTGAAACTTTCTGCCACTTGAAATTCAGCAGGCACTTTCGGTGTCAACTTCTAAACACCTGCTGAAAACTTTTCCATTCTGCCAGGTCTGTGCAAGCAACCAGAATACATTCTTCCAGACTGGCTAACTCACGTTTGTTTCCGAATGGTTTTCATTGTGTTGGTTTTACGGTTTTACTGCTGCAAACCACTATCTTCTTGATGGCGCAGCGGTATACAAATGTTTTTTATAAATAAATAAACTCAGCATAAGAGCAGAGAGCCCGGCAGACAAAAAGACATGAGCTAGATTATTTTGAGAAGGCTTTTGTTGCACTGGAGTTTAAAGGCTTTGCAGCTTGCGTTAGACGTTGTGCAGAATAGGCATGTGGTTTTTATGCCCGCTGGTTATTGTGTAATCAAGAAAACCCATTATCTTCACCCGCAAGTGCGCTTCTTGCCTTTGAATCGAAAAAACAACTGCTCTTGGCAGAACAGAAAGTCAAAGACTTTGAGTTTGTTTTTTTCGTGCTCCAAGACTTCTAGGTTTCTTTCTTGCGAAACCCATTCCGCTAAGCAAATGTTCATACACCACTGGTTTGCTATGACAAATGTGAGGCTTAGTAAGTCTGGCAAGAAATATAACTAGGCTATTGTTTCAGTTTAGCAAGCAAGCACCCAGTTAATGCTAAGAAGGCGCTGTTGTTTGTTAGGGTCCAATAAGTGACTTGCCATTTGCATTCCTCGTCCATCTCTTGACTAAGCCGTATGCATTATCATCGCCACACAAAAATTCATTCTCGGCCCTAAAAATGCATAAGGCTTAGCAGAGCAACAGCTGCCAAGTAAATCTGGGATTTCGTCAGGGCTAATGGTGGCTCAGCTTTTGCCCTTCTGTGCTAATGATGGAGTGATGTGGCGGCTGAGAGCTTCAGCTAGGAAGTCCCTGGTTCAAAGAGCGCCCCAGCTGTGAACGCACTAAGTTGTCTTAGGGCCCGTTCACACATTACGTCGGAGGACGGATGTTAAATTGTGGGTGAACATATCAGACGACACAGCGATTCTTCAAACAGCTCTTGTTTATTCACAGGCCAGAACAGAACTGAACTGAAGGATTCAGCCAGCCTGCTTATATAGAGCTCCACTAGAACGCAACAGTAACCATTTTCTGTAACTAGCCAATCACTGAATGTCACTTTCAATCCCTTATTTGCATATGTGGACCTGAACTATCTACAGTATCCCCCTGCTGGCCCAGGGTGAGAACTTCAGTACATAACAACAGAGGTGGGATTTCTTTTGAACCCAGTATCAGTGAGCCCAGTGTCATGTACACAAGAATGTGGCCTAAACACAAAACTAGTAAGAACCAGTTGTGGAGGAACTGAAGAAGCTGAATGTTAAAATGAAAATAAAAGCCAGCTAAGGTACAAGGAGGGTTCTGCAGGCACAGTAAAACAACAATGAGTTGTGTGTTTCCAAGGACTGGTTGGATGAGAGATGGTGGGGCAGAAGAGGATGAAACAGCCAAGATGAAACATATATTTTGCTTATGTAGAATGCGGCCTAATGTAAAGCTCTCACAGACCATTTTGACTCAGTCTGCTAATGCATTGCTGAAGTCTGGCTAACTAGGAATTCGATGCAAGTCTCCATACTTGGAAATCTCAAGGGAAATTTCTTTCACAGGAGCTCGCATCTGGAAATCAAAGAAGCTGTTGTGAGTCCTTTAAAATACCCATTTTACAGAATATAAATGGCTGGGTGTTCAGACACCGCCAAACGCAGAGTAAAACCTGTACATGCACACACATGGAAACAAATGAAATGGATCACAATAGATCAAATATCTGAAGGGCTTTCTCATGGAGATTTATTTTCTGCTGCTCCAGAGGGGAGGACCCAAAGCAGTGGATTCAAATTACAAAGAAGGAGATTCTGACTGAACATTAGCAGGAATTTTCTGGCATTCAACAGTGGAACAGGCACCCTCAGAAGGTTGCAGGCTCTCCTTCCTTGGAGGTGTTTAAGCAGAGGTTGGGTGGCCATCTGTCATGGACGCTTTAGCTGGGAATTCTGTATGGTAGGGGGTTGGACTAGATGACTCTGACCCTATATTTCTGTGATTCTATCATCGGAGATGGGGCAGGCAAGTTGAGACAACAGGGGGAATAGCTCCCCGCTATGCATACAGCGTAATTTAAAGGAGCGCTTTAAATTTGTGGGACGTCTATGTTGAATGGTTTCTTTAAATGTAGAGGTTCATGTGTATGTCTTTAAGGGGCCAGAGCAAGGGCCAGAGCAAAATAATGAGAGCAGCACCTAGCTCTCCCATTACCCCGGGGGATGGGTTGGTGGCTGGGTCATGGTTTGTTGTTGATGTATTTAGTGTAAATGGAGTTTTTGTTTTTGTAATTAAAACCTTGTTTAAGTTATTTTTGAGTCCCTTTTTAATGCATTGTCTCCCCAGCAAGCTCTCTGCAGCGCCACTAAACTGCAAATAGCCAGCAGTGTAATTTAAAGGAGCGCTTTAAATTTGTGGGATGCGGGTGGCGCTGTGGGTTAAACCACAGAGCCTAGGACTTGCCGATCAGAAGGTCGGCGGTTCGAATCCCCACAACGCGGTGAGCTCCCGTTGCTCAGTCCCTGCTCCTGCCAACCTAGCAGTTCGAAAGCACATCAAAGTCCAAGTAGATAAATAGGTACCGCACTGGCGGGAAGGAAAATGGCATTTCCATGTGCTGCTCTGGTTCGCCGGAAGCGGCTTAGTCACGCTGGCCACATGACCCGGAAGCTGTACGCCGGCTCCCTTGGCCAATAAAGCGAGATGAGCGCCGCAACCCCAGAGTCGGCCACGACTGGACCTAATGGTCAGGGGTCCCTTTACCTTTACCTTTATTCATACAGCAGTGATAAGAGAAAGTTGCCTTTCAACATGAAGGGCCCCTGATGCAACGGTGAAAAGAGGTGCCACAATGAAAACAAATTGAGCAGAGAGAAGGGGTGGGAGAACTGCTTCAACTAAGTTCCACTGATCTGAGCAGAGGGGGTGAAACCTCTCTGCTCTCGCCAGGAAAATGATCAACATCACCACCTGCTGCTCAACAAAACAGAACAATGGGAAGCCATGCGGAACGGCCAAAATTGATGTGGGGTTCAGGGATCTGGATATACTTCATAGGGTAGCTGCTCTTGTGTGGAAGCTGTGTGATGCAGCAGCAAAAGGAACTAATGCAATTCTAGGCTGCATCAGCAGAAGTCTCGTGTCCAGATCAAGGGAAGTATATCTGTCTCCAGAAGAAACAGGCTCTTCTGCACCCCCTCCAATAGCCCAATCCAAAATGCTACAAGTCGAACTAGTGGTGCCAGCGCTGGGAATTGACTCAATCTTCGTGGGCATCCTAGAAGCTATTCATACAGAGGAATGAAATAAGGTCTTAGCAGGTGGCTGCCCGGATGGACAAATTAATACCCCATAATAAATCTTTCCCCCAAAAGGCTCCCCCATTTCTCCACAGCTTGGCTCAATCAAACCAAACTCAAAGGACCTGAGGAATCAGTGGCAGAAAACAGCCGTGAACGCCTGGAATCTAAAAACCCAAGAATCAACTATTGCCCTAAATAGTACTGCCCCATTTTGCCTTGGTCAGACCCCACCTGGAGTGCTGTGTCCAGTTGTTGCTGCTGTTAATATATTTATTTGCACCCCGTCTTTTCTCCTGATGGCACTTACAAATTATATATATATATATATATATATATAGAGAGAGAGAGAGAGAGAGAGAGAGAGAGAGAGAGAGGTGTACCTCGGGTTACATACACTTCAGGTAACATATGATTCAGGTTGCAGACTCCACTAACCCAGAAAATAGTACCTCGGGTTAAGAACTTTGCTTCAGGATGAGAACAGAAATGCTCTGGCGGCACGGCAGCACCAGGAGGCCCCATTAGCTAAAGTGGTGCTTCAGGTTAAGAACAGTTTCAGGTTAAGAATGGACCTCCAGAACGAATTAAGTACGTAACCAGAGGTACCACTGTATATATATAAAGTTTCAGGAGCCACAATTGAAGAAGGCTATTGACCAGTTCTGGGACGCAGGTGGCGCTGTGGGTTAAAGCCTCAGCGCCTAGGACTTGCCGATCGAAAGGTCGGCGGTTCGAATCCCTGCGGCGAGGTGCGCTCCCGCTGCTCGGTCCCAGCGCCTGCCAACCTAGCAGTTCGAAAGCACCTCCGGGTGCAAGTAGATAAATAGGGACCGTTTACCAGCGGGAAGGTAAACGGCGTTTCCGTGTGCGGCTCTGGCTCGCCAGATGCAGCTTTGTCACGCTGGCCACGTGACCCGGAAGTGTCTCCGGACAGCGCTGGCCCCTGGCCTCTTGAGTGAGATGGGCGCACAACCCCAGAGTCTGTCAAGACTGGCCCCTACGGGCAGGGGTACCTTTACCTTTACCTTTTATTGACCAGTTCATTCTGCTGTCTAGGTGCTGAACTGTCCAGGTGCAACTTTAAAGCCCCTCTTGCTCTCACTTTTTAGGATCCTTTATCTTTAAACAAGCCGGAATTCAGATTGCCAGAAGAAATATCAACAACCTCAAATATACAGATGACACAACCTTGATGGCAGAAAGTCAGGAGGAATTAAAGAACCTCTTAATGAAGGTGAAAGAGGAGAGCGCAAAATATGGTCTGAAGCTCAACATCAAAAAAACGAACATCATGGCCACTGGTCCCATCACCTCCTGGCAAATAGAAGGGGAAGAAATGGAGGCAGTGAGAGATTTTACTTTCTTGGGCTCCATGATCCCTGCAGATGGTGACAGCAGTCACAAAATTAAAAGATGCCTGCTTCTTGGGAGAAAAATGATGACAAACATAGAGAGCATCTTAAAAAGCAGAGACATCACCTTGACAACAAAGGTCTGTATAGTTCAAGCTATGGTTTTCCTAGTAATGAAGTATGGAAGTGAGAGCTTGACCATAAAGAAGGCTGATCACCAAAGAATTGATGCTTTTGAACTGTGGTGCTGGAGGAGACTCTTGAGAGTCCCATGGACTGCAAGAAGATCAAACCTCTCCATTCTGAAGGAAATCAGCCCTGAGTGCTCACTGGAAGGACAGATCCTGAAGCTAAGGCTCCAATACTTTGGCCACCTCATGAGAAGAGAAGACTCCCTGGAAAAGACCCTGATGTTGGGAAAGATGGAGGACATAAGGAGAAGGGGACGACAGAGGAGGAGATGGCGGGACAGTGTTCTCGAAGCGACGAACATGAGTCTGACCAAACTGCGGGAGGTAGTGGAAGACAGGAGTGCCTGGCGTGCTCTGGTCCACTGGGTCATGAAGAGTTGGACATGACTAAACGACTAAACAACAACAACAATCTTTATACAGGGCTTGCGATGGGAAAATGGAGGATTGTCTTCTGTGAACCAGGAACCCGGATTTAAAGCTGCATTTCAGCACCTGATTTTCCTCATGCAAGGGAAATTGAATAATTTGAGAAAGAGATGGAAGATCAATATGTGTAAACTTCCATCAGTTCTGGCCTGCCTTATCCAGTGTAATTTAATAACCTTGTGATCTATGTTCGACGCTGAGTTGTCAGGGTGCCCTATGCCATGTGCGTGAACATTTAGAATTCTCCTGATCGTTTTGCCTCTTGCTTGCAAGAACATTTAGCAGCTGGAGAATGATAGAGATGGAATGCTGATCGCCTTAATGCACAGATCATTTTATGGGCAGGTCTGCTCAACGCCACCCCATTGGATCGCCATCTTTTCTACGGCACGGAAAAAGTGCAGGAAAGGAAAGTTTCTCTCTCCTTCTCTCATCACACCAGTACTTATGAACATCCAATGAAGCTGAGGGTTGGAAGATTCGGGGCAGATAAAGGAAAGAACACAGCATATGGTTAACCTATGGAACTCGCTGCCACAAGAGGCAGTGATCACTACCAATTCAGATGGTATTAATTGACGAATTAATGGAGGAGAGGGCTGTTGATGGCTAGTAGCCATGATGGCTATGGTCTACTGCTACAGTTTGAGGCAGCAATTCTCCTGAAAGAAACAGACATAAACAAATACAATATATTACACTTACATGACAAATTAAAATATATAACTTCCAATAATTCTCATTATACTACTTATATTATCTGTATTCCTTGCACAGATTCATATTATTTTGTTGTGTGTGTGTGTGTATTCCAATATTATATTTTATGTACCCGTATTTTTCGCTCTATAAGATGCACCAGACCACAAGACGCACCTAGTTTTTGGAGGAGGAAAACAAGAAAAAAAATATTCTGAATCTCAGAAGCCAAAACAGCAAGAGGGATCGCTGTGCAGTGAAAGCAGCAATCCCTCTTGCCGTTCTGGCTTCTGTGATAGCTGCACAGCCTGCATTCACTCCATAAGACGCACACACATTTCCCCTTACTTTTTAGGAGGGAAAAAGTGAGTCTTATAGAGCAAAAAACACAGTATTTCTTGCTTACCAGTATCACTCTATTTCTGCAAATATCTTATTGTTCATAAAAAAGCACTGATGGTAATAAGAGTACCAAAAAGCAATTAAGGCAATGTCATAAGGAACGAGAAGAGGCTATTTCTATTGCTTTGGCCCGTGCAATAGAGGAAGGGAGGGAGGGAGAGAAGGAGCTGACGTCAAAGCTTGGCGGCATGATTCTCCTTCACCTCTAATTTCAGTACCTGTTTCGAGCCTGAACCGAGAGGAATGGAGTCAGGGGGGCAGACTGGGAAGTTAATGGAGTGCTAATGGAGAATCAATGAGTTGATGTATGTTTTCTCCCCTTCAAAAGGTCCTAGCCAGCAGCTTTCGCCGTGGTACCTGCTGCGAGTTTCGTCGACAAGGACGTCACTCTTTGGCAATAAAGCCTGGATGTAAAATGCCTGAATTAATCTTTCATGGAGAATGCTTGTCCTGGGGAAAAGGGTGAGGAGAAAAAAAGGATTCAGCTCACGTTTAAAGGAGGAGCTACTCCTTTTCATGTTCTGAGACAATACTCGGACCAAAACACAGCCGAGAAACTGGGCGCTTCCAGATTTTTCAGTGCACCTCTTCAACCAAGTAAAGGTAAAGGGACCCCTGACCATTAGGTCCAGTGGTGGCCGACTCTGGGGTTGCGGCGTTCATCTCACTTTATTGGCTGAGGGAGCCGGCATACAGCTTCCGGATCATGTGGCCAGCATGACTAGGCTGCTTCTGGAGAACCAGAGCAGCGCACAGAAACACCGTTTACCTTCCTGCCAGAGTGGTACCTATTTATCTACTTGCACTTTGACGTGCTTTTGAGCTGCTAGGTTGGCAGGAGCAGGGACTGAGCAACGAGAGCTCACCCCATGATGGGGATTCAAACTGCCGACCTTCTGATCAGCAAGTCCTAGGCTCTGTGGTTTAACCCACAGCGCCACCAGCCAAGTAGCGGTGTGCAAAAATGCACATGCTGCGGTAAAGCGTGCATAAAAGTGCATATGCTCATGAAGATGAAATACAAAAATGTGTCAGATCAGAGGGAAATGCTTTGCAAATTGATGAACCTTAGTCAAAATAACACTGAAAATGTGCTGAATTGATTCTCAGTTCGTTTCCCTGTTCAAGGTTCTCACATTAGTGTTTAAAGCCCTAAGGACCCAAGCCCCAAATACCTGAAAGACTGCCATCTTCCCTACGGACCCTCTTGGCCAAGGCTTTTTTTCAGCTGGAACTTTCTGGAACTCAGTTCCCGCCCCCCTCAAGTGGGCGCCATGGCCATTCAAAGAGAATTCTCATGGAAAGTTCTGGCACCTCTTTTTTTTTTCGAGAAAAATAGCACTGCTCTTGAGTTTTTAATACTGTGTTTTAATTTGCACCAGAATGCTGACAAGCTCTCTTTTTAAAAATAAGACATTTATTGACTTTCAGAAAACATGGAAATATACAAATGACAAGAAGAAAGGAAACATACAGGAAATAATAACACCCTGCCCCCAGGCAGTCCCCTGCTTCCACGGAACAATAGAGATTATTAAAAGAAATTGCTGATGAATTATCGGGGGGGGGGGGGTTATTTGAAAAACAAGCCAACCCAAACTGATGCCGAAATGTAGAGAAATGAACTTCAGACTGGAAAGTTGAGAATCTGGGGGGAGCCGAAATTGGCAGATTTGCCTATTCTTGCTTGGAAAGAAGATGAGAAAAACTTAAGAGTGAGCTTTCCACAGAAAATGTGATGTATCCTGTTGTTTTTCCCCTAAGAAAGCCACAGCTATCAGATCACATTTTTAGTGCTACATGAAACCACTGGATTCATCCAGAACGTCAGTGGCATCATTTGCGGACTGAATTAGCCTATGGGTTTTTTATTTTTTTAAATCACACTCCATGTGTTAATTGGCTTATCAATGCCAAGATAAGAGCTTGAGTTCTCTAAGAGAAATAAATTTAATGGCCTGTTGCAGTTAATTGAGACCAACTGTTGTGCGCTGCAGTTGTGATAAATGCAGAGATCAATACAGATTGAGTGGAAGTTCTAGGAAAACATGATCCATCAGGTCATTTTTCCAGATCTCTCTGCTGCTTTGATAAAATGGGCGCAAGATATTGGGACATAACATTTTGTTCGCTGACTGGGAAAAGTTGTGGACCACAGGAATGAAATTTACGGCATGTAATGCCCTAAGAGAGAATATTATGAAAATGATGTACAGGTGGTACATGACTCCAGTCAAGCTTGCAAAAATCTATCATTTGCCCGATAATAAATGCTGGAAATGTAAAGAAACTGAAGGTACATTCTTTCACCTTTGGTGGACGTGCCCAAGGATTAAGGCTTTCTGGGAGATGATCTATAATGAGATGAAAAAGGTATTTAAATATACTTTCCTGAAGAAACCAGAGGCCTTTCTCCTGGGCATAGTCGGCCAATTGGTATCAAAGAAGGATAGAACTTTCTTTATGTACGCTACAGCAGCAGCAAGAATACTCATCGCAAAGCATTGGAAGACACAAGACCTACCCACCTTGGAAGAATGGCAGATGCAAGTAATGGACTACATGGAAATGGCGGAAATGACCGGCAGAATCTGAGACCAGGGAGAAGAGTTGGTGGAAGAAGATTGGAAGAAATTTATTTACAGAAACACTGTAAAGTTTTTGAATGTTAGGACTTCCGGAGGCGGCACGAACGGCAATGGCGGTCCTCTCCCTTCTGTGAGGGGAAGCTCCGTGGAAAACAGGTCGTCCGCTACGGCGAAGCGGAGACCCGCACCGAAAACCCACAGGCAGCAACAGCCTGTGGTCCTGGGACTCGGCGGGCGCCAGAAGCGGCCCCCGAAACAAAGAAGGAACCCCGTAAGGGGCTCCGGAACGTGGAGGGGGTATCGCGGCACTGTGAGTCGATCGCTATTCCCGTGGAGTGAAGCCGCACAGCTGCTGTCGGTGAGTGCTGACCTTTCTTTCTGGAGAGATCGGATCTAAAACCAACTACCAGTGAGTAAGAGGGGACTATAAAATTCGAGCTTAAACTACAGATAAATTTGGCTGAAAGCGGAGAGACGTCAACAGGAAGTCCGTCTTCCGCTGCTGCTTAAACATCAAAGCAAAAGACTCTGACGTTTGGAGCCTTTGAAGAGGCGTTAAAAGAAAGATTGATCTTTGCATCTATTGAAACTGCTTTTGTTTAAAGTGAAGATTTGATCTAATTTGGTGATTTATCTTCTTATATGGACTGTGCTAAACTTCTTCTTTTTGGAATTACATTTACTATTGAGAAACCCAGGTATTGGGACTGCCTGAACAATAGAGCTGTCAGACTGCAGACTTTGTTACTTTGTAATTGGGACTTGCTACAATCTGAGTGCCCTTGGACTAGATACTTTGAAACATCACTTTGCCACTAGTCAGAGACAAAGTAATACATTCTAAACCAACTCTGCTAAGACAATTTAACTGAAGGCTCTTGGAAATTTAATTGGATTTTATTGAATTCTTCTGATTTGGCTTCTTCCCTCATAACATTAGGAGCTCCCTCTAGAGGATTTTGGACTTATAGAAGTGACTTAGCTTTACTTTCTCTTTCCTTTCCTCCTATTTAATTGTTTACTCTCTGGGCTGCTGTATTCCCATGGGAACAACTCAGCTTGACCTTGACTGCTAGACAAAATTGGCATGAGTGGCGCAAAAAAGAAAGAGGGCAGAATTAGAACCAGACAAACAACTTTAGCCTTAGCCTCACAGGCACGTAGATCTTCCGTTCCTACTCTGCCGGTGGCAGGAGAAGAAGAACCTGAGCAACCACAGTTGGAAGATATGGCTGCAGGAGCATTGGGTTCGACTTTAGATAAAATTTTGGAAAAATTGGACACTTTGGATAAGAAAGTAGACGAGCAAACGGCCAAGATTGACCAAAATGCAGCCTGTCTAAATAAGATAACTGGACAAGTGGCCCAGAACGCACAAGCAATTGGACAGTTATCTGAAGCCACTGCTGAAAATCATAAATTGGCTGAGGCAACTAGCCAAAAAGTGGAAAACTTAGAACAAGAGGTAAAGCCACTGCACAAACAAGTAGGCGAGCAACAGATGTATCTATCTATGATAGAACTTTGGAACCGGGAAAATAACTTAAGATTGAGGTCGATACCAGAACTTGAACAAGGAAACTTAATTGAGTTCCTGACTAAAGAATTTTCTAAATTCTGGTCTTTAGAAGAGGAAAAGGATTTTAAAATTGTGTCGGCCTTTAGACTTGGAAAGTTTGCAAGGAAGGACAAGCCCAGAGATTGCTTGATAACCCTGAGATCAAAGGAGGAAAGAGACAATATACTAGGCCTTCATTACGAAAAGTCACTGGATATCTTGGACAGAAGAGCTGAAATTTACAAGGATATCCCGAAACAGCTTTTGAACCTTAGATCCACCTATCTTGAATTGGTTAAATTGTTGAGGAGCAACTCAATCATCTTTAGGTGGGAATTTCCTCAGGGTTTATCCTTTACCTTCAGAGGGAAGAAGGTTAAAATTAAAACAGCAGAAGACAGAGATAAATTTCTGATTGCTTACGGAGAAGACCTTCAGAAAGGGATTGAAACACCTCTGGGGCCTGGACCATTAGTTGTACCCCCACCTTTGGAACCTGAAGATCCTGAGAAAAAGATACCACCACCAGAGCAATAACAGATTTATTCAGGATGTCTCTGCAACTTTTGAGCTGGAATATTAATGGATGCAACTCCCCGGAAAAAAGGAGGAAGATTTTTCATATATTGAAAAAAGAACAATTGGACATTATTTGTCTGCAAGAAACACACGTGACTAGGCTCCATAAAAAAGTTTTAATAAATAAAAGATTAGGCCAAGAATTTATTTCTTCGGACAAAGTGAAGAAAAGAGGAGTGGTGATCTATGCAAAGGAGAGCCTGTCACCAAAATTTATTTTTAAAGATGAACAAGGAAGAATTTTGGCAATTGAGGTACAATATCAAGGAAAGAAGTTTTTAATATTAGGAATTTATGCACCGAATGAGGGGAAATCGGAATTTTATAAGAAGTTGCATGAGAGTATGCTGGATTATCTGGACTATGACAACATCATAATGATGGGCGATATGAATGGGGTGGCATCAACTAACATGATTCAATGTACCATGAATCAGCCAGCAGAAAGCTGCTGATTCATAGTACAGCCTTAAGTCTGGCAGGGCAAAGCCCCCTCTTTCCTTCGCATCAGTTAGTATCTTAAACTTAATTCTGGGCTTTTTGCCCTGCCAGACAAATTTAGAGATATCTCTCTGCCACTTCCGAAAACATTCCATTTTGTCCACAATCTGCAAAGTTTGAAACAAAAACAGCATTTTTGGCAATACATTCATCTTTATAGCAGCGATTCGGCCTAACAAGGAAAGTTTCAGTCTTGACCAACTTTCTAAGTCTCTCTTAATTTCTGACCAGCATTTCTCATAATTGTCCTTAAAAAGACTCAGGTTTTTTGCTGTTATGTTTACCCCTAGTGTGATGGGATAATGAGCTGCTTGTGCGTAAAAGCTTGATCCCTCTGGGGTTTGGCTGGTCACCCAAACCTAGGCACTAACGGAGCCCCCAAAGCATGACTCCGTCAGTCGCTGGTAGAATCCGACAGTGGGCGTCTACGGAACTTACTCCAACATAAAAGTTGTTTGACGGACATGCGCCTCCTGGACTCTCTGCGTGACAGCTTCCGGTGAGGGGTGGGGGTTGCTAAAGGGGGTCTTGTTACCTCCTCACTGTTCTCACTAGAAGTATCCCAGAGCCTCTCCCCCGATTCCCTTTCCGCTGGAACTCCTGCTCTCCCCCTACTGGTTCCTTCTTCTGCTGTAGAGTCTCTCCTATTCTCCTGGAGCCTCTCCACCACCTGTCCCTCCGATGGCAGTTCCCTGACATCCACCTCCCCCCCAGGGCCCCCTTCACCCCCCCGCCTCCTCTCCCACTGGCGGTGAGGGCGGAAAGCCCCGGAAGGAACTCTCCTCGTCGTCCGAGGATTCAAACACTTCTAACCACGGCGTACCGTCTCTCTCCTCGTCTTCCTCTTCTTCGTCGGAGTCGGCTTCCTCACCCACCCCTGACTCTGGGAACCCTTCAAACTCCCCTTCCTCATCGGTGGTCCCAAAGTGTTCCCTTCTAAATCGTGCCACGGGTTGCGGTTTTTTTGGGAAACGCTGATGAAATGTTTCTATTAAAACCTCGTCCTTGACTAACTCTGCTGGTACCCAAGTGTTTTCCGACTCAACTTCCCCCTCCCATTCTACCAGATATTCCACCTGATTCCCCTTCCACCTGGAATCAATGATTCCTGCCACGTTCATGTCGCGTTCTCTCTCTTCTATCACGGGTGTTTGGGTGACCTCTCTCTCACACTCCCCCCACTCACGTCCCTCTCGGTACGGCGACCGTAATGACCTGTGAAATACTGGGTGCAATTTCATGTGACTGGGCAGTCTGAGTTTGAATGTTACTGGGTTGACCTGCTGTATGACCTCAAAGGGTCCCAATCTTTTGGGTCTCAATTTCTTACTCCCTCCCTTGAACGGTAGTCCTTGGGTGGATAGCCACACCCGGTTTCCCACCCTTATAGTTTCACCTTCCCTCCTATTTCTGTCTGCTTGTTTCTTATATTCCTCCTTGGCTTTCTCTAAGTTAAGTTGAAGCTGACGGTGGATCGCTTCCATCTCTTCAAAAAAGTGTTCCGCCGCTGGCACGCTCCACCTCTCCCCTCCTTCTCCTGGAAATGCCCGGGGATGACACCCATAATTTGCCAGAAAAGGACTCATCCCTGTGGACACGTTCTCCGCGTTGTTGTAGGCAAATTCTGCCAGAGGTAACTTATCTACCCAATCATTTTCTCTGTCTTTTACATAACACCTCAGGTATTGTTGTAAAATCCCGTTTGCCCTTTCCGCTTGCCCATTTGTTTCTGGGTGCCGGGCAGTTGAGAAATTGAGTTCCACGTGCAGTAAGCTCATAAGTTTCCTCCAGAACCTGGAAGTAAACTGTTTCCCTCTGTCGCTGACCACCCTCAAGGGGGCGCCATGCAACCTGAAAATATGCTCTACAAATAACTTGGCGGTTTCCTCCGCACATCTTAGTTAATAGATCTACCACCACCATGACAGCTGTTTTGCCCTTGGATTTTGGCAGGTCCGTCATAAAATCTATGGATACTGCCTCCCATGGCCTTTCTGGTGTGGGTAAGGGTTGTAATAGCCCCGCTGGCGCCACCCTCTCCCCTTTCGCTCGCTGGCACCTGTCGCAACCCCTGACATATTCCCGTACATCCTCCCTCACCTTGGGCCACCAAAACTCTCTGGTAACCAACCACATGGTTTTGTGCTGTCCAAAATGCCCCGCTGTGGGGCTGTCATGCAACTGCTTGAGTACTCTGCCCCTCAGTTCCCCATCTGGTATGTACAGTGCCCCTTTGTAATACAACGCCCCGTTCTTTTCTTCAAACCCCCCTGTGTTCTCCTCTGTCCTCCTGAGTTCTCTGAATTTCTCTTGGGCGTATTCATCGTTCTCAGTACCCTCTATCAGTTCCCTCTGCCCCACCAATGCCGCCCCACACACCCAGCGGTCTTCAGGGATTACATGCCTTGCCTCAGGCGCTCCCTCCCCCTCTAAGTACTCAGGTTTCCTGGAGAGAGCGTCCGCCCTCACGTTCTCGGAGCCTGGCACGTAACGAATCTCAAAGTGGAATTTGGAGAACTCCTGGGCCCATCTCACTTGTCTCTGGTTCAGCACTCGTGCTGTTCTCCAGTATTCCAGATTTTTGTGGTCAGTTCGGACTTGAACCTTGTGCTGCGCCCCAATCAGCAAGTGGCGCCATCTCCGGAATGCTTCATGAATGGCGAGCAGTTCTCGGTCGTATACTGTGTAGTTCCTCTCGGATTTGTTCAACTTCCGCGAGAATAACGCACACGGTCTCCATTCGGACGTATCTTTTCCCGGCTGGAGAAGCACGGCCCCCACCGCTCGGTCTGACGCATCAGTCTCCACCCTCATTGGTTGTTGTAGATCTACATGCAAAAGTTGCTCTTCCGACGCAAACGCCTGCTTTAAGTGTTCGAACGCCCGCTGCGCTTCTTCCGTCCAAACAAATTTTTTCTTGCTGCTAAGACAATCTGTGATGGGCGCTGTTAAATGGGCAAAGTTTTTAATGAACTTCCTATAGAAGTTTCCGAAGCCCAGGAATCTTTGCACGTCCTTCTTGGTCTTTGGTGTTTTCCATTCCAGTACCGCTTGAACCTTGCTGGGATCCATGGCCAATCCCTTGTCAGACAACCGGTACCCCAGGAATTCCACCTCCCTGGTATGAAACTGACACTTCTCCAGTTTCACCCACAGCCGATTTTCTCGCAGTTTGCTCAGTACTTCTCTTACATCTCGCACATGCTGCTCCTCATTCTCTGAGTATACCAGGATGCCATCTAAGAACGCTACGCAGTTCTTGTAGAGCAATGGCCCCAGGACGTGATTCATGAACGATTGAAAACAGGCCGAGCCCGCCTGTAGACCGAAGGGCATAACGAGGTACTCAAAGGCCCCCAAGGGGGTGAACATAGTGGTTTTCCACTCATCCCCCTTTCTCACACATATCAAGTTATATGCCCCTCTAAGGTCCAGCTTGGTAAAAAATTTCCCTTTTCTCACACGTGTCAGAATGTCATCAATTCTAGGCATAGGGAACGTCACTGGTTCTGACACTGCATTTAGGCCCCTGAAATCACACACAAGCCTGGGTTTACCCGTGTGTTTTTTGTCCACAAAGAACACTGGGCTGCCCCCCACCGCTCGTGACTCTCTGATGAAACCTCGCTTGAGGTTCTTGTCAATGAACTCCCTTAACTCCTGCATCTCACTGTCTGACATTGCATACAGCTTGCCCACTGGCAATTGTGCTCCTGGGAGTAAGTTAATTTGACAGTCAAAGGGTCTGTGCGGGGGCAGTTTATCTGCTTCCTTTTCGCTAAAGACGTCAATCAAGTCAGCGTATTGTGGTGGCACCTTCCCCTTGTCCATCACTTCCATCCCTGCTAGAGTGGCCCTGGCCCCTGCCTGAGCCTCTCCCTCCTTGCAGTGTTCTAGGCAATGTGCTGATCCAAAGGAAACCACTCTCTGATGCCAGCCTACTAGCGGATCGTGTAGTGCCAGCCAGCTCATTCCCAAAATAATAGGAGCTCCTCCCAAGGTGGCTACGTTAAACGCTATCAGTTCTGTGTGTCTTGCCACCCTCATTATCATTGGTACAGTCTGTTGGCTCACTTCTCCTCCCAACAGCTCCCTCCCATCAATCGTGGTAACCTGCAAAGGCTTACTTAATGGGATAGTCTGTATCTGGTGTTCAGCTGCAAACTCCTTACTCATGAAATTACAGGAACTACCTGAATCCAATAGCGCTTTTATCTTTAGTGGGTGTCCGTTTGCCAGTTCCAGCAACACCTCTATCACAAGCGCTGGTCTTGGGGGTTCCGGCGTGGGCACATTCACTACTCCCTGGCCTGGCTGCTGTGCCCTGATGTTGGCAACCAGGCGTTGGCTTTTACTTGCTCCTTGATTCCTTCTTCCTCCTTTCCCCCAACAGTTCCCGCCATCCCTTGCCATTCCTTCCTTTGCGGACAGACTCTGGCAAAGTGACCTGGCTGTTGGCAGAGATAACATCTCTTGGCGCTCTTTCCCTCCTTCTTCTGCCCCTCACTGGTGTTTGAAACTGCGTGTGCGTGCGCTGTTCCAAGTTCCATCGGCTCTGCTGGCGGGAAAGGCTGCTCCGGAATCTCCGGAATGCGGAAGTCCTTCCAACGTTCCCCCTTTCCTTCCCGCTTTTCCAAAGCTCTGGCTTCCTGGCGCGCTCCTATGGACAGCGCAGATTTAGTCAGATGGTCCATAGACTCCGCCCTAGGCGCCCGGGAAAGTTCATCTTTCACAGCCGGAGAGAGCCCTTCTTCAAACAGCATTTGAATAGGTTCACTCGCAAGGTCCCACCCCAGTCTATGAATCAGCATGGTGAACTCAGTCCAGTACTCACGTACAGATCGGCTCCCCTGTTTACACGCCATTAACTGCCTGCGCACCACCCCTTGCTCAATCTCGCTGGAAAACATCAAGTCCATGGCGCGAAAAAATTTCATTGTGTCCTTTAAGATTTCATTATTGGCTGCCATCAGGGGCCTAATCCAGTCCCTCGCCCCTCCCTCTAGATGGCCAATCACGTACGCCACTCTAGAGTTCTCATCGGGGAAGTCATCAAACAGTAGATTGAGAGCATATTGCATCTCTGTCCTAAATGCTTGATAGTTCCTGGGATCCCCCCCAAATTTCTGCACCAATCCAGGCACCTTTCTGGCAAGTGGGGTGGTTTTTCCCTTATCCGCATCTTGAGCCCTCCTCTCCTCGAGCCTCGCCGTTTGCAGCGCGAGCTGGATCTCCAGCGCCCTGTACCTTTCTTCCAGGCTTGGACCTGCTCCAGCTCCAGCTCCTCCGGTTCCGGCTGGTTCGCTCATGATGCCCTCTGCTTGCACAAGCTGCTTTCAAAGACTGTCGGATTGCTGTGATGGGATAATGAGCTGCTTGTGCGTAAAAGCTTGATCCCTCTGGGGTTTGGCTGGTCACCCAAACCTAGGCACTAACGGAGCCCCCAAAGCATGACTCCGTCAGTCGCTGGTAGAATCCGACAGTGGGCGTCTACGGAACTTACTCCAACATAAAAGCTGTTTGACGGACATGCGCCTCCTGGACTCTCTGCGTGACAGCTTCCGGCGAGGGGTGGGGGTTGCTAAAGGGGGTCTTGTTACCTCCTCACTGTTCTCACTAGAAGTATCCCAGAGCCTCTCCCCCGATTCCCTTTCCGCTGGAACTCCTGCTCTCCCCCTACTGGTTCCTTCTTCTGCTGTAGAGTCTCTCCTATTCTCCTGGAGCCACTCCACCACCTGTCCCTCCGATGGCAGTTCCCTGACACCTAGGTACTTTACTTTTTTAACTACGTTTAACTCTGTCTCTTTCTGAAACCTTTCTGACTCTGTAACTGTCAAGTTTTCCCCCAATACCTTAGTTTTCTGCTTATTCAGTTTAAATCCCGCCACCCGACCAAACTCTTGGATTAATTGTAGTACTCTTTTCGTACTGGGTTCTGGCTCCTGTAAAGTCAAAACCAGGTCATCTGCAAAAGCTTTAAGTTTGTACTGTTTCGCTCTGACCTGAATTCCTTTAATCAACTGGTCTCCTCTAATCATATTCAAGAGCACCTCCAGGACTGAAATAAATAACAATGGGGAAATAGGGCAGCCTTGTCGTGTCCCTTTCTCAATTTTAAACTCTTCTGTAACCACATTGTTAACTATCAATTTAGCCTTTTGTTCTGAATAGATTGCATCTATCCCATTTTCGAACCCCCGACCCACTCCCATCCCTTCCAAATTTTTCTTCATGAATTTCCAAGAAATATTGTCAAAGGCCTTCTCCGCATCTATAAAGATTAGCACGGCTCTTGTATTAATGTTTGTTTGCAAGAGTTCCAAATTGTATTCCAAATTGTGGGTAGATCTTGGGTTTTCCAATGCTTGGCACGAGTATCCTTGCTGCTGTTGTTGCGTACATAAAAAATGTTCGGTCCTTCTTTAGCACCTTCTGGCCGACAATACCCAAAAGGAAGGCCTCTGGTTTCTTAGGGAAGGTATACTTAAATACCTTTTTCAGCTCATTATATATCATTTCCCAGAAAGCCTTCACTCTAGGGCAGGTCCACCAGAGGTGAAAGAATGTTCCTTCACTTTCCTTACACTTCCAACATTTGTTGTCAGACAAGTGGTATATTTTTGCAAGTTTGACTGGGGTCATATACCATCTGTATATCATTTTCATAACATTTTTTCTCAAAGCATTACATGCAGTAAAATTCAACCCAGTAGTCCACAACCTCTCCCAGTCCTCAAACATGATGTTATGACCAATGTCCTGTGCCCACTTTATCATAGCCGATTTGACCGTTTCATCTTGTGTATTCCATTTTAACAGCAAGTTATACATTCTAGAAAGTACCTTAGTCTTGGGCTCTAGTAGTTCAGTTTCTAACTTCGATTTTTCCACCTGGAATCCTAACTTTTTGTCAAGTTTAAAAACTTCTTTAATCTGAGCGTAATGCAACCAGTCTCGCACTTTGTCTTTCATTTTCTCCTGACTCTGCAACTTCCAATTATCTCCATCTTTTTCTAAAATTTCCCAATACTTCGGCCATTTGGCCTCCATATTGAGTCTTTTCCGGGCCTTAACTTCCAATGGTGAAAGCCACCTTGGAGTTTTACTTTCCAATAAGTCTTTGTATTTTGTCCAGACATTAAACACTGCTTTTCTGACAATATGGTTCTTGAAAGTTTTATGTATTTTAACCTTGTCATACCACAAATATGCATGCCATCCAAAAGCATTGTTAAATCCTTCCAAATCTAAAACATCAGTGTTTTCAAGAAGCAGCCCAGTACATTGAATGTTGCTCCCGCAATGGGGTCCAACAGCCTTTTATCTATGTTGGGGTAATGGCCGGTGCTGATCCCCGGAGACTTCTAAAAGTCTGGTAGTTGTTGTTCTCTTTGACATCTGGTGGGAGGGCGTTCCACAGGGCAGGTGCCACTACTGAGAAGGCCCTCTGTCTGGTTCCCTGTAACTTGGCTTCTCGCAGCGAGGGAACCACAAGAAGGTCATTGGCGCTGGACCTCAGTGTCCGGGTAGAACAATGGGGGTGGAGACACTCCTTCAGGTATACTGGATGGGATAAAGGTAAAGGTACCCATGACCGTTAGGTCCAGTCGTGGCCAACTCTGGGGTTGTGGCACTCTTCTCACTTTATTGGCCGAGGGAGCCGGCGTACAGTTTCCGGGTCATGTGGCCAGCATGACTAAGCCGCTTCTGGCAAACCAGAGCAGCGCACGGAAACGTCGTTTACCTTCCCGCCGGAGCGGTACCTATTTATCTACTTGCACTTTGATGTGCTTTCGAACTGCTAGGTTGGCAGGAGCAGGGACCGAGCAATGGGAGCTCACCCTGTCACAGGGATTTGAACCGCCGACCTTCTGATCAGCAAGCTCTCAGCTCTGTGGTTTAGACCACAGCGCCACCAGGGTCTCACTGAGATATAAGGTATAAATGCCCAAAGTAAATAAATAAACATGATACATTAAGTGTTGTCAGAGGAGTTGGAGCTGTGTAGAGTAAGGAAGGGGAGCCCGAAATTTGTGTTGTGGAGGAATTTGTCAGACATCTTGAAGGTGCCACAAGGGTCTCTGTGCCACTACTAATTAGAATAATCAGGCTTCTTCTGCTATTCTTGATGGCTGCCTAGGGAAGCTGTGGCAAATAGCCGAGATGATGAAGTTATCAAATTATATTAGAAGAAAAGAAAGCACACAACAAACAGATCCTCAGGAAATTGGATTTTATTTGCACACAATAAATAAGGAACACGGCGGCAAAGGCACAGCCATTTGTTTTGCTACACATTTGCTGTGCTGTGCTGCAAATCGTTGCTTTATGTCACTTTTGTTTTGTTTCCCTTTCGAAAGAACTGGATTTCAGAGTGGGAAGAAACACCAGCGCTTGAGAGTCAGTGTTGCGTAGTGGTTAGAGCAGTTGTTCCCAAACTTGGGTCTCCAGCTGTTTTTTTTACTACAACACCCATCAATCCGTAGCTAGCAGGACCAGTGGTCAGGGATGATGGGAACGGTAATCCAAAACCAGCTGGAGACCCAAGTCTGGGAAGATTAGAATAGAACATGGGTAGGCAAATAAGGCCTGGGGGCTGGATCCGGCCCAATCGCCTTCTCAATCCGGCCCACGGATGGTCCAGGAATCAGCGTGTTTTTACATGAGTAGAATGTGTCCTTTTATTTAAAATGCATATCTGGGTTATTTGTGGGGCATAGGAATTTGTTCATTTTTCCCCTTCAAAATATAGTCTGGCCCCCCACAAGGTCTGAGGGACGGTGGACGGGCCTCTCCTGAAAAAGTTTGCTGACCCCTGGAATAGAGTGTCAGACCAGAAACTGGGAGAGCCGGATTCAAATCCCCACTTGGCTGTGAAGCTCACTGGGTGCGACCTTGAGCCAGTTGAGAGCCAGCATGGTGTAGTGGTTAAGAGCGGTAGACTCGTAATCTGGTGAACCGGGTTCGCTTCCCCGCTCCTCCACATGCAGCTGCTGGGTGACCTTGGGCCAGTCACACTTCTCTGAAGTCTCTCAGCCTCACTCACCTCACAGAGTGTTTGTTGTGGGGGAGGAAGGGAAAGGAAATTATGAGCCACTTTGAGACTCCTTAGGGTAGTGATAAAGCAGGATATCAAATCCAAACTCCTCTTCTTCTTCTTCTTCTTCTTCTTCTTCTTCTTCTTCTTCTTGTGAGGACTCAATGAAGAGGGAGGAACCATGTATGCCACCTTGAAGAAAAAGGCGGGATAGAAATACAATCATTAAAATAATAAATTGAGTTGGCCTTTGGCATGATGAAGCCAATGTTCTTCCCGGTCTGCCTCTGACTCCATTGTCTCCTCACCGCTGCTGCTGACACCCCATCAAGGATTGTGAATGCCATCCCCCTCCATGACATGGTGGCATGGAGGTTAAAGTGCCAAACTAGGACCTGGGAGACCAGAGTTCGAATCCCAGCTCCGCCACAAAGTTCACTGGGTGATCTTCGGTCAGTCACAAGGCTTTCTCAGCCTAACCCGCCTCACAGGGTTGTCGTGCTGATGGCAAACCAATGGGACTCACTTTTGGTGATTGTGGATGAATATATCAGACGACACAGCGATTCTTCAAACAGCTCTTGTTTATTCGCAGGCCAGAACAGAACTGGGCTGAAGGGTTCAGCCAACCTGCTTATATAGAGCTCAACTACAAAGCAACAGTAACAACTCTCTGTAACTATCCAATCACTGAATGTCACTTTCAATTCCTTATTTGCATATGTGGACCTGAGTGAAAACTATCAACAGTATCCCCCTGCTGGCCCAGGGTGAGAACTTCAGTACTGTCAGGAGTGATTGGTGGGTGCTAGTAGAGATAAGAGTCCGGGAATCCAGCCATATTTACAAAGATTTATTGCTTTCTTCAACCTATATACAAGAGCTCAAAAGTCCGTCTCCATCATGGTGAGTCAGTTGCCTCGATTGAAGGGGCTTTCCGTTTCCCCCAGCATATCCATTTCCTGAGTCCAACCCCTTTCCTTCCTCTGTTACGAGAGTGGCTGGGCCCCGGAAGTGGCTCCCCCCTCTCAGATTCATTGCCTCCTGACAGCCCTTCCTCACCTTCCTTGTCCGAGGAAGAACAGCTGCTGATTAACGGAGCCTGATCTCTGTAAGTCCCCATTCTCTCCCCCTTCTCTGCCTCCAATTCCCTGACAAGTACATAACAACTTTTGCATAGAAATGAAAGCAGAAAGTGAGACCTCAGACCCTCCAACATTTCTACAATGAAAATAAGGGCATCCTATTGCTTAATAATAGTAATAGTAAAAGTAATATTTTTACCATTTTTGCCCTGCTCATCTGACTGCGTTGCCCCAGCCACTCTGGGCAGCTTTCAACATATATGAAAACACAATAAAACATTGGACATTTTTAAAAAAACCTTCCCTATACAGGGCTACCTCCAGATGGCTCAAAGGTTGGATAACTCCATACTCTCCAACATTTCTCTGATGAAAATAGGGATGTCCTAAGGAAAAGGAGGACATTCCGGGATCAGATCAGAAACCGGGAGGGTTTCTGTAAATCCAGGACTCTCCCTGGACAGTAAGGACGCTTGGAGGGTCTGGTGTTGCCCAATTCCACCCTAAACGGCCACCACCTGCTACCCCCAAACTCTAAAATGGTGTCCCTTGTCACCATTCCCTCATTCCCAGACAGACTATGCTTCTTGGTTTAGCAGTTTACGTAGCTGTGTCATGTTAACAGATTTCTGATCAGCACACCAAGTAACTTCTCTCTCTTGGAAAACTCTAATGAATATTCTCCACCGCCCAACCCCATTCAGCTTTCTGAGAGCTGTAAGTTGGTGCCAACAGATGCGCAATGCGTAGTTATAGCCGAGGGATAACTCAAGGTAGACTGCCTTTCCCCAGGGGGACGGATGTTCTTTGGAGGTTGTTGGGGTTTCTTGCAAGACTATAAACCAGGCTTATGCTAAAGCTCAGATGGGAATGTCAGAAAGAGGTAAGTAAATTTGCTAATTGGCTGATGGGCCTTTGTTGTAACAGTTTGTTTGTTCTGCATGCACAATGTGTGAGGAAAATGCTTTTGCAAGCCAGTGAATTGCTAGCTTCACAGATTTGAAGGCAGAATCACAGGCCGGGTGACACCCCCAAAGATCATGCAGCTTTTTCCACTGCTTTAAGGCAGGGGTAGCCCCCCTTTTTGGGACGCGGGTGGCGCTGTGGATTAAACCACAAAGCCTAGGACTTGCTCATCAGAAGGTCGGTGGTTCGAATCCCCGTGACGGGGTGAGCTCCCGTTGCTCGGTCCCTGCTCCTGCCAACCTAGCAGTTCGAAAGGACGTCAGAGTGCAAGTAGATAAATAGGTACCACTCTGGCGGGAAGGTAAACGGTGTTTCCGTGTGCCGCTCTGGTTCTCCAGAAGTGGCTTAGTCATGCTGGCCACATGACCCGGAAGCTGTATGCCGGCTCCCTCAGCCAATAAAGTGAGATGAGCGCTGCAACCCCAGAGTCGGCCACGACTGGACCTAATGGTCAGGGGTCCCTTTACCTTTACCTAGCCCCCCCTTTTAAACCCAGAAGTGTATTTGGAAATTGAAATATGATTGTGGGCACCTTCCACAGAATCACTGCCAACAGGGGCCTGACTAGTTCCAAAATTTTGCTGGGGAGTCGGAGTTCACCTAGTCATGAAGAGGAAATAACTTGCCCAAGAAACTGGGTGCAAATCTCCCTGGGAGTGGTGGAGGGAAAAATTGAGGTGGGTCCTTAAATCCCCAACGTTTCCAGGTAGGGCTGAGAAACTCTGGAGAGTGGTTGGCAGTCAGTGTAGACAACACTGAACTAGATGGAATAATTGGTCTGAATTCTCGAAGCTACCAGCATGAGTTTGACCAAACTGCGGGAGGCAGTGGAGGACAGGAGTGCCTGGCGTGCTCTGGTACATGGGGTCACGAAGAGTCGTACACGACTAAATGACTAAACAACAACAACAACAAGGCAGATTGCTATGTTCCTAGTTTTCTACTTGGATGATTTTTTTAAAGAAAATTGTTGGTGGTGGTGTTATGTACTCACGTTCTCACCCTGGGCCAGCAGGGGGATACTGTAGATAGTTACACAAATGAAGGATCGAAGTGACGTTCAGTGATTGGATAGTTTGTATGCAAATGAAGGATCAAAAGTGACGTTCAGTGAATGGATAGTTTTAGAAAGTTGTTACAGTAACAAGGTACTGGAGCTCTATATAAGCAGGCTGACTGAGGCCTTCAGTTCAGTTCTGTTCCAGCTCACAAATAAAGAGCTGCTTTGGAGAAATCACTGTGTCGTCTGCTATGTCAACCCACAACTTAATAGCTGGCATCCGTCCGTCTTGGAGGACAATGGAAGAGTACGTTTTTCGGGGGTGAAGTCAAACGGCTGAAGAGTTACAGCGCCAGCTGTGGTTGCAGAGGCCGACACAGGAGAGACATGTTTTGTTGCAGTCATCACTCAAAGTGCCACATTTGGCTTAGTAGCTGCCAGTCGCGGACTCCACCCTCTGGATGATTCTTGCTTCCTTTCCCCATCTTTCCAAGATAGAGAGGGGGAAGAGAGAGAAAGACGCACACCTCTGTCTTTCGGTTGTGATGAACCAGCTCATCGATAACTTTAGATGAAGCACACTTGCTTAGTTAATTCGACACCTTGAGATAAGTTGGCTTTGAATGCTTCCTGATTGATTTACACCCAGCCAAAAGCAAATTGCATCAACGGGAGTCATTGCAGGAGGGATTTTTTTTTGGGGGGGGGTTGTTGTTGCTTGGGGTCTGTTTCAACGCCGCTCATTAGTCTCCAAAGCTGTGCTTCTCTGCCACCTGTTGTGTTTCATATATTTTTATAAGCTGCTTCCCTCTAATAAATGAAATTACACTTTGGTGGTAAACCGCTCCCATAAGCAATCAGAGGCGAGCCGTCTCTCCACACACAAGCACCGCCGGGGCTGCCGTCACATCGTCGAGTTATAATGCAAGTTAGTTTTATCCTAGCCTGACACTTCCGATGTCGGATTGCCAGGGGAAGTCAAACGCTCCCGCGACTGTAGGAATCAAAAACGTTAGCTCAGTGTGGTGCTGATAATGCCAAGGTTGCAGGTTCAATCCCCGAAGAAGAGTGCTGTGTAACTCAAAACCTCGCACATGTTCTTTTCAGCCTAGGGCAGCCTTGATTGAGGCATTTTTATTTCGCTGGCTCTGGGCCTGTTCTAATATAGGTCACCGTGATGACTTGCTTCAAATCAACAAGTGTTCGAGATGGACTAGTGACATAAATAGGGCGTTACCGGGGACAGACCAGCTTTGAGCAATATATCCTACGGGACAAATAGCTAAAGTGACGGACTTTATCTAACTGACCTGAGTTCATTTGTTTGGGGTGGAGGTGCTGTTAAAACGACAAGCTAATCCCTGGCTATAAATATACCGCAGTGAGATTTTGCCATCTGCATTTGCGTGAATCTGCCTTTCTCTCATTTAGTCAGCAAAATGATCTGTTATTTAGTGTTTGGGGCATGTGTACTTAATGAATTGTTCCTCGCAGCCGGCTTGCCTGCGGGTCTCTTGTGCTTCGCCAGCTGCTGTGAAGTGATAAGAAGAACCCAACACATGTCTGAAACGAGGCACTGTCGCTAGGAAAGAGTACAGCTCCCCTCTTTGCTCCACCGCTCAAATATTTCTGGGCTCCTTAAAATGAAAGCGTCGCTGTACATAGACATGGGCTCATGTACAATTCCACCCCAAGTCATGGAGCAGTGCAAAACGTGTGTGTGTGTGTGTGTGTGTGTGTGTGTGTGTGTGTGTGTGTAAAACAAGCAAACCACAAAACATTTGCATTCATCAAACCGGCAAAACAGATTGTGAAAAAGAAGCTGATTGTTTAAACAGGGTGTTAGCAAAGGACTTGAGACAGCTGCTGCCATCCAGAGGTTGGAACTGGGGCTTGCACCAGAGGAGGAAATAAAATATAGTTGCCGAAGAGTGGATGCTTTTGAATTCTGGTGCTGGAGGAGACTCTTGAGAATCCCATGGATTGCAAGAAGATCAAACCTCTCCATTCTTAAGGAAATCAGCCCTGAGTGCTCACTGGAAGGACAGATCCTGAAGTTGAGGCTCCAGTACTTTGGCCACCTCATGAGAAGAGAAGACTCCCTGGAAAAGACCCTGATGTTGGGAAAGATGGAGGGCACAAGGAGAAGGGGATGACAGAGGACGAGATGGTGGGACAGTGTTCTCGAAGCTACCAGCATGAGTCTGACCAAACTGCGGGAGGCAGTGGAAGACAGGAGTGCCTGGCGTGCTCTGGTCCAGGGGGTCACGAAGACTAAACGACTAAACAGCAACAAACTTATTTTACGAATTTAATCCATTCCGGAAGTCCGTTCTTAAACCAATGTGTTCTTAAACCAAAGCATGCTTTCCCATAGCAACAGGGGAGTCAATTTACAAATGGAACACACTAAAAGGAAGTGGAACATGTTCTGCTTCCAAGGCAAAGTTCACAAACCAAAACACCTACTTCCGGGTTTTCAGCGTTCTTAATCCAAGTTGTTCATAAACTAAGCTGTTCTTAAACCACTGTATACCTGCCCTTACATTTTGGTATTTATTTATTTTTTACATTCTGTGCAGCAATCATTGGGATCGTGCTCCCCCCCCCCCAGAAAAAGAATTATTTCTTAACAGCTGGGGGGAAAATCATACCCTTCATTATTTCTCCAATGAAAATAGCAACATCCTAAGGAAAAGCGGGACATTCTGGGTTCAAAGCAGAAACTGGGATGGAGTCTGTAAATCCGGGACTGTCCGTGGAAAATAGGAACACTTGGAAGGTCTGGAAAAATCTTCTATACAAACAAAATCATCTAGAGTATGATAGTGGACATGTTTGCTTTGTTCAGCTCTTGGGAGACACAATTCAGACACAGGTGTAACTTCTGCAAGGTGCATCTGAAGAGAAATGAGACAGAAGTTGACCTAGCTAATAATTGTCCGTCCCAACATGCTCCTTTTGAATCTCTCCGGGATTATCTATTAGATACTGTGAAACCTACAAGAACAAATTGCTTAGCTGGGATCTTGGCTTGCCGCTCACTAAAGAGGTCTCTGTGCAATTCAACAGTCACATAAATCAGGGAAAGGCTCTTTCTGTGTCAAGATGTTTCGGGTTTATTAGCTGCGTCCTTAATAGCGGCAGCTTGGTTTCGGGACTTGGCTCAACAACCTGTCAGCTTCCGCCCCTGAGAAAACAAGGCAGTATTAATTAACACAGGGGAAGGCAAAGCCCGTGGCCAAACTTTGACATTTAATGTGTCTGCATTTTGCATGCAGGGTTTTGGTGGGGGTTTTTTTGCAGGAAATCCAAACAGCATTAGCTGGGGGTTAATAATTATTGGAATCATAGAAGACATGAAGGGGAGGTGGCTGCAATGGTGTCGCAAGGGGGGCGTGCGCGTGCGCCCCAGGTGCCATGTCTGGGGGGTGACAAGAAGGCACCCCGCGGGGGCTCGCCCCACTGCGGCGGCACAAACAGCCATCGCGCCGCCACAGCTGCATGTGGAGCATCCTCCGTTTGTGGCTGCAGCTGCGAGCAGAGGATGCCAGCGGCAAACCGCTATGTACAGCGCATGTGTGGTGTTGCATGCATGCATGCACTGTACATAACGATGCCACACATGCGCTGTACATAGCGGTTTGCCGTCAGCGTCGCTTGAGCGCCGTACAGACAGCGGTGGGATCCCTCCGTCACCACTACAGCCGCATGTAGAGTGTCCTCCGTTCATGGCTGCAGCCATGAGCAGAGGATCCCGGCACTGTCCGTATGGCGCTGGAGTGCCACCGTCGGCAAACCGCTATGTACAGCGCATGTGTGGCATTGCTACATACGGTGCATGTGTTGTACATAGCGATGTCGCACAAGCGCTCTACGTAGCGATGCCCCGCCCTGGGTGTCACGACGCCTTACGGTCTTCAAACAAAAACATCTTTAAAAAAAAAAAAAACCTCCCGGGCCACAGAGAGGTTAGGCTGGCCTTGACCAGAGCCAGGGCTTTTTCAACCGTGGCCCCCATCTGGTGGAACGCTCTGTCACAAGAGACTAGGGCCCTGCGGGACTTGACATCTTTCCGCAAGGCCTGCAAGATGGAGCTGTTCCACCTGGCCTTTGGCCAAGGCACAGTCTGACCCCTTCCTTTGGTAATCCTCACAGAACTCTAGCCCAATGGTTGCCATGGATTTGATTTTGATTTGATTTTAGAATGAATTGATTTTAGAATGCTGTGTTACTTTTATTGTTGTTAGGCGCTCCGAGCCCAGCTTTGGCTGGGGAGGGCGGGATATAAATAAAATTTTATTTTTTTATTATTACTATTCATTCACCCCTGGGTGGGTGAGCTTTCGGAAAAGAAAAGTTGTGCATTTCACATGAAGGCTGCCATCGGAAAATATCTTCACTCAAATAAGGCCTATTGATTTTGGTGGAGTTAACATCCAAGTCGACGTGCTTAGGACTGTCATCATCTTTCAATTTTCAGCTTATGATTCAGTTATAATTGATGTGTTTGAATCCTGCTTGCAGGTTTCCCACAGGGATCTGGTTGGCCACTGTGAGAACAGGATGCTGGACTAGATGGGCCTGATCCAACAGACTCTTCTTATGTTCTAAACTTTTATCTGAAAAGTGAACTACAAGAAACTACAAGAAAGAAGATTCCACCTAAACATTAGGAAGAACTTCCTGACAGTAAGAGCTGTTCGACAGTGGAATTTGCTGCCAAGGAGTGTGGTGGAGTCTCCTTCTTTGGAGGTCTTTAAGCAGAGGCTTGACAACCATATGTCAGGAGTGCTCTGATGGTGTTTCCTGCTTGGCAGGGGGTTGGACTCGATGGCCCTTGTGGTCTCTTCCAACTCTATGATTCTATGATTCTATGATTCTATGAATGTCCTTCAAGGGACCACAGGAGTGGGACAGGTAGGTGGTGATCTGTTTATTGAAGGAAGTTGCTTTCCTGCCTCCCTTTTGCCCTCTGCTATCACTTAACTCTGAGGGGACTGAGGCTCTTTTTATAGAAACCTGGATAATCTGATACGTGTCTACTCAGATCAGGAGCAAGCCCCATTGAGTTCAGTGAGATGTATATCCCGGCAAGCTGTGTTCGAAATTAGCCAGGTGCCAGCTGCATTTTGCACCTAGCTATCAGCAACTATCAGCTATCTGCGGTGAAGGGGGAAGGAATGGGTTTCTATGCAGTCAGTCTGAAACAGGACCCAAAATCCTCATTTTTCCTCCTCCAAGGGAGCATTTCTAAAATGCATTAACTTGAGCTCTTGAGTCAATGTATAAAAAGAAAGCCAGCTGTATAAACAAGTGCTCAAAGCCCTCTCCTTTATCAGTCCGTGACGGCAATGGATGACCTTGCCAGTTCCAAATGGAGCAGAGATGGCACCTCTGGGTCTTTTCTTACATCCTGAACAAAAAAGACGCATAGACCTTGTCAGGTCTGACAAGAGACCCGGGAACAGGAGTGTTCTTAGAGTTGGTGACCTTCTGCCCCAAGATGAGAGTATAGGAACAGGAACTACCTTTTATGGTCAAGAGTACCGGAACAGGAATATCTGTTTATGGTCATGGATGTCAACTTACGTGTATAAGCTGATGTGGTTGGATTCCTGGGGAAGGGGGGAGAGGGTGCCTGGAGGATATATATACTGCATGAAATTTCTCATTTCTTTGGACTTGCTGTGAACTGACCACACAAGTGCCTTTCTGCTATCCGGAGAGCAGAATAAACTCTTTCTCTGAATCAACCTCGGTGTCATTTGACTTCCTTCCTCCCGTCCGGGAGCAACGCAGATCCCATCAGTCGGTAAAGTCTAAGAAGGCTACAGCGGGAGGCAGTGGAAGACAGGAATGCTGTGGTCCATGGGGTCACGAAGAGTCGGACACGACTAAACAACAACATCAGCAACTTGCGACCAAGTGAGGATGCCTGGGTGCCAAAATGGTGCCTGACATCTCCACTGTCTGGAGGTGCATACCTGGGGATTTTTGGATCTTCTTTTTTTTAATCATTTCTATTAAGTTTCCCATTTTAACAATCCAATCACATCGCATTAAATGTTCCCAATTATACAAATGCATGTCAATTAGTCCAAATATTCTGCCTAAATTATAAATTTTTTGTTGGGACATCCCATGCTTCAAGTTTGTTTGGGCCTCTGATCATCTCATATCTCTGCTGCTTTGGGTAGGCTTTCCAATAGTTCCTTTAAATCTTCCTCTTGTTAATCTTCCTTCTTTCATGGCCTCTGAGTCATTTCCACAAGCGAGTTGAAGTAAGCAATGATGTGTTTCTGTGTGGATTTTAGTGTATCGTTCTCCTCTTTTGTTGCAGTATCTCCTCACACGCGGGTGTTTGTGGTGAATCAATCCAAAAGTCATTTCGCTGCTGGCAGACGCCATCTTGGGGATTTTTGGATCTTGACTGTTTTCACACACACTAATACTGTTAAGACGCGGGTGAACATATCAGACGACACAGCAATTGTTCAAACAGCTCTTGTTTATTCACAGGCCAGAACAGAACTGAATTGAAGGGTTCAGCCAGCCTGCTTATATAGAGCTCCACTAAAACGCAACAGTAACCATTTTCTGTAACTATCCAATCACTGAACGTCACTTTCGATCCTTTATTTGCATATGTGGACCTGAGTGAAAACTATCTACAGTATTCCCCTGCTGGCCCAGGGTGAGAACTTCAGTACATAACAAATACCCCATCCCAGAATAAATTTCAGGGACCAAAAAGGCTTTTTCTATGCAGCCTGAGCAGGAGCAGTGAACAAAGTTATAGCTAGTTGTTGTCGCTTGTCTTCACTTACCCCATCCCAGTGCCCGCCTCACAGCTGTGGAGAATATTTTTTAGGTTATGAACACTCCATTTCACTATTAAGAGAAAGACGTTGGAATAGACTAATAGATATGTGAACTGTTCCTGGATCAAAGCTCTCAAAGTTCTCAAAGTTCTTAATCGACCTCATGGTTGTCATCTGAACTGGCCAGATGTTTAACTGAGAATCAATCCAAGTCAGTCCATCATTTGGAAAATAAGACTTTAGAGCCGTCTTATACAAAAATGGCACCTAGATATACTGTTCTGGTGACTGTAACCTTGGTTCAAGGATCTATTTGGCACACAACATAGACAGTGGTACCTCGGGTTAAGTACTTAATTCGTTCTGGAGGTCCGCTCTTAACCTGAAACTGTTCTTAACCTGAAGCACCACTTTAGCTAATGGGGCCTCCTGCTGCTGCCGTGCCGCCAGAGCACAATTTCTGTTCTCATCCTGAAGCAAAGTTCTTAACCTGAAGCACTATTTCTGTGTTAGTGGAGTCTGTAACCTGAAGTGTATGTAACCTGAAGCGTATGTAACCCGAGGTACCACTGTATCTGAGTTTCTAACACTGCTGGCAAGTGTTCAAAAGACTGGAATTTCTTTCTTTCTTTCTTTCTTTCTTTCTTTCTTTCTTTCTTTCTTTCTTTCTTTCTTTCTTGGATTTTTTTTAAAGGGGGGTTTTCATCTCCAAGCAAAAATAAACAACAGGAAACCGCTGAAGGCGCTGTGATGCTCACAGAGGAGCCTATAAATCACTTGGAAACAAACTGCAAGGAATATAACAAAGCAGCGGAATGAATGAAAATGAACTGTGCTGCTTAATAAAAAAAAGATTTTTGTAATTACGGTACTATCCAGACATCCATCTTCAGCGATCCTCTGCAGTACTTTCCTGTGAGATGAGGAAGATGGATTGTCCTCCCCTCCCTTTCCCACTGTACAGATTCAGCATGTTAAATGGTACTATAAAATATATTATTCATATGTACAGGAATCTTCTCTGGGGGTTGCATATTCCTTCCCACACCCTTCCAAAGACTACGGCTCAGAACTTGGTTCTGGTAGGGCACACAGAAGACCTTAAAATTTCCCCCACCCCATCATGAGTCAAGCTTCCACCAGCCTTTGCTTGCAAAGAGGACAAACATATATGGCACTGATTTGAGGTCTTAGACTTAGCCTTCCCACTCCCATGTTTCAGATGGGATAGATAGCCACTCTTTTTTCCTTTATAAAAGGCAACTTTTAGTGTGCTATCCACTGAAATAAAAAAATAAAGGTCATATATATATGATAATAATAATAAATGTTCATAAATGTACCAAGCAAACACGTACATAAATATATAAACCACATGTCTGAAGCAGCACAGGAAAACAGCCCTGAAGCCATTTTGGCTCCCAAACTGACCAAATGTTTTCCTCTGCAAAGTCAAAGGAAAATGGAAAAGCCTCTCCGTTGTCTTTTCCTTCACAAATCCTGTCTTAAGGGTATGTCTGTGTATGAATAGGGTGAGCCTGTGACCTGGCTCAGGAACTAAGTATTTATCATTACAAAAGACTGGCCAGGCTCCCCAGGGTATCCAATCAAGTAAGCATTAATAGGTAACCTGCCAGACAGGAGGTAAACAACACACTCAGATTTCTGCTGTAGACCACCCTTTCTGTGATGTAGGTATGATGTGTCTGGGGGGTGGTCTTGAGCTACACCCTTTCTGTGATGTATGTATGATGTTTCTGGGGGTGGTCTTGGACTCCGGGGCAGGCAATTTAAAATGTCTATATAAGGGCGGGCATACCTGGGTTCTGGGTCCTCCTCCTTCTCCTGCGTGTGAGCGGAGCACCCTGTTGCAACAGTTCAATAAAGATCAGGCTTACTAGCTGCTTTGCTTCTCAATATTCTCTGGTTGGCCTCTGTTATTTTCTCCGACTGATGGAGAACCTACAGGGCTCTTATGTCCCCCATAAGGGAATAAGGGCAGATTTTCATTTATTACACCAGGGACAGTCCCAGATTTACAGAAGTTGTCCTGGTTTCTGATTTGATCCTGGAATGTCCCACTTTCCCTTAGGATGTCCCTATTTTCTTCAGAGAAATGTTGGAGGGGATGGAGTTATGTGACCTCAGAGCCAATGAAATAAGTAACTACACAGCCTATAGAAGACATCTGAAGGCAGATGTTTTGATGGGTGGGGAATAATAATAATAATAATAATAATAATAATAATAATAATAATAAAAACATCTTGAAGGTCCCAGGCCACAGAGAAGTTAGGCTGGCCTCAACGAGAGCCAGGGCTTTTTCAGCTGTGGCCCCGTTCTGGTGGAACACTCTGTCACAAGAGACTAGGGCCCTGAGGACTTGACATATTTCCACAGGGCCTGCAAGACAGAGCTGTTCCACCAGGCCTTTGGCAAGGGCACAGCCTGACTCCCTCTCTCGGTAATCTTTGCAGAGCTCTGGCCCAATGGCTGCCAGTGGCTTGAATTAATTAATTTTATAATGAATGATTTTAGAGTGTTGTTTATGCTGTACTTTTGTACTGTTTTATTGTTGTTAGCCGCCCTGAGCCCGGCTAAGGCTGGGGAGGGCGGGATATAAATAAAATTTATTATTATTATTATTATTATTATTATTAACGATGACATCCCTATTTACATTGGAGAAATGTTGGAGCGTATGCATTTTGGGGTTTGCCTCAGGTGCCAAGCTGTCTTGGGCCGGCCCTGAAACAGACCATCTCCACAAATGTTTCACGTTTTCCAAAACATGGACTCTGCTCCACATAATGTGCCTCAGGGCTGTTGTCTCTCTCTGTGTTATTTTAATTCCCTTTTCTTCAAGCTTTGCTGCAGTTCGTTTGGACGTCCTTGTCAGTGCTGCCATAAATAAAGCTCTCCCAGTTGTGCTCTAGGAGCGGAATATGCCGAGCGATCTTGGCCGTAACGTCTGAGAAAACAGGGAGTCGACAAAATTAAGAAAACCTGGAGAGGACGACTTTAAGCACCAGATGGAGACGTACTTTTAAAGTCAACTCTAAAGGCGACGCGAGGAAAATGAGGAGAAGTGCTGATGGCGCTATATGATGCTTTATGGATGCTGAAATGGTGACCTTAGATATTATAGGAGAGAGGATAATTGCTCTGTTTTCTCTGCCACACTTACACCTTAAAGCAGTCCTAAAGCAGTCAACATCGGAAAAGCATAAATTAGAATCCCAGGTGGAAAACGGGATAAAAATTGACCTTCACACTCACTGAAGTCTCTGATGGAAAGATCTAAGCAGGAAGAGAGGGACCTGCCTTAGACCGACTCAGACCATCGGTTAAAGTAGCACCTGTTGCTTCTTCCATATCTCAAGCACGTGTTCAAAGCATTGAGCCTTTATACGTTATTTTAAAAAGCTGACGAGTTTACAAGCATGAGGTCCTGGAGAAATGTCACTAGTCCAAAACTACTCCTACAGTTTTGCCTGCACTGGAACGTACAGGTTTATTTTGAATTCTGCTTTAGGCAAAAGCAGCAATGAAAAGCATTGCTTACGTTGCCATTTCTTAAGCATTCACTGTTTCATAGTATGTATGGGGTTGTGGCAGCTTTTTCCATTGATTTCAAACCTGCCCACGCTCTCTGACTGCAAGTTGATTTGGGGAAGCATCCCCCCCCCAAAAAAATACTTGCTTCAATGCTGATAGCTGCAAAGGAGTTTGCAGGAATGATGCAAACACCTGCTTGTCTTCTTGGCAACAACATCCTTTCAACCCATTGCAGATATCTCAGGTTGGATCTAGATGTCAAAGAAGCGATTCAGTTAAACGGCGCGTTGTAAACTCATGAAGGGAAATCCAGTAGGGGAAAATGGGACTCCACAGCGCCATCTGGTGCCACAATGTTATATCTCATATACAGCACATATAAAGCACTTTTTCTTTACCAATCTAGCTGAGTCCTTAATCTCTTTTAAGTGGGCTTATTTATTAAAGCATCTCACACAGCGACCAGTTTAAATATGGCAAAGTATGTTCAAACCGTTTTGCTTGGGGGCGGGGGATATAAAACGATGCTTACAGTTATTTCTTTTTGGCTCCGTTGTTCTCATCTATTTGACTGGCACTTGTCTCTCGGGGGGGGGGGGCTTCTGCATTAAAACTCACATACAAATTGTTGCCTTGGAAACTAGAGTTCTAATCCTGAAAGACCCTGAAATTCTACTCGCTTTGGCATTGCCCAGGTATTAAACATCTATGAGAAAGGAAGGTGGGATGGATAAAAAAACCCAAATTCTGTAACAAGAAAAAGGTAGTTCTGGGATTTTATATATATATATTGATTTAGGTCATTGTCACCTGCCTCATATCCTAAAATAGGTGGACAGTGTATTTAGATTATGAAATAAATAAAGGATGATTTTAGATAGCCACTTACCTGTAAGAAATACTTTCAGGTGACCACATAGGGAGAAGCCTCCACAGTCCCCACATCCCCCCCTCATTTAAGGCTTGGGTTGCTAATTTAGACATATGTGGACTTGACCTTTTTGTGGACTAGTAACTTGTGAAGGCTTATTTGCAAGGTGGTAACTAAATTGGGGTTTATAGGAGCACTGAATCTGGTCCCAATAACTGACCACATTTACATCTGTACTGCGTCGGTTTTTAACATTTTTTGTGAACTGTTTTGAGACTTTTACAGAAAGTGACTCTGAAATTGAATAAATAACCACAATGCTAAATTAAAAGAAGTTGAGGATTTCTTCGTAGGATGATTTCTTTGGTCGCTTTCCCCCTTCTCTGCGAAGAATCAAGCATTGGCAATGTAAGATGCATACTGGTTTCTATAGTCAGCATACCTCGTATAAAAAAGTGCATCCTTCTCAGTTTCAGGAGAGTTGTGTTTACTGTGTTGTGCAAGGACCCCTTCTGAAATCCCAAATCTCGCCCCTTAACCACTTGCAATGAGCAATCGTTCGGCACTGAGGCATAGAAAGCAAATCGCCCTTCTCAATAAATCCGCACATATATAGGAAGATAACTCTCCTTGCAGCCAATTCCTTTACTTTTCATTTTGATTGTTTCCAAGGCAACCACAACACTATGCTGGTCCGTTGATTACTGCAAAGTTGCACACTCCGCTGAACAAATCTGCTTGCTTTAGTTGTACTCTCGAAGGATTTGATCAAACCAAGAAGGTAGAGTTGCAAATGAGGAAGTAAAATTTGCAACCGGACTGATGCACGCGACCCCTATCCCAAAGAGGTTTGACTTCTGTGACCTCTGTGCTTCTATTGTCCTTCAGAATGGGGAAAATGGTCCAGGCAGCTGATGCAATTGAACCAGTACATCTGGCGCTGACAGGTGGCAAGCTAAGTCAGCAGGGGCGGGAGCCGGGCACCCACAGGAAAAAAATTGTGGGAGCCCGGGCTCCCTGGAGTTGGTGTCTATGGTGGTCAATGTCCTCTGTGAGTGGCTGGAGGTGGCTGGAGGATGGATAGAGGCTAGCAGATTGAGATTGATAAAATACTGTTTGTAGGAGATGGAGGCGGCTCAGGCAGGCAGGTGTGGGGGACTCCCTGGTCCTGAATGGGGTAACTGTGCCCCTGAAGGACCAGGTGTGCAGCCTAGGGGTCATTTTAGACTCACAGCTGTCCATGGAGGCGCAGGTTAATCCTGTGTCCAGTGCAGCTGTCTACCAGCTCCATCTGGTACGCAGGCTGAGACCCTACCTGCCCGCAGACTGTCTCTCCAGAGTGGTGCATGCTCTGGTTATCTCCTGCTTGGACTACTGCAACACGCTCTACGTGGGGCTACCTTTGAAGGTGACTCGGAAACTACAACTAATCCAGAATGCAGCCTCAGACTAATGACTGATGGTATAGCCACTGGGACCATATAACACCGGTCCAGAAAGACCTACGTTGGCTCCCAGTACGTTTCCGAGCACAATTCAAAGTGTTGGTGCTGACCGTTAAAGCCCTAAATTGCCTCGGTCCCATATACCTGAAGGACCATCTCCACCCCGGTCATCCAGTCCGGGCACTGAGGTCCAGCTCCGAGGGTCTTCTGACGGTTCCCTCCCTGTGAGAAGTGAGGTTACAGAGAACCAGGCAGAGAGCCTTCTCAGTGGTGGCACCCTCCCGTCAAAGAAATAAATAACGACCTAACATTTAGAAGATATCTGAAGGCAGCCCTTGATAGGGAAGCTTTTTAATGTTTAATGCTTTATTATGTTTTTATATAGGAAGCCGTTCAGAATAGATGGGCACGGTATTATTGTTGTTGTTTCCCCGCCATTGGTACTCAGCAAATGCTTCCGAACATGGAGGCTCATGAACATAGGAATCTGCCTTATATTGACCTAGACTGTTGGTCTGCATGATAGTCGCTCTTTGGCAGACCAAACTGGAGACCAAACCAGGTTATTTGATTGGTTTTAACCTTTTGCATGCCAAGCAGATGTTCTGCCACTGAGCTAAATGCCTTCTCCCCAAGTGCTTGGTTCTGTGCCTCGTATAATTCAATTTTTTTCTTTTTAATTAGCTGCGATTTTGAAATTTTCTTCACAGCCACAAGGACTAGAAACTTGATCTCTTTTTATCATTACTAAAAAGCTGGGTTTTCAGGCTGCCAGCTTCTTTGTCCTAAGCCCATACAATAAATGCAGACTTCTAAAACAAGGCATTGCAGTCTAAGGAAACTAATGGGGTTTCTCTGCATTGTATGGTTGGTTTCTGTCTATTTACTTTTGGGCTGTACTCTTCTAATTACGATTCCGGAAGCTGCTGAGGTCTTCTAGGCACGGGCTCCAGATGCTACAGTGATCTCCTTTGCTACTTTTTTCTTTTCTTTTGTACACGTGAGTTTTCACCGGTGCTTCTGGCATCCATCGCCGCAGTGCTGTTACTATAGCTACTCCTGCTCTTATCCTGCATTTCTTTAAACCTTGTCAGCTTGAAGAATTATTCAACCCATCAAAAGTCCAGAGCCGGCTAAAGCGAACAGGCTCTGCCACAGGGAAAGCTTTGTGCTGCTATCCAAAACCAACAAACTAATCCCCGATAGCCAGCACGCAGCGTTTGTGTTCACCAGGATGCAAGCGAGGCGACGGAGGAAGGATTTCTGAAGAGCTACAGGGATGCAAAAAGAAAATGAGGGTAACTCACTCTATGTGGGGCTGCCCTTGAGACTCACCCAGAACCTCCAGTGGGTGCAGAATGCCACGGCGAGACTCCTCACGGGGTCTTCGCCATGGGATCACATTCGTCCAGTGCTATACCAGCTGCACTGGCTCCCAGTGGTGTACAGGATCAGGTTCAAGGTGCTGGTTTTGACCTTTAAAGCCCTATACGGCCTAGGACCCTCGTACCTGCGGAGTATATGGAGTATACTCACTCATTCATTCTTTGCTTATTTTTGCCATTTATATATTCCCCGTGTGTGTGCATGCTTGTATTCATTATTTGGCTGGAAATCCGCCTTGCCAAAACTGGAGAAGCTTGAATTGTGAAGGATGGCTCATTTGTCAGTATAAATATAATTATATAGGTGTGAATTAGATAGGGTCACTTTTCAACACAAACTGAATCAAAGCTGCCCCAGCCCAGCCACCCCTAGGTACCATGTAGATTTGTAAGATCCTTGGGGCAGAGATCAGCACCTTTTTCACCTTTCTGCATGCTGCTCCATGGAAACTTTAGTCCTCTGAGCTAATTCACCCCCCCCCAATAATTTTTATTAAATTTTCTGTTTTTCATTTTAGAATATTCAACCTTAAAATATCAGTGACTTCCCTTCTTCTCTTTCCATGGTTCATCTTGCATAACATAAATCCCTGCATATTTACCGTATTTTTTGCCCTATAGGATACACTTTTTCCCCTCCAAAAATGAAGGGGAAATGTGTGTGCGTCCTATGGGGCGAATGCAGGCTTTCGCTGAAGCCTGGAGAGCGAGAGGGGTCGGTGCGCACCAACCCCTCTCGCTCTCCAGGATTCAGGAAGCTATCTGCAAGGCTTGGGAGCCCGCAGCAGTTCCCGCCAGGCTCCCTAGGCTTGCGGATAGCAGCCTGCATCCCGAAGCCTGGGGTGCGCTGAGCAGTGCGCCCCGGACTTCAGGCAGCTCTCCGCAAGCCTGTTCTGGGGGCTGGGGTCGGGGGAAGCTTGGGCTTCCTCCGCCCCAGCCCCACGCCGGGGGGGGGGGATAATTCTTTTTCTTCATTTACCCCCCCCAAAAAACTAGGTACGCCCTATGGGCCGGTGCGCCCTATAGGGCGAAAAATACGGTACATAAACTAAACCATTCAGTATTCTATTATTACATCCGTCAGAACTTATTTACACTGTTGAATTTATCTTAATGCTGCCAATGTTTTCAAGTGTACACAATTCCTCCCATATACTCAATAAACATTTTCCAGTCTTCTTTAAACATATGTTCTTCTTGTTCTCTTATTCTATATGTTAGGTCCGCAAGCTGCACATATTCCATCAGTCTGAGTTGCTGTTCTTCTTTAGTCAGTCCTCTGAACTAATTCTTTTATTGCCTTCTGTGTTTTCCTGTCGGCCTCTGCAAAATAAACCCTATGCATGGTTTCTGGGTCCTTAATTGGGTCCCCAGCTACTGCAGTAATCTAGGTACAATGCTGTAGTGCAGTATTCACCCAACACACAGATTTTTGCTTTTAATAGTTTATCCATTCGCTGCCAGCTATCCCAGCAATTTAATGAAATGAGAGTGGAGGACAAACACATTAGACAGTTATCTGCTGGAAGGACCAAATTAAAATTCTGGGAGATCCAGTTGTTTAATATTTCCTGCTTCCAAGAGCTCAGCATGAAGTCTCTTTGAGCTCAGCCATTCAAGATGGGAGAAAAAATATATATGCTCGCTTTATCCACAAATCTTTTGTTCCATCAAAATGACAATGCATTTTAGCTGATTGGGTTTGGGTGTGCGGGATTGTCACTGGTCTGCAGCCCAGAAGTCTGTGGTTCATAAAAGAGCGAATGGAAATATGATTATTTCAAGTGGAATATTTAATTTCTGTATTGCTTAATACATTAACAAATATCTCTAAGTTGCAGCAGCATTAACGTGGAAGGAAGAGATAACCCTGACCAGAGAAAAATGGCAAACCAAGTTGATGGACTATGCCAAAATGGCAAAATTAACTGGGAAGTTCAGAAACCAAGAACTTTAAGAAAGAATGGGGAAAGTTTATAATTTATTTACGAGACCACTGTAAGCAGGTTAGAACATTAGCAGGATTTTAACCACACTTGTAAAGTAACGGAAAGTATGGATAATTTAGAAGAATTTTATTTTTATTTTATGATAAGTAGTGATATGCAGTTGTAAATATTATCATTAGGACCCATGGAATGGTAGGGGGAAGTCAGGTGATTCAGAGTAATCTCAGTATTTGGATTTCGAATTGTTTTTTGTTACATGTTTATACTTTTTAAAAATCAAATCAAATTTATATATATAATATCTCTAAGCGGTGTACAGAACACTGAAACAAGAGACAACTTAAACAAAGCATTGCAAAAACACACAGTTACATATAAAAATGTTACATTAATACAAAGTTACTAAAACATATTAAAAATATATATATTATAAATCAGTATCAGTTCATTTTCCTTCTGATGCACCCGGCCTCTCTGCCCCCGAGTTCTCACCCAGAGACCAAACAAATTCTCGGCTCACCCACAAAAGTCTCACAGTGGGAAGAGATCCCGGTAACAGAGGACTTTACTCTAGGCCAGGGGTCGGCAACCTTTTTCAGCCGTGGGCCGGTCCACCGTCCTTCAGACAATGTGGTGGGCTGGACTCTATTCTGAAGGGGAAAAAATGAACAATATCCTATGCCCCACAAATAACTCGGAGATGCATTTATTATTATTATTATTATTATTATTATTATTATTATTATTATATTTGTACCCTGCCCATCTGGCTAGGTCTCCCCAGCCGCTGTGGGCAGCCTCTAACAAAGATTAAAAATACATTAAAATGTCCTGCTGCTGCCGCGCCGCTGGAGCCCAATTTCTGTTCTTATCCTGAAGCACTATTTCTGGGTTAGCGGAGTGTATAACCTGAAGCGTATGTAACCTGAAGCGTATGCAACCCAAGGTACCACTGTATTGGTATTACTAATTGTATTATAATTTGGTGTTGTTATAATGAGGCTACTATTGGATTGTTGTAACTGAAAACTAATAAAAATTATTATAAAAGAAAGAAAGAAAGAAATGGAGGCAACCTCCAAGAGAAGATCAGCCGATCTCCTTTTGCAGACACAACCCTTTAAATTTGAAGCCCTGCATCCGTTGATCTCCTAAGGGCACATTTATCCAACATCGCTCCCTGCAACTGCGCCGCTTCTGCTTACAAATAGCAAGCGTCATGTTCAATTTGAAGGATACAATAAGATTTTAAATGCGAGCCGGTCTCCAAAGACAAGTGCAGAGCTTACAGGCTAGTCTCCTTTTGTTGCAAGAGCAGGACTAGGAAGAGGCGGTTAAAATATGGACATTTTTGTATTTCTGTCAAAGATGGTAGGTATCCTAGCCCCTGATTTGGAATGGGTAGCTGCACAGCTAAATCTATTCCATTCCATTATATTTTTTTTAAAAAAAATTGGCACTCAATCATCTATTCCAGGGGAAGGCAACCCTAAGGCCAGTGGGCCAGATCCAGACCAATCACCTTCTAAATCCGGCCTACATGAGTAGGATATGTGCTTTTATTGAAAATGCATCTCTGGGTTATTTGTGGGGCCTGCCTGGTGTTTTTACATGAGTAGAATGTGTGCTTTTATTGAAAATGCATCTCTGGGTTATTTGTGGGGCATAGTGTAGGGCCATAAGAACCCCCCCCCCAAACGGCCTTTCTGAGAAATGAGTGGTCCATAAGGAGAACAAGGCTGGCATTGATGCATCTTTGATGCATCAGGCTCAAATGTTTATTATTCAAGGTTGTCAAGAGATAAGCAGACTCAGGAATGCACATTGCCGTGGCGTGGTGAGGCTGGTGGGGCCATTGCAGGAAGGGGGGGCAAGCCCATGTAAGGACATGAAGGAGCATATTACAATATAATTGTTCTATTATTGAAGGACATGCTTAAATGTTACATTGCAAATGGGCCCCTCGTTAGAATGTCTAGCCTGGGCAGATAGAGATAAAGAACAAGGATTTATTGTCACACCAGGATGAGGGAGGTTGCAGGAAGGAGGGAGAGAAGACCAAGACCTTATATGGTAATATAGGAACTTATTATAAGTTTCGATTTCCCAGAAATCAGGTGACTTACAAGAAATCAGGTGAGATCAGGTGGTATTCTATTTTGCGAATCTATATAAAGGGGCGCACCCTGACTACTGTGTACAGGTTGCATACTGATCGCCCTGTGCCTTTGTTCTGCATATGCACTTCAAATAAAAAATCCTGTTAATAACCTGCAAGAGCGCTTTGCCGCTTTGTGTGAATCTGTGCTTCAGGGACCCAAATAGCAGATATGTGTGGTCCTTCAGACATAGGAAGTTGCTATAACTTTCGATTTCCCAGAAATCGGGTGGTATTGTATTCTGCAAATGTATAAAAAGTGGGCGTACCCTGACTGGGGTGTGCAGATTGCGAGCTTATCCTGCTGTGCCTTTGTCCTGCATATGCATTTCAAATAAATTCTGTTGAATCCTGCAAGGTTGGTTGCCACTTCGTGTGAATCTATTCTCCAGGGACCCAATAGCAGATATGGAAAATGTCCAACAATAGGAATTTGTTCATCCCCCCCCCCAAAAAAAATAAGTCTGGCCCACCACATGGGCTAAGGGACGGTAGACCGGCCCACGGCTGAAAAAGGTTGCTGACTCCTGATCTGTTATTCCCTTAAGTGAAGTCTTTTGAAAGCGTCCATGAAAAGTTTGCATTTAAATCGAACACTTTGCACAGATGTTTGCAACATCTATGAACCTGTGTATGCAACATCTGAGCTGCACATTTGTACAATTATTCACATGTCATGTTCAATGAGTGTGCAGCTGTGTTACTCCCCGCCTGGAACCCGGAGAGCTGCTGACAGCCAGAGTAGACAATACTGTGCTAGATGGGCCAAATTTTCTGACTCAAATGTCCCGATGTTCTACACAAGGCAGCTCCCTCTGTTCCTATATCCCTGTATTCCATTTCTTTGCAAGCTAGATGGTCGGGTTATTATTATTATTATTATTATTATTATCTGTAAATATTCGATAAACCATTTCCATTCTTTTATAAATTGTAAACAGTTAAGATCGTTGTCATAACCTGCAGTTTTATAAGAGTATATATTTAAAGTAGATGAATAAATGAGCAAATTAAGTTAATTTGGATATGCAGAAGATATTAAAAATAAATTTAAGGAACCACAGAAAGAGGGGGAAGGAAGTCAGGCTTTGAAATGTTAAAATGATTGTAAAACTAGTGAAATGTATAAACCTGAAAAGCATAAATATTTTTATTTTTTTTAAAAAAAATATTCTAATTTGTTCTGTACGTACCATAGCTGAGCTGGACAAATCAGCAGGTGAGCAATCTTTCACACAAACGCTTTTATATGTGTAGGTATCTCATGGATCTGCCGGCCGCAAACATCTCTTAACTTTCTTATGGCAAATGTTGAGCCAAGCAGATGTGTGCGGAAGAAGAGGAACAGGAAACACTGCGTTCTGCTGCTCTCTTGTGTCCAAAGGCCGTTATAGCACAAACACAGTGTCTTTGTAACCCCACCCGCTCACAGACCTGTCAATTGTGGAGGGGGTTCGTTTTATTTACCTTCTGCTTTGAGCCTGGAAAGCCCCATCGCCTGTAAATACAGCTATGCCCCCCTTACATGCACCAGCAAGTTTGACCTTGAGTGCTGAAATGGGCGAAAGGCAGGCTTGAAGCTTCTCTTTGGAGCTGGAAACAGCTGGTGTTGTTGTCAACTCAGGCGCTTCCAGAAAGCCTGTGCGTTGAGCATTCATCTTGATTTGTTTGCAGGGAAGTTTGACCATGCTGGAGATTTGTTTAATTCTATTAATGCTTAACTGTTGGTTTTTTAAAATGTTTTCTCTATATTTTTAGTGATTCATGTTTTCATCTTTAAGCCGCCTTGAGTCTTGTCAGGGGAAAAGGCAGAGTAAAAATAATAGAGAATAGCTCAGTTGCTCTAACATTAAATAACTACTACTACTACTACTACTACTACTACAACTACAACTTATTATTTATAGCCCGCCCATCTGGCTGGGTTTCCTCAGCCACTCTGGGCGAATCACAACAGAAGTAAAAGCACAATAAAACATCAAACATTAAGGAGATGCTCCTTCAGGTATACTGGCCTGAGGCCATTTAGGGCTTTAAAGGTCAGCACCAACACTTTGAATTGTGCTCAGAAACGTCCCGGGAGCCAATGTAGGTCTTTCAGGGCCGGCGTTATATGGTCTGGGCGGCCGTCCCCAGTCACCAGTTTAGCTGCCACATTCTGGATTAGTTGCAGTTTCCGGGTCACCTTCAAAGGTAGCCCCACGTAGAGCGCATTGCTTGACCTCAGATGGGAGACCTAATAATAATAATAATAATTTATTACTTATACCCCGCCCATCTGGCCAGGCCTCCCCAGCCACTCTTAGCAGCTCCCAACAGAATATTAAAAACACAATATTAAAACATTAAAAACTTCCCTTAACACTACTGCCTTCAGATGTCTTCTAAAAGTCAGATAGTTGTTTATTTCCTTGATATCTGATGGGAGGGCATTCCACAGGGCAGGCGCCACCACCGAGAAGGCCCTCTGTCCCTCTGGTTCCCTGTGACCTCACTTCTCGCAGGGAGGGAACTGCCAGAAGGCCCTCAGAGCTGGACCTCAGTGCATAGCTGTCAACTTTTCCCTTTTCTTGTGAGGTATCCTATTTGGAATAAGGGAATTTCCCTTAAAAAAAGGGAAACGTTGACAGCTATGCCTCAATGTCCGGGCTGAACGATGCGGGTGGACATGCTCCTTCAGGTATACTGAACCAAGGCCGTTTAGGGCTTTAAAGGTCAGCACCAACACTTTGAATTGTGCTCGGAAACGTCCTGGGAGCCAATGTAGGTCTTTCTGGACCAGTGTTATGTGGTCTCGGCGGCCACTCCCAGTCACCAGTTTAGCTGCCACATTCTGGATTAGTTGTAGCTTCTGGGTCACCTTCAAAGGTAGCCCCACGTGGAGCGCATTGCAGTAGTCCAAGCGGGAGATAACAAAGAATCATAGAATCAGAAGGGACCCTGAGGATCATCTAGTCCAACCCTCTACAATGCAGGAATACGCAGCTGTCCCGTATGGGGATCAAACCTGCAACCTTGGCATTATCAGCAGCATGTTCTATGTTCTGTGCCTTTGAGAGCTTCATGAGAATCAGGCAGAAGAATAACCAGTGCAGGGTCTGTCCCCCCAGCATGGAAATTGAGTACTGTAGTTAATAGTGCAGAATCGTACCCCATTGGGCAAAGGGTGAGAGCCCTGTGTGGAATGGGACACCAATGTTCTCAGCATTTTCCAGGATCAGTATGCGAAAATTGGCTCATAATCCCGCGCGTGAGATGACATCATTTCTACTCGCTCTGGCTCATATTCACGAACCGCGGCTAAGCCTCAGAACTCTAAGGATTTGGACATTTGTAGAAACCAACATCAAACTTAACGAGAAGCTTCTAAAGGCTACTGGGTCTTTGTAGATGATCAAGAAGGGAAAATGTACTTTGAACAAGCAATTCGTGGCAGGAATCATTAATAGGCAGCCACTCTTTTGAGGGCTGGCGTGGAAAAGATTTGGATTGTTGGCTACAGAGGTGCCTCTGTAGGTGCCTAGGCTACATTTTGAAAATGAAATGAAATATAATTTCAAAGAGGCACGAAACTGATTGATCTTTATCTGTAAACAGAATGGTTAAACAGACAGTGTAAACAAACCAACAGATAAATGTCAGTAACAAAATGGAGTTGAAATTGATTTTGTTATGTTTAGTTCCAGTATTCCTCCAAGGAGCTCAAAATGGCTTTCCATGATATAAAGACCTACTGGAGAATAAAACTCCAAGGTGGCTTTCACCAATGGAGGCAAAAGCTGTGAAAAAACTTAATATGGAGTCTATATGGCCGAAATATTGGGAAATTCTAGAACAGGAGGGTAGTAATTTAAAACTGCAGAGTTTTGAGAAAATAAAGGATAAAGTGCGAGATTGGCTTCACTATTACCAAATATTGGAGGTTTACAAGCTGGATAGGAAAATTGGTTTCCAGGTGGAGAAATCAAAATTGGAAACAGAACTGCTAGAATCCAATACTAAGAACTTGTCAAAAATGTATAACTTGCTGTTGAAATGGAATACGCAAGATGCCGCGGAGGGAAAGCTGCAGTTCTCTGACGGCGTAGGTGCCGCGCGTTTCCTTTCTTTCAAGAAACCTGGCCCTGCCACAGCCGTAACTCACACGAACAGGTTCGTAGGAACCTTTGCAAAAGCATTTGAAGCATATTCTCTAACCACAGGCGGCCACCCACGCCTCTGGTTTGCAGCGAGGGCTGCTGGAGAGCTTTTTTTCTTTCTCGCCTCGAAAACTCGTGCAAAAAACACACACACACATCAAATTGAAGCCAGGATTTGTCTTCCGGTCTCTGTGTTCTAATTCCTCGTCTTGGATGATTTTGCCTCAAGTTCACAGGGCGCAAAGCAGACATTCCAGGGGTCAATCTGTACAATATTTAGACGCCAGAGTAAAACGGCCCTAGACAGCATCTTAAAAAGCAGAGACATCACCTTGCCAACAAAGGTCCATATAGTTAAAGCTATGGTTTTCCCATATGGTTTCTTTAACTGATAATGTTATGGCTTTATTCTTTTCGTCAACTGCTTGGTAACAAAAAACAAAAAACCTCAATCAAACAGGGTATAAGCTTTATTAAATAGACTAAAGAAATAAAATAAAGAAATTTAACCTCCCTGGAAACTAAGGAACACTCAATAAAGGCTGGGTTTAATCATCTAACCTTCTCATAAGCAATGTGTTAGCACATTGGGATAAAGGGGACAGTCTCAATAAAGAGATATTCTGGGGGAACTCTAGAGTTTTCCATTGTGTAGACAGGCAGAGTCCCCCAAACCCTGGGTGGCCCCCGTGTGGAATAACGACTCAAGACAACGTGCTATGGGATCAAAATTGGCCACAACTTTATTATGTTTCAGATGTGGGTAGACCTTGGCTCAGGCATTGGGCGTTTATCCCTCTCAGTCCCCCGCCGGGGATCTGGGGAACATCAGAGTTATCCAGTGTGGGGGGGCATGGGCTGGCTCTGGAGGACATATATTCAAGCAGAGAGAGCCTGCCCCCATTACGCTGCCATTGCAGGGCAGAGCAATGACAACCTCTAGGCACACAGCCAATGCCTCCCCTTAAACAACCCTTTTAACGGGGAACCCTGGTATCGCTGCCACAAAGAGGAGGGGGGCGTGGGTCACCGCTGCACGCCCCCCCCCCATTTAGGGAAGATAGACTAAAGGATTCCGCCAAAGCCCTGATACTGCCAAAGTTGTGACGTTTTGCTAACCTGCCAATGCAGGAGAATTCCTTTCCGGCCCTTCAACAGCAACCCTGACGTAGCAGCGCCCGCGTACCTGTGGAGAAAAGGTTAACCTGCAAAAGAAGTCTGAACTGAGGGTGGGTAGGGTGGGAGAAGCTCTGGAGCCAACTGATGATTCTCAGGTAAGATCCAACTGGTGATTCTCAGGTAAGATCCCGCAGGGCTCCGTAGGCTGCGGATAGCAGCCTGCTGCACGGAGCATGGGGCGCGCTGAAGCAGAGCGCCCCGCGCTTCGGGCAGATCTCCGCAACCTAGGGAGCCCTGCGGGAGTTCCCGCGGCGGGGGGGGGAATAAATTTTTTTTCTTTATTCCTCCCCCAAAAAACTAGGTGCGTCCTATGGGCCGGTGCGTCCTATAGGGCGAAAAATGCGGTACTTATCAACTGAGATTGGACTCATGAACCAAAATAGCAATGCTACTTACCCCACATTTATTTTTAACAGTGGCAAAGTTTTAGGAATACACATGACCTCTTGATCAAGGTGTCTCCCCTGCCAGGTAAGTATAGGAATACACATGACCTCTTACTGGGATTTGTTTGAAAGAAGATATCTTCAACTAACTCATTTTTTAAAAAAAAAAAATCATATATATGTTTCTTATAATTGTATTTCACCCACTTCAGGAACGAAAAAAGCTTCCAGCAGGAGACCCTTGTCAAGACACAAGTGCTTCTTGTGCCATTTGCAGGATAAAAGGTCCTTACTTCCACTGATATTAATTTCTCAAACAATCTTGTTAATTTGCAAAGCACCAGGAACAAATAATGATAGCGCATTTGAACTTTAAAGGTCAGCTGGGCACTCAGACTGCAGGAGGGAGGTCTAATTGAACTTCTTGGAAGCCGGGAGTTCTTAGCAAGGGGAGCATACCTAAATGGATTTAAAAATAGAGGTGCATATTGCAGTTTAAATTGTGGCTGAGGAGTGGGAATAATAATAATAATAATAATAATAATAATAATAATAATAATAATAATAATAATAATAATACAGTGGTACCTCTGGTTATGTACTTAATTCATTCCGGAGGTCCGTTCTTAACCTGAAACTGTTCTTAACCTGAAGCACCACTTTAGCTAATGGGGCCGCCTGCTGCCGCCGCGCCACTGGAGCACGATTTCTGTTCTCATCCTGAAGCAAAGTTCTTGACCCGAGCTACTATTTCTGGGTTAGCAGAGTCTGTAACCTGAAGTGCTTGTAACCTGAGGTACCACTGTAATAATAATAATAATTATTATTATTATTATTATTATTTATTTATTTATTTATTTATTTATAACCCGCCAATCTGGCTGGGTTCCCCCAGCCACTCTGGGCAGCTCCCAACAGAATAAAAAATGAATAAAATATCATATCAAACATTAAAAACTTCCCTAAACAGGGCTGCCTTCAGATGTCTTCTAAATGTGAGATAGTTGTTTATTTCTTTGACATCTGATGGGTGTTTCACAGGGTGGGTGCCACTACCGAGAAGGCCCTCTGCCTGGTTCCCTGCAACCTCACTTCTCACAGTGAGCGAACTGCCAGAAGGCCCTCGGCGCTGGACCTCAGTGTCCGGGTAGAACGATGGGGGTGGAGACGCTCCTTCAGATATACTGGACCGATGCTGTTTAGGGCTTTCAAGGTCAGCACCAACACTTTGAATTGTGCTTGGAAATGTACTGGGAGCCAATGTAAGTCTTTCAAGACAGTGTTATGTGGTCCTGGCAGCCACTCCCAGTCACCAGTCTAGCTGCCGCATTCTGGATTAATTGCAGTTTCCGGGTCACCTTCAAAGGTAGCCCCATGCAGAGCACATTGCAATAGTCCAAGTGGGAGATAACCAGAGCATGCACCACTCTGGCGAGACAGTCTGCGCGCAGGGAGGGTCTCAGCCTGCGTACCAGATGGAGCTGTTAGACAGCTGCCCTGGACACAGAATTAACCTTCGCATCCAGGAAATGTACGCAAACACTGCTCTGCTCCCAGAAGATCTGGAGATGGCTAGCAACTTAGGGCTCATTCGCATGTCTGCTTGTTTCATGCCTAGAAAACACAGGTCTAAGTAGCATTGCTGCTCTTTAGCACTAAATCAGAACAAATGACAATTCATGGAAAACTCAATTGACCTTTGTTGCAATTCCTCGCTAAACTGCGGATATTCCCAGGGCAAAGCTGCAGGGCAACCAGCGATGTGGAGAAGCCCTTAGGTGGCTTGAAAAGTAGAACATTATGCATTCAGGAAGTTAGACTAGATGATTACTGGGGTCCTGTGCAACTCTACCATTCTATGATTCTTTTCTTTATATTATTTACTGAATTTGCATGCCCAGCTGCAGACCCCTCACCCCCGGGAGCCTAGGCCCAGATAAACAAGACACAGCACAGTAGTTACGGATTAAAATTAGGCCACAACTTTACTAAATTTCAGATGTGGGAAACCTTGGCTTAGGCCTTGGGTGGGTATCCCTCTCTGCCCCCAAAGAAGGCTCAGAGTCTGGGAAGTTGTGGGACAGCAATGAGTGCTCAGAGGGAGAAGACTGGGGGGGAGGAAGCTGAAGAAGCAATAGGGTTTAGTGAGCAGGAAGAGTCTGTGGCAGAGATCAGTGCAGAAGCAGAAGCAGAAGCTGGCGCAGGCATGTGGAAGGAGACAAGTCAAGAGGCAGGGAGGATTCTGGCTGGTGAAGCATCCTGAGTGTCTCCCCCTCCTACTGCAACAAGCTCCCCCCTCCACTCCCCAGTCTCCCAGGACCAGCAGAGGCATGAAGAGGGTGGCGGAGAAGTTAGCTTCACGCAGGCGCAGTCTCAGATTGCTTGGGGGAAACTTTAGAGAGGAGGGGAACTGGGCAGCTCTGGGGAAGCAGGGACTTTCAGTCTCATGGGGGCAAGACCTGCTGGAGCTGCTGTGCTCATCAGGCCTGGCACTCCTGTGCAGATCCTGTTTTTGCTAACAAAGAGTTAACTCCAGTGTGCTCAGTGTGATTTATTGCTGGCTTGCTCTAGGCAGAATCATAGCCCAAAACACCTGAGAGGCAAAGAAGTTGGCAAAGAGTCCACTCCGCTTTTGTTTTTTTAAAACCCGCATAGATATCGGCAATCTTTGAATCCTCTTTGACAGGCAGTGGTTGAATAATTGCCAGAATCAAATTAGCAATCTCTGAAACGCAGTGATTAACGGCCCCGTCTTAAATCCACAGCGACGGCGTTGTGTCTGAACAGCCTGTCAAGGGAAGCGGAGGTCAGGATGAGCAGAAGCAGGACTGTCATGTGTGGAGATGTCTTCTGATCGCTCTGGGTGCTGTTATCAATTATTTCCCCATTAAAGAACAAAGCTCCTTTAACACCCCCACACCCCCGCTATGCTCAGGCAGCATCTCAGAGGATCTTGCCATCGTTTAATGGCTTGAGGCTAATTAAGCATTAGTCACATTAAAAAACTAATTGGCAAGATGCTCTGGCGCATGCAAATCAGAAAGCAATGCGTTTAAATGCTCTACCAAGTTTTATTGTTTTTTTTTATAAACCGCCGACCTTCCGATCGGCAAGTCCTAGGCTCTGTGGTTTAACCCACAGCGCCACCCGATCTGCAAATTGAACCTTGCACCTTCTACATGCAAGACAAATGTTCTGCCGCTGAGCTACGGACCTTCCCCAAGCAGCCTGAACTATTTTAAAAGAATTTATTGAAATAACCCCACTACTGATTAGGGCAGAAATGAGATGCAACAGACCTGCATTTTATGGAATGTAAATCATGTGGACAGAAAATAGCCTGAGTCTTTTCTGGACTTTAAACAATGCTGAGCCCCTTCTTTCCTCAGTTCCCCACCCACCTGCCATTTTCCTTACTCTTCATTCTCCACACACCCTTCTTTCCGGTTCCTCTTTCTCACTCCATCTTCTGCCCTGTGCCCTTCCGTTACACCTGAGGGCCCCCCATCACTTAGATTCCTAAGCCTCGGTGGGTCCCTCTGTGAGGCTCTAATACCAGGCAAACTGACAACTTCCCCTTCGCTCATAGTAACTGGACTGCAATGGTTCCCTGTAAACTGAGCATTCCTGATACAATCAGCCAATCAGCGTCTCATACACAAAACTTCACAGCCACGAGAGCGATGCAATACATATTGCCTTGTGTCATTTACTAGGGCTGTGCAACCGAAGCCCAGATATCAAACCAAAATCGCCCAACACAGAATCTCCTTCTTTAAACCCCAATTAAACATAAGGGCTGAGCTCCAAATGGATCACATCGGAGTGTGCACAGTCCTATCATTCATTCATTCTCCTGTCAATCTTTTTTCATAATCTTTCCCGTCTGGGTCTGCACTAAATAAGGACATTTTCTGGTTGAACCTCCCATTTCCCTTTTTTTCTAGATTGTGGTTCATCGTGGTATAGCTTCACCAGAACTTCTCTGTTTTGCTGCATCTTCTGCCTCCTCCACAATACAATCATACCTCATGTTACGTTTGCTTCATGTTACGTTCTTTCAGGTTATGTCCCGCGGCGACCCGGAAGTACAGGAAAGGGTTACTTCCGGGTTTTGCTGCTCGCGCATGCGCAGAAGCACTAAATCACACTTCGCGCATGCACAGATACGGTGCTTCAGGTTGCGCTCTTTTCATGTTGCGAACGGGCCTCCGGAACGGATCCCGTTCGCAACCAGAGGTACCACTGTACAAGCATACAGAGGCTCTTACACGTAAGAAAGAGAGCTTTCTTCAGTCAAGGAGCAGGACAGGCTTGGCAGCAGACACAGAGCCCTGGAGGAGTCATGATTCAGGAGTTCAGGAATCAGGCAAGACGTTGAAGACTAGATGGAAGCAACAAAGATGTCCCAACAGCTTCCACGCCATGCCTGCCAAGCTTTTAAAGATAAGACACAGTGTGCTCACTTATTAATTTTTTATTTATGTATTGCATTAATATCCCACTTTCTCCTCCAAGGTTCTCTTCCTTCTCATTTAATCCCCATCACAACCCTGTGAGGTAGGTCAGGCTGAGAGGCAAGGACTGGCCCAAGGTTGCCCAGGGAATTTTGTGTTGTGAGTGGGGATTTGAACCCTGGTCAAATCCCAGGCTCCTGGACTGACAGTCTCGCCACTACACCAAACTGGCACTCACTTCCCTGCTACGTCATAGGGAGATTTGTGTGGAGCTTCCGAAATTGAAACCTGGAGGTGTGGGCTCTGCTTGGATGTTTTTGTCTGGCCTAACATTCAACAGGCCAGGAGATGAAAACTGTGCATCTTTTTCCAATTGGAAGATGCAGGGCAGACAAAAGAAAATGCCTTTTCACACTGTGCCTAGTTAAAAGTAAGGAATTTGCTCTTGCAAAAGGCAATAATGTTTGGGGAGAAGATTTGGAGAAAGCAGTGAGGAGCAATCATGCTATTATTATATGAAACCTTAATCGTTGTCATCATTAAAACAATTAGCAAATTTGAAATGTTTTCTGGAAATGCTGTCCCCACAGAATACTGGAAGAGGTATGTAAGATAATAAGGGGTTATGATAATCATTAGGAATTAATGACCTGCATTGCTGAATTCGGCAGGTGAATAATTAAAGTCTTGGAAACTATATGACCTAGATATCCATGATGCAAGGAAGAGTTTGTTTGCTGCTTATTGCAGCCTGCTCATGTCTTTTTCTGGACGAATGCCCATGGCTTCAATTAGGTAGTGATATAAAGGTAAAAGGACCCCTGACCATTAGGTCCAGTGGTGGCCGACTCTGGGGTTGGGGCGCTCATCTTGCTTTATTGGCCGAGGGAGCCGGCGTACAGCTTCCGGGTCATGTGGCCAGCAGGACTAAGCCGCTTCTCACGAACCAGAGCAGTGCACGGAAACACCATTTACATTCCCGCCAGAGTGGTACCTATTTATCTACTTGCACTTTGACGTGCTTTCAAACTGCTAGGTTGGCAGGAGCAGGGACTGAGCAATGGGAGCTCACCTCGTCTTGGGGATTCGAACAGCCGACCTTCTGATCGGCAAGTCCTAGGCTCTGTGGTTTAGACCACAGTGCCACCTGCGTCCCTAAGTAGTGGTATAGCAGGGGGGAAATCCAACAGGTGCATCTCTATGCCAGCTATGGGCATGTGGGGACCTCCAGTCTCAGCAACTGCTTCATGGGGGGCAAGACTTGCCGGAAACGAGTTTCTGTTGGATTTCTAGCCAGACACATGTTCATACCTTTCTCCTGCCAAACTGCTGGATTCAGTCGCAGAATCACAGAACTGTAAAGTTTGAAGGGTCTCCCCTCAGGGTCATCTAGTCCAACCCCCTGCAATGCAGCAATCTCAACACGCATGTCCCTCATCCAATTTGAAACCAGACCAGTCCCTGCTTCGCTTTGCAAATGCGCTAGCAGTTTTGTTGCTGCACCACCAGGGATCACATTTAATAGCAATGCTAATGAAATACAGTGGTACCTCGGGTTAAGTACTTAATTCGTTCCAGAGGTCCATTCTTAACCTGAAACTGTTCTTAACCTGAAGCACCACTTTAGCTAATGGGGCCTCCTGCTGCCGCCGCGCCGCCGGAGAACAATTTCTGTTCTCATCCTGAAGCAAAGTTCTTAACCTGAAGCACTATTTCTGGGTTAGCGGAGCCTGTAACCTGAAGCGTATGTAACCTGAAGCGTATGTAACCTGAGGTACCACTGTACGATATACGTTCCTCTGTGAATTTCCATTTGAGGATTCAATAAGGTGAATCATTAATGGAATGAAAAATAAATCAAAAGTGAAACTATGTGTAAGTGTAACTTACATGTTGCAGATTGGGAGTCAAAGGTGCGTTTTGGGTCCGAACAGGTGGGAGGTCGTTGCTGTAGGCTGCAATGAGCTAGACGGACCAATTTTCTGACTTTGGAAAAAGCAGCATCCTATGCCAGCATTGAGATGCCAGACCAAGATACAGTGGTACCTCGGGTTAAGAACATAATTCGTTCCGGAAGTCTGTTGTTAACCTGAAACTGTTCTTAACCTGAGGTACCACTTTAGCTAATGGGGCCTCCCACTGCCGCCGCACGATTTCTGTTCTCATCCTGAAGCAAAGCTCTTAACCTGAGGTACTATTTCTGAGTTAGTGGAGTCTGTAAGCTGAAGCACCTGTAACCTGAAGCGTCTGTAACCTGAGGTAACCACTGGGTTAGTGGAATCTGTAACCCGAGGTACCACTGTATTCCTGTTTGTCCAGGCTTTCGGTTGCTATTTAGGATCATACTGCAGTATGATTTTCAACCTGTTTCTGGTCGGCAGGGTAGGATTCATGCCTTTTAAAATACCGTTGGGTGAGCACTTTTTAGATCAAATTGGTTTTTCGTTGTATTTTTTTTTTGGCATTTGTTTTTGAATTTTCGTACTCTTTTTGTACTTTATGGGCTTGTAAGTTCCATTGCAGGGGGTCGGACTAGATGACACTGAAAGCCCCTTCTAACTTAACAGTTCTACAGTTCTATGATACTTCTTTGTGGAAAGCAACACACACACACACACACACACACACACACACACACATCGTATCTGTATTGGATTTGAAACCTTTTTTAAAAAACAGAGGGTGCTGTTTTGAATTGTTTCCATACACAAAACTGTCTCGAACTGCTCTTCTTGTGGCTCACTTTAACCGCGAAATCACTTTGAGAAATTGGAAGAGCTTCATAAATTGACTCAAATAAATAAATAGATAACACACTTTGAGCAATAATGTCTAATTTGTCCACTGTCAGCCATTTTTTAAAAAATTTATTTCCAGCCTATGTGTACAAACTCAAGTGTTTCCAAGCATGGCATTATGGTAACTTGGGGGGGGGGGGCAGAGGAGGGAGGAGTTGTAGAAGAGGAACCCGTCTCATTTCTCCTATTTCGAAAAGGCTAGAAGGGGGAGCCCAAGGGAGAGGAAGAGATTCGAGCCAGGTTGCATTTAAAAGGCAAAACTACCTGGTTTGAATTTGGACGTGGGTGACGCTGTGGGTTAAACCACAGAGCCTAGGACTTGCCGATCAGAAGGTCGGCGGTTCAAATCCCCATGACGGGGTGAGCTCCTGTTGCTCAGTCCCTGCTCCTGCCAACCTAGCACATTAAAGTGCACATTAAAGTGCAAGTAGATAAATAGGTACCGCTCTGGCAGGAAGGTAAACGGTATTTCCGTGCGCTGCTCTGGTTCACCAGAAGCGGCTTAGTCATGCTTGCCACATGACCCAGAAGCTGTTCACCGACTCCCTCGGCCAATAAAGCGAGAGGAGCGCTGCAACCCCAGAGTCATCCGTAACTGGACCTAATGGTCAGGGGTCCCTTTACCTTTACCTGGTTTGCACTTTTCAAAACAGTAGACGTGCCGAAACGCAGTCGTCCTTCAAAATCCGCCTGTCGCCGAATATTCGGTGCAGTTTTTCAGTCCAAAAAGACAATGTGCATTCAAAGGCACATATTGGTGAAGATAACCCAGGAAAATGTGTTGCATTAGGGGGGAATTCCTTTGCGAAAATGAGTGTGCATTTGGCAATATTGCATGTGAGGGTTTGTCGATCTTAGGAGAAATTTGCACCCATATGACGGTGAGTTTTCAGGATGAGGTCTCTACACACACACACCCCGCAAACGGATGTGGAAATGTGGAGAATTCCCTAGGGGAGCCCCAGCTTGCTGGCACCGCGTCCTCTCACAGCAGGCTCCCTGCGTCCTCTTGAATTCCATCTCTGTGCCCCGGGCAGCGACGGCAGCAGTCAGGTGGCGGCGGCTGTGTGGGTGGCCGTGTGGGTAACTGAAAGCGGCAGCTGTAGCAGCAGCAGGAGAAGGAGGAAGAGGAGACAGCAGCAGTCACAACTCGAACTGAACTTCTTGAGAGTGCACTGGCTGAAGCAGGCAGGACGGGGGGAAAAGGAAGGAGGGCGCAACTTGGAGATCAGGTATGGGGGGGAATGGGGAGCCGTGGAGAGGCAGAATATTTTCCCCCTGGAACTTTTGTAGGCTGTCTAAGCTTGCAGTGAATATGTGTGTGTGTGTGTGTGTGTGTGTGTCAGAGGAGAGAAATAGGGTGTATACAGTCCTCGTCTTGCTCGTAGAAACATAGAATTGTAAAGTTGGAAGGGACCCCGAGGGTCATCTAGTCCAACCCGCTTCAATGCAGGAATCTTTTGCCCAACGTGGGGCTCGACCACAACCCTGCGCTTAAGAGTCTCGTGCTCTACCGACCAAGCTATCAATCACAGAGTAGACCTGTGGATGTTGTTGTTGTTGTTGTTTAATCGTTTAGTCGTGTCCGCCTCTTCGTGACCCCATGGACCAGAGCAAGCCAGGCACTCCTGTCTTCCACTGCCTCCCGCAGTTTGGTCAAACTCATGCTGGTAGCTTCGAGAACACTGTCCAACCATCTTGTCCTCTGTTGTTCCCTTCTCCTTGTGCCCTCCATCTTTCCCAACATCAGGGTCTTTTCCAGGGAGTCTTCTCTTCCCATGAGGTGGCCAAAGTCTTGGAGCCTCAGCTTCAGGATCTGTCCTTCCAGTGAGCACTCAGGGCTGATTTCCTTCTGAATGGATAGGTTTGATCTTCTTGCAGTCCATGGGACTCTCAAGAGTCTCCTCCAGCACCAGAATTCAAAAGCATCCATTCTTCGGCGATCAGCCTTCTTTATGGTCCAGCTCTCACTTCCGTGGATGTTATTAGACGTGACTAACTTAGGCTCATTCATCTTACTGGGTCTACTCGGAGTATAACTTGGCTGGCTGTAACCCACACTTCCCCACCGCCACCACCCCTTGACAGCATTTTGTCACTTTTGAACATCCATTTCTGCTGTCTCTTTTCACAGCGACGAAAAGCAAGGGGTTGTTTCAGCTCCACACCAGGAAAAGTGTTTTGTTTTTTTTCTCCTCTTCAGGTTACAAACCTTAGTGAAAGGCTGGGCCGAATGGGGTGGTGGTCCCCCTTTATAAACTGGCAAGCTTATTCTGTGCCTGCCCTCGTCTGCCAGGCCTCGCAAGGCCAGATCTCAAATGGCAAAGGCTTTCCTCTTTCTATAAGTGCTTTTCTTGCCCAGGGCCGAAGCAGCAACTTGCCAGCGCTGCACAGTTATTTGAGGCTCAGAAGTGAGCTGGGGTTGCCAACTTTTAAGCCGGTCCCTCTGCCCTTTCAACAGCAGTTCGACGGGCAGGTGGCTAGGGTTGGCTTTGTGCCATGGGAAGAAAGCGCCAACAGCAGAACTCTGTGAAAAGGAACAGGAGCAGATCACATGGTGAGAAGTTGGAAATGCTGTGTTGGATGTGCAATCTCAGAGCCTTAAGTTGACACCAGGCATGGAGAAATCAGTCAATTTCAGATCTGTTTCTCATTTTTCCAGTATCAAATTCAGCTCTCCACATCTCCACACCAGTTTGCCAGTTGTTTATATATATATATATAATTTTTTTATTAACAATTTCCACATAACAGTATATGAAAACTTATCATATTCATTATTTCCCCCTTCGCCCACCCCCCATTCCCCATCAAACCCCTCCTTCCCCCCACAAGACTTTCCTGAGCTCCTCTCTCTGATTTCTCAACACACGTCACTCCCTGCATATTATAAAATTATTTCACTCCTTATATTATCTATCTACCACGTTACCAAACACTAAATTTGTGTATGTTGATTCAAAACCTGCCAAGGAGTCCAATTCATTTTGTTGTCTTTTTAAGTACTTTTGTAAAAAGTCCCCATTCTTCTTCAAAGTAGCAGTTGTTGTTTTTTACCCCCATGAGAATTCATCAGCATTTAAGTGTGGATTTCTCCTAACATGCCCATTTTCCCTATGCGATTTTTGCCTAAATTATGGATTTCGGGCAAAGAGGTTTCCTTAACGTAATGCACTTTGCATGCAGTTATCACAGATATATGCATTCCACACTTTCCCCCCAATATTTGCACACATCACTTGACTGAAGAACTGTGTTGCAAAATCCAGCTGTGTTTAGGTTTATGCATTGTTTCCAACAGTGCAAATTAAACCGGCTGACCTTTAACTACCAACTGAATCATGTTTCTCCCCTATCTCTAGTTACAACTCTGTAGATGGTCCTTCTGTATTCAGTGTGTAAGTTGGAGAATCTGGACGCGGAAGTCAGGATGGTGTAATTTGTTGTGTCTGTGTTAGAACGCCGCTTGTGTCACTCGTGGGCAGTTGCCGTTGTGTAAATGCCAGAGGGAAAAGCAGCAATGGCAGTCAATTAGGAAGTGAGCTGCTGTTGTGGGAAGTTTTTAATGTGTGACATTTTAATGTATTTTTAATCTTTGTTGGAAGCAGCCCAGAGTGTCTGGGGAAACCCAGCCAGATGGGCGGGGTACAAATAATAAATTGTTGTTGTTGTTTAGTCGTTTAGTCATGTCCAACTCTTCGTGACCCCATGGACCAGAGCATGCCAGGAACTCCTGTCTTCCACTGCCTCCCGCAGTTTGGTCCGACTCATGCTGGTAGCCTCGAGAACACTGTCCAACCATCTCGTCCTCTGTCGCCCCCTTCTCCTTGTGCCCTCCATCTTTCCCAACATCAGGGTCTTTCCCAGGGAGTCTTCTCTTCTCATGAGGTGGCCAAAGTATTGGAGCCTCAGCTTCACGATCTGTCCTTCCAGTGAGCACTCCGGGCTGATTTCCTTGAGAATGGAGAGGTTTATTATTATTATTATTATTATTATTATTATTATTATTATTAGTCAGCTGAGCCATGGACTGCTCAGTCTGCTTTCCGGTGTGGGAGGGCTGCTTCGAGGTTATTTCTCTTTAAACCAGACCTTGAACAGACTATCTTTTGACAGCCCTTCAAGATCAAAAACTGGCCTTTGCAAAGTTGGAGACCAGGTCACCATCTCAAAAGGACGTCTAGAGAGATAACTGGTGGCAAAAATACCAAAACTTGTTGACTTTTTGCTCTTATTGGTGGGATGCCCTTCCTCAAAGAGATCCGTTTTGCACCTTGCTCAATGCTGCCTGCTAAGCAATTTTTTATTTGGAAAAGCATCTGCAAGTACAGGCCAATTTAGGACTTCTGAACTCATGGTGTGTTCCTGGTAGGGATGGGGAATAAATTTGATTTGGTTAACGTGTAAAGGTGAACCTGCCTAATTCAAAATACCACTTGAAGCAAAACACAACCTCCTTTGAAATCCACACTTTTCTGAATTTTGTAATTCAGTTCTTCGGCCAAGCATTGTGTGGACAAGTGCATATACAGGGCGATTCATAATGAAGTATACAGCTTCCATTTATAGTGTGTTGAAACTGTATACTTCATTATGAATACCCTGAATTAGGATAAAGTGTGTGTATAGATGCATATGTTAATGAAAAAAAGAGCACACAGAAAAGCATCATATATGGGAAAATTGATTTGCAGAAATGTGTGTGTTGGACAAAATTGCATGCAAACTATATGCATTAGGGGAAATCTTTGTGAAAATGCTGATGAATTTACATGTTAACTTCTTTTCACTGCAAACTGATCTGGAAATGTGGCCTTACCGATGTTTTGAAAAAACGAGAAGCAGAGAGAAAGCAAAACTGACAGATTTGTCTGTCCATGTTTCTGGGACTGCGGCTCTTATTGTTTCACCGTGTTGATTTATGCTCGTTGTTTTATCAATTTTCATATTGATCTATGACCCCATTGAACATTCGGTTTCGAGTGGAAAGACAGCTCCGTAAGCATTTCCAGTAAACAAACTGAAAAATGTCTAAGTTAGGTTTCATAGGTTTGAGTTGTTTGGGGAGGAGTGTGGCGTCTTAGAAAATAGGATCCTGCCTTATAATGAATCAGGCCGTTGGCGTCCTTGTAGCTCAGTGGCTTTCCAGAATTTAGGATAGAAGCTGTTCCTAGCCCTAACTGGAGCTGCCGGGGACTGAACCTGTGACATTATGCATGTGAAGATGATGCTCTGTGGCTCTTCCCTAATTCTCCAGCGTTCTGATTCTGGTGGCCTAATTCTGAGTGGCACCAGTGTTGGCACAGGAGCACTGCTTCCTTTAAGACCCACTAGATGGGCTGGCTCCCAGCACCTCGAATTAAGTGTGACAGTTAGGTGGCAGAAAGTTGAGAGAGTGTCAGTGTGTGGTTGGAGCAGGAAACTTACAGGCGGAGAGTCAGCCGTTCCAGGAAACGGATCTGTTTGAATGAGAAACCTACAGACACACACACACAAAAAGCTGAATGTTTAATGCCTTTGTTCACCCCACAGTGCTTTGTTTTTTCCTGGGTGTACTCAGCTGTATGCAGTACTGGGCAGGGACACCAACTGGTGTGGGCTGAGGGGTCTTCAGCCCCCCCAAAGAAATCAGGGAGGGGGCTGGGCTCCCCCAAAACCCTGTGGCCTGCTCCACGGCCTTCTCCCCACCATGTCGCACAGGGAGGAGAAAGCCAAGTGCGGAGACCAGTTCCGTGCTCCGCATTACCCAGCCAGCATGCCAGCACTGGCATCGTGCACTAGGTGGGGGGTGGGACATGATGAGTGGTTGGAGGATGGTGGCTAACAGATTGAGGTTGAATCCTGACAAGACAGAAGTACTGTTTTGGGGGACAGGAGGTGGGCGGGTATGGAGGACTCCCTGGTCCTGAATGGGGTAACTGTGCCCCTGAAGGACCAGATGCGCAGCCTGGGAGTCATTTTGGACTCACAGCTGTCCATGGAGGCGCAGGTCAAATCCGTGTCCAGGGCAGCTGTCTAACAGCTCCATCTGGTACGCAGGCTGAGACTCTACCTACCCGCGGACTGTCTCACCAGAGTGGTGCATGCTCTGGTTATCTTTCGCTTGGACTACTGCAATGCTCTCTACGTGGGGCTACCTTTGAAGGTCACCTGGAAACTACAACTAATCCAGAATGCGGCAGCTAGACTGGTGACTGGGAGCGGCCGCCAAGACGGTATAACACCAGTCCTGAAAGACCTACATTGGCTCCCAGTATGTTTCCGAGCACAATTCAAAGTGTCGGTGCTGACCTTTAAAGCCCTAAACAGCCTCGGTCCAGTATACCTGAAAGAGCGTCTCCACCCCCATCGCTGTACCCGAACACTGAGGTCCAGCTCCGAGGGCCTTCTGGAGGTTCCGTCACTGTGAGAAGTCAAGTTACAGGGAACCAGGCAGGGGGCCTTCTCGGTAGTGGCGCCCGCCCTGTGGAACGCCCTCCCACCAGATGTCAAAGAGAACAACAACTACCAGACTTTTAGAAGACATCTGAAGACAGCTCTGTTTAGGGAAGCTTTTAATGTTTGTGGTATTACAGTATTTTAATATTTGATTGGAAGCCGCCAAGAGTGGCTGGGGAAGCCCAGCCAGATGGGCAGGGTATAAATAAATAAATAAATAAATAAATAAATAAATAAATACCTGGCGCGTCACATGATGAGCCCCTGCAATGTAGGAGGCAAGTCAGCGCCCTTGGTACCAGCACAGTTTTTTCTCAAAGAAAAGACACTGGCTCCCCCAAGGTATAGGAATAAATAGGATTGGGGGGTGGGGTGGAGAAGAAATGATTCCTCTTTCCCATCAGTGTGCAGAACCCACCTCTGAGCAGCTTGGCTTCACTTTATTATTATTATTATTATTATTATTGTTGTTGTTGTTGTTGTTGTTGTTGTTGTTGTTGTTGTTGTTGTTGTTGCTGTATTTTACCAACAACCAAAACACAAACAATGAGACCCCCCCCAGGTGGCTGATACATTGGGTATACATAATCAAGAATAACATATTCAAATCAACCATACGTACAATTCTATATACATTAACACTCCTCCCTCCACAAGGTTTGTTTAACTTTTAACATTTTAATTGCCCTAAATTGTTCAAATCTGCCCAAATAATTCAATATCTTCTCAATCCAATCCTCCTCCTTCTCGCTGACCTTAAACCCTCTCATTTTGTGTATCTTCACGGTTAGATATTCATTGGCTTTGCTTTAATGTCCTCCAGTTAAAAACACGTGTGTGTGTGTGTGTGTGTGTGTGTGTGTGTGTGTGTGTGTTTTGAGACCAGGGGTGTTGTGGAAGCAGAATGTCCCAGCCCTGAGTTCAAATTTCACTTGCATCAAGTCAGCTGGCAACGTGGGGATGTTTTCTTAATTCTAGAGGGTATTGGGACATGGCGTGGTTCCCTCCATGGGCCAGATCGTGCATGCGCATGAGCCCGTGTGGCCACAATTTCCAGCATCTGCGCCTGTGCAAACGTGATTTTTGGCATCTGAGCATGCTCAGACGCTCCAGCACCATGGAAGCGAGTCCCCACACTGTGCTGCTCCGGTTTAGCGCAGTGTACGGGGACTCACTGAGTGGTTGTCTCAGTTCCGGGGTGGCTCGGGGGCCAGTTAAACAACCTCATGGGCCTTAGGTTGCCTCCCCGTGCCCTGGCTTCTTCGGCAACCTGTCTCATCCCTGTCTCCTGGCCCCCTTCCTCTCCTGCCACTGATTCTGGACTGCTCTCTGTCCCAGCCTCTCCCTGCTCACTAAACCCCGTTGCCTCTTCAGCTTCGACATCTCCTCCTCCCCACCTGCTCCCTCTTCTCCCTCTAACCGCCACCCCACCACATATCCCCTGGCTCTGAGCCTTCTTCCCCTGGGAGTTCCCTTGGGGTTCCCCAGCTGGTACCTCTCACCATTCCTCTGCATCCAGCCAGTCCATGACATCTGATCGTTTAGTCACTGGCTCTCTGGTAGACTCTAAGCAAGGAGTGCAGAATACAAAAGAGGTAATGTTAGATGCCAAGTGTGCCATTAGATACCTTTGGTCCTCTCTGTGTGGCTGGTGTGGGTGTTTAATTAAAGGATGGACAGCTTGTTTTCCAGACCAGTTTCACCCAGAGGTGGAAAGCGCTGGCAGTAGTTGCACAATTTGAAGGCAGAGAAATGACGCCGCTTGAGTCTATTTGCAAACGTGCAGCATCTTAACTCGTCTTTTCCACAACTCCCCTAATATGAGGACTTTCTGCACTTAATCGAGCCATTGGAGAAGTTCATTTAGTTCACCTTTCCGATGCAAACCTGCAAAATTCACTCTTCTCAACGCGAATCGAAACACAGCTCTCCTTCTGAAGCCGCACTTTCTCTGAATTTTGCAACGCAGTTATCCAGCCAAAGAATGGATGCAAAAAAAGGGGAAAAAAGTTCTTATTTGTGAAAAGTATGTTCAAAAAGGCAGTTGGTATTGGTGAAAATAATGATGCGCAGAAGTGCATTGGGTTCCAGGGAAATGGCTTGCAAAATAAGTGAACGCTAGGCAAAATTGCTAAAAAGCAGAGACATCACCTTGCCAAGAAAGGTCCGTATAGTTAAAGCTATGGTTTTCCCAGTAGTGATGTATGGAAGTGAGAGCTGGACCATAAAGAAAGCTGATCGCCAAAGAATGGATGCTTTTGAATTCTGGTGCTGGAGGAGACTCTTGAGAGTCCCATGGACTGCAAGAAGATCAAACCTCTCCATTCTTAAGGAAATCAGCCCTGAGTGCTCACTGGAAGGACAGGTCCTGAAGCTGAGGCTCCAATATTTTGGCCACCTCATGAGAAGAGAAGACTCCCTAGAAAAGACCCTGATGTTGGGAAAGATGGAGGGCACAAGGAGAAGGGGACGACAGAGGACGAGATGGTTGGACAGTGTTCTCGAAGCCACAAACATGAGTCTGACCAAACTGCGGGAGGCAGTGGAAGACAGGAGTGCCTGGCGTGCTCTAGTCCACGGGATCACAAAGAGTTGGACACGACTAAATGACTAAACAACAACAACAACTGGCAAAATTGCACGGGAAAATGTGCACATTGGAAAGAGCACATTCTCAAATGCACGGGAGTTTTCACACAGACTTTTTATGAACAAATTTGTAGTCTCCTGGGATGAGCTTGCCTACTAAGGAGTAAGTCCTATTAGATTCAATGGTACTTACTTCCAGTAGCCCAATGGGTCAGTGGATCAGGATCCCTGCATTGCTGGAAGTTGGGGCTAGATCACCCTCACGGTCCCTTCCAGTTCTACAATTCTGTGATTCTAAGTGGGGTTAGGATTGCAGCCTTGTTTTTGATGGCTTGCTTGCATGATAGACAGGTTGGCAGGCAGGCAATTGCAGGCAGGCAATTTCCCAGGTGTGTCATTCTGGAACATTCTGGAAGAAAATGGCACCCCTCCACACACAGAGAGAGAGTTGGTCACCTTTTGGTCTTGTCCCCAAAGCATGCAGTGCCCTGGGTATTCTGGGAAAATAAAATAAGATCAGTTGCTTTCTCTAGAGAAAGGTGAGCTTGCTGTGAATGAGTGACAAACCGCTATGAGCAGGAGAATGGAACCGGCACCATTTATCATGCCCATTCATTCCTCAAGGCATTTTTTTCATGCTGAATTAAACCTGAATGGGCCCCCGTTTGGTTCAGTTGTTCATTCACTGCAAGATAAACGCAACATCCCTCCGGCACAGAGCAGCTGCACTACTTTAACTTGGTAAAAAAGATTTGCGCAGTACAATCCTCTGCAGGTCTACTCAGCCATAAGCCCCATTAAGTTCAATGGGACTTGCTCCCAGGTAAAGATTGCAGCCTAAGGAAGATATGTGTAAGAGTTTATTTTGGAGTCATGTTCAGCACAAAGAAAGGAGGTCTTTATGGTTGTCACTGCTGCAGTTTTGTTCCAGTGGAAAAAAACCTGATAACATCTCAAGCTAAAAGATCTTCTACTCTTTAGTATGTAGATGGTGTGAATTTATAGGTTGGGGGTGGGGAGGTTTTCCTCTTTAGCTCTGTCAATTCTGCCAAAACTCTACGCAGAAAACTGACAAGGTTAAATTCGTAACGACCTGATCATTCTTTATTGCAATTTATTTGCACCGGAGCAAACGAAGTTGGCTGAATTCAAGTCCCACTGAACTCAACGGGCCTAGTTAAACATGGCCGAAGCCTTATTGATTTCAGTGGGGCTGGACTAAATGAGTCTGGATGCAACCCACCATTGTTTAATTATGTGTCTAGGATGTCTCTTCTGTATTCATACCCTTTGATGTGAAGGGTGATTCATTTCATGGGGACCAGATTCCATTTTCTCTTTACATGGTCTTTACATGCCCTTTGCTGGGATCAAGTGGACTTGGTGGTCTCCGAGCCTTTCATTCTCACGTAGATATGGGCAGGAAGTACTGCAAAATGATTACCCCACCCCACTCACTCGGTGGTTAGGTTTTTCGGCCACAGGAACTTCACCTGTGACAATTTTGTGCTCCCTTGCAGACATGAGCAAGGCAGGGAATTCACAAAGTAAGCGCCACCCTATGTTAAATGTGGAGGAACTGCTGGGATCGGAGACACCAGTTTGCCAGGGTGATTGGGCGAGCCAATGTTGCGCGTGGACCTCACACATGGGATGTCAGGACACTGGGAGGAGATGCAGTCAGAGTCAAACAGCAGCCATACAGGAGGTGGAGGGAAGGAGCTGGCCACTGGAGTTGAGCTGCGGTCAGCTCCACGTTTCCCCTTCGCAATTTGTGGACATTGGGGGACCAGGCCTCTACCTGGCCCCCACCCCAAAGATATATGGTGGCCCTGAAATGGCTCGTAATCTGGTGAACCAGGTTCGCTTCCCCACTCCTCCACCTGCAGCTGCTGGGTGACCTTGGGCCAGTCACACTTCTTGAAGTCTCTCAGCCCCACTCACCTCACAGTGTGTTTGTTGTGGGGGAGGAAGGGAAAGGAGAATGTTAGCCGCTTTGAGACTCCTTAAAGGGAGTGAAAGGCGGGATATCAAATTCAAACTCTTCTTCTTCAGAGATATGAGATGATCAGAGCCCCCCCAAACTTGAAGCATGAGAAGTCCTATCAAAAAAATTATAATTTAGGCAGAATATTTGGACTATTTGATATGTATTTGTATAATTTAGAGAATGTTAGCCACTTTGAGACTCCTTCGGGTAGTGATAAAGCGGGATATCAAATCCAAACTCTTCTTCTTCTTCTTGTGAGGACTCAATGAGGAGGGGGGAAGTATGTATGCCACCTTGAAGAAAAAGGTGGGATAGAAACACAATAATTAAAATAATAAATTGAGTTGGCCTTTGGCATGATGCTGCCAATGTTCTTCCCGGTCTGCCTCTGGCTCCATTGTCTCCTCACTGCTGCTTCTGCCACTCCATCAAGGATTGTGAATGCCATCCCCCTCCATGACATGGTGGTGTGGAGGTAAGAGTGCCAAACTAGGACCTGGGAGACCAGAGTTCGAATCCCAGTTCCACCATGAAGCTCACTGGGTGATCTTCGGCCAGTCACAAGGCTTTCTCGGCAGACATTCTGGGATCAAATCAGAAAGCATGACGGCTTCTGTAAATCCAGGACTGTCCCTGGAAAATAGGGACGCTTGGAGGGTCTGTGTTTGTTTTCCCTTCCGGTGAGGCTCACCCTTCCAAGGTCCCACTCACTGGCTGACTTCATTTCCATCCAGTATACAGTGGTACCTTGGTTCTCAAACTTAATCAGTTCCAGAAGTCTGTTCCAAAACCAAAGCGTTCCAAAACCAAGGCACACTTTCCCATAGAAAGCAATGCAAAACGGATTAATCCGTTCCAGACTTTTAAAAACAACCACTAAAACAGTAATTTAACATGAATTTTACTATCTAACGAAATGAAAGCAAGAAACAATGTGCTGCAGTCGCACAAGCAATCATTCAGTAGCTGAACTGGGTTCCACACAGTCACAAAAAAAACAAAACAAAAGAGCTGCAAAAAGAAAAACGCAAAATAAATAGCAAAACCTGACAGGCCTTAGTGTAACACTCAAAATGGAAGCATAACACTCAAAACAGAGCACGTTCAGCTTCCAAAAAACGTTCACAAACCGGAACACTTACTTCTGGGTTTGCAGTGTTTGGTTTTCAAGTTGTTTGAGTACCAAGGCACTTGAGAACCAAGGTAAAAGGTAAAGGTAAAGGGACCCCTGACCGTTAAGTCCAGTCGCGAACGACTCTGGGGTTGCGGCACTCATCTCGCTTTACTGGCTGAGGGAGTCGGCGTTTGTTTGCAGACAGCTTCCAGGTCATGTGGCCAGCATGACTAAGTTGCTTCTGGTGAAACCAGAGCAGCACACAGAAACGCCGTTTACCTTCCCGCTGGAGCAGTACCTATTTATCTACTTGCACTTTGACGTGCTTTCAAACTGCTAGGTTGGCAGGAGCAGGGACTGAGCAACGGGAGCTCACCCCGTCTCGGGGATTCAAACTGCCGACCTTCCGATCGGCAAGCCCTAGGCTCTGTGGTTTAGACCACAGAGCCACCCGCCACTGTATAAATATCGAATTTAACACTTGACAGCATCTTATTTAACCATGCCAGCTTCCAGCCATCCCCTTGCAGTGCCATTTTGCAAACTGCTTTGCTCCTGGCTCCCTTTCGGGGGTAGCTTATGCCTGGCATTGACTTGTGCAGGGTTCACTGAGCTAACGCTTTCCCCTCGCCCCCCCTCCTCCAGCATCCAATATCCAATTTCAAGCCCTCCTGCAGCTGCCTGCTGCTTTTCACCCAGCAAAGTCAATCAGATGTCATTCCCGACCATTGCCTTGGTGACCACAGCAGCCTCCAGCGATACAGAGAAGCCGACAGCATAGCTGCTCCATGTGCCAGGGAAACTTTTGCTAACTCAGCGGGTTGTGGGACGGAGAGGGGAAATGCTGTCCAGAATGGATAAGCGACTTCTCTGTTAAATTCCCGGGCTTGCCACAGACGCTGAAACTACAACAGCCAAGGCAGTTGCGAGAGCCTCTCCAATAAGGTCTGCTTTCTTCTCCTCGCAGAGACCGACATGTCTCCATTTCTCCGTATTGGATTGTCCAACTACGACAGCGGTCCCTATCTCCCTTCCCAGGGGGATGTGATCGATCCGTATTGCGCAGTGATAGTCAAGGAAGCAGTGGAGTCGGGTAAGTGCTTTATTCTTACGTTTGAGCATGCATGCGCTTAATAACAACAACAATATTTTATTTTTATATGCCACCCATCTGACTGGGTTTCCCTAGCCACTCAGGGAGGCTTCCAGCAAAATATTGAAGACACAGTGAAATGTCAAACCTTAAAAACATTCCCTGTACAGGGCTGCCTTCAGATGTCTTCTAAAAGTCATATAGCTGTTTATCAGCTTGACATCTGACAAGAGGGTGTTCCACAGGGCAGGGGCCACCACCGAGAAGGCCCTCTGCCTGGTTCCTTGTACCTTCACTTCTCACAGTGAGGGAACCACCAGAAGACCTTCAGATCTGGACCTCGGTGTCCAGGCTGAACAATGGCCAATGGTTAGGGCCGGCCAACCTGTGAGGCAAGGTGAGGTGACAGCCTCAGGCGGCAGGATCCACAGGGATAGCAGATCCCAATGTAGATATTTTTGGGCCACCCACAAATATTGTTCTTGATCTTCACTCACCCTTCTTCCCTGGTGGGGAAGGGGGTGCCATTTTGTGGTTCGCCTCAGGCGCCAAAATGTCTTGGGCCAGCCCTACTGGGGGAGATGCAGCCTGAGTCTATCCAGAGTGAATTTCAAATCACACATTAACATTGATTGATTGTCGATCGATTGATAATATTTGTATACCCTGCTCTCCAGCCTAAAAGCATTCCAGAGCGGCTTACGTATACAGTAGTCAAAACAAGACAGCCCCTGCTTGCAGGGTTACAGTCTAGAGAAGCACGACACACAAGGGGAAAGGAACAAGGAGGGCAGAGGAAAATCAAAACTCAGACACCAATTTCTAAACAGTTGGTGTTCCTACAATGGCCGACTAGCATAGTTCAGGAGGGAAATGGTGGAGTGAGTTCTGTTTTCCAGCTCTCCCACTGCTGGAATGGCTGTCTCAGATGAGGGAGGGAGGCCTGATGCAGTTGGTATTTTATATGTTCTTGTCTGTCATGGTTTTATTTTCAAACCAAGATTCATATAGAATCATGGAATTCTGAGTTGGAGGGGAAAACGAGGGTCCTCTAGTTCAACTCCCTGCAATGCAGAGTTGTTGTAGTTGTTGTTGTTTTAAAAAAATACCCAATGTGGAACTCAAACCCACCTCTCATTCTCTACAGACTGAGCTAGCCTAACTGTTGTTTTTATATTCTTGTTAATTGTTATGCTGCTCGTTCATTCATTCTTTCATTCATTCATTCAATCAATATCCTGCTCTTCCTCCCAAAGCAGTCCAGGAATGACAAACGCAGCCATGATTATTTTCAAATATTCTAACAACAGTTTTACAAAATTGTCTTGGAGCTGCCCACAATCTGAGAGGTGCCAGGAGCAGTGTCTTTCAGCCATCAAACAGGAATGATTTTAGATTCCTCCTCAAAGTCAATAACAAGGAAGACAGGTGTACCTCACCAGGGTGGGCGTTCCACAAATGGGGAGCCATCACAGAAAAGGCCCTGTCGCAGGTTGGTGACAACAGAGCAGCCTGCAGTTGGGTCAGAGAAAGAGCAGATAGAGACTACTTCATCCTTTCCCTCCTGTTCCATTCCCAGCTCAAAAATTGCCCTCCGGCAGCTCCTTTTTTTACCCACAGATAGAAAAATACAATTGTCACATATTTTCCCCAAAGTTTTCTACATGCCTGGGTACTATTTCTTTTCTTCTATTCTTCCTTTTGTCTTATCTTACTCTGTACACTTGTAATTATGTAATTTTTTTTAATCTTTCAATAAAATAAGAAGAGGTAAAACAGCTTGCTCAGATCCCCCCCCCTTTTTTTTTTCATTTTTGAGCAGGGAAACAACTACAGTAAAAGGAAGGAATTAAGCATGGGAACATAGGAAATTTTCTTTATCCTATCAAACTCAGTATTGTCTGCACTGACTGACAGCTCTCCTGGATTTCAGACAGGGAGTCATTGCCAGCCCTACCTAGGGCTTGAACCCGCAGCCTTCTACATGCCAAGCAGATGTTCTGTCACTTAGCTATGACACTGGCCCTAATTTTCTCTAGCCAGCCTTCCTCTATCCCATCCAACTTTCAGCCTTCCCAAGTGAATTTTTGCTTTCTTTACAAGAAGAAAAAAGAAAAAAGCAGAATAAATAATTTGTATTTTAAAGTGCCTAGTTTGGGCTAGTTTATTCTCCCTGTTTTTAGCATGCAGCAGTATTTGAGTGTCACGTGATTTTAAGGAACGATTTAGGACTTGGCCATTCCAGAACTCCTCGATATGAATGGAAAACATCAGGAATCTGCCTTATTATGTTCAGCACTCCAATTTCAGAACTGGGTAAAATAGGCCTTTATTCAAAACAGTGGCGCTAAGCAAAGAAAAGTACCTTTTATAAGGAAAGAAAAAAGGTGCTATTGTAGTCCTTTAAAAAAACCACACACCCAAAGAATAATCTTGAGATCCAAGAGTGCCGGCAAGCTAAAAATAATCCCTCTTAATGCAGAAAAGCATTTAGTCTTGCACAGAAAGGTCAGGGAACTTAATACACACACACATCCCATAATGTCTTGTTGGGGAAAGAGCCAGAAAACTAAGAAGCTTTATAGAATCATGTTGCTTTGATGGAGAGGCTGAAATTGCTTAAACGAACACCCTCAAAAGAAATGGCTCCTTCTCCGCCAATATTATCGCCCGTTAATTAAATACACTGCAATCCACATAAATCTCAAGGCAATTAATAGGATCTTATGGGATGACTGGAAAACCCAGAGAGATATTTCTGCTTAGCCGACATTGGTTCAGCAGGTAAGACACAGCCACAGAACATCAAGAAAAGTCCTTGGGCCTGGGATAATTCATCAGTACACAACACTGGTACTCCCCATAGAAACTGTCCCAGTCTCTATGCCCATCCTCTGTGCCTCCTCCATGTTAGGTCCAGAGGGTAGCACTGTGAGAACGGTGCCTTTTCTGCAGTGGCTCCCAGTTTGTGGTATGCTCTTCCTCTTCAAACGGGTCTTTGGCTGTTTAATATTCTACAGCCTTTAAAATGTGTCTTGCTGTTTTGTTTTAATTATTCACTTGTGTAAACCCTGTATTTTATTGTGTCTTGTTTTCACCCTGCATTTTATGTGACTTGTTTCAGCTCTGAAATCTTATGATGGTATATACATCTAATTAATTAATCATAATGCGGGTCAAGCAAAAGTGTGAATGAGCCCCTACGTGATCTGATTAATAATAATAATAATAATAATAATAATATTTTTACCCTGCCCATCTCACTCTGGGTGGCTCCTGACATAATAATAATAATAATAATAATAATAATAATAATAATAATAATGCAAAAACATTTAAAACTTCCCTAGACAGGGCTGCCTTCAGATGTCTTCTAAAAGTCAGATAGTTGTTTAACAAAGCAAGCCTTCCATCTTCCTCAATGTTGCATGCATTTGTGAGCTGCGATGGAGCAAATTCAGGGAGTGGGGCTGAATTTAAACTGCATTGCAGATGATTCTGTTATTTTATTCAAACCTGCTGCCCACAAAGCAGCTCACCCTGAAACAGGAGCCCGCAGATGAGTAGGGCTGCTGTTGCCACTTCAGAAGGCTTTGATGAATCCTGATGAATCTTGCAGAAGATGAACTCGCTGCCCTTTCAAAACTCCTTTTGACCAAACAGGCCACCTGGATACCTGCGGCCTGCGGCCACCTGCCTGCCTTGGTGACATTTGCTTTTTGGAAGGCTCTGGTGTGTCTTTGAACTCTGCAGAATGAAAAGCTTCAAAGCCAAGCCTCAGCCATCCCTCCTCTAGTTACTTCCAGGATGGATTGCTGCAATGCGCTCTACATGGGGCTGCCTTTGAAGACTGTGTGGAAGTTCCAATTAGTTTGGAAAGCAGCTGCTAAACTGCTAATAGGAGACCCAGGAGGTGGGATCATTTCACACCTGTTTGGAAAGAATGCATTGGTTTCTTGTACATTTCCAGGCTCAAAGTGCTGGTGCTTCCCTTTGGAATATGACCCAAATATTATTGATTGATTGATTGATTGATTGATTGATTGCATGGCCATTTAAATGTGAGCATTCATAATTTAAATGCACAATAGAACATTCCCATTAAAACACGCACAGGGAATGCTTTTCAGCCCACTGGTTACATTCCCTTCTGGGGTGGTGAGTCTCCTCCTCCTCCTCCTCCTTCTTCTTCTTTGGCGATACCTCATAGCCAAGTGTCTTCAAAAAACACAGTTTTAACAGTGAGTCTGTAAGTGACTGTGGAGGCCAATTCTGGATCCACACGTCCTTCCACAGTGGAGACATTGGTTTTCAGGCAGGAGTTGGTCATGGTGTGGATTTGCCAAACGTGCCTTCCAAATAATAATAATAATAATAATAATAATAATAATAATAATAATAATAATAATAATAATAATATATTTATACCCCGCCCATCTGGCTGGGTTTCCCCAGCCACTCTGGGTGGCTTCCAACAAAGTATTAAAATACAGTAGTCTGTTAAACATTAAAAGCTTCCCTAAAGAGGGCTGCCTTCAGATATCTTCTAAAAGTCTGGTAGTTGTTCTTCTCTTTGACATCTGGTGGGAGGGTGTTCCACAGAGCAGGTGCCACTACCGAGAAGGCCCTCTGCCTGGTTTCCCGTAACTTCGCTATCCGCAGTGAGGGAACTGCCAGAAGACCCTCGGAACTGGACCTCAGTGTCCAGGCAGAACGATGGGGGTGGAGACACTCCTTCAGGTATACTGGACCGAGGTTGTTTAGGGCTTTAAAAGTCAGCACCAACACTATGAATTGTGCTCAGAAACGTACTGGGAGCCAAGACCGATGTTATGTGGTCTCAGCAGCCACTCCCAGTCACCAGTCTAGCTGCCACATTCTGGATTAGTTTCTCCCTTTTGTCCTGAGTTCGGGCATCTTCAAAGCCCATGACACCTTTGGTAAAGGCTGTTCTCCAATTGGAGCACTCGCAGGCCAGTGTTTCCCAGTTGTCGGTGTTTATACTACATTTGCCTTGAGAAAGTCTTTGAACCTCTTTTGTTGACCACCAGCATTACGCTTCCCATTTTTAAGTAGGGGCAGGGGGGAAGTATTTGCTCTGGATGAGATGCAACTATTCAAATAAATCCTTTTGACCCTAGAGAACGGCCAATCCTACGTCCAGAAGAAGCCCACCATGTACCCACCTTGGAACAGCACTTTCGATGCTCACATCCACAGGGGCCGTGTAATGCACATCGTTGTGAAGGACAAGAGCGCCGAAATGGTCGCAGAAACGACGGTAGAACTCAATTTGGTTGCAGAGAAGTGCAAAAAGAGGAATGGGAAATCAGAAATTTGGGTAAGCGCAAGAGCCGTTGCTCATTTGCAGGGCCGGATTTTGATGAGGCCCTAAGCTACTGAAGGTAATGGGGCCCTTTCTATGTCAAGCTGTCCTTTGTCAACAACAAATTGTTACTGTTTTTTGTGTTGAATATATGCTATATGGTAATTTATGGACCTAATAGATATCTCAAGCCCTTTGCACATGTTGCCATGTAACCAGTCCATGCAGAATGTAAGGTAAAGGATAAAGGGACCCCTGACCATTAGGTCCAGTCGTGGACGACTCTGGGGTTGTGGCGCTCATCTCGCTTTATTGGCCGAGGGAGCAGGCGTACAGCTTCCGGGTCATGTGGCCAGCATGACTAAGCCACTTTTGGCGAACCAGAGCAGCGCACGGAAATGCCGTTTACCTTCCCGCCGGAGCGGTACCTATTTATCTACTTGCACTTTGACATGCTTTCGAACTGCTAGGTGGGCTGGAGCTGGGACCGAGCAACAGGAGCTCACCCCATCTCGGGATTCGAACCGCCGACCTTCTGATCAGCAAGCCCTAGGCTCTGTGGTTTAACCCACAGCACCACCCGCGTCCTTTAGAGAGATGCTCTACCACTGAGCTAATTAATGGAGACTCTTTTCCTTAAAAGCCATCTGCAGTCAATGGGAGTTGCCAGTTCCTGCAGAATTGAAACACTTGGTTTCAATAAGCCTGCTGTGAATTTGCTCAGTCTGAAGGACACTCTTCTAATAGACTTTGCTTAGATTTTTTTTTAAAAAAAAAATCCCCTTTGGGCAGGAAGAATAATTGGCAGTAATAAAACTGACTTGAGCTTGAATTCGTTCATGCCTCGCCAGGGATTTTTCTCCAAAAACATAATGGAAAGCTTAATGAAGAAATGTAGAGAACTGTATAGATCATGATGCAACTGTCCTGGAAGCTTTTGAAATGCACTTGTGTAAAACATTATTGCTGGGGATGCAGTACGACGTTTCTGAGGACCTTCTTACCAGACTGAATGATAAAGGCAGGAGCGGGTGCTGAATGCCTAGATCTGAACTGCGCAGTGCAATCCTGTTGCAGAGTTGGGGCAGGTTCAGAAAAGGGGTGACCCAAATGGTCCCCTATTTAGATGACTTTAGAAGAGGTTTAGCTGAATTTGTGGGCTATCGATGGCTATGCAGCGGGGCAAGGCAAGTAATTTGCGCCCCTAACCCCTAACCTGCCGCCGCTGCCAGCTTCTTCTTGCTGCTGCCTGGGCTGGTCTGGTGTGGTTCTCTCCCGCGCTCAGCACTGCACTGGGCGGCCACTGCACTGTCCCTCCCCCAGATAGTCCCTCCCTCGCTCTCTCTCCGCTCCGCACGCCTGGCACCCTCCCCCTCCACAGTGGGCGGCGACCCGGCAGCTCGGATCGGATTCGCACAGCCAGCACTGCAGTGAGAGAGAGTGAGCCAGGTAGGGGCAGAGAGCTGCGAGTGCGAGCGCGCCCCCCCCCAAATGTTGCGCCCGGTGCGGCTGGCCCCCCCCTGCACCCCCCACGCTACGCCACTGTGGCTATGAGCCATGATGGCAAAGCTCTGCCTCCATTCTGGAAGTGTGCTGGTCCCGAGGGTTATCCGTGTGGCGAGGTCCGAGTCCGACCCAAGGTCGAGGGTGTGGTATGGAGGCTGTCCATCAAAGCTGAAGCTGAGTCCAAGGCGGGGAGTCGGGTGAGGTCAGGAACTCTGGCAGAAGAGCAGGACAGGGTGCAGGCAGGAACCGGCTAGCAACAACGTTGCTCCCGCAACCTGGGACTGGGGCTGGCTGGCTTTTATCTGCCCCGAGGCATAGGGCGGCCCCGGTCCACAGGTGACTCGCCTCTCCTGGCCTGGAGGCAAGCACTCCTCCTGCGGGAACTTAGTTCCCTCTGCCTCTCTGCCCTGAACCTCTGCAGCTCAGGAGAGGCTGGAGGGTTACCGGACCCAGAGGCAACCTCAGCTTCCCCTGACAGGGCTGAGAGTGGAGCACCTGCAGGCAATGGGTCCTCCATCACCTCAGGAGCCAGAGCAGACTCAGCTAATGCCTGCATCTGAGGATCCAGCACAGGTGAGGACCCTTCAGGCTCAAGCCTGAAGGCGAGGACTCCTGTGCAGGCTGGGATTCCTCAGGTTCAGCCTCCAAGTCCGAATCCCAGGCCATCACAGGAAGGCAGCAATGCTTCTGAATACCAGTTGCTGAAAACAGCAGGACGGGACCAGTGGTGTAGCGTGGGTTGCCAGTACCCGGGGCTGTGTGGAAGCAAGGAAATGGATGGAGTACACATGCACATTCAATTGCCTAAACGTCATCCACTGCAGCCACAGACATGAGATGAGAAGAGTCGTTCCATTGTCTAGAGAGGTCACTTCTTGATTCTCATGGAAAAGCCATTTTCAATGGAGTCCAGCGACCCAGGCAGCACCGGGTGTTTGAAATTTTGTGCCCCCTAGCAATTTTGGGCCTGGGACAACCACCCCTTTGCCCACTCCCACACTACACTACTGCCTAAGAGTGTGTTCTTGTGCTTCAGTCCTCCTTGAAAGTTTCCCACAGGCAACTGGCTGACCGCTGTGAGAACAGGACACTGGGCTAGATGGGCCATTGGTCTGATCCAGCAAAGTTCTTGTATTTTCATCCAGGAGGACAAGCAAAGGATTACAGTGGTACCTCTGGTTGTGAGCAGGATCCGTTCCGGAGCCCTGTTCACAACCTGAGCAGAATGCAACCTGCATCTGCGCGTCTGCGCATGCGCGGGTCGCGATTTGCTGCTTCTGTGCATGTGCGTGACATCATTTTGAGTGTCTGCACATGCGTGAGTGCCGAAACCCGGAAGTAACCCTTTCCGGTACAGTGGTACCTCGGGATACATTCGCTTCAGGTTACATATGCTTCAGGTTACAGATTCCGCTAACCCAGAAATAGTACTTCAGGTTAAGAACTTTGCTTCAGGATGAGAACAGAAATCGTGCTCTGGTGGCGCGGCGGCAGCAGGAGGCCCCATTAACGAAAGTGGTGCTTCAGGTTAAGAACAGTTTCAGGTTAAGTACGGACCTCCAGAACGAATTAAGTACTTAACCTGAGGTACCACTGTACCTTGGGTCACTGCGGGACGCAAGATGAAAAGATTTAACCCGAAACGTCTTTAACCCGAGGTATGACTGTATTTCTGTTAACCAATGTCAGGTGTTCTCAACCTCCCTTCATAATAAATAAATAAATACTTTAATACATTTATTTATTTATTTATTTATTTATTACTGTGGATCACAAGATGATTGCGAGATCTTTCCATTATGGCTTTTCACGCGATGGTCACTCCCTGGCTGTTTTGTCACTCACTCTTCCTTTTTAAACAAAAAAAAAAAGCTATTTTTAACTTGCCTTCCTTTATTTTATTTTATTTTTAGCTAGAACTGAAGCCACAAGGCAGAATGTTAATGAACGCAAGATACTTCCTGGAAACTACTGGCAAGTGATGGTCATATTATTTCTACGACATTTTCAGTTATTTTCGCTGCGGATTTCCCCACCCTGAAAGCTCAGGTTGGGACATGGTAATTTCAAAATGTACAAAATCCCAACACAGAGCGATAAATACTTTTACATAAAGAAACACAGCAGAAACCTCAAAATATTGAAATTCTTAAACTGCTCAGGGACCAGTTCATTGGCTGGTGCAATTTTAATTGGCTATTATGGCAACATATTGGGATTTGTGACACCCAAAGGACTGATTCACACATGCATGAGCGTCATTTGCTGTCTTTCATCACTCAGGACAAACCCTGTGCCCCTTCTGGACTCATTGCTTTCGGACAGAATTCAGTCACATCCTGGTGATTTTCAGTTTGTGCAATTGAAGTTGGCTTGGTGCTTTTGTGTAACGAACCAGCTTCCTGAGAAGGAAAGTGACTGGAAAATAGATTGGAAAGCATATTGCTTGCTGGATGCAAGGTGGTCTAACCACCCTGCAAGCAAATCAGAACGAATGCACAATAAATAGCCAACATAGTCCAAAAACACGCTACAAACTTTGTACGAGAAATCGGGCTGAATTCTTGAGAAACAGTTAATGGGCAATTGTGTGTTCGCTGTTTCGTTTTTTAAAAAACTACAGTAAATTGCAAACTCAGCTAGACCTTGGGGTAGGAGTAGCCTTGTCTTTTTGTTACAGTCCCAAATTGGAGTCACACACCCCACGCCCCTGCCATTTACATTTGGGCAGAAAGGTCCTGTTTTCCTCCCAATTCAAAGAGTGGGTGTAAAGAGCCAGCGTGGTGTAGTGGTTAAGAGCAGTGGACTCGTAATCTGGTGAACCAGGTTCGCGTCTCCACTCCTCCACATGCAGCTGCTGGGTGACCTTGGGCCAGTCACACTTCTCTGAAGTCTCTCAGCCCCACTCACCTCACAGAGTGTTTGTTGTGGGGAAAAGGAGATTGTTAGCCGCTTTGAGACTCCTTAGGATAGTGATAAAGTGATAAAGTGGGATATCAAATCCAAACTCTTCTTCTTTAGCTTAGTAGCAGGACACCATTTTTCTGTACAGTCCCCAATTTTGCCATCATTTCTTGCTTATAGCATCTGGTTGGTAAGAACACGGTGCTGGACCAGATAAGCAATTGCCCTGATTCAGAGGGCTCTTCCTATGCTCTGAGTCAGAAGAAGCTTCTTTCATTTGGGGTAGAGGTCATTACAAGAGATGCCCAACATTTGATGAGAGCCAAAATTACAGCCATGTTACTTCTGCTGGAGGGAACCTCTTCAGGCTAGGAGAGGAGGGTTGCGACGTTGTGTCAGTCCTCCCTGCACATCAAAATCTAGCAGATCAAGGACAAATGTAGATGAGAACCCTTCTCCCTGACCAGCTAGTTTTTCAAAGACATGGAATTCCCCCCCATGGGGCAATCATTCAGGCATATGGCACCCCCAGGCAGTTCACAAATATATGCACCAACCACTCACTTCTCTTGGTTGTGTGACTCAGCCCTCTGAGTTGTTTTAGGAAGTGTGCCCTGCTCTTTATTTTTAAAGCTGACGCCTTTTCGAGCTGATTTAAATATATGTTATTTTAGCTTCTAGGCAGACTGCAGGAATTCGTCATCAGAATAACCAAGCTTCTCTCTCTTTCTCTCACCCAGATGATCCAGAGTTTATTGACTGTGAAAAGGAAGGGTTTTTCTCTCTGCACCAACGCAGAGGAGCCATCAAGCAAGCCAAGATCCACAATGTCAAGTGTCACGAGTTCACTGCTACCTTCTTCCCCCAGCCCACCTTCTGTTCCGTTTGCCACGAGTTCGTCTGGTATGACACATGGCTTCAGCCCTCCCTTCCTTGATCTATTCCCATGGCAGTCTTCCCCCAGCCTGATGCCCACCAGATGTTTTTGGGACTACAACTCCCATCAGGCCCCAGTTTGAATGGCCCTAGACTAACATTTGCCAGTTGTGCTTGCTGTGGCTGATGGGAATTGTAGTTCAAAAAATCTGTAGAGCACAAGTGTGAGGAAGATTGTCTAGTGGGGAAGGGGCAACCTGCTGCTTCTCTGATGGAGAGGGAGGGGTTTGGAAGAGAGATCTCTTCCTCTCTCACAGCAAAATTATACGCAATGGCAATTGCTCCAAGCACATTAAAACTTGGTTAAATTTGCATCTGCCCTCATCTACCTTAAACAAATGTTCCCCATGAAAATACGAAATCTTGCAAATAAGTGGATGTTTTACTCAGTGTTTCCAGACATTACAGCAAAGTAATCTCCACCAATTGGCAGTAAGACGGATATGAAAAGGGGTTTCAAATGACTTAAAAAGAAAAGTACTCGCTTTCTTTTTTTTAAAAAAAAAAGATCATACAGTCTTTGAGTCGGCAAAGATGCAGGCTTTAAAATCTCCATTTTGGAGAGATTCAGTTCACTTGCAGGAACAACTGAGCTGGGAGCCAAAGCCACATGGCTCCTTCTTTGCTTGTTCCAGGAAGCACCAAGAGAAAAAGACTGAGAAGCAGAGTGCGGGTGGGGGGTGGGGAGAGCAGAGGCTGCTGAGTGCCTGCTTAGCACTCCCACTCTGGTAACGAACTCATGGCTCAGGTTAACCCTTTCATGCATGCAGTTGTGAGTCAGTAACTGTGTATCTTACAACAGAACCCTCTTACCAGCAGGGCCACTGCGAACCATTCCTCATGGTTCCCCCATATGCAAATGATGCAACCTCAAATAGCTGTTGGAGGCAAACAACACCTATGAATTTAACATGTATTTTTGAAAATTTGAACAGCATCCGCTGCAGGGGGATTTCCTCCCCTTTCCTCTGCATTGGGCCCAAAGGAGGACTGATGCGATAGAGAGAGAGAGAGCACAAAAATCACCTTAAAAGGAGGAATTTTCCTCAGAACCATAGCAGAAGAGAAAAGGGCTAAATTTCTGCTCCACACTGGCTTTGATTCTCTCCCCAAACAGATGATCTTTGCATTTTTATTTTTATTTTAAAACTTGCATGTTCTAAATGCAAAGACATATTTATGTCCTGCCTCTACCTTGAATGTATTAAAGGTAAAGGTAAAGGTACCCCTGCCCGTACGGGCCAGTCTTGACAGACTCTAGGGTTGTGCGCTCATCTCACTCAATAGGCCGAGAGCCAGCGCTGTCCGCAGACACTTCCGGGTCACGTGGCCAGCGTGACAAGCTGCACCTGGCGAGCCAGCGCAGCACACGGAACGCCGTTTACCTTCCCGCTGGTAAGCGGTCCCTATTTATCTACTTGCACCCGGGGGTGCTTTCGAACTGCTAGGTTGGCAGGCGCTGGGACCGAACGACGGGAGCGCACCCCGCCGCGGGGATTCGAACCGCCGACCATGCGATCGGCAAGTCCTAGGCGCTGAGGTTTTGCTATCGTACTAATAGTGGCTTCAGTTTTCTCCAGTCGTTATCCAGCTGACACCACTTATTTGAGGAAATTTGACCATCCCCCAAATTCAGAAAGACATTTACGCAAGCCAAATTCCATGTCTTGCCACCTGCACTATGGGAAGGCAGATACAGAAAGAGTCCTCGTGGCGAGGGGGTCTGCCCATGTAAGAGAGGTCAAATTGAAACTGCGGGCCACGTTCTATTCCATTGTAGATTTAACTCAGAGCCTCTATCGTAACCTTTCTTGTATGCAAAGTACCAGGGAGGACAGAGAAACATTATTTAAATGACCTCTTGTACAACCAGAATCCAGATGTCACTAGAAATGTGCAGCAGCTAGATTTTGTGCAATAGCCACAAGTCAACGAAAGCAAGAGATTACACAGCGGCACAAACAGTCATAAATCATTGCAGCTTATAGTGAAATCTTCTTGTTCTTTTATTTCTTAAATGGAGTTCTTAAGTCTTTTTAATTAGTATATTGATTGTTAAGTTCCACTCTGATCGTTTTTGTCGTTTTTGTAAAGAACTATGCAGGAATTCTGGTTTTAGTATGCTGGCTGTTTGGCCGTAATAATAAACATTAATTCACTTGAGTGAGGAGCCTAGCCCTTCTGGGCCCAGATCCCAACACACAGCATTTATTTTGTTTTAAAGTCATTCTTCTCAAATATATATGATGAACGTTATCCTTACTCCAGATTCTCTCCTTTCTGTGTTTCAGGGGTCTTAACAAGCAAGGTTACCAGTGCAGACGTAAGAAACTTTTAGCATATCGTGTTATTTACAACTGCCAAAATAGAAACTGCAGTGTTTCTTGTGTGCCACCCTGAAGAAAACCGAGAATGCTTAAAAAAATATATAGCAAGCCAGCCGTGGAAACAAAGAGTGCATGTGTAAATGTGACCTACAAGAGCCATGTCACCTGTTATGTACTGAGTTGAATAGGATCCAAAATGCAGCAGTCTGATTGGTCCTAGAACAATAGGATCCAAAATGCAGCAGTCTGATTTGTCCTAGAACAATAGGATTCAGAATGCAGCAGTCTGATTGGTCCTAGAACAATGCAGCAGTATGATTGGTTGGCAGGAACCACCCAATCATGCTCCAGATAGAAGTGAAACCACAACCTGATTGGCTTACAGTAGAATTCCGGAATTAGCCAATCATGTGCAGGGGCGCCGACTTATAAAAAATATTGGGGGGGGGGGCCATACCGGGGTCCTGCCCCGGGAAGTTTTCTAAATTTTAGATGAAAATTAGTGAGTTTTAAAGTTTTTTAAAAGTATTTTAGAGTCATATGATCAACATTAGAACCCCGAAAACTCGACTCTCTATAACTCCACACTTGGGGAAACTCGACAAGCCTGAAACACTTTTTGGCTTTGAAAAAAGAAACAAAACATAAACACGCACGGTATTTTCGTAAAAAGCTAATTTAATTTACAGTAACAATTATGCTTATAGACTATTACAGAGCAGTGAATATATAGCTCTGAAAAGACTGAAATGATATTTAAATAAATCCTAAACTATCATTAAAAGAATAAAACATAAAATATTGCTGTCGCACAGTAATAGCACTTTGATTAATAAGTGAAATAGCTAATTTAAGCTTACTTTGAATAAGGCTGAGGGTTCATTAAATAAAAATAATATCTCAAAGTTAATGCTTTAATAAAGTTAATAAAGTTAATACAGTATGCCTAATACTGTATGTAAATACTGTAATACTGTATGTAAATAACGGGCTTTAATTGGGTCTTACACCCTAAAAATATTTAAGTATTTGAAAATAACTAATACAGTACTATAGTAATATAGAAATACAGTACTAAACTAGTACTAATATTTCGAAACTGAAAATTTAACATTCTGTATGTATTTAATTCTCTATTTTATAAAGATTTTTAATATCTGACAGTGAGTTTGGAGTAGCCCAATGCAAAAATCCTGAGGATCCATGTGGATCCATGCTTTGTAACCACGTTTTTGCACCACTGTGACCCTAGGCAACAGTGGGTGCGTGATTTTTTTGGTGCAAGATGTAGCCATGGACATGCTATGTGATCTGATGGTGAATTTAGGGTGACCCAGTGCAAAGATCCTGTGGATCCATGCTTTGTAACCACGTTTTTGCACCATTGCAGCCCCAGGCAACAGTGGGTGCGTGATTTTTTTGGTACAGACTGTAGCCATGGACATGCTATGTGATCTGATGGTGAATTTGGGGTGACCCAATGCAAAAATCCTGAGGATCCATGTGGATCCATGCTTTGTAACCACGTTTTTGCACCACTGTGACCCTAGGCAACAGTGGGTGCGTGATTTTTTTGGTGCAAGATGTAGCCATGAACATGCTATGTGATCTGATGGTGAATTTGGGGTGACCCAATGCAAAAATCCTGAGGATCCATGTGGATCCGTGCTTTGTCACCACGTTTTAAATGGGGAGGGAAGGAAAAACACAGAAGGGACAAGAAGCACAAGAGGGGTGTGCGGAGAAGCAGCTGGCTAAGAATGCAGGGGAGGAGTTTAATGGGGTGGGGGGGAGGAAAGGAAGGCAAAAGTCCCCCCCCCCCCAAGCCAGCCCTCTCTCTCTCTCTCCCACCATGTTTTTCGGCTGCCTGCGAGTCCCTAGAGCACGGAGAGGAGGAGGTGGTGGGCTGGAGCCTGCACGCAGTGTGACAAGGAAAGAATTAGAAGGAAGGACTCGATCCTTTCCTTAACCCTCTGCTTGCCAGGAGGGCAGGGGATTCCCTGCTCTTTGTTGAGTTTGAGCAAACGCAGCAACAGAAGCAGGTGGGCAGTAAGACCCTGAGGCAGAATGCAGGAAAGCAGCAGCTTCCGCCTTCCCTCCGCCCGCCCGATCTTATTTTTGCCTGATTTTTGCCTATTTTTGCCCCTGCGCTCCGGCGAGTCAGCTCCAGGGACCACACATTCGCTCAATAACACGCACAGACATTTCCCCTTACTTTTAAGGAGAAAAAATCTGCGTGTTATAGAGCGAAATTTACGGTAATAATTTTCTTAAATTATTGGGGGGGCGGAGCCCCCCAAATGAATTTTTGAGGGGGCTCGGGCCCCCTCAGGCCCCATGGAGTCGGCGCCTATGATCATGTGCAGCCCATTGTGTAAATAATGTATATAAAGCAGATACTTTGAGGGGACTTTCATTCATTCCTCCTCACCACTATGAGCTGAATAAAGAGCATGAAATCACTTTGCGACTCTGAGTATATTTCATCCCCTCTCACAGACTACAGTAGGAATTAATGACAACATTCTCTATTGGTCTACTCTGAAGTAAGGCAAATTGAGATCAGTGGGACTTACGCCCAGGTCAGAAAGCATAGGGTTACAGCTGAAAAGTGCCTAATTTCTGGCTGGCTTGCGGGTCAACACACTCCCATTTCAGTCCAAACCTATGCTGGATCTCTCCTGTAATTTCTTATGAAATTCTGCATTCTGATGCGTTTTCCCACGAACCAGCTTCAGTCGGAATTGAGACAAAGAACAGTCTGGGCATGCTTTAAGCCACAAAGCCTGTTTTTTGTTAAATGCAATCCTAAAAGACAGTGGGGAGCAGGTAGAAGCTGCCTGCAGGTATATTCCGTCTGTGCAGCAGATTCTGGTTGAGTCCCCAAGTCTTTTAGGGATCTCACCTTTTCCTTAGGGTCTCCAGAAAAAGTGCAAAATCGCCAAGTGATAAGCCAAAATCGAGGGGATACGCCACTTTCCCATTGGCTCTGGAACTTTTGCAAATTGCTCCACCCAGTCAGGAGGCAGTCCTATGCTGGCTTATTCCCACACAGGATCGGTCCATGTCTTCTCTTTAAAAATGTACATTAGCTCCCAGTATGTTTCCCAGCACAATTCAAAGTGCTGGCACTGACCTTTAAAGCCCTAAACGGCCTCAGCCCAGTATACCTGAAGGAGCATCTCCACCCCCATTGTTCAGCCCGGACATGGAGGTCCAGCTCCGAGGGCCTTCTGGAGGTTCCCTCACTGCGAGAAGTGAGGTTACAGGGAACCAGGCAGAGGGCCTTCTTGGTAGTGGCACCCGCCCTGTGCAAACGCCTTGCCTTCAGATGTCAAAGAAAAAAAGAACTGACTTTTAGAAGACATCTGAAGGCAGTCCTGTATTGGGAAGTTTTTAATGTTTGATGCTTTATCGTATTTTAAATATTCTGTCGGGAGCCGCCCAGAATGGCTGGGGAAACCCAGCCAGATGGGCAGGGGAGAAATAAACAAACAAACAAACAAACAAACAAACAAACAAATAATAATAAATAAATAACAACAACAACAAAACAACAACAACAATAATAATAATTTCTAAAGTCCAATACTGTATTTCCAGTATTTCTCTTATTGCTTGTGGCTGGATTTAAAAGGGAATTAAACAAACCCGTGAAGGATTAGGCTATAACAGGGGTAGGCAACCTAAGGCCTGACGGCCGGATCCGGCCCATTCGCCTTCTCAATCTGGCCCGCAGCACGTTTTTACATGAGTAGAATGTGTGCTTTTATTTAAAATGCATCTCTGGGTTATTTGTGGGGCCTGCCTGGTGTTTTTATATGAGTAGACTGTGTGCTTTTATTTAAAATGCATCTCTTACTTCTTGTGGCCCTTCAACAATGCTTTATATGGTTTGTTTTCCCTTCCCAGAATGCAATGCTGCCATTCACAAGAAGTGCATTGACAAAGTAATAGCAAAGTGTACGGGATCAGCCATCAATAGCAGAGAAACCATGGTATGTATCTGAATGAAGTTCCTTTTTGTGAATCAGCTGAAGGTGGCCTGTATCTGAATGAAACTTCTTGTGAATCGGTTGAGGGTGGTGTGTATCTGAATGAAGGATTTTTTTGTGACTCAGTTGACAACACACTGGTTGCCAAGAGTTTGAAAACACCTTTCCTCATTAAAAAAAAAAAAAAAGGATTGGAGAAAATCATGGACCTCGAAGTAGAGACGTGCAGATAGATTTGGTGCCCTCTGCCAATTTCTCTTCTTCACAACAACCCTGTGAGGTAGGCTAGACGGACACAAATGGGACTACATAGTCACACGAGGTGTAAACATGGCGTCTGCAAAGAATTTAAGCGAATTCCGTACGCATGGTGCAAAAAATCTCAACAACTCTGTGGGTGTCTGTCAGGAATTTTACTTTTTGAACCCTACACAAGGGAAAGGAACGGCTCCAGAATTTTTGCTGCCTGGGGCAGATTAGAAAATGGGGTCCCCTATTGCAGTCCAAATATATCGTCCCTAAGGCCAGCAAACTTGCTTTGGCAGCAGAGACAGAAAATCCCACCAGCATCTCCCGGCAGCACTAAGAAATGCAGTGCTAATAACTGCAACAATTTGCTATACTTTTATGACATCCAAAATCGACCACCTGATGCTGTTGCCTCACTCTGCCTAATGATAGAGCTGGCACTGATGCCACGGCTGAATGGGGTCTGAACTCACCTATCCTGACCTAAGTCAGGCTCTCATGACGCCACTGCCTCCGTGAGTTGCCTTGGACAAGACGTCGTCCTTCCTCTTCTACTCCAAAATGACCTACTTCGCAGGCAAGCTGGATAAAATATTGGTTTACAGCAGAGAGAGGGAACCTCCAGGTGTTGCTGGACAGCAGTTCTCATTTCCCTGATGATTTGCCATGTTGGCTGGGGCTGATGGGAGCTGGAGTCTAACCACATCTGGATGTCCACAGCTTTCTCATCCCTGGTCTATTGTGAATGTTAAGTTGTGGGTGAACATATCAGACGACACAGCGATTCTTCAAACAGCTCTTGTTTATTCACAGGCCAGAACAGAACTGAACTGAAGGGTTCAGTCAGCCTGCTTATATAGAGCTCAACTACAACGTAACTGTAACAATTTTCTAAAACTATCCAATCACTGAGCGTCACTTTCGATCCCTTATTTGCATAACTATCTACAGTATCCCCCTGCTGGCCCAGGGTGAGAACTTCAGTACATAACAGTGAAAGGGACAACATTTGATTACAGTCACTGCAGAATCCATCACATTGTTTATAATTCCTTGTTCAATTCATTTGCACTGGAACTGTTTGTATTTGCAAAAGAGGAACTGTTTAAAGGCTTGAACCCCTTCAGTTTTGTATGTATTTGCAACACCAGAAGCAGGCCGTGTGCGTCCTCTGACCTCGTCCTCTCTCTCTCTCTCACTTTTGCAGTTCCACAAAGAGAGGTTTAAGATTGACATGCCCCACCGATTTAAGGTCTACAATTACAAAAGCCCAACGTTCTGCGATCACTGCGGCACCCTGCTCTGGGGTCTGGCGCGGCAGGGTTTGAAATGTGATGGTAAGTCCAGGGACTCAGCTATAGAGCTACAAATATAACATGAATAGAACGCAACCCGCAGCGCTGCCTCTGCGCACACGCAGGTTGCGATTCGCCACTTCTGCGCATGCACGTGACGTCATTTTGCGCTTCTGCGCATGCGCGAGTGGCGAAACCTGGCAGTAACCCTTTCCAGTACTTCCCGGTCGCCTCGGGACGCAACCTGAAAAAACGTATCATGAAGCAAACGTAACATGAGGTATGACTGTATTATTATTATTATTATTATGAGGAATGGTTGAAGGAGCTGGGTTTGTTTAGCCCGGAAAGGAGGAGACTGAGAGGAGATAGCATAGCAATCTTCAAATATCTCAAGGGCTGTCACATGGAAGATGGAGCAAGCTTGTTTTCTCCTGTTTTGGACGGTAGGACTCAAACCAATGGCTTCAAGAATCTCAAGGAGATTCTGACTAAAGAACAGGAATAATGTTCTGAGGGTAAGAGCTGTTTGGCAGGGGAAGAGACTCCCTTGGGAGGTTGTGGAACCTCCTCCCTTGGAGGTTTCTGAGCAGAGGTTCGATGGCCATCTGCCATGGATGCTTTAGTTGAGTTTCCTGCATTGCAGGGGGTTGAACCAGATGACGCTCACGATCCCTTCCAACCCTACAATTCCAAGATTCCATGACAGATTTTCCACCCCAGTTTGTAACAGAAGGGGAAACAGCAGAGGGAGATAGGAGGAGATAGGAATCATCCTTCTGAGAGTACAGTTCTCAGTGGGGAGGACCAGAGTTGAGCCTGCTTTCCTGGTTGCCACTTCTCAGATGAGAGGCCTACAGAGAACGTTAGGTAAAGGCTGGCAGCAGGATCAGGTCATTGATAACCATAGTTATCCTAAACCATAGTTTAACTGTGTGCTGGATGAAAAAGAAAGAGCTGTTTGACAGTGGAACGGTGTGCTGGGCCCAGGGGTAACCCGTGAAACGTGGTCCAGGACCGGTCCAGAATCCGAATGTTCTGCTAGGAGCCCGACAGGGCCAAGGCAGGACACGAGGCAGGATACCAGGCAAGGACAGGAGCAGGATCTGGCATACAGCAGTGTTGCTCCCGCAACCCGGGGCTAGGTCCAACAGCCTTTTATCTTTGTCAGGGTAGCGGCCGGTCCTGATCCCCCAGCGACTCACCTCCCTGTTTCGCCCGAAGGCGAGCACTCCTCCTGCGAGTACTCAGGTCTCTCCTTCTCTCAGACCTGAGTCTCTCCAGCTCGGGAGACGTTGGTGGGTTACTAGACCCAGGGGCTGCCTCAGCCTTCCCTGACCCAACTGGTAGTGGAGCAGCTGTAAGTGATGGCCCAGCTGAAGGCAACGAGGTAATCCCCACATCTGGAACCAGGGCAGGCTCAGGCCCCTGACTTGGCCCAGCTGGTGCTTGTTGCAGGGGGACCTGTGCAGACTGGGACTCTTCAGGCCCCAGACTTGGTTCAGATGATGCCTGGGGCAAAGGATCTGGTGCAGACTGAGACTCCTCTGGTTTCGAGTCCGAGCCCAAGTCCCAGGCCATCACAAACGATCTCCCTTGGGAGGTGGCGGACTATCCTTCCTTGGAGGTTTTTAAGCAGAGGTTGGATGGCCATCTGTCATGGATGCTTGAGTTGAGATTGCTGCATTGTAGGGGGTTGAACTAGATGATCCTTGGGGTCCCTTCCAACTAATAATTCTGCATACCAGTTGGTGGAAACCAGTTGGTGGGCTTGGGTCCTGCTCAAAGGTTTCCCACTGGGTGGCCACTGGAAGACCAGGAGGCTGGACTCATTGCACCATTGGCCTGACCCAGCGGGCTCTTCTAATGTTCTTAACCTGTGGACTGGATTCTCTTAATGTTGTCAGAACCTCACCTGCTGACTCCATGCCTTCCTTGCAGCCTGTGCCATGAACGTCCACCACAAGTGCCAAGCCAAAGTGGCAAATCTCTGCGGCATCAACCAGAAGCTCATGGCGGAAGCGCTGCAACTGATCGAGAGCCGGCAGCAGGTGGGCAAGAGGCTGCGTTCTTTGGCTCCTCTGGGGCAAAAGAAGGCTGGGGGCTTATGTATGTTTCTTGTACTTGCCACCTCTACAAAAGAGGATATCCCATTCTCCCTGTGAATTTATTTTAGTTGGTCTGAAGTATCAGATGAAATGGGGGCTGGATTCCTCCCTTACCCCTGCCGTCCAACTTTAGCAGGTGGGTGGGGCTGCCCCGCCTGTCCATCATCTGACGCCAACCTCATTATGACATCGGGTGGCAACTTCAAAGCGGGTCCCTTTGCTGTGGGTGCCAATCAACTCATCGGTGCCAGGAGAAACTTCAAAGGGCTTTGCTTCTGGTAACAATCAGCTGACAGTTGGTGACAACAAGCCATTTGAAGTCCATTTGCAAGCGATCCAAACAGATGATTTGGAGATTGCTGGCAGTACCGATCAGGACACAAAGACGTCCGTTGACTAGGGCACTCTTGATGGTCCTGCTTGCAGTATTCTCCAAGTTTCTGGTTGCCACAGTGGAGACTCTGCCCTACCTTCACCATCAGAGGCAGCAACAGTCTACTAGCTGTTGGAAGCCACAAGAGTGACTGTTGTGCTCATGTTCTGCTTGTTTCTCATGGGCATCTAGTGGGCTACTGTGAGAATAGGATGCTGGAATAGAGGGGCCATTTACCTGATCCTGTAGGCTCTTATTATTATTATTATTTTACAGCTGGCACCTTCAAAGTGAAATGAAATGAAATACTTTATTGCCACTTGTACAACTTGTATACAGTGAGATTACTCGAGCACCCCCCACTCAGCTCTCTTATTCTTAATTCCCCTCGTTTACTGACACACACACACCAAACCCGAAAGTCAGTTGCCCTGTTGTTATCTTTTCATTCAGCAGCCTAACAGCCCAGGGATAGAAGCTGTTCTTTACCCTGTTGGTGTGACTAATCGTGCTTCTATATCTTCTGCCCGAGGGCAAGAGATCAAGAAAGTGCCGGCCAGGATCATTTTTCCCTCGTTGGGCAAAAACTCATCTTCTCCTCACGGCCAGCCCAACTCTTTGACAAGTTGCTAAGAAGTGTGTTTGTTTCTGTGTGTGACCTGCATTCTGGTTTTAGGGTGTTTTCCATGGTTGTAGGGTGTCATCTATGGACAAACTCCATCGATTGTTATTTTTTTTAGTTTCCAATCTTGTGCCCCATACTAGATCCCACACTTGCACAGTGTCCAGCAAGCATGCTACGTGAGTCATTCCTTTACTTCTTTTTACCATGAGGCAGGCTAGAAGCTTGCGGGAGTCAGAGAAGATCTTGAGAGAAGGACCTGTGGAAATTGTCTTCCCTGACAAAGACCCGATGCCCGCTGCTCCTCCCGTGCCAGCACCTCCAGCAGGGAAAAAAGGTTCTGTATTTTATCATTTGAGTAAAGGTAAAGGGACCCCTGACCATTAGGTCCAGTCTTGGCTGACTCTGGGTTGTGGTGCTCATCTCGTTTTATTGGCCAAGGGAGCTGGCGTACAGCTTCCGGGTCATGTGGCCAGCATGACTAAGCCGCTTCTGGCGAACCAGAGCAGCGCACGGAATCGCCGTTTACCTTCCTGCCAGAGCGGTACCTATTTATCTACTTGCACTTTGATGTGCTTTCGAACTGCTAGGTTGGCAGGAGCAGGGACCGAGCAACGGGAGCTCACCCCGTCGTGGGGATTCGAACCACCGACCTTCTGATCGGCAAGCCCTAGGCTCTGTGGTTTAACCCATAGCGCCACCTGCGTCTCAGTTATCACTTGAGTAGCCACCTTATTTAGCAGTCTCCTTGGTCTATATATATGTTTCTGGCTTTAAACATTTACCTGCCAAATATTGAGAAAGGAGATAAAACAGGGACCTATACAAGACAAGGCCTGGAGTCAATGGGAAGGATGACCTCAGAAGGTGATGGATTCTCCCTCACTGGAGACTTTTAGCAAAGGTTGGATGGCCACCAATCAAGGGTTCTTGAACTGATATTCCCTTTATTTCAGGGGTAGGACTAGATGACCCTGAGGGACCCTTCCAACTCTTTGACTCCTGCACAGAATGGAATGTGAATAACAATATTAATCTAAGGGCGATTCATTATTCCCAAGCTCCACTGAAAACAATGAATCACCCTTAGATTAATATTGTTATTCACGTTCCACCTTTCCTCCAAGGTGTTCAAGACGGTGGACACGGTTTTTCCCCTCCCCCTTTTATCTTCACAACAATATTTGTCAAAATTACAAATACCCAAATACAGACGGTCATTTACCCTCGCTAGATTCAACGTGCTGCCATCTGCCTTATTGCAGGGCAGATTCGAGGGTAAACCATACGTGGAACGAGTCGCCCCTGCGGCTTGATGGAGGTAGAAACTGTCTCTCATGTCTTGTTACGCTGCTGTTTCTACGGGGATATACGCTCGGTATTTATCACTCCTGTTATACAGAAATCTCCAAATGGGTCCGAACTTCAATGTCTAAAACTCCTGGTAGAGGACAAGGATCTAGAGATTACACTAAGGGTGGCCAAATTCTGTGCAACTGCCATAAAACTTAGGGAACAAGCTGTGCTACCAAAATGACTAAGGTTTTAAATGATAATTTTAGGTTATCTTTTAGTGCTCAAGATTTAATATATGTATTTTTTAACTGCCACTATATCTGAATTGTCTCTGTTATACCCAATTGCAATTCAATGTATTCCTGTTGTGTTTTATGATTTTCCTGACCTGGAACCGGTCTGTGACCGTAATAATAAAATTCTATTCTTCACAACAACCTTGTGAAGTGGATTAGGCTGAGAGACACTCCCCATCCCACAGCCACCCAAGACTGTGTCCCAGAAACACAGACGAGAGTTTCAGATGGCTTAAGCCAGCCAGCCAAGCTGCATCTGTCCCAGGTTACCCTTCGCCACAAATTTGGAGGTTGGGTGGGAAGAGTGGTGCAATGGGGTGCGTTCCCAGAAGCAGTTAAGTCTCGTCAGTGCAATGGGGAGATCTCTTTCAGTTAACGCAACTCCACTGGGATCCATTGCAGAGCCTCAGGGAGTTTCCTGGGAATCCCCTGCGGAAGACGTCCCGGGTCCCGATTCCCCGGTGGAACTGGAACCAAGGAAAGACCTCCCCGCTCAGCTGCCGAAGTTTACCATAGATGATTTCGTTTTGCACAAAATGTTGGGGAAAGGAAGCTTTGGCAAGGTAAGGAGTGAAAGCGAGAGCAGGAGACACAACGTACTGTTGGTGTTGTGTTGTTTTTTTATACAAAAACAAAGCCCTACTTGAATTAAATACAAAATACCACATACAATTTATGGATTACTTTACAGTGGACGCTCGGGTTGTGAACGTGATCCATGCGGGATGCACGTTCACAACCCGCAGCGTTCGCAACCTGCAGCAGCACATTTGCACACGCGCAGGTTGTGATTCAGCACTTCTGCGCATGCACGACCGCCGAAACCCGGAAGTAACCCGTTCTGGTATTTCCGGGTTTCGGCGGTCCATAACCCAAAAAAATGCAACTTGAAGCGTCTGTAACCTGAGGTATGACTGTACAGTAGAACAGAAAACCAGGGTTGTATTAACCATTAAACAAGAGCAGGGAACCTCGATCCACACACTTCTTGCTCTTGAGACTCTTCCTAGGTCATATTGCCTCCCCAGTCTACACCCCTTCTCCCCAGCCCTCAAGACTATAGTCTGCACTCTCCCTAAGAGTTTTTACCTGGTTGGAATGTGTCCCTGAACTGGGATAATGTCTCTTGCTTGTCTGGGAGGAGGTGTGTGCGTGTACATGTGTGCATAGAAATCATGGCTTTTGCATAGCTTGCATGTAACTTAAAAAGGTAAAGGGCCCCCTGACCATTAGGTCCAGTCGTGGCCGACTCTGGGGTTGCAGCGCTCATCTCGCTTTATTGGCCGAGGGAGCCGGCGTACAGCTTCCGGGTCATGTGGCCAGCATGACTAAGCCACTTCTGGCGAACCAGAGCAGCGCACAGAAACACCGTTTACCTTCCCGCCAGAGCGGTACTTATTTATCTACTTGCACTTTGACATGCTTTTGAACTGCTAGGTTGGCAGGAACAGGGACTGAGCAACGGGAGCTCACCCCGTCACGGGGATTTGAACCGCTGACCTTCTGATCAGCAAGCCCTAGGCTCTGTGGTTTAACCCACAGCACCACCCGCATCCACAATAAAACTGACACCTGTTGCTCCACCCACTTATTCCTTTGGCCCCACCCACACGGCCTCTGAAAGCTCACCCACAAAAGAGAGTGGCCCTTGAGTTGGGAAGTGCTCCCCATCCCTGCACGACACCTTGGCTACTCGCTTTCAAATCGGTCTTTGCAAACATAGGGACTAGAAACTTGATAAACATTCCTTCTGAGATTTTTGGTTAATTCTGCACTCAATTCTGAATTGCGCGGCTTTGCTTAACCTTGCCATGAATCGCAGCGTTTTGCAGTACCCTGAATTTATTTATTTTTGCCCAGGTCTTCCTTGTTGAGCTGAAGGACACAAACCAGTTTTTTGCCATGAAAGCTTTGAAGAAGGAGGTGGTGCTGATGGATGATGACGTTGAATGTACCATGGTGGAAAGGCGGGTCCTCTCTCTGGCTTGGGGACACCCATTCCTCACTCACGTCTTCTGTACATTCCAGACAAAGGTAACCAATTTCTTTCCTATTCACTCAGAATAGAGATTCTCATACTGTCTGCCTTCAGGACCCACTTGAGAAGGTCCACCAGTCACAAAATGGCAGCCAGTGGGGCATGGTTTTCAGATGAGTTTTAGTAATACAGTGGTACCTCAGGTTACAGACGCTTCAGGTTACAGACTCCACTAACCCAGAAATATTACCTCGGGTTAAGAACTTTACCTCAGGATGAGAACAGAAATTGTGCAGTGGCAGCAGGAGGCCCCATTAGCTAAAGTGGTACCTCAGGTTAAGAACAGTTTCAGGTTAAGAACGGACCTCCAGAACGAATTACCGTAAGTTCTTAACCCAAGGTGCCACTGTAATAATAATAATAATAATTTTTTATTTATACCCCACCCTCCCCAGCCAAGAACAGGCTCAGGGCGACTAACACCAGGTATAAAAACAATTGATTAAAACACAACTTTAAAACAAGATTAAAATACAACATTAAAATGCAGCCTCATTTCAGTAGCAACTCAGTCAATCAATCAATCAATCAATCAATCAATCAAACCTTTATTGCATTAGCATACAGCCATAGCAGGATAAAACAAAAATGCTAGAGACAAGCAACCAAACAAAATTCAAAGCTATATTACTGGGGTTATGACATTTAAATTACCCTAAGACAATAATGTAAAGATTTAGTTGCCGGCGCCGGGAATCTAGAATGCGGATGAATATAAAGCATATAATGGCCCCAAAATAGGCTCGGCACATTAGGTTAAAAAGGTAATAAAAGAATTAAAACAGGTCCAGGTCTAGGACACACTACCCAGTCATAGTAGCCCTGAGTTTCAAGGCCTGCACTATAAAGATTGCCACCCCACGTGAAACTTGGGGATTTGCGTCCACAAGAAGCGATTTCAAACAGTCTTCCTTAGATGTGATGGTGGACGGGATCAAGAGGAGGAGCTTAGTTCTTATTAGCTCATAAATAGGGCAGTAGAAAAAGAAATGTATGAAGTCCTCTACTTCATTCATTGTGCATGGACATAGGCGCTGAGTAATAGGGGTCTTAGAGTAAATCCCCTGCAAGAAGGCCGTGGGTATAGAATGGAAACGGGTCATGGTGAACGCTCTTCTCAAATTGGGCTCCGTCAGGTCTATCAAGTAGTTGGCAAGTGATCTTACCACTTTCACTTTAGGGAGCCACATGGAGAGGCGAGCTGTGGTGGACTGTGCCCGGTCCATGGCCTCGTCTCTTGTAAGAATCCAGGCCTGGATTTTATGTTGGTCCCAAGATGACAGCGTGTCAAGATCTGGGAGGGACTAGCGTGCAGTAATAGTCTCCATGGCCTTGGACAACTCAAATCAAAAACTTTTTGAGGATGAAAATGTCAAATCTTCACCAAGGCCAACTATCCAGACTGGCCTTCGTGGGCCAGAACAAAAGCCAGGGAAGTCCCCAAATAGGAGTTCCATCGCAGAAGGAGAAAGGAAAAAGAAAGGGCCGTCTTATCCATAAGCGCTAGGGGTGCGGGGCACCCGGGCGCCGGGCTCTCAGAGTCTGGGGCCCGAGAGTTGAGTCGGGGAAGAGCCCGTCCGCCCGTCGGTCGGAGTGTTGTGGCAGGTTCTTCTGCTGCGGGCAGCTCTGCGCCACGAGTTTGGGGGCGACCGAGCCAGCGAGACACTGAGGCGGCTGGCTGGCACTGCCCTCCTGTGTGTCTGGGACTGGGCAACCAGGGGGAGGTGCCAGGCGAATCTTTGCACCCCGGTGCCACATATGTTTAAGACAGCCCTGCCTCCAGGCACCCACATGTGTGGGTTGAACAGACAAAGAAATTCTGCTTAGAAGAGTTTCGAGTCCCATCCTTGGCAGAAAATACTGGAAGCAAGCTGGCTCCCCCTTTTCTTAACAAAGAATCATACAACAGACTGAGAAGTAAGTTTAAAGCACACTTTACTTACTCATAATCATTCCTTGATTCTCAGATGCAACAGCATTAAAAACTATACAAGTAAAATGCTTATATTTACAGTAGAAGCAGCCTCAGACATGTGCCTGAGCTGAAGCAACTGGATATCTGTCTGCTCCCAGAAAGAGGGAGAGAGAAAGGATCACAAAATGCTGGGTGCTCTTTCCTCCTCAGTAGAGAAGGGGAAATGATATCACACAGAGCCCTCTCTATCAATTTCATGTCTATGATCTGGGTCCGCCTATCAGCAATATAGCTCTGTGGTCTTAACCCCTTCACATGCTAACTAGCAAGAATATGCATTAGATTTGGTTGATAATTTCCCACAATGATAGACTTCCATCTTCAGCTAGTGGTTTTTGGAGAATGGGGTTTAACAGCTTATCCACACTTCCCTTTGCCCCGTGATTTATTCCATTTGTCCCGTGATTTCTAGACACTTTCTCTGGGAAAACCACCTGTAAAATGGGTATCATAAATCCTCTGGTTTCTCTTCAGATCGTATAAATCTGTCGCCTTTTATCATGAATCCATCCATTTGAGTTTCCCCAAGAAAAAGCTGTCACTGAGGCAATGTTCCATTTCTTTTCTTCTGTCATCTGTTGCCCCAAAGACCATTTCATGATTATGATTATGATTTTAAGCCTTTTTTGTCATTTACTAGGAAAACCTCTTTTTTGTAATGGAATATCTCAACGGGGGTGACCTGATGTTTCACATCCAGATCTGCCACAAGTTTGACATTGGCCGAGCGAGGTAAGTTGGGGTCTGTTTTTGCTGCACATTCCTGGAGAGACAGAGAATCTGCTCAAACGTACCATCAGTGATATGGTACAGTCCTTGCAAGAGTAGATCATCTAGAAATTCATGATGTTTAGAGTCGGGACCATTGCAGTTTACTTTCTCTTTAGGGCCACATTCATGCCAAACGTTTAAAGCATCATGACAGCACTTGGCATTCCCCCCAGCAAAGAATTCTTGGAGCTGTAGTTTGTTAAGGGTGCTGAAAGTTGTGAGGAGACCCCCAGTCCCCTCACAGAACTACTATTCCCAGAGTTCCCTGTGAAGATGGATTGAGCTGAAGCCAGAGAGGGCTGAAGACTGGAGTTGCCCATTGGCAGCTCTTTACAGGAATGTTCTTCACTTGCAGGCTATTTTTTAAAAAAATCTGGGGGTGTTTTCAAGCACACACACACAAACACGCCCAATGCCTGCTGAGGTGGTACATTCCCACCAGAGGGTTATCCCATCTTGGAGCCCCTTTCTGTTTCTCTTCTTATGTAAAGGACGCTTTTAATTTATTTTTTAGTTTGTAAAACACGCATCAAGGACAGGGGGGACTATCTGGGCAGCATACAAAATATTAAAAAAATGTTTGTGGGTGCCCGGGCTCCCAAGGCCCCCTATAGTTGGTCCCTATGGCAGCACCCATTGAATAATAATAATAATAATAATAGTCTGGTAGTTGTTCTTCTCTTTGACATCTGGTTGAAGTGTTTTGTTTTGTTTTAGAAAGCTGTGGTAAAAAGCTGCTTCTGTGGAACCTCTTTTGTTCGGCTGCTCCTGAGCGCCGAGTCCCCAAAATAAAATAAAACACTAGCCTGAATCACATGAATGTAAAACCTAGAAGGTAAACACCAACCAAAGGTTTAAAAACGGATTGAGGCATGATTAAAACAAATAGAACAAAGCAAATAAAATAAGCCCCAGTACCCCTGGGGATAATTTTTTTAAAAAAATCAATATTGAAACCACTTTAGGGCTTTGTTTGGATTGAGGAGCGACTTGAAGTAAATTATTCATTAGAGCCGGGTGAGTGAAGGTGACTTTGGGCGTAGAAATCTGCCTTCCTCTGCGATTCCAGAGTTGGATTTCTAAAAAATATGGCCTTGCAAGAATTCCACCACTGCTTTTCCCTGTCACGAGGCAGGGTGGCAAAGGGAAGCCCTGGCTGAGTTTGCCCCCCTTGTGTGCAAGCCCCCAATGGTGAGGCTCTGCAAGAACTTCTGACAAGACAGAAGTACTGTTTTGGGGGGGGGACAGGAGGAGAGCAGGTGTGGAGGATTCCCTGGTTCTGAAAGGGGTAACTGTGCCCCTGAAGGACCAGGTGCGCAGCCTGGGAGTCATTTTGGACTCACAGCTGTCCATGGAGGCACAGGTCAAATCTGTGTCCAGGGCAGCTGTTTATCAGCTCCATCTGGTACGTAGGCTGAGACCCTACCTGCCCATGGAGTGTCTCGCCAGAGTGGTGCATGCTCTGGTTATCTCCCGCTTGGGCTACTGCAATGCGCTCTACGTGGGGCTACCTTTGAAGGTGATCCAGAAACTACAACTAATCCAGAACGCGGCAGCTAGACTGGTGACTGGGGGCAGCCACCGAGAACACATAAAACCGGTCTTGAAAGACCTACATTGGCTCCCAGTACATTTCTGAGCACAATTCAAAGTGTTGGTGCTGACCTTTAAAGCCCTAAATGGCATCGGTCCAGTATACCTGAAGGAGCGTCTCCACCCCCAGCGTTCTGCCTGGACGCTAAGGTCCAGTGCCGAGGGCCTTCTGGCGGTTCCTTCACTGTGAGAAGCCAAGTTAGAGGGAACCAGGCAGAGGGCCTTCTCAGTAGTGGCACCCGCCCTGTGAAACGCCCTCCCACCAGATGTCAAAGATAACAACAACTACCAGACTCTTAGAAGACATCTCAAGGCAGCCCTGTTTAGGGAAGCTTTTAATGTTTTATGTATTACAGTATTTTAATATTTTTTTGGAAGCCGCCCAGAGTGGCTGGGGAAGCCCAGCCAAATGGGCAGGGTATAAATAATAAGTTGTTGTTGTTGTTGTTGTTATTTCCTTGAGGCGAAGCCCTTGCACAGCCTCACGGCTGCCCGGCTCCATCACTGGGGCAGCAGCGGATATTCCTCCTCAGGCACCGAAATGCCTTGGGCCGCTCCTGGAACGGGGCCTTTCTGGAGCGGTGCGCTTCTGAACCGAAGAAGAAAACTCTTAATCCCGGGTGTAGGGAGTGGAGAAAGTTCTTGCCCCCTGACGAAGGAACTCTGCACGTTCTCAGGAGCATTCTCCCTATGCATCCCAACTGTTACTTGACTCAGCTCTTGCCGTTGCCAACAGGAAGAAGGGACGTCACTAAGAAGGAAGATGGCTGGCGGTGCCACTATTTCTGCCGCCGCCACTCCTGGACTGGTGGCAAGGCTGCATTTCCATGGCAGTTTAATTCCCTTTCCCCCAAATACCTCCTGCCCCGACCCCCATCATTGTGCATTAATGTAGATGTTTGCAGAAAAGTTATTTGTCCTTTCCATCTGACAAAAGCGGTGGGCTGTAGATTCATTCAGGACAGGAAAAAGAAAGTGTCCCGTAACACAGCACCTAATTTAAGCAGGGGAACTCACTGCAGCATGATTTGAGGATGGCCACTGGCTTAGGGTGGAGGATAGGTCTGTCAGTGGCTGTTATGAAATGAGGCCTCCATTATTATTATTATTATTATTATTATTATTATTATTATTATTATTATTATCGCCATGCCTTTTTCCTTGATGGGACTCAAGGTGGCTTACAGATAAAAACAATAACCACTGGACCAGTACCCTGTGGGGGGGGGGGAGAGATATTGGATATTGGGTTAAATATGAACCAATAAAATTAAGCCCAACCTGTCTCTGATTTTCTCAGGTTTTATGCTGCTGAAATCATTTGCGGTTTGCAGTTCCTTCATTCTCAAGGAATCATATACAGGTAGGAATTTTATCCTTGGTGGAGGGAGGAAGTATAATACAATGGTAGAATTGCAGAGCTCAAAGGGACCCTGAGGGGCATCCAGTCCAACCCCCAGAAACGCAGGAATTTCAACATGCGGTTGTTGACATCTGTCTGTCTCAGGAGATAACGGCGGAGTGCACTTTTAGGAGAGAAGTCAAACAGCTGAAGAGTTACAGCACCTGCTGTGGCTGTAGAGACCAAGACAGGAGAGACATGTTTTGTTGCAGCTGGGGCAGAGGAAGGTGTCCGGTTGTGCTGTTGCAGGTGCACCAGGGCATTTCTTCTCTGTGTGCTCCTCCCAGTGGTCATTCCTCCTCAGCTCTTCCCCACAATTTGTTGTTGTTTAGTCGTGTCCGACTCTTCGTGACCCCATGGACCAGAGCACGCCAGGCACTCCTGCCTTCCACTACCTCCCGCACTTTGGTCAAACTCACGCTGGTAGCTTCGAGAACACTGTCCAACCATCTTGTCCTCTGTCATCCCCTTCTCCTTGTGCTCTCCATCTTTCCCAACATCAGGGTCTTTTCCAGGGAGTCTTCTCTTCTCATGCGGTGGCCAAAGTCTTGGAGCCTCAGCTTCAGGATCTGTCCTTCCAGTGAGCACTCAGGGCTGATTTCCTTCAGAATGGATCCGTTTGATCTTCTTGCAGGCCATGGGACTCTCAAGAGTCTCCTCCAGCACCAGAATTCAAAAGCATCCATTATTTGGCGACCAGCCTTCTTTATGGTCCAGCTCTCACTTCCATACATCACTACTGGGAAAACCATAGCTTTAACTATACAGACCTTTGTTGGCAAGGTGATGTCTCTGCTTTTTAAGATGCTGTCTAGGTTTGTCATTGCTTTTCTCCTGAGAAGCAGGTGTCTTTTAATTTCACGACTGCTGTCGCCATCTGCAGTGATCATGGAGCCCAAGATAGTAAAATCTCTCATTGCCTCCATTTCTTCCCCTTCTGTTTGCCAGGAGGTGATGGGACCAGTGGCCATGATCTTCGTTTTTTTGATGTTGAGCTTCAGACCATATTTTGCGCTCTGCTCTTTCACCCTCAATAAAAGGTTCTTTAATTCCTCCTCACTTTCTGCCATCAAGGTTGTGTCATCTGCATATCTGAGGTTGTTGATATTTCTTCCAGCAATCTTAATTCTGGCTTGGGATTCATCCAGCCCAGCCTTTTGCATGATGAGTTCTGCATATAAGTTAAATAAGCCGGGAGACAATATACAGCCTTGTCGTACTCCTTTCCTAATTTTGAACCAATCAGTTGTTCCATATCCAGTTCTAACTGTAGCTTTGTCCACAGTACAACTCCACAATACCGGGACTTGCACCTGATACGACTTAACAATTGTTCTGTGTATATACAGCACATACTGATTAGATAACACATCTAATCTTCCAAGAAAAGAGCCTTTTCAGAAATGTTGCCTGATCTTGCTTTGCAGAGACCTGAAGCTTGACAATGTTCTCCTAGACAAGGAAGGGCACATCAAGATTGCTGATTTTGGGATGTGCAAAGAGCACATGGGAGGGGACGCCAAGACAAGCACATTCTGTGGAACCCCCGATTATATTGCACCGGAGGTAAGTGGGGCTATTAGCCGTGGCAACCAATGGAACTTCCCCAGACCAAAGGCAGAATATAACAGGGGTTGGGTGCAAATGGAAGAGAAGGGTTGAGACTTTTGTGCCCACCAATAAACTCCCTGGAGGTATCTGGGTGCTTGGTGTAGGGAATTCAATTGTGATGGCCTGGGACTTAGTCTCAGACTCAGAACCACAGCAGTCTCAGTCCGCACAGGATCCTTTGCCTCAGGCATCAGCTGAATCAAGTCTGGGGCTTGATCCTGAAGAGTCCCAGTCTGCCTGAGACCATGTTCCTGACCCTGCCTGGTTTCCTGCCTCGTGTCCTGCCTTGGCCCTGTTGGACTGACTCCTCGTAGAACCCTTGGATTCTGGACCCCACCTGGACCGCATTGCTCGGGTTGCCCCCAGGCCCAGCACAGCAATGCTCAAGGTCATGGGGTATCTTGTGGGCCTCCAGCTGTGGTTGGACTTCAACCTCTATCACCCCGGCCAGCATGGTCAACAGGCAAGAGCACAGCAGGGCTGAAGCTCAGTGGTAGAATAATAGAATGGTAGGGTTGGAAGGGACCCCGAGGGTCATCTAGTCCAACCCCCTGAAGTGCAGGAATCTCAACTAAAGTATCCATGGCAGATGGCCATTCAGCCTCCAAGAAAGGAGAGCCCATCACCTTCCAAGGGAGTCCATTCCAGCTCTTACCAATAGTTGGAATCTCCTTTCTTGTAACTTGAATCCATTGTTTCAGGTCCTAACCTCCAGAGCAGGAGAAAACAAGCTTGTGGAGGCGGGGGTAGAAGACTCCCTGGTCCTGAATGAGGTAACTGTGCCCCTGAAGGACCAGGTGCGCAGCCTGGGAGTCATTTTGGACTCACAGCTGTCCATGGAGGCGCAGGTCAACTCTGTGTCCAGGGCAGCTGTTTACCAGCTCCACCTGGTACGCAGGCTGAGACCCTCCCTGCCCACGGACTGTCTCGCCAGAGTGGTGCATGCTCTGGTTATTTCTTGCTTGGAGTACTGCAATGCGCTCTACGTGGGGCTACCTTGGAAGGTGATCCGGAAACTACAACTAATCCAGAATGCAGCAGCTAGACTGGTGACTGGGAGCGGCTGCCAAGACAACATAACACCAGTCTTGAAAGACCTACATTGGCTCCCAGTACGTTTCCGAGCACAATTCAAAGTGTTGGTGCTGACCTTTAAAGCCCTAAACGGCCTTGATCCAGTATATCTGAAGGAGCATCTCCACCCCCACCGTTCTACCCGGACACTGAGGTTCAGCTCCGAGGGCCTTCTGGCGGTTCCCTCACTGCGAGAAACCAAGTTACAGGGAACCAGGCAGAGGGCCTTCTTGGTAGTGGCACCTGCCCTGTGGAACGCCCTCTGACCAGATGTCAAAGAGAAGAACAACTACCAGACTTTTAGAAGACATCTGAAGGCAGCCCTGTTTAGGGAAGCTTTTAATGTTTGATGCATTACTGTATTTTAATATTTTGTTGTAAGCCGCCCAGAGTGGCTGGGGAAGCCCAGCCAGATGGGCGGGGTATAAATAATAAATTATTATTATTATTATTATTATTATTATTATTATTATTATTATTTCCATGTGACAGCCCTTGAGTTATTTGAAGATGCCTATTATAATCGGTCTCTTCTTATGGCTAACCAAACCCAACTCCCTCAACCGTTCCTCATAAGGCTTGGTTTCGAGACCCTTGATCATCTTGGTAGAGCATCTGATTAACATAGGGTAGGTCCCAGGTTCAAATATCTGGAGGACTGTCACATGGTAGATGGAGCAATCTCGTTTTCTCCTGCTCTGGAGGGTAGAACTCAAACCAATGGCTCCAAGTTACAAGGATGGAGATTCTGCTAAACATCAGGACAACCATCACTTTCTGATGGTAAGAGCTGTTTGACAGTGGAACAGTCTCCCTTGGGGGGTTGTGGACTCTCCTTCCTTGGAGGTTTTAAGCAGAAGTTAAATGGCCATCTGTCATAGATGCTTGAGCTGAGATTCTCATATCGGAAGGGTGATTTAATAATAATAATAATAATAATAATAATAATAATAATAATAATAATAATAATAATTTTAAAAAATGAAATACTTTATTATCACTTGTGCAACTTGTATACAGTGAGTTTACATGAGCACCCCCCACTCAGCTCTCTTAGTCTCAATTCCCCTCGTTTACCGACACACACACACCAAACCCGAAAGTCAGTTGCCCTGTTGTTATCTTTTCATTCAGCAGCCTAACAGCCCACGGATAGAAGCTGTTCTTTACCCTGTTGGTGCGACTAATCAGGCTTCTATATCTTCTGTCTGAGGGCAGAAAGTGCTTGCCAGGGTGTGAATCATCCCTGAGAATTTTCCTCACTCTCCTGAGGGAATGTTCTTATGCGGTCATCCAGCGGATTCATGGGACAGCCTATAATATCTTGCGCTGTATTCGCCACCCTCTGTAGGCACTTCCTATCAGTTGATGTCAAACCAGCGTACCACACCATGATGCAGTATGAAAGGACACTTTCTATTGTGGATCGGTAGAAAGATATCAATATATTATTGATATATAAAAATATATAAATTATATATTATTTATGCTCTGCCCATCTGGCTGGGTTTTCCCAGCCGCTCTGGGCGGCTTCCAACGAACGATTAAAAATACATTAAAACATCAGTCATTAAAAACTTCCCTAAACAGGGCTGCCTTCTGGTCTCTTCTAATTGTCAAATAGTTGTTTATTTCTTTGACATCTGATGGGAGGGTGTTCCACAGGGCGAATTCCCTACCCTAAAAAATATAGCTTTAAAACTTTTTGCAAAGAAAGCTTGGCCAAAAAGTTGCCCTCAGGATGCCTTCCAGTTTTACAACTCTATGATTCCATGATTCAATCCCTCCATGGGAGAGAGAACTCCGCCTGAAATCCTATGGAGCTGCTTCCAGACAGAGTAGGCCAAACTGGGTTTGATGGACCAGGAATCTGACTCAACATCAGGCAGTTTCCAATGTTCCTATGTTGATGAGAGTTGAAGTCCACCAACATCTGGAGGAACCCCAGGTTCCTCGCCCTTGAAATAAGACTCTCCTCCTGCAAAAGAGGGGAGTGGTTGTGGGCGGGAGCCGGTCTTCGCCTTAAGCAGGGGGCGTTAGCCCCCTGCCTCCCACTCACCTGGCTGGCGCCCACGCCCACGGGCAGGCACCCAACCAGGTGTCTTCGAGGGGGCGTGGACGGCAGCGTAAATCACTGCTGTGCCAGCCATGCGGCCTCATTCTTCGTCGTCCCTTCGCGTGTCACCCACCCTCCACACCCTTTGAGCTCAGGGTCTTAGTTTTCCTTGGCCTTGCTATGGACCTTAGGTTGGTCGCCCTGGTTGTCCGGGGGGCCTGGTAGGAATTTTTCCATTTGGCATTAGGCTTTGTGGGGTTTTTCGCCTACCTCGTAGCAATCGTCACAACTTTCGTGGTATTGGTGGGTAGGTTAGGCATTGGAATAATGTGTTGTGGTGTCGAAGGGCTAGGTGTGGCCATCGCCTGCACTTTCAATTTTTGGGTATTCCGTTAAAGGAATCCGGCGGTCGTGTATTCTGTCCGATGCCTGTGTGGCGGGAGGCCATGGCACGACCCTCGGTGACATCAGGGGAGAGCTTATAGTTGGATTAGCATCAACAGGCTCCACCTACTGGTGAATAAACCCCCCTTTTTAGACTCACCCCTCTCTGAGTGGGTGGAGTCAACTGACGTAATCCAATGCCTAAGCCAATAGCTTTTGACTTGCTGTAATCAATAAAGTTGTGGCCTTTTCTTGCCCATTAACCTTATATCACGTGTCCATGTGTTTTCATTCCTCTATGCGGGGATCGGGTCCTCGAACCACAACTCTGGGCTAGATGAGCCAGTGAGCTAGTTGCATGTCAAGTCCCCCTCCCCCCTTTAGAAATAAACACACAGGACACGGTATTTAAGGTTAATGGGTGAAAACGGCCACAACTTTATTGATTGCAGGAATTGAGCGGTATTGGCTTAGGCATTGGTCCTATCGGCAACCGGCTTCAGCCCAATTGCGTGAAGACTGGGAAGGGTTAACCACCAGTAGGGGGGGTCCTGCTGATGCACATCAACTAGGAGCTCCCCCGGGGTCACCGCTCGGGGGCGTGCCTTAGGCCCACACCTCCATAGGCTTCGGACAGGGCAACGCCCCCCGGAATCCGTTTACCAGACTACCCTTTGCTTTGGGGGAAGGTGATGACGCTTCCTTCCCCCCCCCCCCATTTGCATAACAATACTCCTACCAATGCCTAACCGCCAATCGAGCAAAAGCTCGCCGCCAAGACCCTCAAACCTGCAACCAATTCCTAATTCCCAGAGCAATGTCATCCAACCAAATGTCATTTCCAGAATCCAAAAGATGCACACCATCACTTCTGTAGAGGGCCTCCTTGCTGTACTGGAAGCTGGGGTTGCCAATGACACACACACACACACACACACACACACACACACAGAGCTGTCACTCTACACGCCACAGCCCGTTCCAAGATTTTTCTCGCTTTATTCAAAGCGATTGGGCACCAGCCATCCCTCCAAACCCGCTGGAGAAGCAAATAGAGGACGGACCACGGACACACTGGGCATAAATAGCCCAGGCCACACACCCCTGACCAGCCGATTGGCTAAGCAGGGAGATGACGTGCCCAAGGATTCCCTCATTCTCACGGGGGCTGTGAGCCAGCCCCCACGTGCGTAGGCCCGCAACCCCACCTCCTCTCCAGTTCGGAAGTGCAAGGAGGCCAGCTCTTACTGGTAAGCTTTCTTCACTTCTCCATCCCCTTTCCATTATAGATTCTGCTGGGGCAGAAATACAACACGTCCGTTGACTGGTGGTCCTTTGGGGTCCTTCTCTACGAGATGTTGATTGGTCAGTCTCCCTTCCATGGTCAGGACGAAGAGGAGCTCTTCCAGTCAATCCGCATGGACAGCCCGTTCTACCCTCGATGGCTTGACAAGGACGCAAGGGACCTTCTTGTGAAGGTCAGGTCAAGGAGAGAGGGCGGCAGGGATGAAGGAAGGATTGGACTAGGCAAAATCCCTTTCTTCTAGAATAATTCTCCCCAGCATTTCCTCATCTTTTCCTCATATGTAGAGTCATTTCCTTTGCACTAAATACGGTCGTTTTTCCTGATGGAATTTACTTTTAAAGATATAATAAGAATTTATCTTTAAGCGTGCCTCCAGACTGCCTCTGTTTTGGGGTTATTCTGGAATTGTCAGTGGTGAATTTCCTTGAGGACTTCTTATTTAAAAAAAAAGTTTAAAAAATTATTATTATTTATTAAATGTGTATACAGTGGTACCTCGGGTTACATACGTTTCAGGTTACATACGCTTCAGGTTATAGACTCCGCTAACCCAGAAATAGTGCTTCAGGTTAAGAACTTTGCTTCAGGATGAGAACAGAAATCGTGCTCCGGCAGCGCAGCAGCAGCAGGAGGCCCCATTAGCTAAAGTAGTGCTTCAGGTTAAGAACAGTTTCAGGTTAAGAACAGACCTCCAGAACAATTTAAGTACTTAACCTGAGGTACCACTGTATTGCCCTTCACCCATAGATCTCAGGGCAGTCCACAACATAAAAATCCAAGAGAAAAACCACAAAATACATAATAAAAACAAGAAGCAAACAACAGTAAGTGCTATGTTGTTGTTTTTTAAATTTAGTGTTCTTTCAATTTCCAGCTTTTTGTAAGAGAACCAGAAAGGAGACTGGGAGCCAAAGGGAACATCCGCCAACATCCCTTTTTCCAAGAAATCAACTGGGAAGCCATTGAAGCGAGAGCAGTCGAACCCCCTTTCAAGCCTAGAGTGGTGAGAGAGAGAGGAAAAACCTTAACCTTTCTGAGTTTCTTTGCTTCTCTTCGCAACTAAAAACAAATGATCCCTGCAGATCAGAGGGGAGGTGGTTGAGTTTCCTTGTTTGTGGACTCCAGATAATCTTACCATGTTTTTTGTTTTGTTTTTTTTTAGATTCAGGTAGGTATCCGTGTTGGTCTGACGCAGTCGAAATAAAAAATTAAAATAAAATAAATTGTCCAGTAGCACCTTATAGACCAATTAAGTTTGTTCTGGTATAAGCTTTCGTGTGCATGCACACTTCTTCAGATGCACACGAAAGCTTGTACCAGAACAAACTTAGTCGATCTATAAGGTGCTACTGGACAAATTTTTTTTATTTAGACGTTTTTTGTTTGCTTGTTTTTAAAATTATTTCTGTGTAACCTTTCATATACCATATATATTTTTAAAAATGCCAGGGCAGTTTCAAGGATGATAAAACAGCGTTGAACAAAAAACATATCTGAAATATACTCGGAGTCGAGTGTGGATTTCATCCTCTTTATTCAGCTCATAGTGGTGAGGAGGAATGGAAGTTCCCCCAGAATGTCTGCTTTATATACATTATTTACACAATGGGCCCCACGAGATTGGCTAATTCCGGGATTCTCCTGTAGGCCAATCAGGTTGTGGATTCACTTCCACCTGGAGTTGGATTGGGTGGCTCCTGCGAACCAATCAGACTGCTGCATTCTGAATCCTATTGTTGTAGGACCAATCAGACTGCTGCATTCTGAATCCTATTGTTCTAGGACCAATCAGTCTGCTGTATTCTGGATCCTATTGTTCTAGGACCAATCAGACTGCTGCATTCTGGATCCTATTGTTGCTGCATTCTGAATCCTATTGTTCTAGGACCAATCAGACTGCTGCATTCTGAATCCTATTCAAGTCAGTACATAACAATATCAAACATCAGTTACAGTTGCAGCAGCGAGAGAAGCCAGGGGGGGCTGATACATTAGGGGAATGGGGCACAACCCCACCTGCTTTCCCCAGCCCTCACCTGTCTGTCTTCTTATTTACAACCTGTCCAGAAGGTGTTGCTGCTTGCTAGCTGTCTCTCAAGCTTGCCTTTTGTAGAACTCAATAGCAGAGAATGGGCACAAAAGTAGAGCTCATTGGTTCTGGCGCCACCTACTGTTGGGCTCCTTTCCTTCTGCCCTACGGCTCCCAATGGCTACCGACCACCACTGCGGTCAGGAAGAGCTTGGGAGAATCACTAAAGGCTTGGAGGACTACAAATTCCATCACCCTTCATCCTGGCTGGGGCTGATGGGAGTTAAGAGAGCCACAGGGAACCCTGGCCCTGTTTTTAAAGGTTCAAGAGCATCTTCTTAATGCAGGGGCAGGTGCCATTATTGCCCCCCCCCAAGGTTGCTGGACTCCCATTTGCCTAGCCGCTAGTCAGAGACGATGGGAGTTGTAGTCAAACAACAATATCTGGAAAACGCCACATTAGCTTAAGCAATGTTTCTTAAACTTTAGCTGTTGATGGACTACAACTCCCATCATCCCTGACCACTGGTCCTGCTAGCTAGGGATGATGGAAGTTGTGGTCTGCTGGAGACCCAGGTTTGAAAATCATTGTGCAACTCTCCCGCTGCCATTTCTGATGCTTCTAACTCCGTTTTTCCCTCTCCCTTCTGCAAGAAATCCCCGGGCGACTGCAGCAACTTTGACAAAGAATTTCTGAACGAGAAACCCCGGTTGTCGTGTGGGGACCGGAGCCTCATCAACAGCATGGACCAAAACATGTTCCGAAGCTTTTCCTTTACCAACCCCATCATGGAAAAGTTGCTCTCCCGATAGTCCAGTGCCCTGGGATCAAGGTGGCTTCAAGAACAACAACAACCATGGCCTCCAAACTCTCAAGTGGCCGAAGTCATGCTTCTCATCAGACGACGGAGGTAGTGGCCTGGATCCAAAGGTGCCCTTCTCCCGGTGGAAAGTCTCTTCTGCTAACAGAAGGGCTACTTCCGACCTGGCATGAGAGAGGTGACCCCAAATTCCAGAGAAGTTCTTTCGTTTGAAGAAGCTCTCGCACAAGATTTTGCACAAGCTCGGAGGCCAGGGCTGAAGGGCGGCTTCATTAGGCAGCAGCTGAAGGCATTCAACCAACTTAGCCGGTGTAGGGCAGGCTGCATGGCCCATGTCACTGTATCCTCCATCATCTGCTGCCAATTACTGTCTGCCGCCTGAGGCAGCTGCCTCACTCTGTCCAACGGGAGCACCGGCCCTGCTGGGAGACGGTGATTTCCTCCCAAGCAAATGAGCAGTGGCAACAGCTGCGAGGACGATGGGTATAGCCTATGTAGAGAGGAAGGCCCACTGAGAACATCTTTCCCAAAGTCTCCTGGAACTGGCACCGCACAAGTTCTTTTCAAGACCACGAGTTTTTACATGCCATGGCTGGCTATCTTCCTAATTCACCGTGTTTGACGCCTGGCAGTTCAGCCCCTGACACACTGCACCGTGGTTTGACAGAACGGCACTAATACATTTTCGCCTCTTGCTCGCGGTTGTTTGGATCTGAGCCACTGTGGTTTGCTGAATGGTGTGGATATCCCAGGAGGAACACCTAAGAAGGGAATATCTGCGATAACCTGGGGGCCTTTTACTCAGTTCCATCGTTCTGCCCTGCGGTGGAGAACCTCTGGTCTTCTGACCTTATAAGGCCCAACAGGGATCCTAACTGGCCTGTGAGGATGTTTTCTCCAAACCACATCCACTTGCCTCCCCCCCGGAACACTGTACATGGCATCAGGGCAGATATAGACGTATCTGCAAAGGAGGAATGAGGAGCTTAAAGTGGGCTCCCCATTATTCCCTCTCAGGACCAATCAGCTGATTTTCACTGACAGGGAGCCCCACTGGGATTGGCTGAGCCAGGGAGTAAGCCGTCAGGCATGCCCTCATTCAGCCAATGGGGTGGCCAGCTTTGATCAGCTGATGAGTCCTGAGAGACATCGTTTTGCAGCAGTTTGCATTCAAAATGCAGACAACTGGATTTTAAGGGTGATGGCTGCCAGTGCCGATCAGCTGAGAGCCGTCATTCTGAAGTCCTTTTGCAAGCAGTTTGCAAGCGAACTGGACTTCAACATGAGCTGCATCATAGCAAATCCTCCATATTTCCGTTAGTGTCCCAATCTACCTCCTTCGCCCTTTCAAGATCCTGCTGTGATCCTGTGAGGGAAGATCTCGGTCTTGTGAGTTCCACCTCACAGGATTGTCAAGTTCCTGTGTGGTTTTCCTGGCCTGTGAGAGCTCCTCCAGGTTTTTGGGCTCTCTCTGTGGGACTCATGAGATAACTCAGCTTCAAGAGATACTGTCTGTTCCTCATTTGATGCAGGCACTTTCCAAAGGTCATAGGTCAATGGTAGAGAGCATATGCTTTGCATGGAGAAGGTCCCAAATTCAATCCCTGGTGTGGCGATCACACAGGGTCCCCGGACGTTTAACGGTCTATTGATCCCTGTGCCACCACTGTGCTCACTTCCCCGCTGCCACCAACCCCTTACTCTCTGGTAAAACACTGAGTCCAGTCAGTTGTTAAAAGTGAACCAAAAAAACCCAAATTTATTTTACAGACATTAACAAATTTATGGTTTCTCCAATAATATTCCTGTCAGTATCTTAACTTTAGTTTCTTTACCGGCCTATACCGGCCTAATACCTTCTGACTGATCCTCTCAACTGTTTGACTGACTCCTCTTAACAAATTCTCTCACTCTCTCACACCTGACTAGCCCAACCCACAGACTTATCTTCCCTCTCTCATCTAACTCCAGACTGTCTTCTCCACTCTAACCCTAACTCTAACTCTCCCCAAAAAACCTCTGTGCTTAAACCTTATACAGTGGTACCTCGTGTTACATATGCTTCAGGTTACATACGCTTCAGGTTAAAGACTCTGCTAACCCAGAAATATTACCTCGGGTTAAGAACTTTGCTTCAGGATGAGAACAGAAATTATGCTCTGGCGGCACGACAGCAGCAGGAGGCCCCATTAGCTAAAGTGGTGCTTCAGGTTAAGAACCGTTTCAGGTTAAGAACAGACCTCCGGAAGGAATTAAGTACTTAACCCGCGGTACCACTGTACACAGTTAACTCTGCCCCCTGGGTTCCCATTGGTTAGTCATTTTACAATTAGTTAACCCTTTCCCTATGAACGCAATATGATGTCACACACCTAGGTGGGGAAACGCCACACCTGGCATCTCCAGTTAAAAGGGTGGAGATAACAGGAAAGACTCTTTCTTGTCAGGGACCTGGGAACATAAAAACATAAGCAGAACCTGCTGGACCAGGACAGTGGGCCATACAGTCCAGGATCCTGTTCTCACAGTGGCCAACCAGATACCAACCAGTTATAAGCTGCCTTATGTTTACTCCATTCATAGATCTATCCAGCTCTGACAATGGCTCTCCAGGATTTCAGACCGGGGTCTCTCCCAGAGCTACCAGGATATCATAGAATCATAGACTTGTCAAGTTGGAAGGGATTCCGAGGGTCATCTAGTCCAACCCCCTGCAATGCAGGAATCTCGGCTAAAGCATTCATGGCAGATGGCCATCCAACCTCTGCTTGAAAACCACCAGGAAGGAGAGTCCACCACTTTCTGATGGAGTCTATTCCACTCTTGAACAGCTCTTACTGTCAGAAAGTTCTTCCTGATGTTTGGTCGGAATCTCCTTTCTTGTAACTTGAATCCGTTGGTTCGGGTCCTGCCCTCCAGAGCAGGAGAAAACAAGCTGGCTCCATCCTCCATGTGACAGCCCTTGAGATATTTGAAGATGACTCATATCTCCTCCCAGTCTCTTCTTTTCTAGCCTAAACAGACCCAGCTCCTTCAACCGTTCCTCATAAGGCTTGGTTTCCAGACCCTTGGTCATCTTGGTTGCCCTCCTCTGCACATGTTCCAGTTTGTCCATATCCTTCTTAAATTGTGGTGCCCAGAATTGGACACAGTACAGTGGTACCTCGGGTTAAGTACTTAATTCGTTCCTGAGATCCGTTCTTAACCTGAAACTGTTCTTAACCTGAAGCACCACTTTAGCTAATGGGGGCCTCCTGCTGCCGCTGCGCCGCCAGAGCACGATTTCTGTTCTCATCCTGAAGCAATGTTCTTAACCCGAGGTAATATTTCTGGGTTTGCGGAGTCTGTAACCTGAAGCATATGTAACCTGAAGTGTATGTAACCCGAGGTAACACTGTATTCCAAGTGTGGTCTGACCAAGGCAGAACAGAGTAGTGCTATGACATCCCGTGATCTGGACACTAGACTTCTGTTGATGCAACCTAGAATAGCGTTAGCTTTTTTGCTGCTGCATCACCCTGTTGACTCATGTTAAGCTTGTGGTCGACTAAAATCCCTGGATCCTTTTCACATGTGCTACTGGCAATCAAGGTGAAGCTGGTTCTTCCTGTGTAAGTGTATAACCTTAAATTTGTCCCTACTGGAATACATTTTGTCCAGTTCTCCAATCTGGTAAGATCATCTTGAATCCCGATTCTGTCTTCAGGGGTTGAACCTTGGAACCTTCTGCATGCAAAGCAGATGTCCAGCCACTGAGATATGGACCACTTAACATCAAAAGGTGATGTTCGCCATCCTTCGCATAAGTGTCTCATGCGGTGGCATAACTAAGACCACGAACTCCATGCCTGCTGTATATCTTGCCTTAGCCATAGCCTAACTTATTACTCTGCCCAACATCGGGTGGCCCAGCCTCTACTGAGAAGGACCCTGCAAATAGCACACAAATATATGTGGCCCAGCCTTCCCACTCTGATCTTTGCAACACGCCGCTCTACTGTTTGCCCTGCTTATCAAAATGATGGGCGTTTCGCTCATATGTACATAGGACTTCTAGTGGTGCTCATTCAATAGGTCTCCATAATCTGTTGTTGTTTTTCCCCTCTGGTCAATGGAAGAGCTCTCTGTGTGTGCATATTCCTTATGGCCGGGTTGCAGTGTTTAATTAAATTTGTCAATAATACGGATTTTTGGAAAACTGTTTGTGATGTTTGTACAGGTAAATAAAATGTTGTCCACAGTAATGGGAGCAAATGTTTTGTTGGGAGACCAAAACAGGTAATGCTCATAATGGCTGCAATGCGCTGTTCAGTAGTACGTTGCATCAGAGCTGGCCTTAAGAGATGTTCATTTCTGAAAGCGAAAAGCATTATATGAAGTTTTATGGTGGTCATGAAATTTCTCATTTGGCCTCTTGCTCATGAGGAAGGTTACCTCTGAAAAAATACATCTGGTGATGAGGAAGGTTACCTCTGAAAAAATACATCTGGAGGAGGAAATTGGAAGGACGCCACTCTTTCCCACTTCCTCTTTCAGCTCTATGGTCTTTTCAAGGTTCAGGTTAACTCTACTGGATCCATCTTTTACCTAGATCACTTCGAAAGGTTTAGCCTGTGAACTTTCTATTTCTCTTAAGAGGAGGGGGCTGATCCCAAGGTGGAGAGAGAGAATTGACCAAAGGGAGAAACACCCACAGCACTCAAATTTCAAAACAAATGTCACTGGTGAATGTAGACCAGGGGTGGTTAGCTGTTTTTCACCCGAGGGCCACATATCAGCCTCCCAGGGGTCACATATCATCAGAGTCCGTGGACAAACATAGGTGTGGCCACCCTTCGTGGTCACAGACAGGCATAGAATCATAGAATCATAGAGTTGGAAGAGACCACAAGGGCCATCGAGTCCAACCCCCTGCCAAGCAGGAAACACCATCAGAGCACTCCTGACATATGGTTGTCAAGCCACGCTGCCACCCAGAACCTCCTTCAGCGAATCCATCCAGACCAGCTGAGGAGCTGGGGTTGTATCAGCCCATTTCTGTGCATCAAATGATCAATCTGATTACCAGGAAAGGAGACAGGTGAATCCCCACCAGGGCTTTCAGGGCTGGTTTCCTTCAGAATGGACAGGTTTGATCTTCTTGCAGTCCATGGGACTCTCAAGAGTCTCCTCTGGCACCAGAATTCAAAAGCATCCATTCTTCGGCGATCAGCCTTCTTTATGGTCCAGCTCTCACTACTGGGAAAACCATGGCTTTAACTATATGTTAAGTTTCAATAAAGATCTTTGGGGGGGGGGGAGAAAGAACAATGCAAGACACCCTCCCTGCGTTCTCTTCAATTGCTTTTGTGTGATGCCGGGTTTGTGCCCAAGAATGAGCAAACCCCGGCCATGGGTTGTGTGCAGACCAAACAAGCCTTTTGGTGCTTCTCACGTTTTGAGATACGATCACCGCTTCTGGAAGACAGCCAGGCAGCTCGGCTGAGGGTGGCTCATTTTGCAAGAAACAGCTGTCGACACTCGGTCACAATCGCCTCTCTATTTAAAGGAAATCTTAGCAGGGTGAGATTGTCATCAACCCAAAGTAAAAAGGGAGCCTGGCTCCTCTCAGTCGAACGACTCGGAACAGCTTGACCTGCTAAATTTCCACTCGTTGCAACACAACTGGGTATTTCACATGGGAGTGAAGAACAAAGAACCACAGGAAACACCTTTGGCGTTATTTATTTATTTTAACTCTTTGCTAACCGGGCGTTATGGCAAGCACCCCTCCCCCTGGCTTGAGGCCCCAAAATTAAATGAAAGAGAAGAATAAGAAAGAGGCAGGGCTGTCAAATGCAAACCTGAGAGATGTCTTATTCCATACATGCGCTCTAGATGGCCTTAATCTGCAGAACTGGCACTATTACTGGTGACACATAATGCCTGTTCTACATTTGTAAGAAATTGATATTTTAGTGTGCCGGCACTTTGCAACTTCCTGTCTATTGACACCAGGCAGATGCCTTCATTGTTCTCTTTTTGACACCTGCTAAAAATTCCTTTTGTTTGAACAAGCCTACGCAGATATATTTTGACCAAACTGCGGGAGGCAGTGGAGGACAGAGGTGCCTGGCGTTCTCTGGTCCATGGGGTCACGAAGAGTCGGACACGACTAAACGACTAAACAACAACAACAACCCAGATATATAGAACGTTGAAATGTACCGTATTTTTTGCTCTATAAGTCTCACTTTTTCCCTCCTAAAAAGTAAGGGGAAATGTGTGTGCATCTTATGGAGCGAATGCAGGCTGCGCAGCTATCCCAGAAGCCAGAACAGCAAGAGGGATAGCTGCTTTCACTGCACAGCGATCCCTCTTGCTGTTCTGGCTTCTGAGATTCAGAATATTTTTTTTCTTGTTTTCCTCCTCCAAAAACTAGGTGCGTCTTGTGGTCTGGTGTGTCTTATAGAGCGAAAAATATGGTATTTTAATCTGTTTTTAGCTTATTGCTGTTTTTATTTTATTTTTTTAAGTTCTAAGTGCTTGCAAGTGTTTTCTTTTTTTTCCTTTATTTTTTGTAAACCTCTTTGAGGTTTGTTGGGGGTGGGGTGTTACACTCAAAGGGTATACAATCATACCTCGGGTTATAGATGCTTCAGGTTGTGTGTTTTCGGGTGCGTGCACAGAAGTGGCACTGCAGGTTGTGAACGCTGTAGCACTGCGGGTTGTGAACGCTGTGGGTTGAGAACATGCCTCCTGCATGGATCACGTTCGTAACCCGAGCATCCACTGTATAATTTTTATGAAAGGAACGAATTAGATACATTGACATTTCTGGGGTCTGTGTGAGCGCGATTGTGTCATGCGCGAGTTTTTTCTCTGTAGGGAAAATTGGTAAACATAACCCATGAAATCACATGGAACCCAGAACAGCCACAGCCACTCAGCATAGGAAATATAAAGCAAGCTGGTGTACTGTAACTCTGATTCCTAGGTTCCTAACTCCTGCTTAACTTGCGGTGAAACAGGACGTTGTAAAGGTGAAGAATGGCTTTCTCTGCACTTTTCTAAGCCTCTGCAGAAGGAGGGTGGACTGCAGGGTCAAATAATGACTTCTTCTCATGGAGATGTGGGCGGAGGAGTTGGCACATGAGAGCATCATGTGTAGGGGCTACTGATGCGATTGCAGGGCGTTCAACTGCGTTTGGAAAAAGATCTATTGTCCTGTGGTGCTCGTGCTTTTAGTAAGCAGTGAGTCATCAGGAAGAAAGACATGAGGGGAGGTTCGGTTATTTCAGAGTCATTTCAAAAGAAGCAAGAAAGAATGTGAAACCGCTCTGGTTCGGCTGAACTGCAACGCTTACAAAGACCAAGAATTTCACAAGGATTCAGAGAACAAAGTCTTTGTAGTGCAGGAGGCACCTCAGAACAAAAGCGTTTCAGGGAAGCCGCCGTTGGCACGATACCAGCACCACCGTCGCAATCATTGTCATTTTTCAGACGCTCGATGCATATGCATAGCTGTCAACTTACAGATTTGAAAATAAGGGACCAGCAGCCTCAAAAATAAGGGATCAGCAGCCAAAATAAGGGATTTTGCTTAGCTTATACAGAAATCCACCACTGATGGAGCCATGCTGCTTTGGCTGCCACTGACTGTGTTTTGCAGGGGGTTGGACTGAATGATCCTAAGGGTCTACAACTCCCACCAAAGAAGAGTGGGACTGATGAACGATGTTAAGATGGCAAAGCTTAGAGGCAGAATTAGAAACCAGGAAGAGGATTGGTAGGATTGACGGAAAACTTGTAGTAAAAATTTGAACTATGGATGGACAGATGATTTATAAAAATAGAGTTATGAAAGGGATGCAGAGGGGGAAATCACTACATTAAGATGCTGCACTGGTTGGAGGGGATGCTAAGCAGCACGTCGGGGCTGCCATCGTCCTGGCGCAAGGAGTTCCATCAGCCCTTCCCCGCCCGAGAGAGAGGGAGGGAGGGAGAGAGACTCTCACCCACGCCATCCGTGGGCCCGGCATGAGGCGGTTGCAGCGCCACCACGTCCACTGAAGCGCCGCCCTTCTGCATCCCTCCCCATCCCCTCCTCTTCCTTTTTTTTTTTAAATAAATATTTATTAAAGTTTTTTGATACAAATACCCAAATAATAAACAACATTGCTTATATCAAAACGTGGTTTCATCACTTCTTTGGACTCCCTCACGTCCCCCGCTCCCACTTACATCGTTAAAAAAGTTTTTCCCAAGCAAATTATCAACTTGTTTACAATCTTGTATCCATTCATTTAAATACAGTCTAACAATTCTCCAAAAGGTTTGTGTTTTCTTTAACCTCACTTATAATCAAATTCAATCTAATTTAGTGGTGGCCAATTATTTATAATCTAGCATCCTTCTTAACATTCCAACAAATTACAATGTTTTTGTAAGTACATCTTAAATTTCTTCCAGTCTTCCTCAATCCTCTCTTCTCCCAGGTCTCGGATTCTGCCAGTCATCTCGGCCAGTTGCATATAGTCCATCAGCTGCATCTGCCACTCTTCCAGTGTGGGTAGATCTTGCGTTTTCCAGTTCTGGCCGACAATACCCAAAAGGAAGGCCTCTGGTGTCTTAGTGAAGGTATACTTAAATACCTTTTTCAACTCATTATATATCATTTCCCAGAAGGCCTTCACTTTAGGGCAAGTCCACCAGAGATGAAAGAATGTTCCTTCACTTTCCTTACATTTCCAACATTTATTGTCAGACGAATGGTATATTTTGGCAAGTTTAACTGGGGTCATGTACCACCTATACATCATTTTCATTACATTTTCCTTCAGAGCATTACATGCAGTGAAGTTCAACCCAGTGGTCCACAACCTTTCCCAGTCCTCAAACATAATGTTATGCCCAATATCCTGTGCCCATTTTATCATAGCCGATTTAACCGTTTCGTCTTGTGTATTCCATTTTAACAGCAAGTTGTACATTCTAGATAGTACCTTAGTCTTTGGTTCTAGCAGTTCTGTTTCCAATTTCGATTTCTCCACCTGGAACCCTAACTTTCTGTCATTTTTAAAAACTTCTTTAATCTGAGCGTAATGTAACCAGTCACGCACTTTATCCTTCATTTTCTCCAAACTCTGCAATTTCCAATTGTCTCCATCTTTTTCTAATATTTCCCAATATTTTGGCCATTTGGCCTCCATATTGGGTCTTTTTCGGGCCTTAGCTTCCAGAGGCGAAAGCCACCTCGGAGTCTTGTTTTCCAATAAGTCTTTGTATTTTATCCAGACATTAAATACTGCTTTCCCTCCTCTTCCTCCCCCCTCAGGCCGACACCGCTGCCGCCTCCGGCTTCCCCTGGCAGCGCGGCGGAAGTCTCGCAAGAGAGGGGCTGCCTGCCCGGCCGCCGCTACCCGTCTCCTCACGACGCGCCCCTGAGGGGGGAAAGGGAGAGACGGAGACGCGGCAGCTCGTCTGCACTCTCTCTCTCGCGGCAGAGGACCCTGAGCTGCTGCTTGACTCCTGAGCCGGGCGAGCATGAAACAATAAGGGGCAGCAGCGGGACACGGCACTGGGATAAGGGAGTTTCCCGCCAAATAAGGGACAGTTGACAGCTATGGCCTATAGGGTCTCCAAGCAACTTTTGATGCATGGGAGGGGGGGGACAACCCAGAGCAATATGCTGCTAACAATAACCTCTAAAGCAAACCCAACAAAACATCCACAGAGAAGAAGAGTTTGGATTTGATATCCCACTTTATCACTACCCGAAGGAGTCTCATAGTGGCTAACATTCTCTTTTCCCTTCCTCTCCCACAACAAACACTCTGTGAGGTGAGTGGGGCTGAGGGACTTCAGAGAAGTGTGACTGGCCCAAGGTCACCCAGCAGCTGCATGTGGATGAGTGGGGAAGCGAACCCAGTTCACCAGGTTACAAGTCCACTGCTCTTAACCACTACACCATGCTGGCCACAGAGGCATAAGAACATGGGAAGAGCCTTCTGGATCAGGCCAGTTGCCCATCTAGTCCAGCAACCTCTTCTCCCAGTGGCCAACCAGATGTCCGTGGGAAACCCACAAATGCGAGATCTGGGGGCCAGAGCATTTCCCCTCCTGTGGAAGCCAAACCCAGTTATATCATGGCTAGCAGCCATTGGCAACCCTCTCCTCCGTCAATTTGTCTAAACCTCTTTTAAAGCCATCTAGATTGGTGGCCTTCACTGTCTTCTGGGGGGGGGGGGTGGAGTTCCATAGTTTAACTCTGTGCTGTGCAAAGAAGTACCGTATTGGCCTGAATATTAGCCTCACTTTTTCCCCAAATTCCACCATGAAAAGTTAAAGTGCGGCTTAAATTCACGACCTTACAAAAAATTGGCTTTTACGATATCGCTGCTGAAACGGACGTACGGTAAAATGGAATGGGTGTGAGCGCCTGCAGATTTTTAAGGGAGCAACTTATATTCAGGTATTGTCTTTTTTTCTTTCTTCCCCTTGAATTTTAAAGGTGCAGCTTATATTCGGGTGTGGCTTATATTCGGGCCAATACAGTACAGTGGTACCTCAAGTTAAGAACTGAATTTCTTCTGGAGGTCCGTTCTTAACTTGAAACCGTTCTTAACCTGAGGTACAACTTTAGCTAATGGGGCCTCTTGCTGCTGCCACGCCGCAGCCACACGATTTCTGTTCTCATCCTGAAGCAAAGTTCTTAACCCGAGGTACTATTTCTGGGTTAGCGGAGTCTGTAACCTGAAGCGTCTGTATCCTGAAGCATCTGCAACCCGAGGTACCACTGTACTTTCATTTTGCTGTCTTGAATCTTCCAGCAGTCGCTGCCATTCAGGACACACAATTCCTGGCTAAACAGGCACGTTCCGGTCTCCCTGTTCATTTTGCCACCAAGGATACCACATTTCCCAGATGCTCAAGCCGCTGTTCCATACTACATCGGTGGACTTCCACCTGCATCAGCCGACCCAGGGAATTGCAGGTTTCCCCATCTCGCTCAAAGCCTTTGACGTTGAAGATGCATTTCTTAGGTGGGGTCAATAGGTGGCAGTGTTGTCTCTCCATCAAATCATTCCTCACCCACGGGCAAGGCAAATCAGCAGAATCTGAGATTTAGCAAATAGGCTGGGCTAGAGTCCCACATCGTGAGATGCTCAAAGTGTTATCCTACATATGTACGTACAGTGGAACCTCGGGTTGTGAATGTGATCCATGCGGGAGGCACGTGACATGCAGCACCGTGTCTGCGCACGTGCGGGTCGCGATTCGGCACTTCTGTGCATGCGCAAAGTGCAATTTAGTGTTTCTTCACATGCGCGGGCGCCAAAACCCAGAAGTAATCTGTTCCGGTACTTTCAGGTTTGGCACGGTGCGCAACCCGAAATTGCGTGACCTGAAGCGTCTGTAACCCGAGGTACCACTGTATAGGGGTGCAGAGTGGGAAATGCAAGCAGCGAAGCTCAAAGGAAATTATATGCAAAAAAATAAATAAATATAGACAGTGACAATTGCATTAAAGCTTAAAAGAGTACACGAGTCTTTTCTGAAGTACACCCCACATCGTTCAATGGGGCTTTGTCGCTAGTAAATGAATGCAGCCTGAATGCATACAGAGTCACAGGTGGGGCAGCACAGGTGAAACCAGCCACCCCCTGATGGCAAACAGTGTGTCTCATCCCTCATTCCTCTGGAAACAGCTCCCTTATGAAGACTCCTGGGGCTTCAGGAGGGTGGGGGAAACCAGGCTGGAAAAGCCATTGCCTGCTGGTGGTCTCTCACCTCTCGCCATCAGGGGAGTCGGGGATCGAACCGGGGACCTTCTGCATGCAAAGCAGATGCTCTGTTGTTGTTTAGTCGTTTAGTCGTGTCCGACTCTTCGTGACCCCATGGACCAGAGCACGCCAGGCACTCCTGCCTCCCACTGCCTCCCGCAGTTTGGTCAAACTCATGCTGGTAGCTTCGAGAACACTGTCCCACCATCTCCTCCTCTGTCATCCCCTTCTCCTTGTGCCCTCCATCTTTCCCAACATCAGGGTCTTTTCCAGGGAGCCTTCTCTTCTCATGAGGTGGCCAAAGTCTTGGAGCCTCAGCTTCAGGATCTGTCCTTCCAGTGAGCACTCAGGGCTGATTTCCTTCAGAATGGAGAGGTTTGATCTTCTTGCAGTCCATGGGACTCTCAAGAGTCTCCTCCAGCACCAGAATTCAAAAGCATCCATTCTTTGGCGATCAGCCTTCTTTATAGTCCAGCTGTCACTTCCATACATCACTACTGGGAAAAGCTTTTACTATACGGACCTTCATTGGCAAGGTGATGTCTCTGCTTTTTAAGATGCTGTCTAGTTTTGTCATTGCTTTTCTCCCAAGAAGCAGGCGTCTTTTAATTTTGTGGCTGCTGTCACCATCTGCAGTGATCATGGAGCCCATGAAAGTAAAATCTCTCACCGCCTCCATATCTTTCCCTTCTATTTACCAGAAGGTGATGGGCCCAGTGGCCATGATCTTAGTTTTTTTGATGTTGAGCTTCAGACCATATTTTGTGCTCTCCTCTTTCACCCTCCTTAAAAGGTTCTTTAATTCCTCCTCCCTTTCTGCCATCAAGGTTGTGTCATCTGCATATCTAATGAGTTAAGGCCCTTTCCTCTCTCTCTCTCTCTCTCTCTCTCTCTCTCTGCCCAACTGCCTTCTCCCTGCTCCAGAACCTGGCTGCCCCAAGCTGCAAGCTTTCTCCCAACTTGCCTGATTTCTAACAACAACTCCATACTCTCCTCCTGCATCTGGTATCCTGTTGATGGACTCCAACTCCTGGCAGTTCTGACGAGCAGGGCCAACGTGCAAGGATGATGGGAGGTGTAGTCTAGCAGCGTTTGTTGCCGATTCCAGCCTCGAGAATGCTGCCTTATCGTGCACCTTTTTCTATACGCAGAAGGCCAAATCATGTTAGCTTTCCTCCATACTAAAGTTGGACCAGCTGCCCAGTGGACACTGCTCTCTATCTGTCATTGGCTCTGGCACCCCCTGCTGCTGGTCTCCCAGCTTTCCGCCCAGCCAGTCCCAATGGGAACCAGTTTGCTCCATTTTACAGACATTTCACTAGCTGCTGATTTCCGCTTCCTGTCTGACCTGTCGCGCGGCTGTAAAGCTGCTTCCAGAAATATCGCACAGCGCTCGTTTCCATGTTATTTGCTATCAGAAAAAACAACAACATTTGTGTTATGTACTGAAGTTCTCACCCTGGCCAGCAGGGGGATACTGTAGATAGTTATGCAAATAAGGGATCAAAAGTGACGTTCAGTGATTGGATACTTTTAGAAAGTTGATACAGTTACGTTGTACTAGAGCTCTATATAAGCAGGCTGACTGAACCCTTCAGTTCAGTTCTGTCCTGGCCTGTGAATAAACAAGAGCTGTTTGAAGAATCGCGGTGTCGTCTGATATGTTCACCCACAACTTAACAATTTGCGAGTAAGGCAGAGCTGTGAACTTGCACTAATACAATTCCCGGAAATGGCTTTTAGGTCGTGTGAAAGCTCAGGCATAAAGCACAATTTAACAGTTAGGGGGAAATCAGAAAAACAGCATAAACTGCCTTATTTGCCTTTATTTTCTGAGGACTACCGTTCTTGCTAGCCTGGCTCACAATGACACAACGAAAGGCAGCCCGTTTGGTGACAGGGAAACTTGGCAAAGGCTGCATTTATATGATTCAGAGCCTTTGCTGATGCTCAAATCACAAGGTTCCTGGAACACCAAATGCAATCAAAGGGGAATAAAACAGCAGCTAAGCTCCTGGGCTTTAAACAGGGTGGCGGCTATTGTGTTTGCCCGCCGCTTACTTCAGCAAAGCCCCACAAAAGGCCAGCCAAGGTATATAAATAGCTCCTCTTTACAAAGGAAACTTCGTCAAACCAGCGGCTGCTAAAGCTGGCCTAGAGAGCTCCTGGGCCTTGGGCTGCTCACGCGACGGTCACTGAAGTGGGGTTACCTCGTGGCAACGCTGTCCTGTGTAAAATCAACGTGGCTTAAAAGTGCTCAGCAAGACCCCATCCCATACGTTTCCAGTGAAATAAAAAAATTAAGGTCTTATTTATATATAACAAATGTTCATGGATGTGCCAGGCAAACATGTACAATACTACACGTATGGGCCACATGTCTGGGGCAGAACAGGAGGGTAGTCCTGGAGCCATTTTGGCTCCCAAACTGACCAAATGTTTTCTCTGCAAGGTCAAAGGAAAATGGAAAAGCCTCCCCATTGTCTTTTCATTCACAAAACCTGTCTTAAGGGTTTATCTGTGTATGAATAGGGTGAGCCTGTGACCTGGCTCAGGAACTAAGTATTTGTCACTACAAAAGACTGGCCAGGCTCCCCAGGGTATCCAATCAAGTAAGCATTAACAGGTAACCTGCCAGACAGGAGATAAACAATGACAGGAGATGAACAACGCACTCAGATTTCTGTTGTAGACCACCCTTTCTGTGATATAGGTATGATGTGTCTGGAGGGTGGTCTTGCGCTACATCCCTTCTGTGATTTATGTATGATGTTTCTGGGGGTTGTCTTGGGCTCCAGGGCGGGCAATTTAAAATGTCTATATAAGGGCGGGCATACCTGGGTTCTGGGTCCTCCTCCTTCTCCTGCGTGTGAGGGGAGCACCCTGTTGCAACAGTTCAATAAAGATCAGGCTTACTAGCTGCTTTGCTTCTCAATATTCTCTGGTTGGCCTCTGTTATTTTCTCCGACCGATAGAGAACCTGCAGAGGACTCTATAAGGGCTCTTGTGTACCCCATAAGGGAATAAGGACAAACTTTTGTTTATTACACCAGCATTAGATATATAAACGAGGCACCAACTAGGGTTGCCATGTTTCAAAAAGAGAAAATCCAGAAACGAAATTTGTGCTTTTTTGGGCAAAGTTGTTGAGATTCCCCTCCCCCCAACATTTCAGTGATTTTTGCCCCGACGCTGCTTAAGGGAGCTGAATTCTGGACGTACAGCAACCCTACCTTAAACCAAGGTTACAATCGCCAACACAAAATGTCTCGTTGCCATTTTTGGGACTAAAATGATTCTAAAGTTTGGTTCTCCAAATGATAGACTGACTGTGATTGATTCTCAGTTAAACCTCTGGCTAGTTCAGATGGCAACCTTGAGCTACGTTTAGAAGACTGAGAACTGAAAGAAGAAAAGTCCCTTGATCCAGGGACATTTCACATATCTATTCACCTATTCTGACCTCTTTTTCTTAACAGTGACATGGAGAATTCATAACATAAGAATATTCTCCACAACCATGAGCAGGGCACCGGGACGGGGTAAGTGAAGACAAGCAACAACAATTGGGGGGGTCGCATAACTCCATAGCCTCCAACATTTATCCAATGAAAATGTTGTTGTTGTTTAGTCGTTTAGTCGCCTCCGACTCTTCGTGACCCCATGGACCAGAGCACGCCAGGCACTCCTGTCTTCCACTGCCTCCCGCAGTTTGGTCAAACTCATGTTGGTCTCTTCCAGAACACTGTCCCACCATCTCGTCCTCTGTCGTCCCCTTCTCATTGTGCCCTCCATCTTTCACAACATCAGGGTCTTTTCCAGGGAGTCTTCTCTTCTCATGAGGTGGCCAAAGTATTGGAGCCAAAGCTTCAGGATCTGTCCTTCCAGTGAGCACTCAGGGCTGATTTCCTTCAGAATCCGTAGGTTTGATCTTCTTGCAGTCCATGGGACTCTCAAGAGTCTCCTCCAGCACCAGAATTCAAAAGCATCAATTCTTCGGCGATCAGCCTTCTTTATGGTCCAGCTCTCACTTCCATACATCACTATCCGATGAAAATAGGGATGTCCTAAGGAAAAGCGGGACATTCCAGGACCAAATCAGAAACCAGGACAGCTTCTGTAAATCCGGGGCTGTCCCTGGAAAATAGGGACATTTGGAGAATCTGGGTTGTGACCCTTGCGGTCGTTTCTGGTTGCAGCAAAGAACGGAACCGTCTTAAGAAAACCTCTCTTGCTCGTTCCTGTTTCCTCGTCTTCCCCCCACAGACACTAGAGGGTGCTGGAGCTATATTTTAAGAACGCATTTGGCTCAGACTATTGTGGCCACAGACATTATTACAAAAGCTCAGCTTCCCAGGCACGCATCCTTGAACTACCAGCTCCTGCTTGGAAGGCACAGATGAATGCATCCCTTTCTTCCTTAGCAGTTCTCCAGTGCTGGAATGCCCTTCCATCTAGTGCCTCTTCCTTTTTTATTTCATTTAAGCTCCACTCCTCCAGCAAACCACTACTATGACATCTGAAAGCAGCCCTGTATAAGGATGTTTTTAATGTTTGATGTCTTACTGTGTTTTACTTTGTTGGAAGCTGCCCATAGTGGCTGGGGCAACCCAATCAGATGGGTGACATATAAATAAATTATTATTATTATTATTATTATTATTATTATTATTATTACTACTACTACTATAAAGGTAAAGGGACCCCTGACCATTAGGTCCAGTCGTGGCTGACTCTGGGGTTGTGGCGCTCATCTCGCTTTATTGGCCGAGGGAGCCAGCGTACAGCTTCCAGGTCATGTGGCCAGCATGACTAAGCCGCTTCTGGCGAACCAGAGCAGCGCACAGAAACGCCGTTTACCTTCCTGCCGGAGTGGTACCTATTTATCTACTTGCACTTTGACGTGCTTTCGAACTGCTAGGTTGGCAGGAGGAGGGTCTGAGCAACAGGAGCTCACCCTGTTGTGGGGATTCAAACCGCAAGTCCTAGGCTTTGTGGTTTAACCCACAGCGCCACCCATGTCCCTTTGCTACTACTATATCTTCCCTTTCATTTTAGAATAAGCTTCCATGCAGGAGCTAGAATGCAAGACAGTGGTTCTCAAACCTCTGCCTCTGGACCACACTTTCAGAATAAAAATTTGCTCGTGCCACACCAATTGATGTTGTTGTTGTTTTTATGAAATGCATTGCAAACATAATTAGAATTGCCCCCGGTATCTTGCTCTCGGTTTAAAAAGATATCTATCCATATTTTGCAAGCAATATTAATAATAATTCATACCATACAATACTACACTGAAATGTTTAAACATTCCTCTGACTGTCCTCAAATCTTTCTGCCATGCTTGCCGTCCACTCCTGCCACACCAACGTGTTTGCCACACAAAGAGAGAAACAGAGTACCACTTCACCTAGGAAATTGCAGCCTTCTAGGTTTCTTCCTAAGAACTGCAGCAAAGAAAAATGTTCTTACGTTGTGAATCGGCCCGATTATGCTGTGAACCACCCTGAGATCTATGGGTATAGGGCAGTTTACAAATTTAATAAATAAAAGGGGGGCAGAAAAGAAAAACAGCTCAACTGCAAGCTGAAATTACAGGGCGGCCAGGGCCACTACTGGGCTTTGCTATACGCATTACACGCCTCGGGATTTAAATCAATGTCCCCAAATAGCTCTACGGAAAGTTATGAATGGAAACGTGTCCTGGGATGACCTCCCTGCGCCTACCCCCAGGCAGAGTGGTGCATTTTCTCCCCCCTCTCTGCGCTTGAAGTCTTTACATTTCAACAACCATCACTGAAGCAAGAGAGAGTTGGGTTGAATGAAACTGGCCTGCCTTTTCCTTGGCTATTCTGCCACCTCCCTAGGCCTTGTGATAAATGCGTAATGCCCTAGGTTTTGAAGGTGACCTGTGAGGTTCACAGACTGAAATCGGTTGGAAACGAGCTATCTATCTTGGGTCCCAGGCAATGCACGATTGGCGCAAGCTTTATTTCAGGATGAGAAACCGCTGTTCCATATTGGTGTGTACGTTTACCTGAAGAGACTATGCAGGAAAGCACTTTGTGATAAAGGTGTGACGATGCCCCGCAACTTGGATGGCGTGTGCAATAAACGTAAATATGCCCTTGTTCCCTTATGGGGGTCACAAGAGCCCTTATAGAGTCTTCTGCAGGTTCTCCATCAGTCGGAGAAAATAACAGAGGCCAACCAGAGAATATTGAGAAGCAAAGCAGCTCGTAAGCTTGATCTTTATTGAACTGTTGCAACAGGGTGCTCCCCTCACACGCAGGAAAGGAGGAGGACCCAGAACAAAGGTGTGTCCGCCCTTATATAGACATTTTAAATTGCCCGCCTTGGAGTCCAAGACCACCCCCAGAAACATCATACCTATATCACAGAAAGGGCGGTCTACAACAGAAATCTGAGTGCGTTGTTTAACTCCTGTCTGGCAGGTTACCTGTTAATGCTTACTTGATTGGATACCCTGGGGAGCCTGGCCAGTCTTTTGTAATGACAAATACTTAGTTCCGCAGGGCCCTCTTGTGACAGAGCGTTCCACCAAGTCGGGGCCAGTACTGAAAAGGCCCTGGCCCTAGGTGAGACCAATCTAACCACTTTGCGATTTGGGACCTCCAAAATGTTGTCATTTATGGACCTTAAGGTCCTCCACGGGGCATACCAGGAGAGGCAGTCCCTGTAGGTGCATGGGTCCTAGGCCCATGTACCTAGGACTCCCCCCCCCCAAAGAATCCTGGGAACTGTAGTTTGTCAAGGTGCTGGGAATTATAGTTCTGTGAGGGGGATCAGCTACAGTTTCCATGATTCCCTAGGAGGAGCTATGGGCTTTAAATGTTCCTTAAACATCTGGTGCGCACACAGCCGCAGAGAGTGGGACCACAGCTAGACTTTGCTTTTCTCACCCACACTTCTCGTTTTAAGAGATGCTGAAGGCTTTTTCCAGGCCAACAGCAGTTGGGAATCCTAGCACACCTGCCCAAGGCGCAGGCCATCCCAGTGCTCTCTGCAGCCTCCTGATGTTCCGACCTCTCCTGTTGTGAGTCACTGGCAGGGAATGAGCACACATACAGAGAGAGGGAGGCTGATTCTGTCAGTAGTTTTCCATCCTTCCCACAGCCTTACATAACAAGAGCACATTTTTTAAAAGAAATGAAACTGGAGGGCAGAACCCCAGCCGTCGCTGTGACAGCTACCCTCTCCTCTTCCCCGCAGGCTGGTCTGCAACAGACTTCTGCAAACCTCAATCATATGGCTTTGGGGAGCATGGAAATAAGTTGGCGAAGTCGCGTGGAGGAAGGAGACAGGCTCTCTATGTTAAGGCAGGGATAGGAAAAGAGCTCTATTTACATAATAAGCATTGCCCATAGGGAAGCAGTCGTCTACATGGGGCTACCTTTGAAGGTGCCCCAGAAACTAGAGTGGTACCTCGGATTAAGAACTTAATTCGTTCTGGAGGTCCGTTCTTAACCTGAAACTGTTCTTAACCTGAGGTACCACTTTAGGTAATGGGGCCTCCCACTGCCGCTGTGCCACTGCCGTGCGATTTCTGTTCTCATCCTGAAGCAAAGTTCTTAACACGAGGTACTATTTCTGGGTTAGCGGAGTCTGTAACCTGAAGCATCTGTAGCCTGAGGTACCACTGTACAACTAATCCAGAATGCGGCAGTTAGACAGGTGACTGGGAGCAGTCGCCAAGACCACATAACACCGGTCCTGAAAGACCTACATTGGCTCCCAGTACGTTTCCGAGCACAATTCATAGGGTTTGTGCTGACCTTTAAAGCCCTAACCAGCCTTGCTCCAGTATGAGCATCTCCATCCCCATCGTTCAGCCCAGACACTGAGGTCCAGTGCCAAGGACCTTCTGGTGGTTCCCTCACTGTGAAAAGTGAGGTTACAGGGAACCAGGCAGAGGGCCTTCGTAGTGGCGCCTGCCCTGTGGAATGCCCTCCCACCAGATGTCAAAGAAATAAACAACTATCTGACTTTTAGGAGACATCTGAAAGTAACCCTGTTTAGGAAAGCTTTTAATATTTCATGAATTATTGTAGTTTAATATTTTGCTAGAAGCCGCCCAGAGTGGCTAGGGAAACCCAGCCAGATGGGCAGGGTATTATTAATAATAATAATAATAATAATAATAATAATAATAATAATAATTAGTCTCTCACAGCAAATTTCTTCTTTGCAAAAAGTTAACATGTACTGTATATTGGAGCAAGTAAGTGCAGGAATCACAGTAGGAGGAAAGCCGCTCCCTGACTGACCATCCTTTGTCAGGCAGATTGTTGGTTAAGAGTCTAGGGTGGCCATCAGCAATGGAAGCGAACAGAAAGGAGGTGGTCTCTTGATGGCTGGAAATCTCTTCGTGTTGCTGAATGAGATACCCACCCATGCTCAAATAAGGTGACACACTTCTGGCTGAGAGGACAGGGCAGGTGGATGTGAGTGTGTGGAACAGCAGCCAGCAGTTCAGGAAGAGGGTAAGGAAGGAAATAAAATGGCTGATGAGAGTTGCAGTCCAACAACATCCAGTGGCATAGCGTGGGGGGTGCAGGGGGGGCCGGCCACGCCGGGCGCAACATCTGGGGGTTAGGGTTAGGGGGCGCAAATCCACGGGTTAGGGAGTGCAAATTACTTGCCTTGCCCCGGGTGCTGACAACCCACGCTACGCCACTGACAACATCTGGAAGGCAATGGGTCTCCTCATCATTGGGTTGTAGACAATACCGAGCTCGGAGGCCCCAATGGTCTAAGGCAATTTCCCGCTTCCATTCCTATTGGGAGTTTCTGGCATCTCTAGCTGGTGGGTACCAATTTGCCATTCAACTCATCCAGAGACAACGGCCTCATCTTGCCTATAGGTCGGACCTGTTAGAAAGCTTGCAGGATTTAAGTTGCAGGCCAGTAAATTCAGCAGCTTATTTGCAAGGCTGAACTGAATGCCATTTAGATCAATGGGACTTCCATACACACACCTACGGTGATGGCCACAAACCGTAAGGACATAAGATAGAGCCTGCTGGATCATGCCCAATGACTTATCTAGTCCAGCACCCTCTTCTCACAGTGGCCAGCCAGATACCTGTGGGAAACCCGCAAGCAGGATTCGCACCCAAGAGCAAATCTTCCCTCCTGTGGTTTCCAGCAACTGGTATAATAATAATTTATTATTTATACCCCACCCATCTGGCTGGGTTTCCCCAGCCACTCTGGCAGCTTCCAAAAGAATATTAAAATACAATAATCTAGAAAACATTAAAAGCTTCCCTAAATAGGGCTGCCTTCAAATATCTTCTAAAAGTCTGGTAATTGCTTTTCTCTTTGACATCTGGTGGGAGGGCATTCCACAGGGTGGGCGCCACTACTGAGAAGGCCCTCTGCCTGGTTCCCTGTAACTTGGCTTCTCGCAGCGAGGGAACCACCAGAAGGTCCTTGGCACTGGACCTCAGTGTCTGGGCAGAACGATGGGGGTGGAGACGCTCCTTCAGGTATACTGGACCGAGGCCATTTAGGGCTTTAAAGGTCAGCACCAACACTTTGAATTGCGCTCAGAAACGTACTGGGAGCCAGTGTAGATCTTTCAAGACTGGTGTTATGTGGTCTCAGCGGCTGCTCCCAGTCACCAGTCTAGCTGTCGCATTCTGGATTAGTTGTAGTTTCCGGGTCACCTTCAAAGGGAGCCCCATGTAGAGCGTGTTGCAGTAGTCCAAGCGGGAGATAACCAGAGCATGCACCACTCTGGCAAGACAGTCCGCAGGCAGATAGGGTCTCAGCCTACGTACCAGATGGAGCTGGTAGACAGCTGCCCTGGACACAGAATTGACCTGCACCTCCATGGACAGCTGTGAGTCCAGAATGACTCCCAGGCTGCGCACCTGGTCCTTCAGGGGCACAGTTACCCCATTCAGGACCAGATATTCAGAGGCATTGCCCCTCTGACCGTGGAGGCAAAGCAGAGCCATTGTAGCTACATCTTTAAGCCCCGCAACTGGAGTGTGATCCCAATCACGTAGGCAGCAAAAGCCAACAGAGAGGTTTTCATAAAAGGCGTTTGCCAAATCCATCAGCTGTTAATACTCCCTGAAGCTTGACTCACACCTCAAATGTGCATACCAGCGGTTTTTTCTCTCTCTTCTCTGCATGCTTATTGCTTCCATATGAAATTAGAACTCTTCCAGACTTACAGAGGATGGCCTGTCATTAAACAACAGGAAGCAGAACACAAAAATGTGGGCTATGTTCACAAACACAAACCCCGGATGAGGCCGAAAGCCAGGGATAATGAAGCATAATTAGATGCTGTGCGAAGGATTCTGGGACATCCCTATTTTCATCAGAGAAATTTTGGAGGGTATGGAGTTATGTGACCCCCCCCCCCCAAGTCAAGGAGACAAGTAGCTATACAACCTTCAGGAGACATCTGAAGGCAGCTCTGTATAGGGAAGGTTTTTTAATGTTTCATGTTTTATTATGTTTTTATATATGTTGGAGGAGGGACGCGGGTGGCGCTGTGGGTTAAACCACAGAGCCTAGGACTTGCCGATCAGAAGGTCGGCGGTTCGAATCCCCACGACGGGGTGAGCTCCCGTTGCTCGGTCCCTGCTCCTGCCAACCTAGCAGTTCGAAAGCACATCAAAGTGCAAGTAGATAAATCGGTACCACTCCGGCGGGAAGGTAAATGGTGTTTACGTGCGCTGCTCTGGTTCGCCAGAAGCGGCTTAGTCATGCTGGTCACATGACCCAGAAGCTGTACGCTGGCTCCCTCGGCCAATAAAGCGAGATGAGTGCCGCAACCCCAGAGTCGGCCATGACTGGACCTAATGGTCAGGGGTCCCTTTACCTTTATATATGTTGGAAGCCGCCCAGAGTGGCTGGGGCAACCCAGACAGATGGTCAGGGCATTATTATTATTATTATTATTATTATTATTATTATTATATAAAAGGTAAAGGGCGTACAGCTTCCGGGTTTAGCCGTTTACCTTCCCGCTGGAGTGGTACCTATTTATCTACTTGCACTTTGACGTGCTTTCGAACTGCTAGGTTGGCAGGAGCAGGGACCGAGCAACGGGAGCTCACCCCGTCACGGGGATTCGAACCGCCGACCTTCTGATCGACAAGTCCTAGGCTCTGTGGTTTAACCCACAGCGCCACCCACGTCCCTTATTTATTGTCCCTTATTATTATTGAATAGGACATCCCTATTTTCATTGGAGGAATGTTGGAATCTATGCAGTTGCAAACGGACAACTTCCAGAATATAAAAAGCTAGCGCATCAGGGGCAGAACCCTCCCCCATGGCCTGCTAGATTTCTATTTGCAAAGGGTTATGCAAGTGTAATGGTTATATGGGGTTGCTCGTGCATAAGTTGCCGCCACTCCTGGCTAGGTAGCCTGGTTAAACCTTTCCTGGCTGGACAGCCCTTCACTTCGTGGCTGTCTCAGTCGCTGGCAGAATCCGTCAGTGGGCGTTTCTTGAACTTCTTCCAGCAAAGTAGTTCTTTGACGCCAAGTCTACGCCTACTTTCCCTACGTGGAAGTCTTCTGCGCAGGGTGGGTGTGGGTAGCGGAAGACCTGTGCTCTCCCCGCTGGTCTCCGGCGAAGAGTCCTGGAGCCCCCTCTCCGATTCCCCCATCCGCCCCCCTTTATCCCTGGTGTTACGCTGATTTCCTTCCCCAGCCGATGAGTTCCCTCTCTCCCTGCTTGGCCCTTCTCCGGCATCGCTTGGGAGCCCTGCCTCCACTTCTGGCTCCGATGTCTGTTCCCTGACAGCAAGCAAGCATCGCAAGACATCTCAGTTACATAAGGCATCTGCTTTCCTGCCATTCCAGCCCAACTGATTGCGGGTAGAGAGAGTCCTTCCTGCAGCCTGTTCTGGGCTTGTCTCAGCATCCTTCGTCCTCGGATGACCGAGGTCTGATCCTGGATTCCAGCATCCGATTACATTATTGAAACAAGGCACAGAGCAGCTTTTATCTTCCTCTGTTGTGGCATGCTACCCAACACCCTGGAAATGAATGGCCTGTGCGACTTTCGAAAATTGCAAAGCCAACATAGTTGGAGCGAGAAATGGGCAGAGCCGTTCGATGCCGGTGGCTTTCCTTACTAAGAAAATAAGAATGGGGAATGGCTGAGGGCAGGATCAATTGGATGCCTTCAAAGTCCTCGTCTCAAGAAGACCTGACGTGCGGCTACTTCTTTCATTTTACATGTACCGTATTTTTTGCTCTATAAGACTCACTTTTTCCCTCCTAAAAAGTAAGGGGAAATGTGTGTGCGTCTTATGGAGCGAATGCAGGCTGCACTGCTATCACAGAAGCCAGAACAGCAAGAGGGATTGCTGCTTTCACTGCACTGCAATCCCTCTTGCTGTTCTGGCTTCTGAGATTCAGAATATTTTTTTCTTGTTTGCCTCCTCCGAAAACTAGGTGCGTCTTGTGGTCTGGTGCCTCTTATAAAGCAAAAAATACGGTATATAATTTTTATTGAAAGGGAAAATGTACAGGAGGAAAATAGAGTTAGAGTTAGATAATTTATTATGGTCAAAGACCAGCTCATAACACAATAAAAACAGGGTTCATAAAGATAAAATATACAATCGGAGCAGATTGCATGAATAGCTCATGAGTTAAAATTGTGAAGGAAAATAAGAATGAGAAGAGAAAAGATACCAGAAGAAAAACATTGTGCAGCATAACTACTGCTGTGGTTTAACAAACATTGCTACATATTTGGAAGAGAAAAGCTGACCCAGGCCCTGAAACCATCCTCTGGGGCCCTTCTTCATGTGCCTCCTCCAGAAGAGCTCCAGAGGGTGGCTACACAAGAACAGGGCCTTTTCTTTGGTGGCTCCCCGTTTGTGGAATGCTCTCCATACTGAGGCTCGCCTGGCACCTTCCTTACATATTGTTAGGCACCAGACAAAACATTTATCTATAACCAGGTCTTTGGCTGACGAAACAATCTAGGCAAAGGTAAAGGGACCCCTGACCATTAGGTCTAGTCGCAGACAACTCTGGGGTTGCAGCGCTCATCTCGCTTTACTGGCCGAGGGAGCCAGCGTACACCTTCCAGGTCATGTGGCCAGCAGGACTAAGCCACTTCTGGTGAACCAGAGCAGCGCACAGAAACGACGTTTACCTTCCTGCCGGAGTGGTACCTATTTATCTACTTGCCCTTTGATGTGCTTTCGAACTGCTAGGTTGGCAGGAGCTGGGACAATGCAACGGGAGCTCACCCCGTCGCGGGGATTCGAACTGCCGACCTTCTGATTGGCAAGTCCTAGGCTTTTTAATGTGTCAAGGGGAGTATGTTTGTTGTTGTTATTATGCTAAAAATGGAAAATGGTGGAGGGGTGGGGAAATATCACAGTAATTACCAATATGTTGAGCACATGGTGGATCAAACAGAGATGTTAATCTTAATTATATATATTTTCTTAATTATATATATACTCTTATATATATATATAATATATATATTATATATATATATATAATCTTAATTATGTGCTTTCGTAGATTTTCACGGGTACAGGAATGCAGGTTTTGGTGTCCTCGGGTGTCTTCCCGTGTAAAAGTTGGGGTGTCTAGGCGACGTTTCGACGAGGTCTCACTCGTCATCTTCAGGCTGGTGCTTTCGGCTTCTTGTTACTGGAACAGAGCGGGATCTCAATGTTTGAGTTCCTATAAATACTGTAGAGGGGGTGTGGTGTCTAGCCTCCAATGTTCTGGGCAGAGAGGAAGTTCCCAGGCTAGTGTGCCTTTTCTTCTTTTGTTCCTTAATTACTTGAGAGATACCTTGAGTGATTTCTTGAGTGATATCCTGAGTACCACTTAGGTGGGTCATTAGGTGTGGATTAGTTGCTAAAGTCTTTGTGTCTTGACCTCTTGAACTTTGTGAAGAGTTTTCCTGAGAAGATGGCTGTATTGCACTTAGTTGTGCTTTGGCTTGGCTTCGTGTATAGGGGCGAGCTGTGGTTTTGTGGCTTGTGTCAGCCAGATCTGTGTAGGGATTGCAGGGGGGTGCAGCATCCGGAGGTGCCACCATGGATTGGCTACTGGATGGTGTCAGTAATTCATCTGTGGAGAGGGTCTGGGTTTGGGTCTGGTGTGGTTGATTGGTGTTGGCGTTCTGTGTGCCTCTGGATCTGGTGTCAGTTTTTGTGGGGAGGGCTAATTTCCAGATGTCTGGCAAGCGGGATGTGTCGTCACGCTTGTTCATGTTGTGAGGGTGTTTCTCTATCTCGATGGCTTCCATGATTATTCTCTTGTGGTGATGTTCCGTGTTAAAGAGCAATTTGGAATCTGCAAAATTAATTTCGTGTCCTGTTTCTTTCATGTGTTGGAAAAGAGAGGAAGTTTTTCCAACACAATCCCCCCGAATACATCTTGGACCTGACCAACCACTGCCTAACCAACACGTACTTCATCCACAATGGACAAAGATACAAACAGATAGAAGGAGCACCTATGGGATCACCCCTCTCACCGGTCATCGCAAACCTGTACATGGAACACTTTGAAACCAATGCTTTAGACAAGTCAGAACACAAACCCAAACTTTGGCTCAGATATGTTGACGACACCTTTGTAATTTGGCCACACGGGAAGGAAAAACTGGATAGCTTCCTCACACATCTCAACAACTTACACCCCAAAATACAATTCACTATGGAAATAGAAGCCAACAACCAACTTCCCTTCCTTGACGTCCTAATCTACAAAAAACCTGATGGCTCCCTAGGACACACTATCTACCAGAAAAAAACACACACCAACCGCTACTTACATGCACAATCACACCACCACCCTGCACAAATAAACTCCGTAGCCAAGACTCTCATCTCCAGAACCAAACGCCTGGCTGACAAAGACCACTTGACAACTGAGTTACAGAATCTCTCAAATGTGTTAATTGCCAATGGATACCAGCAAAACAGGATTACGAAGCTAATCCAAAAGGAAACACCCCCCAAAAACCAAGACACAGAAGAAAACAATGGCATGGCCCTCCTTCCTTATATCAAGGGCACTACAGATAAAATTAGCAAAATCCTCCATAAACACAATATCAAAACAGCCTTTTGCACCAACCAAAAAATAGCCAATATCCTCAGAAACCCCAAGGATAAAATCCAGTTGGAAAACCAAGGGATCTATGAAATACCCTGCAAAGTCTGCCCAGCCACGTACATTGGACAAACAAACAGACGAATAAATGCACGTATCGCAGAACACAAGAATGCCGTCAAAAAAGAAGAAAAAACTTCCTCTCTTTTCCAACACATGAAAGAAACAGGACACGAAATTAATTTTGCAGATTCCAAATTGCTCTTTAACACGGAACATCACCACAAGAGAATAATCATGGAAGCCATCGAGATAGAGAAACACCCTCACAACATGAACAAGCGTGACGACACATCCCGCTTGCCAGACATCTGGAAATTAGCCCTCCCCACAAAAACTGACACCAGATCCAGAGGCACACAGAACGCCAACACCAATCAACCACACCAGACCCAAACCCAGACCCTCTCCACAGATGAATTACTGACACCATCCAGTAGCCAATCCATGGTGGCACCTCCGGATGCTGCACCCCCCTGCAATCCCTACACAGATCTGGCTGACACAAGCCACAAAACCACAGCTCGCCCCTATACACGAAGCCAAGCCAAAGCACAACTAAGTGCAATACAGCCATCTTCTCAGGAAAACTCTTCACAAAGTTCAAGAGGTCAAGACACAAAGACTTTAGCAACTAATCCACACCTAATGACCCACCTAAGTGGTACTCAGGATATCACTCAAGAAATCACTCAAGGTATCTCTCAAGTAATTAAGGAACAAAAGAAGAAAAGGCACACTAGCCTGGGAACTTCCTCTCTGCCCAGAACATTGGAGGCTAGACACCACACCCCCTCTACAGTATTTATAGGAACTCAAACATTGAGATCCCGCTCTGTTCCAGTAACAAGAAGCCGAAAGCACCAGCCTGAAGATGACGAGTGAGACCTCGTCGAAACGTCGCCTAGACACCCCAACTTTTACACGGGAAGACACCCGAGGACACCAAAACCTGCAATCTTAATTATATATATACTCTATTTTCATTGGAGAAATGTTGGAGGGAACGGAGTTATCCAACCCCCAAGCTGTCTGAAGGCAATCCTGTATAGGGAAGTGGGTTAATTTAAGTTTATTTTTTATGTTTTTATATATGTTGGAAGCTGCCCACATTGGCTGGGGCAACCCAGTAGGACGTGTGGGGGTATAAATAGTAAAATTATCATTATGGAATGGGACATCCCTATTTTCACCGGAGAAATGTTGGTGGTCCTGTACTTCTAGCATAAGCTAGAGGGATCATCCATTCATAAACCTCCCCTCCTTATGCATAAACAATCTAAAATCAAACCATAATGCATAACCCCTGTTTATTCTTTTATATATTTTATATATAAAAGAATAATGTATTATTACATAATAGAATACATTATATACACATACAGTACAGTACAGTACAGTACAGTACAGTACAGTACAGTACAGTACAGAAACCCCATTTGCCCTGACTGGACTCAAGGCGGCTTAGTGATAAAACCAAGAACCTCTGGAAACACAGAAAGACCAATTAAACACTGATAGATTTGAAACTATATACACATATAAAATATATTAAAACCCCACAAATAATTGCAATAAAAGCAGCACTGCGCCAGCCCTTTCTTTTCAGATCTTTTGCCACCCTGTAGCTGGCTAGATCTGATCCACTTCGCCATCCCATCTACCTGCCGCCCAGTTGACATTCAGCGAAGAAATTGCCCCATGTTCCCAAAGCAAATTTTAACTGGAGCGAGAGAAATATGCTTGCCACTGCGGTGTAAATACCAGACTGTGTTCTCTGAAGCATTCCAAGGAAAGGCGACGCCCGGGGGAATTGTCTGATAACTGGAAAAGCAAGGTTGTTTAAAAATTATCGTTCTTATTTTTATACCCAAGTGATGACATGTCATGTACATTTGATATTCGCTAGAATTGGAACAGAGGAAAAATACTAATCCTTTTTATGCCAGTTATATAATCTCTGTGTGTCCCGTCCCCCCTCCTACCCATCTGCTTTTCCTTCCAGGCTATGGTCATCTGATCAAAACTAGGTGAGGGCAGCCACAGATATTATAATATCCTTGCATGTATTGAGTTTTGGGTGAGATGAGCACAGCATGGTTATGGTGTCTGTAATATTTCACAGAATCACAGAGTTGTAGAGTTGGAAGGGAACCCCAAGGGGCATCTAGTCCAACCCCCTGCAATGCACCAATCATGACAGATGACCATCCAGCCTCTGCTTAAAAGTCTCCAGCCCACCACCTTCCCCATTCAAACATATACAGTATATGCATGAGTGCTGGTTGGTGCATGAAGGGGTTAAGAACACAGAGTTAAGATTCCTAGACACAGCTAGGTTGCAACCCCTCTTCTCCAGGGAGAAAGGAAATGAAACCTTCTCTTCCTGTTTCCTCTGTCTCTGTGCCATGCAACCTACTGTACAAGGAAGGACGTATCTAAGCTTTGCTGCGAGTTTAGAGCAAATGTAGTTGAAGCTATCTTTCTGTATTTTCTACCCAAGAGATTTCTGCCTGTGTTCTCCTTGCTGCCACTTGGATAAATGCATGAATTGGACCTTTGAATCTGTAAGTAAAGCATTTTTATCTTCCAGTATGTAGTCTGTTTATTGCAGGAGGGGTAGAAAGAGAGCAGTGCTGTTTGCGAGCCGACTAAACAGGATAAAATGGTCTAACACCCTATATTCCTAATGCTATATAGCTGCTTGGCTTTTGTGTGTTTACACTCTGCTACTGGTGTCTCTCTCCTGCTGGAGAATGAGTTTAGCCCTACATTTTGAATCCAGGCACCCAGCTGATTCTTCTGTTATTTACCCCAAACATGTGGCTCACAGGGATTCATGTTTTCCTTCCACAAGTAGTCCTTTCCACTGCTGAACATCGCTTACCATCAGAGGGTTTCTCTTATTGTATTTACAAATATATAGCCAAAGGTTAAGTGGAACCAAACACACAGTGAAGGCTGGTCCATTGGGCACTCAACCTTGATCTGCTCTCAACAGGTGCCTGAGTTTGCACTTTTTCCTCTCCCTGTCCGTTTTCCTTCGTGGTGTGTGTGTTTAGATTGTAAGCCTGCAGGCCAGGACTGTCTTGTATTGATTGTATATAAGCCACTCCATCTGGTACGCAGGCTGAGACCCTACCTGCCCACGGACTGTCTCGCCAGAGTGGTGCATGCTCTGGTTATCTCCCGCTTGGACTACTGCAATGCGCTCTACATGGGGCTACCTTTGAAGGTGACCCGGAAACTATAACTAATCGAGAATGTGGCAGCTAGACTGGTGACTGGGGGCAGCCGCCGAGACCACATAACACCAGTCTTGAAAGACCTACATTGGCTCCCAGTATGTTTCTGAGCACAATTGATGCTGACCTTTAAAGCCCTAAACAGCCTCGGTCCAGTATATCTGAAGGAGCATCTCCACCCCCATCGTTCCGCCCGGACACTGAGGTCCAGCTCCGAGGGCCTTCTGGCAGGTCCTTCACTGCGAGAAGCCAAGTTACAGGGAACCAGGCAGAGGTCCTTCTCGGTGGTGGCGCCCGCCCTGTGGAACGCCCTCCCACCAGATGTCAAAGAGAACAACAACTACCAGACTTTTAGAAGACATCTGAAGGCAGCCCTGTTTAGGGAAGCTTTTAATGTTTGATGCATTACTGTATTTTAATATTTTGTTGGAAGCCACCCAGAGTGGCTGGGGAAGCCCAGCCAGATGGGCAGGGTATAAATTGTTATGTACTGAAGTTCTCACCCTGGGCCAGCAGGGGGATACTGTAGATAATTATGCAAATAAGGGATCAAAAGTGACGTTCAGTGATTGGATAGGTTTAGAAAATTGTTACAGTTACATTGTCCTGGAGCTCTATATAAGCAGGCTGGCTGAACCCTTCAGTTCTGGCCTGGCCTGTGAATAAACAAGAGCTGTTTGAAGAATCGCTGTGTCGTCTGATATGTTCACCCACAACTTAACATAAATAAAAAAATTATTATTGACATTATTATTACTCCGGAAACCTTTTTGACTGAAGATAGGGGTATAAACGCTCTAAATAAATATTGAAACTCAGCAAACAGGAGGATGGGGAGGATAAGAGGATATGATAGCCATCTTCAAATATCTCAAGGGTGGTAGGGCATATGGAAGAGGGAACAAGCTTGTTTTCCCCTGCTCTGGAGGGTAGGACTCGAACCCATGGTTCAAGTTACAAAAAAGGAGATTCCAAGGAAACATCAGGAAGAATTTTCTGACAGTAAGAGCAGTTTGACAGTGGGACAGACTCCCAAGGGAGGTTGTCATGGATGCTTTAGCTGAGATTCCTGCATTGCAGCAGGGGGTTGGGCTAGGTGACTCTTGGGGTCCCTTCCATCTCTAGGATTGCATGTTTCCATGATCAGCAAAGCGTGGCAAGAAATGGGCTGCATTACATAACTGAGACGCATGTTTACCGCAGCATCATCTCACCTGCTTTTATATCTTTCATCTTTCGAGACTAGCGAGACAAGCCCTCAGCCTCCGAGGCTGAGAATCCATGAAACCTCATGAGCTGCGGTTGCCAACGACATGCACAGACGTCCCTTCTTCCAGTTAATTAGCTGACACCGTTAATCTCTCGCAACAGTTTTGTTTTTAATAGGGAAGGGAGCCGCGTTCCTCCGCCGGCTCCAACGCCATCGGAATTTAGCACGGCTGATTTGACAACTGTGGCTTCAGTTCTCTGCCTCTGAAATTGCCCGCTATTTGCATAATTTGGGATTCAGGAGGTTGGCTGAGGAGGTGAAACAAGGACACAGCTGAGGCCTGCTATGGGAATTGGACAGATTTCCTCTCTCTCTCTCTCTCTCTCTCTCTCTCTCTCTCTCTCTCTCTCTAACAGACAGCCAGACTCAAAAAGAAGTCAAGTGGTTGTGTTCCAATCCCCTCTGTGCCTCAAACACACACACACAATTTATTTTCTGACTGCCTTCGGGAAGTGTAGAGTGTGAACTCATTTCAGACAGTTTCAGAGAAGACAAATAGAAATCAGCCACATGCCACATGCAGACTTACGGGCAGAAATTGAATGTGTATGACAGGATTTGAGGTGGGAAAAGGAAATGGAAAACTTCATCCTTTTAACTGGAGACGTTGTGAGGGGGTTGAACCTGTGACCTTCTCGGTGCAAAACAGGTGATTTTTTTTTCAGTGACCTCTACTCTCACCCACTCCCACAATAAAGGTGGTCCTAGGGATGAAAGGATCTGTTGATTTTAGTTCTTTCATTTTTTCGTTTTTCTGACCTTAGGTTCAATTCTCTACATTTCTTTAACAATTTGTGATTTTTAAAAAACATCATGCAAAAGGCTGGGCTGGATGAATCCCAAGCCGGAATTAAGATTTCCAGAAGAAATATCAACAACCTCAGATATGCAAATGACACAACCTTGATGGCAGAAAGTGAGGAGGAATTAAAGAACTTCTTAATGAGGGTGAAAGAGGAGAGCACAAAAAAATGATCTGAAGCTCAATATCAAGAAAACTAAGATCATGGCCACTGGGCCCATCACCTCCTGGCAAATAGAAGGGGAAGAAATGGAGGCAGTGAGAGATTTTACTTTCTTGGGCTCCGTGATCACTGCAGGTGGTGACAGCAGTCACGAAATTAAAAGACGCCTGCTTCTTGGGAGAAAAGCAATCACAAACCTAGACAGTATCTTAAAAAGCAGGGACATCACCTTTCCAACAAAGGTCCATATAGTTAAAGCTATGGTTGTCCCAGTAGTGATGTATGGAAGTGAGAGCTTGACCATAAAGAAGGCTGGTCGCCAAAGAATTGATGCTTTTGAATTATGGTGCTGGAGGAGACTCTTGAGAGTCCCATGGACTGCAAGAAGATCAAACTTATCCATTCTTAAGGAAACCAGCCCTGAGAGCTCACTGGAAGGACAGATCGTGAAGCTGAGGCTCCAAGACTTTGGCCACCTCATGAGAAGAGAAGACTCCCTGGAAAAGACCCTGATGTTGGGAAAGATTGAGGGCAAGATTGATTGGCAAGCCCTAGGCTCTGTGGTTTAAACCACAGCGCCACCCGCGTCCCCTGCCAATACATTACGTGACCTTAGATGCCCACTTTGTGCCCCGCTTGGGGTGATGTTTGAGGCAGACGTCACAACGACCCCACTTATGATATTGTGACAATCCAAGGTTTCGATGGCTCAGCCTACAGGCATCCCATTCGTGCATTGGTTTGCTGGCCGGTTTGCTGAAGCTGCTCACAATCTGGCTGTTTAAAGTGGCTTTGCAACTGATAAAACTGTGCCTCGTTGCCAAAAGGAAACACGAACCCAGGGTTAATTGCCTGGAGCCCCTGGAATCAGAGATTGGGGTGGTATGCAACAACAAAATGTTCTAGAAAGGCCCCAGACAAAAACCTGCAAAGTCACGCTTTGAACTCCTACACCAGTGTCACCTCATGGGGTTACTGTCTCAAAGGGCAGGGATATCTCTCCTGGTTTATCACCTTCGAGAATCTGTCAGTCAGAAGGTTTTGCATCAGCAGCAGCAGCAACATGGAAGATTGATGTGCTGGAACAGTGCCCTATCTGTCTGGACTTGGCATGTGGATAATTATGTTAAAGAGCATTCCCAGCTGGCCTTTGAAACCATTACAGGGGATGAGGCAAAGGAGAGAGTTCACAACCTATGAGCAATTAAGTACAGTGGTACCTTGGTTCTCAAACGCCTTGGTACTCAAACAACTTGGAAACCAAACACTGCAAACCCAAAAGTAAGTTTTCAACCTTTTTTCGGAAGCCGAACATATTCCGTTTTGAGTGTTACTCTTCCGTTTTGAGTGCCACACTTCCATTTTGAGTGTTACACTGAGGTCTGTCTGTTTTTGCTATTTATTTTGCGGTTTTCTTTTTGCAGCTCTTTTTTGTTTTGTTTTTATGACTGTGTGGAACCCAGTTCAGCTACTGATTGATTGATTGATTGATTATGTGACAGCAGTACATTGTTTATTGCTTTCATTTTATGGATCAATGGTCACGTTAGATAGTAAAATTCATGTTAAATTGCTGTTTTAGGGGTTGTTTTTAAAAGTCTGGAACAGTGTAATCCATTTTGCATTACTTTCTACGGGAAAGCACACCTTGGTTTTGGAACGCTTTGTTTTTGGAACGGACTTCCAGAATGGATTAAGTTTGAGAACCAAGGGACCACTGTATAACAATCCAAATATATATGTATTGTTATAAATTTTATATATATATATATATATATATGCAGGTTTTGGTGTCCTCGGGTGTCTTCCCGTGTAAAAGTTGGGGTGTCTAGGCTTTTACACGGGAAGACACCCGAGGACACCAAAACCTGCATTCCTGTACCCGTGAAAATCTACGAAAGCAAATATATATATATATATATATATATATATATATATATATATACACACACATACCGTATTTTTCACTCTATAACACGCACCTGACCATAACACGCACATCGTTTTTAGAGGAGGAAAACAAGGGAAAAAACATTCTGAATGAAACAGTGGATGTATCATTTTTGTGCTTCATGCTGTGGCCACAGACATGTGATCTGATGGTAAATTTGGGGTGACCCAATGCAAAAATCCTGAGAATTCCTGTGGATCCATGCTTTGTAACCATGTTTTTGCACCTTTGCAGCCCCAGGCAACAGTGGGTACGTGATTTTTCTGGTGCAGGCTGTAGCCATGGACATGCTATGTGATCTGATGGTGAATTTGGGGTGACCCAATGCAAAGATCCTGAGGATCCCTGTAGATCCATGCTTTGTAACCACATTTTTGCACCTTTGCAGCCCCAGGCAACAGTGGGTGCGTGATTTTTTTGGTGCAGGCTGTAGCCATGGACATGCTATGTGATCTGATGGTGAATTTGGGGTGACCCAATGCAAAGATCCTGAGGATCCATGTGGATCCATGCTTTTTAACCACGTTTTTGCACCATTGCAGCCCCAGGCAACAGTGGGTGCGTGATTTTTTTGGTGCAGGCTGTAGCCATGGACATGCTATGTGATCTGATGGTGAATTTGGGGTGACCCAATGCAAAGATCCTGAGGATCCATGTGGATCTATGCTTTGTAACCACATTTTAAGTGGGGAGCGAAGGAAAAACAAAGAAGGGACATGAGAGGGGTGTGCAGAGAAGCAGCTGGCTAAGAATGCAGGAGAGGGATTTAACGGGAGGGAGGAAAGAAAGGCAAAAGTTTCCCCCCACCCAAGCCAGCCATCTCTCTCTCTCTCTCTCTCTCTCTCTCTCTCTCTCTCTCTCTCTCTCCCCTCTCTCTCCCCCTCCCCCCCTCTCTCCCTCTCCCCCATCAGCACCGGAGCACAGAGACCACACGCTGCTTTCCCCTCTGCTTGCCTGGAGGGGAGGGGCTTTCCCTGCTCTTGGTTCCGTTTCAGCAAACACAGCAACGAAACAGAGGAGGGTGGGCAGTAAGACCCTAAGGCAGAATGCAGGAAAGCAGCCACTTCCTCTTTTCAGGTTTCCCTTCTCCGTGAAGCGCAATTTGATTTTTGCCTGATTTTTCGGCTCCAGGGACCACACATTCGCTCTATAACACGCACAGACATTTCCCCTTCCTTTTTAGGAGAAAAAAATATGCGTGTTATAGAGGGAAAAATACGGTATATGTGTATGTGTGGGTGGGTGGGTGGGTGTATAGATGTGTGGGTGTATATATATGAAACAATTAGAAATAACAACATCAATAAATAAAAACAAAATAAATCAAACCTGTACCAGACAAGTTTGTATAATACAGCACAAATAAATTTAACCTCTTGAAACCACCAAACAGGAGGGAGAATAATCACTAACGGTTGGTAGCACTAGGGGTGGGTGCTAGATTGCATTTCTGCAATTGCAATTCTGCATCCTATTTCAGACCTGGAAAAGGCTTTGAAAGAGAATTAGGGAAAAATTGTGGAGGATAAAGCAAATGATGGCTGCAAACCACAATGGCTTACGCTCTGCCTCCACCATCCAGGGAATAAGGCTTCCTGAATACCAGTTGTTGGAAACGGCAGGGCAGGAAAGAATATTAAATGATGAAAAGATTGTGAACTAAGCACAAGAATTAGTGAAATAATTTTTTGAATTAAATAAGGAACAGGACACAGATATCAGGACGATATGGGATGCAAGAAAAGCTTTCATAAGAGGCTTTTATATACAACAAAGTACCGTATTTTTTGCTGTATAAGACTCACTTTTTCCCTCCTAAAAAGGAAGGGGAAATGTGTGTGCGTCTTATGGAGCGAATGCAGGCTGCGCAGCTATCCCAGAAGCCAGAACAGCAAGAGGGATTGCTGCTTTCACTGCACAGCGATCCCTCTTGCTGTTCTGGCTTCTGGGATTCAGAATATTTTTTTTCTTGTTTTCCTCCTCCAAAAAACTAGGTGCGTCTTGTGGTCTGGTGCGTCTTATAGAGTGAAAAATACAGTATATGGTAATTTAGGACCTCATAGGTATCTCAAGCCATTTGCACATGTTGTCATGCAACCAGTCCATGCAGAATGTAGGCACCCTATATATAGAAATGAGCAAACCAGTGATATTTTAGGGAGCAGGCTAGCAGGCAGGGCCCATGACTTACATCATAGGAACCTGCACAACACAAAACACTGTTGTTGTATGTAGGTTTTATTTTATTTGTTTTTTTATCTTATATTTTGGAAATGTACATCCAGGTTTTTTTCCTTTAATTTTTGGGGGAGCCCCGGAGAGAGTGGGGCCCTACGCTATAGCTTGTTTAGCTTATAAGGAAATCCAGCACTGGCCGTTGGTGTCATCCATAAGGTTCTTCCTGTGTTCTTATTACAGTGGTACCTCAGGTTACAGACGCTTCAGGTTACAGACTCCGCTAACCCAGAAATAGTACCTCGGGTTAAGAACTTTGCTTCAGGATGAGAACAGAAATCGTGCGGCGGCAGCGGGAAGCCCCATTAGCTAAAATGGTACCTCAGGTTAAGAACAGTTTCAGGTTAAGAATGGACCTCCAGAACGAATTTCTTAACCAGAGGTACCACTGTATACCATCTCAGATGGCTCCACCTCTGGCATGCTGTTTGGAATGCACAGATACAGTGGTACCTCAGGTTACATACGCTTCAGGTTACAGACTCCGCTAACCCAGAAATAGTGCTTCAGGTTAAGAACTTTGCTTCAGGATGAGAACAGAAATCGTGCGGTGGCAGCAGGAGGCCCCATTAGCTAAAGTGGTGCTTCAGGTTAAGAACAGTTTCAGGTTAAGAACAGACCTCCGGAACGAATTAAGTACTTAACCTGAGGTACCACTGTAATACAAAACTGGTCGCTGTGACCGGCTGAAAGCCACAGCTCCCCATGAAAAATGCTCCCCATCCCAGTCTCTTTAGGGGTGGGGGAGAGATCGTTCCAGTCATTGCCATGGGAACCAGATACCGAGTTCCTCAGGAACATTCTTAGCAGAGCGGAGAGTTGTGCGCTCTGGATTTGAATGCGAGGAGGAGCACTTCCCAAAACGATCCGAAGTAGTCATGAGATGAGGTAACCATAGCAATCCAGCTCATCGAACAGATTGCCAATAAGAGCGGGGCAAAGAGCCTGCGAGGATATTCTGAAATATATGTATAAATCTAATTACAGTGTAGGCAGATCAATCAGGGCACGAGTTCTTATCTCTACCCTCGTCATAGGAGAGCGTTTTTTTAAAAAAGCATCAGGGCATTAGAAATTAATAGCCGGGCAATCTCCCATTTTTATTTATCAGGGACAGTCTCTACTTCAGGGGTCAGCAAACTTTTTCAGCAGGGGGCCGGTCCACTGTCCCTCAGACCTTGTGGGGGGCAGGACTATATTTTGAAATAAAAATTGAACAAATTCCTATGCCCCACAAATAACCCAGAGATGCATTTTATATAAAAGCACACATTCTACTCATGTAAAAACATCAGGCAGGCCCCACAAATAACCCAGAGATGCATTTTAAATAAAAGGACACATTCTACTCATGTAAAAACACACTGAATCCTGGACCGTGCGCGGGCCGGATTGAGAAGACGATTGGGCCGCATCCAGCCCCTGGGCCTTAGTTTGCCTATTCATGCTCTAGTTGTTGTGGCTGATGTCTGATAAATCACTATACACCACCACCCCTTCCCAAAAATAAAGAAAGAAAAGAATCAGTTTGGTTTTATCTTTGGGGAGGCTGATAAGTTTACCACATCCTCAGGATTGCCCAAGGGAGGAAATTCATCGCCAGAAGCAAGGGCACCAGTTTCCGTAGGCTAGATTATGGATAGATTTCTGGCTGCCAGTTAACTGCTAGGCTAGATTCAAGGTGCTGGGACTGTCAAATAGGTTGCAATATTCTTCCCACAGACTTCCACTCCTAGGTGAACTTTCCCTTCCTCCTTGCAAGGTGACTGTCACGAGGAAAGATGAATCAGCCACAGCTCAGGATCACATGGTGACCCATGCTTCCAAGATGAGTCACTAGAGAAAGGTCTAAATCGCAGTAGCTACTTACTTCATATATTGGAATGTCTGGCAAGGCTGACTCACGCAGGTAAGGAACGCAGCGGAAAAACTCTTGTATTCCAAGGTCACATTGGAGAAGCACCCAGTCAGGTCTGTCTAAAAAAATTAAGTAATTACAGTGGTACCTCAGGTTACAGACACTTCAGGTTACAGACGCTTCAGGTTACAGACTCTGCTAACCCAGAAATAGTACCTCAGGTTAAGAACTTTGCTTCAGGATGAGAACAGAAATCACACAGTGGCAGCAGGAGGCCCCATTAGCTAAAGTGGTGCTTCAGGTTAAGAACAGTTTCAGGTTAAGAACGGACCTCCAGAACAAATTAAGTTCTTAACCTGAAGTACCACTGTATATTCTTGAAGCATCTTTGCACATAAACAAAAGGGCTTCTTGCACACCATACATTGAAGGTGTGTTTAAAACAACAGGACTTCCGGGAAGGAATCCTGGGAACTGTGGTTTGTTATGGGTGCTGGGAATTGTAGCTCCATGATAAACTGCAGTTCCCAGGGTTATTTGGGGGAAGCTATATGCTTTAAATGGGACGCAGGTGGCGCTGTGGTCTAAACGACTGAGCCTCTTGGGCTTGCCAATCGGAAGGTCAGCAGTTCGAATCCCCACGACGGGGTGAGCTCCCGTTGTTCGGTCCCAGCTCCTGACAACTTAGCAGTTTGAAAGCACATCAAAGTGCAATTAGATAAATAGGTACCACTCCAGTGGGAAGGTAAATGACGTTTCCATGCGCTGATCTGCTTTTGCCAGAAGCGGCTTAGTCATGCTGGCCTCATGACCCAGAAAAACTGTCTGCGGACAAACGTTGGCTCCCTTGGCTAGTAAAGCAAGATGAGTGCAGCAACCCCAGAGTTGTTCATGACTGGATGGACTTAACTGTCAGGGGTCCTTTACCTTTTATATGCTTTAAATGCATGGTGAGCACGCAGCCCAATAAACACATATTTACTGGATTTGTTTATTTATATGGCCCTGTGGTGGAATATCACACCTTTATTTTTCATATCAGGGACGCAGGTGGCGCTGTGGTATAAACCACTGAGCCTCTTGGGCTTGCCGATCAGAAGGTCGGCGGTTCGAATCCCCGCAACGGGGTGAGCTCCCGTTGGTCAGTCCCAGCTCCTGCCAACCTAGCAGTTCGAAGGCACGTCAAGTGCAAGTAGATAAATAGGTACCGCTCCGGCGGGAAGGTAAACGGCGTTTCCGTGCGCTGTTCTGGTTCGCCAGAAGCGGCTTAGTCATGCTGGCCACATGACCCGGAAGGTGTACGCCGGCACCATCGGCCAGTAAAGCGAGATGAGCGCTGCAACCCTAGAGTCGGCCATGACTGGACCTAATAGTCAGTGGTCCCTTTACCTTTACCTTTATTTTTCATATCACTAAGACAACACGCCCCTGCCCCAAAGAGCATACAATCTAGATATTGATGCAGTTGGGACAAGAGAGGAACAGAAGGGAACTGGGCACAGGGATAAATAGGGGAAGAAGGTGTGGCTGTTTCAGGGAAAGGTTATTAGACTGAGTACACGTAGCATTTTATTCTAGAAGCATTGGGGACTTGGCTTCTTCAACATAGTCCACACACAAGCTAGATGCACTGCATGTTTTTTGCCCCTGAAATGCGCTTCTTGAAATTCTGAAATAAAAGTTTCTTGATTCTGCATTGCCCTGCAATGTGATGAAAACAGGTGTACAGTGGTGCCCCGCAAGACGAATGCCTCGCTAAACGAAGAACCCGCAAGACGAAAGGGTTTTCTGATTTTTTAGCGGCTTCGCAAGACGAATTTCCCTATGGGCTTGCTTCGCAAGACGAAAGCCCATAGGGAAATCTCTGGGGACAGCGGGGAAGCGCAGCGCGCCTTCTCCTCTGTTCCCGGACCTGTCCTAAGGCTTGCGGTGGGAGGTCCGGGAACAGAGGGGAAGGTGCGCAGCGCTTCTCCTCTGTTCCCGGACCTGTCTTGAAGACTTGCGGTGGGAGGAAGGTTTTCCTCCCCACCGCCAACATTCAGAAGGCTGTTCTGAATGTTGGCGGTGGGGAGGAAAAAGCCTCCTCCCACCGCAAGCCCCGGGAACAGAGGAGAAGCGCTGCGCACCTTCCCCTCTGTTCGCTGCCGCCTGCCAGCATTTTAAGATCCCCCGGGGCAGCGGAGAAGTCTCCGCTGTCCCAGGAAGGCAGGCGGGGGGGAAACAAATACTTCCCCCCCCCCCGGCCTTCAGAAGAGGTCGGGGGACAGACTGTCCCCGGACCTGGTCTGAAGGCGGTTTCCATAGGAACGCATTGATTGATTTTCAATGCATTCCTATGGGAAACCGTGCTTCGCAAGACGAAAAACTCGCAAGACGAAAAGACTTGCGGAACGAATTAATTTCGTCTTGCGAGTTTTTCGTCTTGCGAAGCACGGTTTCCCATAGGAATGCATTGAAAATCAATCAATGCGTTGGCATTGTAGGTGGTCTTGGCAATGAAGGGGTGTATCCACACCTGCTCCTTGTGAGTGTTGCAAATACCAAGATTGCAGTCACTGCTTCATTATTCATTCACCTGGGGCAGGTGGTGGAAGAAAATGGCCTAGATAACCTACTCAAGGGATGGGCTTTCGAATGCATATCAAACCACCCCACCCACCCTTGAGGGCAGCAGAATCTAGAACCAATCTAGATTGAAAGCTGCGTTTTGAGGATGAGCAGGAATGATTCCATACTAAGAAAAAGTACATTTTTGTGTTGCAAATGGGTTCGCATGCTCACAGCCTTAGTTATAATGGGATATCCACACTGCAGCAAAATTAGCTAACCGAGAATCTAATTTGCAGAGGAACCAGCACACTATCCAACACTTCTCCGATAAAAGATATCCCCTCCGATATTTCTCCATTGAAAATAGGGACGTCCTATTCCATAACCTCCAACATTCGCCCGATGAAAATAGGGACCTCCTAAGGAAATGCAGGAAATTTTAGGATCTTTTTTTAAATAACATTTTGTTGATTTTCCAAAAATAACAAAAAAAACACAACAACAACAAAGTGAAAACCAAACCAAACAGATTGACTTCCCTCTAATCCAGCCTTTCACAACCTGTGGGTCCCCAGATGTTGTTGAACTACAACTCCCATCACCCCTAGCTAGCAAGGCCAGAGCTCAGGGATGATGGGAGTTGTAGTCCAACAACATTTGGGGACCCACAGGCTGAGAACCGCTGCGTCTAATCCCTTCCTTGGTTCTTTTATTTATCAAGATACTGCAAGTCCATTGTTAAATTTATAACATATTTAAATCACCTATTATCCATTCATAATGAAATTACAAGTACGGTAATCTTAATACCCTGCTAATGTATTAACCGGTGTACATTGCTTCTGTATATATGCAATAAACATCTTGCATTCTTCCTTAAATTCATTATCATCTCTTCCTCTTAATTTCACCCTCAATTTTGCCATTTCAGCATATTCCATTAGTTTAACTTGCTAGTCTTCTTCAGATGGGACACCTTCTTCTTTCCAATATTGTGCTAAGAAAGTCTGTGCGGCAGTTGTTGCATACATAAACAAATTCTTTTGTAATTTTGGTAGGTCCTCTCCTATAATACCTAATAAGAAAGCTTCTGGTTTTTTAACAAAGGTTTTTTTAAAAAACATCTTCATTTCATTATAAATCATTTCCCAATATTTCTTTATAATTTTATAATCCCACCACATATGGAAAAATGTTCCCTCTGTTAATTTGCATTTCCAACACTTGCTTACCTTAGTTTTATACATTTTTACTAGTTTGACTGGAGTTAGATACCATCTATACAGTGCATCATTTTCCTATAATTTTCTTTATTTTTTTAATGCTTTTTATTATTGACTTTTCCAATAATAATAATAATAAAAACAATCTTTACAATCATTCTTAATGTCATCTTATTTACATTGCGCAGAATCACGCCTTGACTTCCTTCCTTCCCAGTTGCGGTTTTTTTAATATACATCTTCTCTTACAGTTTCTTCTACATTTCTATACACGTCACAAGAACTATACTAACCCTGCTGTAGTTCTTAAACCTCTACAATTAATTTCTATATATGTTAGAAATTTACTCCATTCTTCTACAAACTTTGCCCCTTTTTGGTGTTGGATTTTATATGTCATTTTCGCTAATTCCGTGTCTTCGAAAAATTTGGCTTGCCATTCCATAACTGTTGGGATCTCTGACGACTTCCATTTTTGGGCTACAAGAACCCTGGCTGCTACCGTGGCGTATTGGAATAATGTATGATCCTCCATTTTTATTTCATCCCCTATTATCCCTAATAGGAATTTTCTTTAATTGCCACACATGCACTTGGAGGATATATTAGGAAGTATACGTGTGAATACAGAGGGCAAAGTTGGTCACAGAGTCCATGGATTGCATGGGGCCTGGAATATTTTTCTGTGCAAAGTTCAAAGGCATGCAAGATAGGACTGACCAGGAAGTTGTTCACAACCCGAGTATGTAATCATTACAGACTGCGCAATCTTCCTATCTTTGCTCAGGAGCATTTGCCACACCTCAGTGGGCCAAGAAAGCACAGCTTCAATTAACACCTTAATGAATAGAAGCAAATCCGCTGATAAATTCTAACTGGGTAATTGCAGGCTGGAGCCGAAGTTTGACCTTTTTGGAGACAAGAGTCCGGTGGGACGCAATTAATTAAAAACCAATCTGTTTCTAAACACAATTAAGATTCTGCTAAGTAGGTCAGCCTTTAAGAGCATTGTGCTGCAGAAGGGATATTGAGTTAATGATCCACTTGCGAATCGTGGCCAGAAAGGTAATACTGTGGACCTCCTGTTTTTCAAAAGCCATGGAGCCCCTACATTTTAATATATATATATGGTGGTTTTTCTTACGTGAATGGTGCCATCGACCCCCTGGGGTCCACAGACCACCAATTGTGAACCACTGGAATAAACAATATTTTGCAGGCTGTAGCGAGAAAGAGGCGAGGTGGAGGATTGTATGTACCAGTTCCTGAAAACAGATGAGGACAGATGGGAACAGGATGCTACCAATGCTTTCTTCCCCCCCACCCCCCCACATTATTAATTGTTCTTATAGCAGTTGCTCACTCTTCGGATCACTGCATTTCCATCTCAAGGAACAGTATGTTTCGCATTGTGTGTACCGTTTTGCACAGATCGAAAATGCCAGGTAATGTCCGGAACGAGCAAATTTCTCTCTGTATTCGAGGGGGGGGGGTTGGTACCTCGGGTTACAGACGCTTCAGGTTACAGACTCTGCTAACTCAGAAATAGTACCTCGGGTTAAGAACTTTGCTTCAGGATGAGAACAGAAATCGCGCGGTGGCAGCAGGAGGCCCCATTAGCTAAAGTGGTGCTTCAGGTTAAGAACAGTTTCAGCTTAAGAACAGACCTCCAGAACGAATTAAGTACTTAACCCGAGGTACCACTGTATAAGAATTTAAGAGGAGGCTGGCTGGTATATCAGGCGAATCTCACCCAACATCCTGTTTTCACAAGTGCCTGTGTGATCTTGTGGGTCTCTAGTCTAATGTGTTTTCTAATTTTTTAATGTGTTTTCTAATTTTCATTTCACCAGGAAGCAGGACAGCAATATAGAGCCTTAAGTAGTAATCACATACACACACAGTTTTTGATTTGGCTATAGGTTTGGTGATAGCATTGAGCAGGTCTGTCTGTTACCTACATAACTGGGTAGTTAACATACGAGGGTGTCAGCGAGGAAAGTCCATTTATAACTAGATGTGTGGCAAGAAAAAATGTCAGATCACATGATGGGGAACCTGGCCAACACCTGCTATCTTTTACTGGTGTGCTTTTTCTATAGAACAGTTGCTACGTTCCTTGAGTTGGGAGTAGCAGGGCAAAGTTTTTGTTGTTTTGCAATACTGTATTTATGGTTCCCCCTCCCTGTGTGGTGGTGATGGGTTAAACCACAGAGCCTAGGACTTGCTGATCAGAAGGTCGGCCGTTCCAATCCCCACAACGGGGTGAGCTCCGTTGCTTGGTCCCTGCTCCTGCCAACCAAGCAGTTCGAAATCACATCAAAGTGCAAGTAGATAAATAGGTACCACTCTAGCGGGATGGTAAACGGCGGTTCCGTTTGCGCTGCTCTGGTTCGCCAGAAGTGGCTTAATCATGCTGGTCACATGACCCGGAAGCTGTACGCCGGCTCCCTCAGCCAGTAAAGCGAGATGAGCGCGGCAACCCCAGAGTCGGCCACAACTGGACGTAATGGTCAGGGGTCCCTTTACCTTTACCTCCCTTTGTGGTAATTGTGAAATGTCCCCATTTGTGCCCAACTAGCAAGGCCCACTGATTTACACTGAACTGAGAGAGACTTTCTTGCAAGAACTTAAATTTAGGACCGCAACATTGCAGAGGAATCCTGTGGTTTCTTACCTGGGAGAAAGTCCCATTGAATCCCAGAGGACTTACTCCCAGAGAAAAAAAATCACATTTCGGATTGCAAAGTTTCAATACAATCCTGGGCATACTACTTGGGAATAAGGCCGTGTTTACACCACACATTTAAAGCACATGACTTCCCCCCAAGAATCATGGGAACTGTAGTTTGTGGTTTGAACTGTAGGGTGCAGGGAATTGTAGCACTGCGGGTGGCATGCTACAGTTCCTAGGATTTTTGGAGCAAGCAATATTCTGTAAATGTATGGTGTGTACACAGTCCAAGCCACAGTGAATTCAACAGGGTTTATTCCCAGGAAAGCTAGGATCACAGCCTTACACTGCAATACTTAGCAAGTTTACTTGGAAGCAAGCACCACTGAGTTGAAAGAGACTTACTCTAATAAGTATGTTTAGAATGCAGCTTTAGTCTCTTGCGGCAAAAACAAGATTCCCGTGACTTTACATGGTGTGTTTTTACATTTTATTATTATTTCCAAAACAGGGACAGTAAAACAGCAGGCAGTACCTAGAGTTCCTCTTACAAGTTTAATGAGATATTATAACAAACTGACCATCAACAGTTACCTTCTCTGAAAAAACATCACAGCAGATTCTTAACAGATTTTTATGGTATTACTATTACTATTTATTTAATTTATGTACCTCCCTATACTTGAGAGTCCCAGGGCAGTAGTAGGACGGATTCCACAGGAAATAGGTTTATTCAGTTTCTCCTATATTTCCCCAACTGTTAACTTCTTATATTTGAGGTTTCACAACACCATTCAGTGGACACTGGGAGTGGCTGCCCAGACCATATAACACCGGTCCTGAAAGACCTACATTGGCTCTCAGTATGTTTCCGAGCACAATTAAAAGTGTTGGTGCTGACCCTTGAAAGCCCTAAACAGCCTCGGCCCAGTAGACCTGAAGGAGCATCCAGTGCCAAGGTCCTTCTGGTAAGGTTCCCTCACTGCGAGAAGTGAGGATACAGGGAACCAGGCAGAGGGCCTTCTCGGTGGTGGCGCCTGCCCTGTGGAACACCCTCCCATCAGATGTCAAGGAAATAAACAACTACCTGACTTTTAGAAGACATCTGAAGGCAGCCCGGTTTAGGGAAGTTTTTAATGACTAATGTTTTATCGTGTTTTTAATATTCTGCTGGTAGCCGCCCAGAGTGGCTGGGGAAACCCAACCAGATGGGCAAAGTATAAATAAGTTGTTGTTGTTGTTGTTGCTGCTGCCGGGGAAACCCAACCAGATGGGCAAGGTATAAATAAGTTGTTGTTGTTGCTGTTGTTGTTGTTGTTGTTGCTGCTGTTGTTGTTGTTGCTGCTGCTGCTGTTGTTGTTGCTGTTGCTGCTGCTGCTGCTGTGTCATACCACACAAAATAAATTCAGCATGACATTCCAGTAAAGGTAAAGGTAAAGTTACCCCTGACCATTAGGTCCAGTTGTGTCCGACTCTGGGGTTGCGGCACTCATCTCGCTTTATTGGCCGAGGGAGCCGACATACAGCTTCCGGGTCATGTGGCCAGCATGACTAAGCCACTTCTGGTGAACCACCGTTTACCTTCCTGCCGGAGTGGTACCTATTTATCTACTTGCACTTTGACATGCTTTCGAACTGCTAGGTTAGCAGGAGCAGGGACCGAGCAACGGGAGCTCACCCTGTGGTAGGAATTCGAACTGCCGACCTTCTAATTGGCAAGTCCTAGGCTCTGTGGTTTAACCCACAGCGCCACCCACGTCCCATATGACATTCCAGTATATCAGTCCAAAAGCCACAGTCCCATAGCACAACAGGCACTGCCGTGTGAAAGGGGCGTTAAAAAGCTGGACAGATGTGCTTGCTAGCATTATAATCAGGAAAACAAATGCAGTCTCCGCCATGTCTGAATGCACCCAGAAGCACAAGGAATAGAGCAGCTGGCAATGCCTGGTCTGCTGGAGGAATGTGCAAGCACACGTGCCCCTTAAGATTTGCTTCATGATGAGAAAACTGTCTATGTGACTGAAGTCAGGTTTTGCTCATTCCTGCAGCTTGCGGGTGACTCAGGAACCAGCCGATGTGACTGGAAGCACACAGACTGGCAAGGAGAGAGAGGCTGGGTGGCTTTTCCTTTCCATCTCCCTCCATCCAGCAAGCAGCGGTAAAAAGAAACCTATTTCAAAATAAACATTTTTCTTTCCGAGCAGATCTGCCCGCCCCCCCCCCCCAGCTCCTTAAACAATCTCTGATATTTCAATGGAAAACACTGCCATCCTCTTGGAAGGTGGCATGGTTCTGTGTACAACTAAGATTGGCACTGGCCCATTTTCTTTCGGTAGGAAAGACTGTTCTATGTTGAGTCAAGGCAAGTAATCGGCTCATGTAAAAACACACTGATTCCCGGACCGTCTGTGGGCTGGATTGAGAAGGCAATTAGGCCGCATCCAGCCCCCAGGCCTTAGTTTGCCTACCCATGATCTTGTCCAGCCTTTCTCAACCTGTGGGTCCCCAGATGTTGTTGAACTACAACTCCCATCACCCCTAGCTAGCAAAGCCAGAGCTCAGGGATGATGGGAGTTGTAGTCCAACAACATCTGGGGACCCACAGGTTGAGAACCACTGCTCTAGTCCAACCAGCTGCAGTGCAGGAATCTCGGCTAAAGCATCCCTGACCGATGGCCATCCAACATCTGCTTAAAAACTGCCAAGGAAGGAGAGTCCTCAACCTGCCGAGAAAGACCCTTCCACTGTCAAAGAAGATCTACATCAGGGGTCAGCAAAGTTTTTCAGCAGGGGGCCGGTCCACTGTCCCTCAGACCTTGTGGGGGGCTGGACTATATTTTTGGGGGAAATACCGCATTGTTAGCTGCATAAGACGCACCTGACCATTAGACACACCTAGTTTTTAGAAGGGGAATGCAAGGGGGGAAAATATTTTTTAGGGCAACGCTGAACAGAGCCTGTATGCATCCCAGGCTCTGCTCAGCGCTCCCTTTCACGAGCCGCATGGAGCGTGTGTGCGGCTCTTGCAGGCTTTTCCCCTGGAGGGAAAAGGGCAGGCGGTCACTAATGGGCTGCCCTTCTACCTCCTCGGCAGGAAAAGCCCCCAAGAGCCGCACACATGCTCCACGCGGCTACTGAAAGGGAGTGCAGCTCTTGTGGGAGGTGGGGGAAGGGACTGAGGGGCTGCCCTCTGTCCCTTCCCCTACCTCCCTCAAAAGCCCACAGGAACCACGTACCCTTCAAAGAGCATGCGGCTCCTGCCGGCTTTTCTATGAGGAGGGAGAAGGGACTGATGCGGCCAGTCAGTCCCTTCTCCCTCCTGGAGAAAAGCCCGCAAAAGCTATACGGAGCTTGTGTACGGCTCTTGGGGGCTTTTCCCGCCTGCCTCCCCTCTGCATTCGCTCCATAAGACGGACATTTCCCCTTACTTTTTAGGAGGAAAAAAGTGTGTCTTATGGAGCGAAAAATATGGTAATAGTGAAAGAATTCCTATGCCCCACAAATAACCCAGAGATGCATTTCAAATAAAAGGACACATTCTACTCATGTAAAAACACACTGATTCCCAGACCGTCCATGGGCCGTATTGAGAAGGCGATTGGGCCAGATCCAGCCCCCGGCCCTTACTTTGCCTATCCATGATCTACATCAGAAAGAAGTGGGGGGGGGGGAGAGAAAGATCACATAGGGATCTGCTGCCCCAGGTGGACCCTGCTCCCTGAGGCAATTGCCTCAGCTTACATCATGGGTGCCATGCCTGTTTATTTTTAGGGCAAGTAGCTTCCCAAAGAGAAGGTGCCAGGTCTCTACAGGCTCAGCTTTGATTCGATCACGATGTAGAGAAATGTGAAGGCCAAACAACTAGAGGATAGCATGCTTCTGGCTTTGCGTTAAAAGAATAAAATGTTTCCCACAGACGACACACCCCAAACCGAGGAAATATCTTGATGAAGACATTCCAGGACAATATTGTTGTGTCTCCTAGAGCTTGGAGAAATCACAGAGATACAGCTGAAGCAGAGACGTTGTGGTAAGAAACACACCTGATGCTTTCAGCCGCAGCACTCTCAGAAATGAAACCCTAGTTTTATTAGGGTATTTCAGCAGGCTTTGCATCCACTGTGCATTTTCGGCCATTATTTTTTTAAAGAAATCCTAATTCTGCAAAAGAGACATACATCACCTTGCCAACAAAGGTCTGTATAGTTAAAGCTATGGTTTTCCCAGTAGTGATGTATGGAAGTGAGAGCTGGACCATAAAGAAGGCTGGTCGCCAAAGAACTGATGCTTTTGAATTCCGGTGCTGGAGGAGACTCTTGAGAGTCCCATGGACTGCAAGAAGATCAAACCTCTCCATTCTGAAGGAAATCAGCCCTGAGTGCTCACTGGAAGGACAGATCCTGAAGCTGAGGCTCCAATACTTTGGCCACCTCATGAGAAGAGAAGACTCCATGGAAAAGACCCTGATGTTTGAAAAGATTGAGGGCACAAAAAGAAGGGGATGACAGAGGACGAGATGGTTGGACAGTGTTCTCGAAGCCACAAACATGAGTCTGACCAAACTGCGGGAGGCAGTGGAAGACAGGAGTGCCTGGCATGCTCTGGTCCACGGGGTCACGAAGAGTCGGACACAACTAAATGACTAAACAACAACAACAATTCTGCAAAATCCAAGCAAGAAAATCACAGGCCCTTCTCGTTACTCTCACACATTTGTCCATAATATTTTATTTATAATTAAAGGCATACACACACAGCACATATCAAAGCTACCCTTAAATGTACACAAATAAGGTTTATGTTGTCTGTGCACTCATGTTAGGAAGCTTCCTAGCTCATCCGGGCAGTGTGCATTTGAGGAGCCACTGCAGAGAAGGCCCTTTCTCATGTTGCCACCCTCCAGACCTCTCACAGAAGAGGCACACAAAGAAGGGTCTCAGAATATGATCTCAGTTAAGTTCATATAGAGAGAGGTGGTCTTTGCAGTATTGGGGGTCCATTTAAGGTTTCATAGGTCAAAACCAGCACTTTGGATTGGGCCCAGAAACTACTGGGCAGTGTAGCAATGTATTTCTGAATTTTATTTCACTTGGCTTGTTTTATACAGAGGTTCCAGCTGTGTCTATTACCAATATCTAATGCTATGAATGTTAACTTTATAGGTAAATCTCTTATAATTTACTTGTTTGTTGCTGCTCAACTGACAATGGTCCAGGAATGGAGAAAGGCTTCAGATTTTTCTTTGAATGTTTGGTTCAAGACATTTTTGTATCATAGCTAGACCCAAAAAGTTAACTCACGTGCAGTGGGCTTTGCATCCACTTGGAGTCTCTGTGCAATCGATGCATCTCTCCTGTTTGAAATTTTCAAAGCCTAGGGACCCTCTGGATTTAGGGAGAATAGACTGTGGGGCAGCAATAGTTGGAGGGGAACTCTGCCTGGATGAAGGGGAATAAAATGAGATTAGGCATTCACAATCCACCTTCAGCCAAGGCAGCAGCACTCCAGAGATTTCAAGCAACCCACATGTGGTGGAACTGTAAAAAGATCAGACAATTTTGGGAAATGATTTACAATGAGCTTAAGAAATGTTTAAATGCTTCTTTCCTAAAAAAAAAAAAAACACCACCTGAAGCTTTCCTGCTAGGAATTATGGGAAATGAAATCTCAAAAAAAAAATACAGGAGAGTCTTTATGTACATTACAGTCATTGCCAGAATTCTAATCGCAAAAGGTTGGAAGGGAGAGAATACCCATCTAAATCAGACAAAATAAAGTAAGAGATTATGCCAAACTGGTGAGATTATCAGCAGGACTAAGAGACGTTACAGATGAATTTTTTTCCAGAGAGTGGCATATATACAGAGTTTATGTAAAAGAACATTGTCAAAATATCAATTCGTTGGCAGGCTTTGATTGAGCTTCGGTGTGTAAATAGGATAATTGTATAAAATAAAATTTATAGTAAGTCAAATAATATGGAGAAAGCAAAGTTTAAGAGTGTATTTTAGGACTTTAATTCGGGAATGCAAGGGGAAGATTGGAGGTCCTGAGAAATCTAATCACAAATGGATGTGCAAACCATGCATTAGTTACAGAATGAAGAACCGTTTATTTTGTATTTTTCGTTTTGTCTATAATATCTGTTTAACAATTCTGTTATGAAGTTTTCAATCAATAAAGCATTCCCCCCAAAAAAGAGAGAAAGAGATTTCAAGCAGCCCTGCATCCACAGCCTTTTCTATTTTCTATTGAAGTAAGATCCAGCAACCAGCCCAGCCGGCTTCTGCATATGATGGGATGGAAGGGGGTGGGGCACAATCTCAAGTAGCAAAATGTCTTGGGCTTGCACTGCTCTCATCTAACCTTCTCCTCTTCTTTCTCTGAGCAAGCTGCTCCTCTCTTCCCCCTGCTCCTCCTTTCCACATCAGCAGCTCATCTCCTGATCTTTCCTGAGATCCAATGAAAACCCAGCAGCCTGCCTTCAAGCAGGCGTCAAGAGTCATCCTCATTGGCCATTGCTTCAGTCGGTCACCATGGCAACACAGCACAGACTCCACCCACATCCATCTTCTCTGGTCCAGTAAGGTTGACTGAGCATCCTTAACCCCTTCCAGGCTTGCTGCAGGTTAGTGATGGCTTGGAGGTGCCCTCTGACAATATATTGCTTTCTAGATCCTTTCAACACGCATGGCAGATTTTCAGGGAAAGCGACAAACTTCATTTGCCTTCTCACCCCGCCCCACCCCACAGCTTGTTGCCCAATTTATTTTCCAGGTGAAAAAATACACCCCTGTGCAATTAGAGTTTGCTAACTTACATGCCTGCAAGACCCCTCCTGTGGGATGTGGGTAGTGCTGTGGTCTAAACCACTGAGCCTCTTGGGCTTGCTGATCAGAAGGTCAGCTGTTCGGATCTCCGCGATGGGGGGGCTCCCGTTGCTCTGTCCCAGCTCCTGCCAACCTAGCAGTTCGAAAGCACGCCAGTGCAAGTAGATAAATAGGTACCACTGTGGTGGGAAGGTAAACAGCATTTCCATGCGGTCTGGTTTCTGTCATGGTGTTCCGTTGCGCCAGAAGTGGTTTAGTCCTACTAGCCACGTGACCTGAAAAGCTGTCTGTGGACAAATACCGGCTCCCTTGGCCTGCAACTGAGATGAGCACTGCAACCCCATAGTCACCTTGGACTAGACTTAACCGTCCAGGGGTCCTTTACCTTTACGTGCCTGACCAGAGGGATTTAACCAGGAACTAGCTTTTGCACCAGCATACAGCATACATATGGGACGTGGGTGGCGCTGTGGGTTAAACCACAGAGCCTAGGGCTTACCGATCAGAAGGTTGGCGGTTCGAATCCCCGTGACGGAGTGAGCTCCCGTTGCTCGGTCCCTGCTCCTGCCAACCTAGCAGTTCGAAAGCGCGTCAAAGTGCAAGTAGATAAATAGGTACCGCTCCGGCGGGAAGGTAAACGGCGTTTCCTTGCGCTGCTCTGGTTCGCCAGAAGCTGCTTAGTCATGCTGGCCACATGACCTGGAAGCTGCATGCTGGCTCCCTTGGCCAATAAAGCGAGATGAGCGCCGCAACCCCAGAGTCGTATGCAATTGGACCTAATGGTCAGGCGTCCCTTTACCTTTACCTTTTACAAATGGCTCAAAAGCTTTAAAAATGAACCAAGGGAGCATAGCTGAAAACACACACTTAAAAATGCCCTCCCACAAATCAACCAGTGGGTTGAAGGGGCTTCAACTCTCTTTCTAAACTGCCAAATATTATGTGTACTGAAATGAGCAATCCATATTCTGACCCTTCCACTAGGAAGAAATTGGAAGATGCCTTTTATTTATTTATATCTAATTTTTACGTTTGTCTCCTACCTTTTTGCTTCAAGCGGCATACAGGGTTCTCCCTCCACCTCATCACTGAATCCACCCAACAGCCTTGCGACGTATTGAGAGGCAGTGACTGGCCCAAGGTCCCCCCGTGAGCTTCAAGGCCGAGTGGAGATTTGAATCCTGCTCTCCCAGACCTTGTTCCAATGCTCTAACCACTACACCACACTCTCAAAGCATGGAGGGGATGTTATCATTGATTAATGCCTGCGGATCAAATTGTTGGTAAAGGCACAGGAGCAAAGCAAAGCAATAGGGGTAGCTACACCTAAGCAATAACTGCTTTAAAAAAATTTACAACGTAAAAGATACAGTTTATCCATTATAATGAAAACTTTTCAACATTTACACAAAATTCATCCAGATGGTACAATAATACTATTGGCAAATCTGTTATTTCAACTATAGAATTCTGCTACTTTTTATGTTATTGAGATATAACTCTTTACCTCTGTGAATAATTATTCAGAAACATATCTCATTCTGAAATAAACCTGGATGGAATTTCTTTATCTGTTGGAACAAAAAAAAATTCCTTCCAGTAGCACCTTAAAGACCAACTAAGTTAGTTCTTGGCATGAGCTTTCGTGTGCATGCACACTTCTTCAGATACTGTGTATCTGAAGAATTTTGTTTTGTTTTGACTATGGCAGACCAACACGGCTACCTATCTGTAACTTTATCTTTTGGGTTATTTTGTTTGTTTCCTATATGTATACTCTCTTTCTCTAACTGCAGGTACAACAGCAAATATTTCCCAATATGGGGGGGGGGGGGATATAATCCCCGTGCCTCCTAATTCCATTTTATCATTAATTCCATTTTATCATTTCTTCTCTCTCTGACATTGACTTTCCTCTTGGAAAACTCTTGAGTGGTTTAAGTTGTGAAATAAGAATATTGAGGGGTGCCTTCGAGGGATTCAGCTTCTTAAGGAAGACTGGACCTTTGGAGAGAGTGTACCTTTTAAGGCTCAAACCGGTCAGGAAATGAACAGAGATCAGACCAGGATATATGAAGGCAAAGCGGCTATAAGCCTGATCTTTATTAAAGCTGTTGCAACAGGGGGTTCCCCCCACACACAGGAGAGCAGAGGAGGACCCTGGACAAAGGTGTGCAGTCCCTTATATGTTGTTGTTGTTTAGTCGTTTAGTCGTGTCCAACTCTTCGTGACCCCATGGACCAGAGCACGCCAGGCACTCCTGTCTTCCACTGCCTCCCGCAGTTTGGTCAGACTCATGTTTGTAGCTCCGAGAACACTATCCAACCATCTCGTCCTCTGTTGTCCCCTTCTCCTTGCGTCCTCCATCTTTCCCAACATCAGGGTCTTTTCCAGGGAGTCTTCTCTTCTCATGAGATGGCCAAAGTATTGGAGCCTCAGCTTCAGGATCTGTCCTTCCAGTGAGCACTCATATAGAGCCCTTACTGTATATAGACTTTGAAATTGCCCACCCTGTAACTCAAGACCACCCCCAGAAACATCATACATACATCACAGAAGGGGTGTAGCCCAAGACCACCACCCAGATACATCATACGTACACCAGAGAAGGGGCTGACTACAACAGAAATCTGAGTGCCTTGTTTTTTCTCTTGTCTGCTAGGTTACTAGATTGGATTACCTGGGCATCCTGGCCACTCTTTTGTTATGATAACTACTCAACTCCTGAATATAACAGTTGTTTCCACAAAAGCAAGTCTTCTTTAAGAGCAAGGTTTTAGAAGTCTGAGAAGTCTTGTGGTGATGTAATCCGGTTTCCAAAAGGGAGGGCAGAGGAGACAGGGAAGTCAGATAGGAGCCACAAGAGACTGTCACAAACGATTTGCCATTTACAAATTCCATTATAGAGATAGGTTCAGGAAGATCACATCAACATTATGATCCTCCCTGCTGGCTGGCTGCAAACAGCAAGCGAGAGAACTTCTAAGGACTCTTAGCATGAGACACTTACCCTCAGGCTTACAAAATGGGGCTGGTGTTTGGGCCTCTCCACATTTGTCTGGTTGTTGTTTAGTCATTTAGTCATGTCCAACTCTTCGTGACCCCATGGACCAGAGCACGCCAGGCACTCCTGTCTTCCACTGCCCCTCGCAGTTTGGTCAAACTCATGCTGGCAGCTTCGAGAACATTATCCAACCATCTCGTCCTCCGTCATCCCCTTCTCCTTGTGCCCTCCATCCTTCCCAACATCAGGGTCTTTTCCAGGGAGCCTTCTCTTCTCATGAGGTGGCCAAAGTATTGGAGCCTCAGCTTCAGGATCTGTCCTTCCAGTGAGCACTCAGGGCTGATTTCCTTCAGAATGGAAAGGTTTGATCTTCTTGCCATCCATGGGACTCTCAAGATTCTCCTCCAGCACCGGAATTCAAAAGCATCAATTCTTTGGCAATCAGCCTTCTTGATGGTCCAGCTCTCACTTCCATACATCACTACTGGGAAAACCATAGCACTGAAACAGCGGCACATGTCCTCCTGTCTTGTACTCTCTACAAAGACCTGAGGAACGAGATCATCACCCCACTCGTACTAACCATCCCAGGGCGCTCAACCACTGCCACAATGTCCTTTCTTCTATCAGATCAAAATGAGCAGATAACAACAAAGGTTGCTAGGTTCAAAGCAGGGGCAATCAGAATAAGGGCCACTAACTGACGGCTGATTCAGGACTTTAAATTGTCCTCTTATATAAAATTTCCTTTTCTGCATATACTGTAATGTTTTACTGCTGCTATGGCCATTGGCTAATCTGAATAAAGTTTTATCTTATCTTATTCAGATTTAGGATGTGTGCGAAGAGAGGAGCAAGGGGAAGTTGCATTGCAGAAGCTTAAATCATTGCACAGATGGGATGAGTTAGTTGGCCTTACTCTGAATGCAAACCAGTGCATCTGAATTCTAGTTCCTGGGAATCTCAAGTGAGGAGAGCATTTCTGTGCTGGCAGGCTTCTCAATGGCATCTGGTTGGTCACTGTGAGACCAGAGGGTCGTGTGCAACTCAGTTACTCAGAGTAGGCCCATTGGAATTAATGAACACAACTAATCATGACTAAATTAAATCCATTGATTTCAGTGGATCTGCTGTTCAATATGGCTTAAGTCATATACTACATGAAATATGTATTATGTTACACTTTTCAAGCCTGTGAAAGTCTTGTACAAATAGAACAAAACTTTTTGTATTTTAATCTTGTATTTTGATTACAATCTTCCTCAGTTTTCCTTCCAGATTTATGACATTTATTACTTCTAGACGTATTTTCTGAACACTTGCTTTTGGGCGGCGGGGGGGTGTTATTGATTTGTTTTTGTTTTGATTATGTATTTTGTGGTTTTATATTCTGCTTTTACCCTGTGAACCGCACTGAGACCTGCGGGTATAGGGTGGTATACAAATTCAGTCACAACAACAACAACGTTATGCCCATTGATTTCCATGGCTCCACCTCTGTGGAAAATATAGTTGAATAGTACCGAGATTGGTGAACTAGATGAGCTTTGGGCCTGATCCTGCAGGCTCTGTGTAGGGGAGACTTTCAAACAGAGGACTGCCCTCTGTGAAACAGGACACACGACCCAGCTCCATCCCTGTCGTTATCTTTTAACCCAACAGATTGAATTTATCCTCTGCCATTGACCCCAGACGAGGGTTACCAAATGTCATCCTCTGCTCCTCCCTCTGTACCCAAAAAGCAGCTGATCTTCGTGCTACATAAATCCATGGCTCAACGGCGCCTGAGAGAAAGCAGGGTTGTGTGTGTGTGGATGAGCAGGATTTTCCTTCTTTTGTTCTGGAACGTCAGGTTTGGGGAAGAGGGCTATCGAAAGGATGATGGGAACAAACACATTCCAGGCCGCAGGCAATGCAAAGTGGGCCAGAACCCATTGTAATGTAGCCATCACAAAGAGGCTGGTCCACATGAACCCCCCTATATATTGGCCTCAAACAGGCTTCCCAAACTGGCCTTCTTCATGGAGCTTGGATTACATACCTCAGGGATGTCCAACAAGTCCATCACGATCTACTGGAGATCCCCAGGAGGTTTTGGTAGATAATAATAATAATAATAATAATAATAATAATAATAATAATAATAATACCCCGCCCTCCCCAGCCAAGACTGGGCTCAGGGCAGCTAATACCCGATATAAAAACAAATTGATTGAAATGCAACTTAAAAACAAGATTAAAATACAACATTAAAACATTAAAATGCAGCCTCATTTCAATGGAAACTCAAATCGAAAACTTTTTGGGGGATGAAAGCATCAAGTCTTCACCAAGGCTAACTTTCCAGACTGGTCCTACATGGGCCAGAAAAAAGCCAGGGAAGTCCCCAAATGGGAGTTCCATCACAGAAGGAGAAAGGAAAAAAGAAGAGGGGGAGGGAATCAAATTGATTGCGGTCAGTCGCTGGTTCTCTTTCCTCAGATAAAAATACAATCGGGCCCACCCCCCATTGCTGCCTTGAACCCCTAAAAAATCAGGACTTTCCCTAAAAAAAGCTCAACAACTATGACCTGAACCCGTTTTTTATTCTGAGTAGATCAGTCTCTTAGGAGTTGGTCATCCCTGACATAGCTCATCACAGAGGGTCTTCAGCCAGAGTATCATTCATGCTGAACAACTTCCTCTAGCTTGCTGCCACAATCACAGAAATCCCAATCTAATATGATCCAGATTTTGGGACTACAACTCCCATAAGCTCCAGCCAGCATGGACAATGGTCACAGATGATGGGAATGGGAGTCGTCGTAACAAACATCTGGAAAGAACCAGTTTGGGGAAAGTTGCTATCGGGCGTGCAAGTTACCAATGAGATGGAGCCCTCAGTTGTAATATACTGGTAGTTACTGACCCACACCTGCATGTATGAAGGAGATCACCTGAGCTCAGGTTGCCAGTGGGTGTGGCCTAGCAGGCTCTCAGTGGCCTTTCCCCCCCCCACTCCCCTTCCCGATTCCTGGAACAAGCGAAGGAGCCATGCAACTTTGGTTCCCAACTCAACAGATGCTGCATGTGAACAAATTAATCTTTCCAAAATTTTATTTTATTGCCTGCAAACTGAAAAGAAACAAAAGCTCTTTTCTTTTGGGAGTTGACTCATGTTAAGCTTGCGGTCCACCAAGACCCCTAGATCCTTTTCACATGTACTGCCAGTAAGCCAGGTGGCCCCCATCTTATATTTGTGAAGCTGGTTATCCCTAAGTGCAGAACCTGACATTTGCCCCTACTGAAATTCACTGTTAGCTTGGACCCAGCTCTCCAAACTGTTAATACTGCTATTCTATCCCTCTCTTGTGATGAGCTGTTGCAAGCGAGCATGCTGGGTACTCCTTCACAGTGTAGAGTTAAGCAGTGGAACTCCTTGCCACAGTAAACAGTGGTGGACACCAACCTTGATGGTTTTCAAAGAAGATGGCACAAATTAATGGAGGAGAGGGCTGTCAGTGGCTGCTAGCCGCAATCGCTATACAGTGTTTCTGAATACCAGTTGCTGGAAACCGCAGGGGGGCGAGGGCTTGTGTTCGAATCTTGCTTGCTGGTTTCCCACAGGTATCTGGCTGGCCCCAGTGAGAACAGGATGCTGGACTAGAGGGAACATGGGCCTGATCCTGCAGGCTCTTCTCATGTTTTTATGGGCTTCTCATGTTTTTATGGGTGTATATTGAGGCTGTGTGGGACAACATCTGAGCTCAATAGGCACGACTCTCACCCCACACACAGAACACACTCTAGGATGCACCCAAAGTCAATATTCTCTATTGCAGAGGGAGTCTCAGCAGGAATAAAGCAAAATATTGAAAGCTGTTATTGTAAGCCAGACAGAACATTTGAAGCCCAACTTTCATAATAAGGCATCCATATCGATAACAAAGATGGGCCTATTTGAGGATTAAAATATCACTGAATCACCTTTTGTGCAGTGGAAGAATTTAGTAACCGAGCTGCAGACAAACAGCTCTTATCTCGTTACCCCCCCCTTTCAAAATGGGCCAGAGAGACACTTAGCATTGCCTTTTCGTATGTTCTAATCAGCGGCATAGAAATTATACCTGGTTTCCCCCCAAGCAGCTGAAATAAAATTGGAACGCGCATTTGAGCCATTCCACGTCGGCCAAATCTGTGCCCTATATCTGATCGGGTTTTGGACGTTCAGTCCATTCCTTTGGTTGTGTAATCTGGTGAAGCCTGATCTTCGCATTTCACAGCGCTTGCTATTCATATTTGCCCTGGCAGCAAACTGAAGGGCAGGGAACAAGCAGAACCCATGGAGAAAAGGAGAGGAGAAGGAAAGGAGGGTTTGGAGAGGGAATGAACCACTGAAAAGGATGGGGGAAGAGAGGTGCGTCTGAGCAAGAGCTGCAAAGGCAGAGAGTGCTCAAGCTCACAGAACTGGAAGAAAACACCAAAGGGCATCTAGTCTGACCCCAAACAGGATACACTGAAAACGCAGTGTGGCGCAATGATCAGTGTTGGATGTGGACTGAGGAGACCCAAATTCAAATCTTCACTGAGCCATGGGCCTTACCGGGTGTTCCTTCGCCTCCCTCTCTGTCCAACCTACCTCACAGGGTTGTTGTGAGGGTTAAAAAAAGATAACTGAGTTCTTTGAATGAATACAGTAGTACCTCAGGTTACAAATGCTTCTGGCTACAAACGCTTCAAGTTACAGACTCCGCTAACCTGGAAGTAGTACCTCGGGTTAAGAACTTTGCTGCAGGATGAGAAGAGAAATTGCATAGCGGCGGTGCGGCGGCAGCGGGAGGCCCCATTAGCTAAAATGGTATGTCAGGATAAGAACAGTTTCGGGTGAAGAACGGACCTCCAGAATGAATTAAGTTCTTAACCCGAGATACCACTGTATAAAATTAGAGAGGGTCAGGAAAGGGATTTAAACAGAGATTGGGTGAAGGCTCTCAGTTGCTTCAGAGATCACAACAAAACCACTGCTACCAATATCAAACAAGGAAACAAAAGACAACACACACCAGCAGGCTTCTATTTCAAGATTTTTAATTGGTCCAGCAGCTGCAAAATATACAAATTTTCCAAAGGCAGACCTCGTTTTATAAGCTGAAACTGTTTCATCTCAGGCAAAAAAAAACCCCTCAAAAACCCAGCTACGTACATATATACAGAATTAAGTCCAGGTGGGGGGGAACCTCCTCTCAGCTCTGCAACTTCCCTTAAATAAATAAATAGCACTTTGCTATTAAAAAAACGATAAAAATATAAATTCAAGTATCAAAGGAAAAACACAATCAAGAGAATGAGTTGTTGGTGTGGTTTCCAATCACCTTCCCCAATCAACCTGTAACTACCACAAGTGTCACACACACACACACACACACACACCTTGCTTCTTGTGCCTCCCCACTCCAGGGCAGATCAACACACACACACACACACACAACAAGGACACACACAGGCAAGGTCCACATGTTCTCTCTTGCATTCAAAATTCCTGAAGCAGGAATAATTTACGTTTGTTCCAGGATTTCCTTCTCGTAAGCAAAGGAATCCTGTCAATTTTTTCCCCCCAATTCATGCTATATAAAACCAAGTGAAAGACGAGTTTGCGTAAAAGTGTTTTTTCCCACTACGCAAGGCATAGGTAAATGCAAACCACACCTAGTTGGGGCAGGAAGGGAAGGGAAAAAAGATACCACTTGCTATGTGCAAAATAAAACCACTCTTCTCTGATAAAGGATAAAATCCTAGCAGAAGGGGCTGAGGGGATAGGAGAAGCAATAGGCGAACCCACACACTCAAAGGGAAAAAATGGGGTTTTATTCCAGGTTAGCCACACTGAAATGGGCAGAAGTTAAGTCATGTCCGTTCGTTCCAACAGGTGCATGACTAACGCTCAAAACCACCCAATGCTTTTTCAAAATGCAAAAAAGCAGACGTGTCTTTTCAACTGCTTGCACACACGTAGAACCCACCTTGTATGCTACGGACGCCCCCAGTAAAACCTCTCAGCCAAGAGCAGCTCTTAACTTTTTTTAAAAGATCACACACACAAACACACATGGATTTTGTCGTGGGCCAAAGTAGGAACTGCAGGCATTGCTGACCCACCTTTCTGAAACTGACCTGCCCCCTTTATTCCTACGGGGTCATTGCTCGCTCGCCCACTCCACGGGCAGCCATCGGGATGTTGCCAGACTACAACTCCCACCAGCCCAGGCAAACAAAGGCAAAGGGCAGGGATATTAGAGTTGTAGTCCAGTAACACCTAGCTGGCACCAGGTTGCTTACCCCTCTGCCACTAATCCTAAGCGTGGCTTGTAAAGTCCTGCACTCCTAACTCTTTCCCACTCTGTTAAAAATCAGACTCGGCCACCCTAACAAAGCCAGTGGCTACAGTGCCAGGGAGTAGCTTCAGAACCAGCTGCAAAAGAACAACAGAACTATCCTTAAATCCCTCTCTGATATCCGGGGTATGTGTGGGTGTGCTTTGTTTTTGTAGCTGTAAAAAAAAAAGAGAGAGGGAGAGACGTGCAAAGTGGCAAAATTAAAAGCAGACATGCAGGTGTCGCAAAAGGTGCTTTTATGCTCCCCATGCCCTCCCTTCTCCACACAGACCCCAAGAACCAACATCCATTTATTTACAAAGGCTGAGAAAGCAGCAGTGTCCAGTTTTTCTTCTTCTTTCTTCTCTGCAAGGCAACTGTGTCACTTTAGAAATAATAATAATAAAACAACAACTCGGGGGACGCAAGGAGGCTGCAGAGGACGACACTTTAGTCTACCAAAATCTCAAAAAGTGGTGGGGGAAAGCAACCAACTTCATGAACCTCCGTTTTGCATTCTAAAACGATGTTCCTTCTCCTTCCCTTCTTCTTTTGTGTATCCCCCCTATTCCCCACCCACCCCAAAGAAACACCATCGTGTCGAGTCCGATAGGCGACAGAGTCCGATACGCAACAGGCAGATGATCAGCTTATGGAAATTGAGGAGGGAATAGCCTCGCGTTGAATGGAGATCACACACACACAGGCAGACGCAAGCTTCGGAGCGGGGCGACGCAAGCGGGCTAAGTTTCCTTCCGTCTGCGCTCTTCCGCCTTCCTAAACATCGCCTGGAGAAACTCAAGACTGTGTGCGGGTCGTGCTCATGTTCTGCAAGAGGAAGGGAGAGAGAACGCAAACTTTGAGCCGGTGGCTGAGCATTCAGAGGTGGACAAAAGAGAAGCAGGGCACCCTTTGCATGCAGGTGGCAGGAAGGGCAACGAGAGAAGCAAATGCAGAAGGCTCTGCATTATCCAGCAGAGGCAGTAGCCACTAGGCACACAGGCCGTCTTGAAGGAAGCAGGCCAAGTCGCGAGGTGTAAAAGGAGCTTCTCACTCATCGGGCTCCCTGCATCTCCTACCAGTCCCTTAGCCTGAATTCTGAAAGAGACTTCAAAGTCATCTCATGCACATTGGACTTCCTGTCTATCCCATTGTATATTCCTTTTTTTTTTTTTTTTACAAATGAATGTACTCATATTATTGTATATTTCTTTTACATTTTATCTAATACAATACGTGCTCTTCATCTTATTTCTCAACTCAGTCTCTCTCCAACATCAATCAAATTGGTACGTATATAATGGGGGGGGGATTTTCTTTGTTTTTTCCCTTTGTTTTTCTTTTCTTTCTTTTTAGGTATATAAAGTGTGTATATCATCTTGGTATACATGTTGAAAAATATATTATAATAAGCTCTGTAATGTAATGTGACGACGTTTACCAGTGTAATATAAGAATGTTAATAAATAAATAAAAAATTGTTAGGCCTCTCCTCCATGAAAAAAATAAAAATAAAATAAAGTCGTCTCTTGCACGCTTCCAGCTGTGTTCCTGCGGGCCACAAGAACAGGGGAAGTTGCCTAACACCTTTGGACCTACCTAGCTCTGCACCATCACACTGACGGCCAGTGGCTCTCAAGGTTTCAGAACCAGGAAGTTGGACTTGGGTCTTTCCGAATGCAAAGCAAATCTTTGTGGATTATTATCATCTTCATATAATTTTGCATTGCTTGGGCCCCCTCAAGTTGCAAAGACAAGCTTTTTTCCGGAGGGCAAGCAGACACTGCACATTGGGCTCATCTGAAAGCAGCCCCGCATAGGGAAGTGTTTTGTTCTTTTAATCGTTTTCAAATATAGATTCATAACAAAACCAAATACACTTCCATATACAGAGATTTCTCCAAATCTCGAGACCTCCCCCCATCTCCTCTGTGGGTCCTAATGCCAACACTTTCAACTGCATATTATATCAAATCTATATTTTATATCTATCCCTATTATCCAGAGAGTTTGTTACATTACAAGGGAGATTAAAATCCTGCTAATGTTTTCATCTGCTTACAGTGATCTCTGAAATAAATTATAAATTTCCCCCATTCTTTCTTGAAGATTTTGTCTTCTTGGTTCCTGAACTTTCTGGTCAGTTTTGCCATTTCGGCATAATCTGACAGCTTAGTTTGCCATTCCTCTCTGGTAGACAGTCTTCTTTCCATCTCTGGACTAGTATAAAGGTACTCCTGACCATAAGGTCCACTCGTGACTGACTCTGGGGTTGCGGCGCTCATCTCGCTCTATGGGCCGAAGGAGCTGGCGTTTGTCCACAGACAGCTTCCGGGTCATGTGGCCAGCATGACTAAGCCGCTTCTGGTGAACCAGAGCAGCGCACGGAAACACCGTTTACCTTCCCGCCGGATCGGTTCCTATTTATCTACTTGCACTTTGACGTGCTTTCGAACTGCTAGGTTGGCAGGAGCAGGGACCGAACAATGGGAGCTCACCCCATTGCAGGGATTCGAACCACCGACCTTCTGATCAGCAAGTCCTAGGCTCTGTGGTTTAACCCACAGCGCCACCTGCGTCCCTCTGGACTAGTATAGGGAAGTTTTTAATGTGTTTTCTTTTTTACTAGGTTTTTATATTTTGCTGGGGCACAGTTGCAGAGGGGCTGGGGCAACCCAGTCAGATGGGTGGGGTATTATTATTATTATTATTATTAAGCAAACAGTGCAAAAGGATCTCAGGTCATTCTAAAAATGGAAACATTACAGGAAAAGAGGAAGCAGACAGTTTAAAAGGGACCTTAACCACCACCACTTATGTCAACAAGCCCATTCATTGCAGAAACACACACACAAACCAAAGCAGAACCAGTTTCCAGGAAGCTGAGCAGGCACAGGTCAAAGATGTACCCCCTCTCTGCCCACCCCTCAAAAAAAAACCCAAACCGAACAAAAATAGCCTTGAGCAGCTGTTATTCCAACAAGGTACAGTCAGGCGGGGGTAAAGCACAAGCACACAGAGCACCAAGCCATTTTACCTGGGAAATTTTAGCAAAGCGAAAAGTTTGAATAAGTGACAAATGGGCCGTCTTTCAGCGTGAAAAGGGGGGAAAAAGAGACAGAGAAAGGGGGTGAAGGAGAGAGGCTTGCACTGTTATCTGATAGGAATTTGTTCAAGGGATGTCGTATCTTCCTTCATTTTCACACCACAAATTAAAAGCACATGGCTGCCCCCAAAAATAATACTGGGAACTGTAGTTTATCCCCTTGCAGAACTACAATTCCCAGCACCCTTAACCAACTAGTTTCCGGGACCCGGGAGGAGGGAAAGCCACGTGCTTCAAACATGACGTGTGGATGTGATCTTCCAGCAGTTCTAAAAAGTTGCAGCAGGGAGAATCTATCTGGCTTCATGGGAAGCGGGTGGCACTGTGGCTTAAACCACAGAGCCTAGGACTTGCCGATCAGAAGGTCGGCGGTTCGAATCCCCGTGACGGGGTGAGCTCCCGTTGCTCGGTCCCTGCTCCTGCCAACCTAGCAGTTCGAAAGCATGTCAAAGTGCAAGTAGATAAATAGGTACCGCTCCAGCGGGAAGGTAAACGGCGTTTCTGTGTGCTGCTCTGGTTTGCCAGAAGCGGCTTAGTCATGCTGGTCACATGACCTGGAAGCTGTACGCCGGCTCCCTCGGCCAATAAAGTGAGATGAGCGCCGTAACCCCAGAGTCGGCCACGACTGGACCTAATGGTCAGGGGTCTCTTTACCATTACCTTATCTGGCTTCCTGCCGACTGCTCTGATTGGCAGCAGCTGTCCGGGAGCCTTTGGCAGAGATTCTTTTATTCTACAACTCCCATCCAACACCTCAGCCGGCATGGTCAACGGTCAGGCCAGATGGAGAGGTGCACACTGAGACCAGAGCTCTCGCCATGCCAAGCAACATGCCCCAACTCTGCACTATCGGCTCCATCAACTGCAAAAGTATTGCTCTCCCACCAACTGCCTACTCCCTCAAGTGCTGCTGGATTAGAACAAAGCTTGAGCTGTAATTTATATATATTTTAAAAAGTGGTCACTTAAATCCCATTGACAGATACAATAAATCAGCATTTCTCAAACTCGGGTCCCCAGCTGCTGATGGGACTACAACTCCCATCGTCCCAGTCTACCAGCCCTGCTAGCTAAGGATGATGGGAGTTGTAGTCCAATAGCAGCCGGGGACACAAATTTGAGAAACACTGCTAGCCTTTTACTCAGAAAACTAGTCCGCTAGTAAGGGGAATAAGACATGTAGCACCCCGGTTTCTCTCCCAAGTGCAAGAAAGGGGTTTTTGTAGCGACTGAAAAGATGCTCTGGTAAATTAAGTGTTAAAAGCTCCCACAAACTGGAAGGGTAACTCAGTGGTAAGAGAATCTGTTTTGCATGCAGAAGGGCCCAGGTAACTCCAGGTAGGGGCAGAAAAGGCTCTGAAATCCTGGTAGCCACTGCCAGTCGCTGTAGACTAGAGATTGCAAAGCTATTTTTTGGCCCATGGCCCCGTTTGTGTTTCTTAGCAAGCACCATTCGCGCTGTCCTCGTGGGTCACTTCAGTGGAATCAATCAGACCCTGGAAAAGAAAGTGGGAAAGAGTATCTCTTCTCCCAATTTTCTCCTTCAACAATTGGCACTTTTCAAGGGATTTAAATAGTGGCTCTCTAATGTGGCATGCCACATTGGCGTGGCAGGAAGATTCAAGGGCAAAGAAACACTTAAACATTTCAGTGTAGTGTAGTATAGTATTAAAAAAATATTATTTTGCAGGTTACGGATATCTTTTCAAAACGAGAGCAAGAGCATGAGCTATGCTTCTACAGTTCTCCACAACGTATTGTTGTGAACAGTGATTTTCAACTCTGACAAACATGCAAGGTATCCGGGAGAGAAAAGGCTTCTTTGTATTGGTGAGGAAGTGTGAGTTTCTCAAATGAGACCTGATCTAAATGAGTTATTACCCAGCAAAAACAAGCTCACACCACCTCTCACTGAGTGTGAATACATCATTAAAGTAAATATGCAAGAAGCTCGCTTATAATTCTATTTTGAGGATGATACATGTTCTTATTTTAAGAATAAATATTTGTTTTATACTTTCTGGATGCCCCGTGATCATATTGTAAAGCAGTTGTGTTCTGTGTTATAAATCAAGCACTGCTGGGAGTTGTTTTCTTTCTGTTTTCCGATGGATTTCTTACCAATGAAAAATTGGGTGTGGCATGAGCCGATTTTTATTCTGAAAGTGTGGGCCCAGAGAAAACAAAACCCACATGGATTAAAAGGTCGAAACACTGGTTAAATTGATTGGGCAGGGATTCAGGGGTCTTGTGGGCAATTGGGGGAAGACGCCAAGGGGTGCCACATTGGTGATCTGTGGTCACTGACAGTACAGATCTAAATAGATCAATGGTCTGACTTTGAATGAAGGCAGCTTCCTATGTTCCTACCAAATGCAAGAAAGATAAATCTCCCTCAAGGATTCTAGGGGGAAAGGTGCAAATTGAGTTTGGACAGCTAAGCACGCAGATTAGTGGTAACAAAGGGAAAACAAAGCCAGCCTGCTGGCAAGAAAGAAAGGTGAACCTGGAAGATACTTACAGGCATGCCTTCCCCAGTAAAGGCTGTAAAAAGAAAGAAAAGGGAGAAGGAGAGGGAGATGGAAGAGAAATCAGTCTTGGTGGGGAAAACAGAATAACAACAGGAAATTCAAGATAAAGGATTCGATTGCTGCGAGATAGCAGACAAAGAGACATAAAGCCACGCATGTCAACAAACAAGCCACTTCCATTCATGCAAAACACATTTCAGCAAAGAGCCTCCACACTTTCAATATTTGGGTCACGCAAGGGAAAGGAGGAGTAGGGCAGCAATTTAGCAGGGAGCCCCTTTTTGTCTGCTAGCATACAGAAGCTGCCTCCAGGCATTTTTCAAGAAGTCCCATTTCCTGCTAACTGGGAGAGCTGATGGGCTTTTGGCTTTCAAATTAGGCAGACATTTAGCTGCAATGGGAAGTGGCCATTCATCCTTTTAAAAAGGTGTTGAGCAAGACTAATCTATGAAAGTTTGCTGCAACCTTTGGAAACAACTTTCAGCTGAGCAACGCCAGCAAATGCGAACACATTGAGACAATGGAGTGTGCCTCTGCAGAGAAGACAAACTGGCTTGTTGGCAGCCACCTAAGTGACCTCCCTGGGGTGCAAGCCTGGGCAGTGTGTCTGGAGGTCCTGGGCTGCCCAGGGGACAAGAAGAAGAGCAAGATGTTTGGCACCAGCTTGGCTGCATGAATTGCTGGAAGGAGGCATCCAACCAACTTAGGGACTCCGCTTCAGAACTGTGTAGGGTTTACACCATGGGTAGGCACACTAAGGCCCGGGGGCCAGATCTGGCCCAATCGCCTTCTAAATCCGGCCCACGGGCAGTCTGGGAATCAGCCTTTTATTTAAAATGCATCTCCAGGTTATTTGTGGGGCATAGGAATTCGTTCATTTCCCACCCCCCAAAAAAATATAGTTCAGCCCCACACAAGGTCTGAGGGACAGTGGACCGGCCGCCCCCTCCAGAAAAAGTTTGCTGACCCCTGGTTGACACCTTAAATACATCTCCTGCAAGGCAGCAGGACAAAGCAACATCCCAGTCAAGTTAAAAAAATATGGAATGATAGGAATCAAGGAAGGCTTGGAGAGGAAAGGCAAGCTTAACACAAATCCTTAAAAAGTGTGTTGCTGCAAAGGTTTGAAGGCCAAGTTTCTATAATCCACACCAAACACCAGGCAAATACTTCTACCTAAGTTCAAGTTCATAAGGCAAGTGACGGCCAAGCCTGGCTTATATTGCAGGTTCTCAAAAAACCAAGCTACACCAACCCAAAGCATTATAAATTATTTCTAAAGGTGCTTTAGGAGGAGGGAAAAGCGAAGGCAAGGAAAGCAAAAGTAAACAGATGGTGCCAACTGTGATTTGATAGCACCGCGTTTAAAAAATGGATTAAGCGACACGACAGAACGTCCTCCCATGGTTTAAAGCAGCGGGGAGATATTTAGGCATGGAAATGCAATGACCACAACACACAACCGCCACCACAAGCAGGCAGGCACACAAGAAAACACCAACAAAAGAATGTGACCAACTTGTCCGGGCATCTGGGCGGGCACCTCCTGGGGCATACAGATGGGCAGGGCAGCGGAAGCAGAATCAGCCACATGCTCCTCAAAGCTGTTGATGCGAGGCTTTTTGGTGGGCTCTGGGCTCGCTAGAGGGGTGACGCTATTGCGCCTCATGAGGGTGTTAGGTCCCTTCTTTGCATCCTAAATTAAAAGCGAGACAAAGATAAAAAACGAGAAAATAAAGTGAGGAAGGAGGTGAAAAGTTACGGGGGTCAGGTGGGGAGAAAAGCAGCGGGGGAAATAAATTTAAACCAACCAAACACACACAATGGGTTAATTGGTCTGACGAAACGCACCAAAAAAAAAAAAGGAAAGGGAAAAGCGAAGACCAGGAAATCTCATTAAAGAAGGAGTTGATATTATTGCTGGGGTTCGTTCGAGGTCCCTTGGTACTCAGGCACGCTAATCTAGACCCGACGTACTTCTAAAGCAAGGGTGGGAAAACGTTTGCAGGGTGAGGGCCGTGCTCCCCTCTAAGGTCTTGTTTTACGAGTCACATGTATTAGTGATGATCTGAGTCTGAGACAAAACTGTTAATTTGGCCTCTATATGGTCACACTGTGGGTTAAACCACAGAGCCTAGGACTTGCCGATCAGAAGATTGGCGGTTCGAAGCCCCGCGATGGGGTGAGCTCCCGTTGCTCGGTCCCTGCTCCTGCCAACCTAGCAGTTCAAAAGCAAGTCAAAGTGCAAGTAGATAAATAGGTACCACTCCGGCAGGAAGGTAAATGGTGTTTTCGTGCGCTGCTCTGGTTCGCCAGAAGTGGCTTAGCCATGCTGGCCACATGACCCGGAAGCTGTACGCCGGCTCCCTCAGCCAGTAAAGCGAGATGAGCGCCATAACCCCAGAGTCGGCCACGACTGGAACTAATGGTCAGGGGTCCCTTTACCTTTACGGTAGGCTAAGCTCTACACACACATCCCTTGAATCAGAGTTCAATAAAATCCTTTGAGCATTGCAAAAAGGCTCAAGGAGGGGGAGAAGATTGAGAAAGTCCCCAAGGCTTGGAAGGCTGCATTTTGGACCCTGGGTGTGAGGTTTCTCAACCCTGATCCGTAGGGTGCGAAGCAGCACTGCAGAGGGACATAGCATTGAGAGAAGGGCCGTGTCCTGGGAAGCTGAGGGCCAGGTACAGTGGGGGGGGGGGTTCAATGGCCATATTTGGCCCCCTGAACCTTAGGTTTCCCACCTCTGTTCTAAAGAAGTAACGTTGGGCCCAAGAATGAAATATTCAAAATTTCCAGATTCGGGTTTGAGAAGTCTCTCTCCCTCACTGCACTAGGTCTTTTGAAGAAAGTAAGAGATGAGGGTTTTGTGCAACGAAAAGAGCAGCTAGGTGCCTTGGGAGAATCCACACCAACACCACTGATCCAGCCTACAAATTACAGAGGAACAATTGGAAAAGGCCACAGAAGAACCGTTTGGCAGCACTTGTGATCCTAATCGCATCCGCAAAGCGTCTTGTTGCAACCTGGCATTTACACATTCAATTACGCCTCATTTGCAGCCTGAGTGTCCTTGGCCAGTTACATAACTTTAAAGAAAAAAACCCCAAACAACAGTGGCCAAAATCTTCAAACATACACCAGTAGCAACGGGCCAGACATTTCCTTCAAACCTCCTTAAACACTTAGCAGAATATAAAGAGGCCTTAGCTAGCTTTTGAAAGTTTGGGAAAAACAGATGTAGCCAAATAAGGAGCCACCATAGGTATATATATATATATAATTGTAGAATTGTAGAGTCAGAAGGGACAATGAGGATCACCAAGTCCAGTTCGAACAAACAGAAGGAGCTGTCTAAATGGTGCTACGAATTACTCCCTTCTCCCACCACCAATCCATCAAAAACCGGCCAGGAATAAATATTGCTTACAAAAAGAGGGGGTCCATCTTTGAGCGGTTTCCTACAACACAGGTGTCTACCCAACTCCTTTCCAACTACACATGGGGAGGAAGAGGGGGCCCCAAGGGGCGGCCAGAAGCCCCTCACCTCTGGTCTGTCCCGGTGGGTGTTCACAGCATCAACATTCAAGCAGATGGATTCAACTCTGCAGCCTTGTAGAAGCGAAGGGAGAGAAAAGGTTGGGGGGGGAGGGCAGAGAGAGAAGATATACAGGACACAGTCAGTTACGGGGGATGCAATTATTTAGCAAACATTTGAGTCAATCGAAATCAACAAAGAGCGCCTCAATTGATTTATTTTTTAAAAAAGTTAATTATTCTTTGATGCAAGTGCTTAGAAATCTGCAGCTGGGAAACGCCACAAAAGAGAGACACATTCTCCCTTCAAACACATAAAAAGGATTGATGCCAATTGAGATGGTTCCCTGTGGAATACACAGAGCGTGCATTATGCTTTCGTTTTCATCCACAGTGCAAAAGTGGACAAATTTAAGCAATCGATCATTCAGTTAAGACGTATACAATTAAAACCAGCTAAGATTGGGGGGGGGTTTGATCAGGTGACATTCCCAAGAATCACATTTTAAGCACTGACATATCAAGCATTGCCTGACTTTGGCAGGGGAGAAAGGGTGGAAATTCATTTGAATGAAGCACAGGCCAACCTTCCTGGCCTAGGCCCTCTGTTCTAAGGAAACACTGCAGGGTAAAAAAAAATTGGCTGGATACTGTGCTAAATATGTACATCAAAGTCCACCTCTGTTGCCTACATTCTGCAAAAAAAAAGCAGAGTTCGGGGCTCTTGCATATAAATTGTGCAAACAAAGCAAAGAGTGTGAGCTTTCTTATCTTGCGTGACTTTATCCTGCGACTCTTAACACTTCAAGTTTATTTATTCTAAGTAGGGGTATTAGTTTAGGGCAGTGGAATGCCCACCCTCTTCTAGCCGCTGAAAATATTTCTCAGCTGCTTCTCCAGCTTTTGATATTTCACTGTGAGCTGTCTACACAATTTTCTTGTGCATGTTTTGGCCACGCCAGGAGGGCTAGAAACTTGTGTTTTAAATGAAAGCCAATATTCCCAAGAAAAGCATATCGTGCTGTCTTCAGTGCAACCATGACACACACACACACACAACACACTGGCAAGAGCGGAAGAGGAAAAGGTTAAGTCGGAACGGGTCTGCTGGTGCTAACCCAGTGAATACTGGGATGACCCAGTGAATACACTGCAGCAGATGCAAAGAATGGAAAAATTCTGGCCATTTGGTCATTGGCAAATATGAGACGCGTGTGGCGCTGTGGGTTAAACCACTGTGGCGCTTGGGCTTGCCGATTGAAAGGTCGGCAGTTTGAATCCCTGCGATGGGGTGAGCTCCCGTTGCTCGGTCCCTGCTCCTGCCAACCTAGCAGTTTGAAAGCACATCAAAGTGCAAGTAGATAAATAGGTACCGCTCTGGTGGGAAGGTAAACGGCGTTTCCATGCACTGCTCTGGTTCACCAGAAGCGGCTTAGTCATGCTGGCCACATGACCCGGAAACACTGTCTATGGACAAATACTGGCTCCTCGGCCTGCAGAGCGAGATGAGCGCCACAACCCCAGAGTCGTCCGCGACTGGACCTAATGGTCAGGGGTACCTTTACCTTTACCTAATCCCCTCTACAGATAACCTTAAAACCCCTCTGATCTCCCATCGAAGTCCACAGCATCTTCTGCAGTCATCTCTAGTAACAATGGCAGTAACAACCATTTCTTTCCACATCAAAGATGGGGCTTCGTCACAGCACATGGACCAGGGCAAGCAACCCAGGCACATCATGCTCTCTGTGCAAAACCTTTGAAAGAAACAGATACTCACCATATGCCACAGGGGTCAGCTTTAGCACTGTGTGGAGAGGACATTTCAAGTAAGGCATTTCCGCTGGAAGAAAAGCAGAGAAGGGAGGTTATCAGCCAGACACAGAAGTCTGTTTTATGCAGCATTGCAAATGGAAGAAGAGGAGGAGTTTGGATCTGATATCCCACTTTATCACTACCCTAAGGAGTCTTTAAGTGGCTAACAATCTCCTTTCCCTTCCTCCCCCACAACAAACACTCTGTGAGGTGAGTGAGGCTGAGAACCTTCAGAGAAGTGTGACTGGCCCAAGGTCACCCAGCAGCTGCATGTGGAGGAGCGGGGAAGCGAACCCGGTTCCCCAGATTACGAGTCTGCCACTCTTAACCACTACACCACACGAGAACACATAGGTTTTATGCATTTCTTTTATTCCATCTGCCCCTCTTTTTTTTAAAGCTACCATTTCTCCTTGTAAGCACAACACATTCACTCAGGACACAACCCAGCATTCCTGGTTCAAATCCTGGCTCAATAGCTGCATCGGTTTTCAGTTGGCGGGCGTTGGGCGGACACTCAGATGCAACGTCTCAATGGAACTTTGGGGCATATGTTCAGCAGGCGCTGTTCTCTGGCTAAATACTACACCTCAATCCTCGCACCCGTTTAATAAAGAGAGGCACACCCCAGCTACAGACCACTTACCTGCACTCTTGTCAAGGAAGTAGGCCAAGAGGCATCTCATCACGGCCTGGTGACAGATGACGAGGACGTTTTCCTGCCTCTCCAGCTCCATGATAACGGGCTCCAGGCGCTGCACGAGATCCTGGTAGGACTGCAGATGCACACATAAAAAGACCCAAAAAAAACTGAGGCGCTGGCGGTGGGACAACCCCTGAACGCTTAAAACTGAAGTATGTTGATACAGGGCTTCACTGCCAGTCAGTGTAGATGAAATAGGTAAAGGGACCCCTGACCATTAGGTCCAGTCGCGGATGACTCTGGGGTTGCGGTGCTCATTTTGCTTTATTGGCAGAGGGAGCTGGCGTACAGCTTCCGGGTCATGTGGCCAGCATGACTAAGCCGCTTCTGGCGAACCAGAGCAGTGCACAGAAATGCTGTTTACCTTCCCGCCGGAGTGGTACCTATTTATCTACTTGCACTTTGAGGTGCTTTTGAACTGCTAGGTTGGCAGGAGCAGGGACCAAGCAACGGGAGCTCACCCCGTCGCGGGGATTCGAACCACCAACCTTCTGATCAGCAAGCCCTAGGCTCTGTGGTTGAACCCGCAACGCCACCTGTGTCCGTAGATGAAATACCAAGCTCAAAAGACAACTGGTCTTACTCAGGAGGGGGCAACTTCCTATGTCACTACATAGAATTTCCTCCTGCTGCCCAAAGAGTGGAGACATTACACCCTTTCATTCCCCAAAGAGAGCTCCGTGTTGTTCTGCTTTTGCTCACAGTAGCAGAGGTTTTGTTTTTCTACATTGCCAAGCTCCAGAGGAAAGGATATTTCTGCAAAGGAGATCCCAGGGGCATTGAAAATCCACAAGGGTGCAAAACGGCCAAAGAGAAGCGCGGAGCTGTGTTAGCTCATGGCTGGCTTAGCGCTTTGAGATGTTCTTTTCTTGCACGACCGACAGCTCCTTGTTTAGTGGAAGTCCGCCTTTCCTAGGCGAAATGCCCCTTTGTGGGGATGCGTTTGCCACCTTCCCCAACCCTGTTCTCCATCATCCAAGAGCGATGATGCCATGTTAAGAGGGTTCACTCTCGCCGTTAACCCATCTGGTCCCAGGGACTTGCCAATTTTTGTCCAGTTTATTGCCTCTAGCACTTCTTGAGTTGTTATTTGAGTATTTAAGATCATCATTTGTTCTTTTCTTATTTTTGGCAGATTACCATTTTTAATAGGGATTACCACGCAGGTGGCGCTGTGGGTTAAACCACAGAGCCTAGGACTTGCCAATCAGAAGGTCGGCGGTTCGAATCCCTGCGACGGGGTGAGCTCCCGTTGCTCGGTCCCTGCTCCTGCCAACCTAGCAGTTCGAAATCACATCGAAGTGCAAGTAGATAAATAGGTACCACTCCGGCAGGAAGGTAAACAGCGTTTCTGTGCGCTGCTCTGGTTCGCCAGAAGCTGCTTGGTCATGCTGGCCACATGACCTGGAAGCTGTACGCTGGCTCCCTCGGCCAATAAAGCGAGATGAGCGCCCCAACCCCAAAGTCGGTCACGACTGGACCTAATGGTCAGGGGTCCCTTTACCTTTACCATTTTTAATATATTCCTCTATTTTACAGGTTTTTTCCTTTCTTATACAGTTCTGAAAAGTATTTTACAAATGCTGCTCTTCTTTCCTTCATCTTATCTGTAATCTTCCCATTTATATTAATTTTGTTTATGGAGTTCCTGTGTTCATTTTTCTTCCAACTGCCACACAAGCAGTTTTCCGGATTTACTGGCATGTTTGAAATATTTTTATTTCATCCTTTTCATCTTCCAGCTAATTTCTTCATTAACTATCATGGAATATTGAATTCGTAATATTCTAATGGCCTGCTTGACTGACACAAAAACCCACCAAAACAATTTTCACTGTTTTTAAACGGTTTCTCGCTGCCCCAGGCTTACCTCTCCCGATGGGTAGCGGTAGTAGTATTTGTCCTGGTCCCGCAGAGCATATTCTTCAGGGTACTTTTCCTTGATTTCATCGTAGGTTAGCTCTTCGCACACACCCTGCAAGAACCACAAGGTGGGGGGGAAACATCAGGGCTGCTACTCGGGGCGAGATTTCGGAAGGCAGGTGGTGGAGAGGGGAAGCAAAAGATAATTTGCAACGGCAAGATCCTACTCAAGTTTCTAGTCAAGGTCCTCTTCCCTGCAGGAATGGAATCGTAGCCCAGAATGTGGTGTGTATAGCAAAATACAAGTGTGACTCGAAACGCAACAGGCAGGAGGGCAGGGGCTCAATGCAATTTAAGCTGCAGGTGTTGCGGCGCTCTGGCGGAGGGAGCCGGCGAACAGCTTCTGTGTCATGTGGCCAGCATGACTAAGCCGCTTCTGGCAAACCAGAGCAGTGCACGGAAACACCGTTTACCTTCCCGCCAGATCGGTACCTATATATCTACTTGCACTTTGACGCGCTTTCAAACTGCTAGGTTGGCAGGAGCAGGGACCGAGCAACAGGAGCTCACCCCGTCGCGGGGATTCGAACCACTGACCTTCTGATCGGCAAGCCCTAGGCTCTGTGGTTTAACCCACAGCGCCACCCACGTCCCTTGCAGGTATATACCCAGCCCCAAAGAGGGTTGTATCCAGTGAAGTCTTTCTGCAAGTACTTCCACCCTCAGGAGTGGGAGATAAACTCCTGTTAGCACAAGAAGTCCTTGTGCTAACGGGGCAGCTTCGTTAGATACAAGTCAGCCCATTGATTTTGTCATATTATAGAGTTTAAAATGTCTATAAAAATTAATAAGAAATATTGATTCTGATGGCACAAGATTAGACCATGATTAACATGTTCTCTCAGATCACCTGATTATATAAACAAAGGAATTGTAGCCATGGCTAGTCCCGCTCATTGAAATCAATGGATCCAAGTTAGTCGTGCCCATTAATTTCTACTCTAAGGCACAAGGATGTTAATCAAATATTTTGGGCAGGGGATTCAATGCCAAATTCTTCCAAACGTACTGTTTGCATTGTTTGGCGGGTGGAATTTAACTGCCCCCCTCCTCCCTAGCATACAATTTGCAGGTTCTCCTGACACCCCCTTAAGCTAATTGGGGGGGGGGGCAAGCAAAGGAGGGGTGGGAGGCCTGCTGTGCAATGGAATCCCACCTGCAAACCTCTCTGCGTTCCAGCCTTGGGGAGTTTGCCACCAGGCAAAAGTGGCAAATTCCCCAGCAGACAGACAGTCATGGTGCACCTAACTTGTTCATGCTGGATTCATGGGACAGAAGCACACCTTTTTTTAATAAACGGGGTTGCAGCATAACTCATGCTCTCCGGATTGCGCACGAGATTATTGCACAGCCACCAGGACTAGTAGAATGACTAAGCTGCAGAATGCAATCTCCTAGGAATCACAAGCAGGGAGATTCGGGGCCTGCCGGTGGGCTTCCCAGAGGTATCTGGCTGTGCACTGTGAAAACAGGATGCTGGACTAGGTGGGCTTTTGGCAGGAATCTCCTCGGCTGCGCTGGGATTTCCTTAGGTGCGCTGGGATCTCTGCAAAGCCTGGGGCAGATTTGGAGAGCGGGGGACAGAAGAGGACAGGTCCCTCTTCTCCCGCTGGAAGCTTGGCCCTGAGCCCAACAAAATACAACGGCACTTACAGCGTCAATTTCATTCAGGGCCTTCCACTGCTCGTAGGGCAGGTCAAGGGCCTCTGCCGTCTGGATGGTCCTCTTGAGCTGGCTGGTCCAAACTTTGAGGTCTTTCAGGTTCTGCTCCTGGACAAAATGGCTCAACGCACTGGAAAACTGAAGACAGGAGAGGAAACGAAAGGAAATTCTTAGCGCGAATTTCTATTCCCAGAGGCTCCCAAAGGACAGTGCCCACCACAATAAGAGAGCCATGCATGGCTATATGGGGACAGGACTTTACTGGACGAAGTAGAGTCACAACAAAACCTAATAAGTTTCGTTCCTGAGCTTTCTTCCTACTGGTACACATGGGAGAGAGAGAGATGATGATGCGCCAATCGGAGCAGTAAATGGACTACCACACCTGCAACATGGCGGCTAAAGGGGGTGGGTTTTTTTCCTGCTCGACCATATGAACTGGAGGGCATGGGACGACTCCTCCCCCCAGCAAGGACCCTTTTTTGTCACGTGATCCTGCCTGACAAGTGAGCGGGAAGAGTCATCCCAGAGGTAAGTAATAGTAATTTATTATTTGTACCCCGCCCACCTGGCTGGGTTTCCCCAGCCACTCTGGGCAGCTTCCAACGAAGATTAAAAATACATTAAATTGCCACACATTAAAAACTTCCCTGAACAGGGCTGCCTTCAGATGTCTTCTAAATGTCAGGTAGTTGTTTATCTCTTTGACATCTGATGGGAGGGCGTTCCACAGGGTGGGTGCCACTACCGAGAAGGCCCTCTGCCTGGTTCCCTGTAGCTTTGCTTCTCGCAGTGAGGGACCCGCCAGAAGGCCCTCGGAGTTGGACCTCAGTGTCTGGGCTGAACGATGGGGGTGGAGACGCTCCTTCAGGTATACTGGGCTGAGGCTGTTTAGGGGCTGTCCTACAGAGGTTTCTGGGTAATGGAACCTGGCTTTCTATTGTTTTTATTTGAGACTAATAAGGATGGAGTCCAGTTGCAAACAGGAAAGGAGGCAGGTGGAGGTTGCTGATGCCCCATTCCCGCTGCTAGGCCCACCTGCACTGAGCTAAGTAAGCACAGGACTGCAGCTGCAGCACATTCAAAGGCGGCCCAGCCTCTTCGCTCCCAGACAGAGGACTTCCCACGACACCTACCTTCTTTCCCCTCCAGGAGAGCCCAGAGTCTCCCCCAATCTTCCCCTTGAGGTTGTATTCGCTCTCGCCGTGCCGGCACAGGTAGATGGTGCGAGGCTGGACGTGGATGTTCATCAGGTAGTAGACGATTCGACTCTGGATGTGGTCTTGCACTCTGTTCACAAGGTACCTCCGGCCAACGTCAATCACTTTGATCAGCGACAGGTCTCTGGGAGGGGAAGACATGCACGGCCGTCACTCAAAACCCACAGGGGAAAGCCAAGTTCAAGAGCTGCAGAACCCGCAAGGTGGGAATGCACAGAAACCATGAAGCACCAGATCGGGGAACTGTAGCGCAGCCTTGCGCCAAGTCCTAAGCCCTTGAGCAGGTCAGCTTCAAAAGTACCCAGCAGCCACTGCTGAGGTGTTATTGAAATTCTGATAGGAAATGAAATGCTGGTGCTTGATCCTATGTATCCAGGTGTGGTATATTGCATTATTATGTTACGGTGTGTGTTGTTAATTCCAACAGATTCAGGCACACCTAGCTCTGCCAAGTCTCCGGTTGTTAAAAGCAGGAGAAACCACACACATCCTCCTTTCTGTCTCAGGTGAAAGCAAACAGCTTCCCTACCAAATCCCTGCTTCTAAAGGCAGTCCTACCAACCCAGACATTCTTCCAGGAAGGAAACGCTTCGAAATTCAGAATTTTGCAACAAAATCCCCTAGTTTTCCATATAAGCACATTCCAACAAGTTAAAAGCGAGGAAATGCTTCCCAATTCAGTGTACCTTAGTGACTTCAGGGGTAATTGTAAGTTCACTGAAACTACTTCTAAGACAAAACAAACACCAGAGAAGAAGAGTTTGGGTTCGATATCCCGCTTTATCAGTACTTGAAGGAGTCTCAAAGCGGCTAACAACCTCCTTTCCCTTCCTCCCCCACAGCAAACACTCTGTGAGGTGAGTGGGGCTGAGAGACTTCAGAGAAGTGTGACTGGCCCAAGGTCACCCAGCAGCTGCATGTGGAGGAGCAGGGAAGCGAACCCGGTTCACCAGATTACGAGTCCACCGCTCTTAACCACTACACCAAGCTGGCTTTCACACAGTACCTTTCACACAATTTGGCAGCCAGCTTTGGTCACTGGAAATACAGGCGAGAAACACAGTTTCCTCACCTGTCGTAGTCGTCTGGGTCCATAGGCTGGTAGCTCGATTGGTAACAGCTGATTCTCTTCATGAAATCTTCCATCGCGTCAGCAGAGTTGCAGTCCTTATAATCCGGGCTGGACAACTTGACTTCCTGAAGCACATGCAAAAGAAAAAAAGAGCACAGGGTCAGGGAGCCAGCTGTGAAACCCAAGATGATGTTACAGAGAAATATTAAGGAGAAATTGGAAAGCGGGATTCGCCTGAGCTGCTCATGGCTGTTCCCTCATCAGCCTGACAGAACAAGGCAGACTGGTGCCCATCACTCAAATCCAACAACAGGACAAAAGCGAGGCAAGCCAGGACCTGAATCCTTGTAACAGGTGGCTTTAAAAGAGAATAATAATAATAATAATAATAATAATAATAATAATAATAATACCCCGCCCATCGGGCTGGGCCTCTCCAGCCACTCTGGGCGGCTTCCAACCAAATATTAAAATACAGCAATACATCAAACATTAAAAGCTTCCCTAAACAGGGCTGCCTTCAGATGTCTTCTAAAAGTTTAGTAGTTGTTGTTCTCTTTGACATCTGGTGGGAGGGTGTTCCACAGGGCGGGTGCCACTACTGAGAAGGCCCTCTGCCTGGTTCCCTGTAACCTCACTTCTTGCAGTGAGGGAACCACCAGAAGGCCCTCGGCGCTGGACCTCAGTGTCCGGGCAAAATGATGGGGGTGGAGATGCTCCTTCAGATATACTGGAATGAGGCCATTTAGGGCTTTAAAGGTCAGCACCAACACTTTGAATTGTGCTCGGAAACGTACTGGGAGCCAATGTAGGCCTTTAAAGACCGGTGTTATGTGGTCTCGGCAGATTAAACGAATTGATTGTTACTGGAAACTATGGGAAGGGATAGGGCTCTTGTGTTCGAATCCCACTTGCTGGTTTCCCATAGGCCCGTGGTTACAAAGCACGGATCCACATGGATCCTCAGGATTTTTGCACTGGGCTACCCCAAACTCACCGTCGAATCCCATGTCTGTGGCCACAGCATGAACCACAAAAATCATACACCCACTGTTTCATTCAGAATATTTTTTCCCCTTGATTTCCTCCTCTAAAAACTGGGTGCGTTTTATGGTCAGGTGCGTCTTATGGAGCGAAAAATGCAGTAGCTAAGAGGGTAAAACAGCAGTGCTTGCTTAACAGAGACTAATGTTTGCTGACGAGGAAAAGATTTCAGCTGGGGCAACAGAGGCAATAGCTCCAGGTGCCTTTTCGAAACAGCTCCTTCAGGTGGGGCAAGACCCCCCCCCCCGATAGAAAGAGAAACTCTTTTCTCACACTTACCATAATGTTCGTAGCGACGACAGACGGGTCATTGCAGACCGATTCGATGAAGAACACCTGAAAGGAACAGGACATCTGTGTTTGTGTTTAAGGCAGGGAATAAAACCACACAAAGCAGCTTGGCCCATCTAGATCTCTTTCTATGGCAGATATCAGCTGTCTGAGACCTCGGGGCAGAGAAGTCGCCCTAAGCCTTGCCAGCTGAAAATCCTTCTTGCAACAGGAGATGCCAGGATCTGTCCTGGGAGACTGGGCACCAGGGTGGATAAAAATCAGATTTTAAAAAAATTAATCAGAATTATATTTTTTTAATTAAGTTTCTAAAATAAAATGCTTTTGGAGGGGAGATCTTTCTAAAGATAGTTGTCTATTTAAGTTACATTCCAGTCCAAAGGCTATTCTCTCTCTCTTTTTTTTTCTTTCTTCTTTCTTTTCCTTCTCCTGCTGCGATGAGGCTACATTTTAATATTTTAATGTTCCATTATTTTAATGTTGTATTTTATTTTTGTTTTTAAGTTGTAATCATTCATCTTGTTTTTATTATTGCTTGTAAGCCGCTCTGAGCCCGGCCTTGGCTGGGGAGGGCGGGGTATAAATAAAAAATTATTATTATTATTATTCAGCAGGAAACAAGGATTTGTTTTAAGTTTTCATGTGTGCTAAAACTCAGCCTAAGGTGTGTGTGTTTTTTTAAAAAAAAATAACCACATCAGTTAACAAACATGGATACATATGCTACAAAGGAGGCCAGGGGAGAATTAACTGTGGAGTCTCAGAGCGTAAAAGGGGAGGGGGAGGGAAGAGAAGGGAAATAAAAGATCAGGCTGAATTCAAATTAAAGGCCAGGCAGAATAGCTCTGTCTTACAGGCCCGGCGGAAGTAAGTTAAATCCTGAAGGGCCCTAGTCTCATTGGACAGAGCATTCCACCAGGTCGGAGCCATCACTGAAAAGGCCCTGGCTCTGGTGGAGGATAGTCTGACTTCCTTAGGGCCTAGGACCACTAAACTGTGGTTTTTCATGGACCTTAAGGTCCTCAGTGGGGCATACTGGTAAGAGCCATTTGACAGTGGAACAGACTCCACTGTCATGGATGCTTTAGCTGAGATTCCCACACTGCAAGGGGGGTTGGACTAGATGACCACAGGGGCCCCTTCCAATTCTACGATTCACTTTTAAAAGAAAACAACAGTATCAATATAATGATTGCTCAGGTCCATCTCCCAGGAGTGCAGGGAGGCATTCAGACACATCAACAGGCATATAGCCAAGAGCAGGTCCAAAAGGCAGAGCTGCAATCATTTATTTTTGCTCAGAAATATGTCACTTAAAACAAAAACACTTACTTTGAAACCATTTTCTTTGGCAAAATGCAAGATCATAGATCTTCTCTCGCGTGTGGTGTTTGTAGCATCAAAAACCTTTGTGGGTAGAAAAGAAGAGAAACAATGTCATGGGGCTTATTATTATTTTTTATTGACATGCACTTATCTTGAAAGGAGGGGTATAAATTGGCTTTGGGTGGTTACTGGCTTGTGGCAACGTGGACGTATGCTTTTTTTTATTCATGGCACTTGCGTTGTGGAATACCCTTTCGGCTGAAATATGAGAAGCCTCATTAGTATTGGCATTCGACCGGCTCCAAAAAACTTTCCCCCTAGCACATCTTCTGATTTTATTGTTTTAACTTTTTAAAAACTTTTCCAATTCTTACGTTTTTTAATTGTTCATTTTTACTGTATATTTTAATTAAGGATGTTTTAATGACCCAGTCAAATTGTGCTTGTGGGTTTTAATTCTGTTTTGACTGTGTTGCCCTCTGCTTGGAAGCTCTTTTGTCATATAAATTAAATGTTGTTTCAACAGAAAGTTATGTTCCCAGGGTGGCTAATAAAGCAGCAAGAAACAATGGAAGCATAAATTAAAATTATTGGGGGTAGAGGCTACAACACGATATACCCCAACAGAGCAAACTAAAATAGGATGAGTCCATTCAGACATACAATAAAATAATGTTCGAAAAGAACATTAGCCGGTCTTAAAAGCATGGGGAAACAATTGCTGCGGGGGGGGGGGACATTCCATTTGCTTTTTTAAAAAATGAAGGAGTGAACCCAGAACCTTCTTAATACAAAGCAAGTGGTCTCCCACTGAGCTAGAGCCCATTAGGGCTCTTCTGGTCTTAAACTAGAGTGCAGAGTCAGTTTCTGTAGAGCACAAGACTCTTAATCTCAAGGTCGTGGGTTTGAGCCCCACTTTGGGCAAGATTCCTGCTTAGCGGAAGGGTCTGAGTAGATGACTCTTGTGGTCCCTCCGACTCTAAAATTCTATGATCCTACCTGTTAAAGACAAGAAGTGTATTCCCTCTTTCTTGGTAAGTTTAAGATACAGTGGTACCTCTGGTTGCGAACGGGATCCGTTCCAGAGGCTCGTTCGCAACCTGAAAAGAGTGCAACCCGCATCTGCACATCTGTGCGTGTGTGGGTCACAATTTGCCACTTCTGCGCATGCACGTGACATCATCTTGCGCATCTGCGCATGTGCGAGCGGCAAAACCCGGAAGTAACCCTTTCTGGTACAGTCATACCTGAAGTTGAATGCGATTCAGCTTGAGCATGTTCGAGTTGCGCCCCGCGGCAACCCAGAAGTAACGGAGCGCATTACTTCAGGGTTTCGCCGCTCACACATGCGCAGACGCTCAAAATGACGTCACGTGCATGCGTGGAAGCGGCGAAATGTGACCCACACAGCTGCGTCTTGTGTTCTGTTCGGGATGCGAATGGGGCTCCGGAACGGATCCCATTCGCATCCCGAGGTACCACTGTACTTCCGGGTCGCTGCGGGACGCAACCTGAAATCGCACAACTTGAAGCAAACATAACATTAGGTATGACTGTACAGTGGTGAAGGTTGGGTGTCAATTAAAAGAGAGAGAATCAGCACACCCCTGAGCTGAAGTGTACACAGGTGCGCCTTTCCCCCCCGGGAGACCAGCTGCGCACACATGGCCTCAACAGGAAGCTGCAGACAAGCTCCAGAGACAGCCACATCACTCTCAGGATGCGACACTCACCGCAATCTGGCCACCTTCCTCGGACAAGTACAGTTTGACATCTCGCAAGGCGGCTAAGGCACATTGCCTGCAACAACAGGGAAAAGGAACAGGTTCAGGACATTTTGAATCACAGCTTTCGCAGGAAGCCCCAAGGGCCAACTGGCCCCAATTACGCTACCCCCCACAAAAAAAGACACAGAAAGACGACGTTCCATCCATCAGCTCCCCGAGGCTCCCCACCCCATCCCCCAGGAGGGAACCCCGGTTTGTCCCCACGCTTGGCTCTTCATCGGTCTTCCCCATGGGTCTGCAAGGTCAGTCACTGCCCTGATGTGGACAAGAGCTCTTTTGAGGCGCAGAAGCCAAGTCCACGCAACCAAGAGGGCATCTTGCTACTTCTTATATTGGCTTGGGGATACAGAGCACCCTGGGATGCAGGTGGCGCTGTGGGTTAAACCACAGAGCCAAGGGCTTGCTGATCAGAAGGTTGGCGGTTCGAATCCCTGCAACGGGGTGAGCTCCCGTTGCTCGGTCCCAGCTCCTGCCAACCTAGCAGTTTGAAAGCACGAAGTGCAAGTAGATAAATAGGTACCACTCCGGTGGGAAGGTAAACGGTGTTTCCGTGTGCTGCTCTGGGTTTGCCAGAAGCGGCTTAGTCATGCTGGCCACATGACCCGGAAGCTGTACGCCGGCTCCCTTGGCCAATAAAGCGAGATGAGCGCCGCAACCCCAGTCATATGCGACTGGACCCAACGGTCAGGGGTCCCTTTACCTTTAACAGAGAACACCCTAGAGAGGCTTCCCAACCAGCACTGAAACACACCAGCTCCCCAAAGTCAAACTTTCAGTTCAAGAAAAGAGCAGAAGGTAAAAAAACAAACCAGGATGGAGGGAACTTGGAGCATAATAGCTCGACTTACTTGCGGACTTTCATAGCCTCCTCATTATCAGGACGAAAGAAGTCGTAGGAGCTGTAATGCTTCACGGCCTCGCGGCGATACTCCCCGACATTGAACACTGCAAGGAGAAAGGAGGAGAGTCAAGGCGCCTGTACTTTTGTTAAGGGAGAAAGACATGGAAACCCATGAAATTCAACGAAGTTCTCTTCCCAAAACAAGCTGCATGGGTCGGGCTTGTAAACAGCCACTTGCCTGCCTGAATCGGGTCCCCCTGAATGTCCCCTTCTTTTGTAAAAGCAGGTGAAAACATGACTCATTTTCCTCCAGACGAGTGAAAAGCATAGATACATGCTGGGTCGTGGGTTCGAATCCCACACTGGGCAAAAAGATTCCTGCATTGCCAGGGGTTGGACTAGATTACTCTTGGCGTCTCTTCCAACGCCACAATTCTATGATTCCATGCTACCAACATATTTGTGGAGCCGCAAGTGATTTCCAAGAGAGACTGTTATTTGATGGATTGCCTCTGTCTCTCTGGTTTATCTTTGGGAAAGACCTGCGCTGACCAAGGTACCTCAAAAAATGATTTGAGGTATAGCCACCTCCTTATAAATCTTGGAAGCACACAATGAAAATCACTAGCAGATTGGTGGACATAACAGAGGTTTCCAAACACTCGAGCCTCTGAAACAGGTCACCAAACTCCCCAAATAGCTTGGTCAGCGGTCCAGTTCCAAGAACTGACTTTGGGGCAGATGCAACATGCATCAAAATGCAACTCAATGTCATGCCGCACGTGAAATTATCAGAAGCTGTAAGAGCAAAAAAGAACAACTCTGCTGGATGAGACCAAAGGTTACTTAGTTCAGCTAGGCTAGCTAGCCGACCTAACCGGAAGAGTCTGCGACCAGAAGGAGCAGGAGTATCAGGAAGAATGGGATAAATTTAATTATTATTTAGTTAAATTTGTTAAGTTAAATTAACTGGAAATAACTTGCAGATACTTAATGGGCTTAGGATTTTATTTATGTTAAGTGATGAATTAATATTTTTAATTCTATACGGTGAAGATCTAAGGATGTTAATGTTTAAGTTAAATTTCATAAAAATTGGGATTTGGAAAACCGTTAAAAGGACATGCAATGAAATTCAACCAAGGGGAAGCGAGGAAGTCACTTAACAAAGTTAATAACTGCAATTTTTAATAAGGCTATGATTTATGTTTGGTTTGTTTGTTTGTTTGTTTATAATATTGTGAAAACCAATATTTTTTTTGGAAAAAACAAAACAAAAGTTACTTAGTTCAGCATCCTACCTCCCCAGAACAGCCAATGAAATACTGTATCTAATGCAACATCAAATCTAATGCGCACCAAAAAAAGGAGCACATTACAGTTGACTAAATACGGTACTTCTTAGAAGCAGGACCTGTTGCTCCCAACACAGGCACCCAGGGGCTTCAGCTATAAAGCCTCAAGTCAGCCCAGAATCTCACCTTTTGTCGGGACGCCGATCCAGTTGAGGTAGCGGGTCAGCTTCTTGGAAATGTAGGTTTTCCCCCGAGCCGGGAGGCCGACCATGACGATCACAGTGGGGGAGTTGGTAAGCTGAGGGCCACATGCTATGGGCAGGTGAAGAAGGGAGAAAGAAAACGGCTGTTGAAAAGGGAGGCAACTTGTCATATTAATACTACATGTTTTTATAAAGGCAGGCAACTGGGATCATAGAATTCCAGAGTTGGAAGGGTCCAAACCATCTTGTCCAACCCTCTGCAGTGCTCTAGGAATGTGCAGCTGTCCCACACAGGGATTGAACGCAACCCCAATCAAACTAATTACCAGACAAATTATAAAAATCTCAATCAAGTACATCATTATTTTAATTTGGTCTTTCACCAAAACCTGCGACTTGAAAAACCGTTGTTGTATTCAACTACTAAAACTACTAATGCAGTGGCGTGGGGGGTGCAGGGGGGCCGGCCGCACCGGGCGCAACATCTGGGGGTTAGGGTTAGGGGGTGCAAATCCACGGGTTAGGGGGCGCAAATTACTTGCCTTGCCCCGGGTGCTGACAACCCACGCTACGCCACTGTTCTAATGACACTTAATATACGAAAACACCGCCCCATTATCAAAATTATTAACTCTTCCTTTATTGATCTTCCAACCCCATCAAACATCTCTGCTTGATGAAACTTTGGATCACTAATTAGGTCTTTGCCTAATTATTCAAACCATTACGGCCTCTTCCTAGCCATACACTACACCCCAGATATTTCTTCTGCATTTTCATCTGTCGCCCACATCCACAGAGATGTCCAATATGGATGATTTATCCGCAATCTACACGCCAATGGCGCATCCATATTCTTCGTCTACATTTACCTCCACATTGGACGAGGCTTATATTACGGCTCCTATATATTCATCGAAACCTGGAACACTGGAGTCCTCCTCCTACGTCTCGTAATAGCCACGGCTTTTATAGGCTACGTATTGCCTTGAGGACAAATATCAATTGAACTTGCAACCCTGGCAATATCAGCGCCATGCTCTAACCAGCTGAGCTATCCAATAGAGATAGGGGTGCCTTGCAGCCAAGAGTCGAAGCTGTGAGCTAAGATCTCTCCCCCGTTCCACGGAATTAAACTCAGCAGCTGACCATAGGCAAATCACCACCTCTCAGCCTCAGTCTCTCTTGCTGCGATATGGGGATAAATGAGACCTAATTCCCAGATTACCAAGAGAATGTGTGCAAAGCAACTTGGAACATGCAGAAAAGCATTATGTGAATGTCCTGGTCGCATATCAGCCTTTTCTACTGCAGCCTCTGAGACAAAACCTGCTAGACATCAAGGACTGAGGTGCTGAAAGCCTGCCGACTCATCCTTAGACTGGGACATGAGCCAGACAGAGACAGCCAAGCGGCAAGGACACTCAGGAAGAAAGCATGATGCAGCCCAAATCTCCTGCTGTTCTGAAACATACACACGGGTTTGTTTGGGTTATTCGGAGCACAACTCAGAATTCAGCAGCCTAAGAATTTCAAGTTTCTGCCCCTTGCAGGGCACAAAAACAGAACAGGGCTTGAGAATCGCATTACTCCCAGAACCTTAGAAGCCACTCAGAGAAAAAGCCTAAAATTCTACAGCAGTGTTCCTTCCTTTTGTCTAAGTTACCCTGACATGCAAGGTGCAAGTCACAGGTGTTGCTAACAACTCTCAAGACAGCAAACTGGCTGTCACTCAACAGAACGGAAACTCATTTCTTTGCAACCCAGAGTTCCACAGCTACTCTCCCAGAATTTGGCACAAGAAGGCTTTGTAAATCTCTGGGTTTGTTCCTCCTACCTGCCACGTCCCTGTAGCAAAACAAGCGTAATAGTCTATAAAAGTGCATTGGCAATGAGAGCATGATGGCAAAAGGATTCTTGCCAAGCCATCTCTGCTGGTCTGTGGAGAAGAGTTCAGGGCAGAATGATGAGCAATTGGCACCCAGTCCGCCGTGATGGTGCCCGGGGGAGTTTCAGAGTGGAAAGCCAAGCCAAATCCGATAAAAAGTTCCAGCCTTCCTTTCTGCCATTCCAAGAATCTCTGCCGAGAGGTTTCGCGCAGGAACAAGGTGGGTCATCCTCCCAAAGGAGGATGCAAGCAGGCGATGTACGGAAGAGCCTCGCAGCATGAAATGTAGGAGCACAAGGCTGCTGCCTTATACAGAGTCAGACCTCTGGGCCATCTACCTCAGTATTGTCTACACGGACTGGCAGCAGCTCTCAGAGGCTTCAGCTGGCAGTCTCTTCCAAGTCCTATATGGACATGTCAGAATTTGGTTACAGCAATATCGAGAAACTGAGAGCACAAGCTCTACATCACCAAGGGGAAAAGGCCAGGGAGAAAAAAATCTGGGCTGGGTTCATTATCAGCCACACTTACAGGACCTTTCCTCTTTGATTTTTTGATGCTTCAGGACAGCAGGGACCCAGAAGGACTTGAAGTCCTGCTATGCTTTAAGAGTACAGTGGTACCTCGGGTTAAGAACATAATTCGTTCCAGAGGCCCATTCTTAACCTGAAACTGTTCTTAACCTGAGGTACCATTTTAGCTAATGGGACCTCCCGTTGCTGCCACGCCTCCAGAGCACGATTCTGTTCTCATCCTGAAGCAAAGTTCTTAACCCAAGGTACTATTTCCAGGTTAGCGGAGTCTGTAACTTGAAGCGTCTGTAACCTGAAGCGTATGTAACCCGAGGTACCACTGTATTGGGGGGGGGGGATTCAGCAATGCCTGGTTCTCTTACCTATTGTAGGTACCACTTAACAGCCAGGAGTGGTGAAGCAGAGGCATATGACCACTTTTAAATTCCATCCTCATTCCAAGGCTCAGATGTAGGGATTTAGAGCCAAGCGCATCTATCGTTAAAATATTACTGGAAAGCCACGCTCGAGTGCGTACTTCGTCAAACACTCTTTTCTTATTTTGCTCCAGGCTTTGAATGCAGTTAAGTGTTTTCTCAAAGTGCAGCAAGCCTCCAAGCTTATCCAGAATTTTAAAAAAGGCTTTCCAAAAAGCTACACACCAGCAATATATTTTTTCCCCACACATAACGGAGAAGGGATTGCCGAAAAAGTGGGGTGCGGGGATGTGTGGGGTCTTGCATCAGAAAGCATTAATGCACGTATTTCAGAAGGAGGGATGTGAGGAAAGGTTAATGATGGGGCTCAGTCATTTGTGGCTGTTTTGGCTTTCAGAGAGGGCTACATGAGCACTTAAGCAAGGAGAGGCTTTTTCGAAAAGAATTAATGTTACAGGACACAACGTGGTCCAGGAAGGATATTGCATCATTTATCCTCAGAAGCATGATCTAACAGGGGCATTTCAAACACTGCAAGTCACTCCAGACAGGCAACAGACCCAATAACTGGGAGACACAATCTCATATCCCAAGGAAAAATATATTAAGTGTTTGAAGTCTGGAGGGGGGGGGGTAGTATATACGAGGCTCCAGAACAAATATATACAACATTGCGATTCCATGCAGCAAACCAGCATCAGTTCTGTATTCAATGCCTTCTAAACTAACGGTCTGAAAGAATCTGGTTTGGGACCGTAATAAATTTCATTTCATTTCAACAGTCTGAAAAGACCTGCAGGTAAAGGACCCCTGGACCGGTTTAAGTCCAGTCAAAGGCGATTGTGGGGTGTGGCGCTCATCTCACATCTACACCTGTACTCATACCTGGAGCGGCTGAAATTGTCAAGAAACTCTGGCAAACACCCAGATGCAATTCCATGGAATTGGGGAGACAGGTCATTGCCAGCTACACTTCACACTGCAAAATTACACAAAAGAGACAGCAGGCACTATATATTATGTACCAAGGGGTTGGTGGAAGGGGCGGGGGCAATGGCACTTTGAAATTACAATGCAATGGTTGAGCTTAACATGTTTAAGAGTCTCTTTCTGTCCTCACATGCCACACTAAGGCAATCTGTGAAAGAGAGAGCTCTCCCCAACGCCATTCTCCTCCCTTGCCGGCCTCACGTCATCTCTGCCCATTGAGCCAGCAGCGCCGCCAGATCCTACGTGGGAGACGTGCAATTTGACAGAAAATGAATGGATCGCCCCTAGGAAACCCAGCAAGGCATCACTCTGCAACAGCAGCAGCAGCCCTGAAATTAGATCTCTCAAAGACCACACAGACACACCCACAAGGCATGCAGAGTGAGTGAGCTGCAGGATGCTTTGAAAGAAGCAGCAAATGACTCCTCGCTCCTCCCCTCCTGGGTTTCACTCTATTTGCATCAGATAAGAGCCCAAGCTGAATGCATCCCATTATTTCAAGCCTTCCTCATCTTTTTTTTGCAAAGAGGTACCCAGAAGAGTAAAATGAACCCAGAGCTTGCGAAGGGAGACTAGGGTTTTTCCTTTATGCTACAAGGAGAAATAGGCGTAACCAAAGGAATCTGTACCTGCACAATTGCAAACATGAACAGAAAGGCTCTCAGAGAATAGGAATGGGGGTGATACTCATTTTAAAGACAGGGTATGCTTTTTAAAAGGGCCCCAAAGACTGTGCGTAAGGAAGTGCCACCTGTTCTCTCCCCCCATAAGGCTAACCTTCTCCCTTCAAGGTGGGCACATGGCCCAGCAGGCAGCAAAGCCGGTCACGAGGCAACAGGGATGGGAGATGAATGACTGATTCAGGGTTTCAAAGCCCCCACCTACAACTCAAGGGAGGCTTTCCAACATTGCTTCTAGGACAGTAATGCTTAAGGAACATCCCCAGTTCCTTGGGAGCTTTTAAAAGACAAAACATAATTAAAACCCGGAGGGGAAGATGTGGATTGAGAGAAAATGCCTGGATTAACTATCTGCATGAATTAATTTGACTGCCAGGGAAAGAGGGGGGAATCAAGTGAAGATTGCAAAAGGAAATCACTTTGCAAGAGGCTTGTCTTTGTGCCTAGCTGCTCTTAAGAGAGAAGGTTCAGACATTGCTGGACTACAACTCCCATCATCCCTGACCTCAGGCTACGATGGTTGTGGGCTGATAAGATTCTGAAGTCCACATCATCAGGAAGGACAAAGGTTCCCCTTTCTGCAAAGGCACAGCAGATTGTGCCTTTGGGCGGCAGCCCCACTGAAACCCTGCTGTTAAGAAGTTGCCTGTTCCACCAGAACAGGAGAAGCTGCCTTATATGGTGCAAGGCCTTTGGTCCACGCAGCACAGGATCACCTAGGTTTGCTCAGGCAAGTCTCCCAAGGTTGCAGGCAGGGGATACTTCCAGCCCTTATCTGGAGATGCCACGGACTGAACCTGCCTGGCTCCTGATGCAAATCAGATGCTGCTGAGCCAAGGACCTTTCCTTTAAGTCAGACAACTGGTCCACAAAGCTCAGCTTCCTGGGATCGTTGCCAATCAGGCCAGATCCATACAAACCACCTGACGGCCCCCCACAGAATCCTGGGAAACGTAGTTTCACACTGAGAGAGCTACAATTCCCAGCACCCTGTCAAACTACAGTTCCTAAGATTTTTTGTGGCGAGAATAGGGAAGGGGAGGAGGTAATAGGGGGAGCTTCCTCGGAGGTGCAATGCGGCAAGGCACCCATCCCTCCTCCTCTTCGTCTCTTGCAGCCCGACCTTTTTCTCCCAACCACGTGGAGCCGGGGTCCTCTTCCCGCCGGCCCCAGCAACCCACTCATCCGGATGGGCAGCTATTTTCCCAGGGGAACGATGCCCCCGCCGGGGGATGGTTCCCACGCTGAGCGATGCGCAGGCGGCTGGGACACGCCTTTCCCCGAGGAAAGCCGAGCATCAGCTCGGGTCGCCACCGCTTTGCACGCCAAAGGAAGCCTCCGGTGCGCTCTCCAGGAAGCAGGAAACCTCGAGCCATGGGGGACCGACGCTTTCCTTGGAGAGCTGCCGGGAGTCCCCAAGGCACCAGCCGGAGCTGCATGGAGGAGCCGCGGTGTGACTCAGCAGCGAGGCAGGCGCCTGCTCCGCACATCGCGCGCGGAGAGCCCCTTGGAGGGGAGCGCGCCCCTGCCGCCGCCATGCGAGTCGTGCAGCGCATCGCATCGCCGCCGCGGCGGGAGGAGGGCAGAGGAAGCGGAGGCGTGGCGCACCGGCGCATAGGAGAGCATTTCAGGTCATCCACATGGCCCCGCCGGCCCGGCTAGCCGGGAATAGCTTCCTCCCTGCCTCGCCGGGCCTTCGCCACCAGCGAGGCAGAAGCGCAGCCGGCTCTCTCCTTCCAGCCGGCAGCTTCTCCAAGGCTCGGTTTCAACCCTTTTCCCACGGGGGGGAAAGCGAGGCCCGGCTCCCTAGCCGCCGCTTCTCCGCACGCGTCAGCCGAGCCCTTTCCGCCCGCCGTGCAGGCGCGGCTCGTTTCCGGGCACCGGCGAAGGAGAGGCGCGCAAGGTTGACGGTGGCCGGCAAGCCGCACGGTGCCGGCTCCCCGCCCACGGCGCCGAAAACGGGCGCGCGGAGGGGTCCACGCGGGGCTGCACAGCTCGAGACTCCCGTCCCACCAAAAAGAGAGGCGGGGGGAAAAAACACTTTTCAGTCTAAACAAAACAAAACCATGAAAACGCCAATTCCCCGGCGCACAATATGCGCACAGTGCGTTTTACGCACTGGATGCTACCCGATTTCTAAAAAATGCATTCTAGTTTAAATCAGATCCTGATTTCTACCAGACCCATCTTTCTCCTCTACAGATTTTAGGGGTCAGCCGGGTCCTTTGCGTACCCCCCAACAAAGTCCCACGCCCCCCAAATCACGTTCACTCTCCTCCACGAACACTCAAGGACGCCCCCTCTCCAAAACCGACGCCGAGGCGCCTCCAGCCTTCAGCATCTCGCGCCTGGTTTAGCGGATGCGATGATACTCCGAATCCCTGCCGATTAATTGCACGACCCCCGCCGAGCGATTCCCACCCGCAGCCCCTATTGTACTCACATCTATGGGGCAGCGCCGGGTGATTGTCGGGCGGGAGCCAAATTTTCTGGATGCGGCTTTGCGTTAGCTCCATCGGCATTTTTAAAGCGAAGGTCTCGACGCGCCCCGGTTCCACTTTGGGTTGAGGATGCGGCGGCCGGAGGAAAGGCGAGACGTGGGTGGAGGGAGGAAAACAAAGGGAAGAAGCCCTTTCTCTTTCCTTTTTATTATTATCTTTTGGGTCTGCCTCGCTTCCTTTTCCAGGAATCGGGGGACTCCTGTCGTCTCTTAAGGCGTCTAGGCTGTAACGCAATTTAATATGTATCTAAACCGACTTTCCAAAAAGAAACTCCCCCTTCCCACTGCAGGATTGAAAGGACAGCTCGCTCTTCGATCCCCGGTTAAGAATCGGAGTAAGCCCTTGCAAAGCACGATAGCGAGGCTGTTAGTCCTTAAGTGCCCTTCTCTTTGGGATCAGATTAATAGATGCGCTCCGCATCGAGTTCATTCAGCGCTACGAGTGACTCGCGGCTGCCCGCACGGCTATTTCTATAGGCCGGCCTGCCGGGAAAAAAACGAGCCTGGCGTCACGGCCCGCCTCCTCCTGCCGGGGCCAAGGGGGGCGGGAGAAGCTCTTTCGCTCCCTCTCGCGTCCTGAAGGAGGAAGGGAGGCGAGACGCGGCGCAAAGCAGGCCCCGGCTGCCCCCATCCGACGGCCGGCTGAACTGAAGCCGGCGGGGCGCGCTCTGCAGAGACAAAGCGACACGAAAAACCTTTTCCAGGCGGGGCAACAAAAGGTCCATTTGAAAAGGAAGATTAGTAAAGGGTTTCCCTACCTTGGGTCTCTAGCTACAATTACAGCTGCAATTCCCTTCATCCCTGACCACTGGTCCTGCTAGCGAAGGATGATGGGAGTTGTAGTCCGAGAACAGCTGGAGACCCAAGCTGGGGAAACACTGATTTGATACATATTCCCAGATGTTGGTGGACTACAGCTCCCATAAAGGTGAAGGTAAAGGGAACTCTGACCATTAGGTCCAGTCGTGACCAACTCTGGGGTTGCAGCGCTCATCTCGCTTTATTGGCTGAGGGAGCTGGCGTACAGCTTCCAGGTCATGTGGCCAGCATGACTAAGCCGCTTCTGGCAAACCAGAGCAGCGCACGGAAACGCCGTTCACCTTCCCACCAGATTGGTACCTATTTATCTACTTGAACTTTGATGTGCATTCGAACTGCTAGGTGGGCAGGAGCAGGGACCGAGCAATGGGAGCTCACCCCGTCGTGGGGATTCGAACCGCCGACATTCTGATTGGCAAGTCCTAGGCTCTGTGGTTTAACCCACAGCGCCACCTGCGTCCCAGCCACAGCTCCCATATCCCCAGCCATATTCCCAGATTCCCAAACGTCTCGCTCTGCTTTCCTTTGGACCGCATCAGCAAGGCTGAGAGAGGGGTCTTGTGGTCAGGGCAGCCCAGGACCTCCTGAAAAGCTGCTCAGGATCGTACCTTGAAGAAATCACTTTGGTGCTGCTAGCACAGCAGTTTGACTTCACCCCCCAGAAGCACACTCCCTTGTCTCTTGAGACAGACTGGACGCCAACAATTCTCTGATCAGATCCTTCTCAACCAGCTTAGCCAATGGCTATGGGGTGGTGTTTGTTGCTGTAGCACAAAAACTGGAGGGGGACCCAAGACTGAGCAACAATGTAATAAGATACAGAGGATGTTGTGGAAGGAAACAATTAAGCCTGTTTCATCCCTACTGGAGTTGTTTGGACAATAATTTTTGGGCTTATTCCCAAGAAAACCTGCACAAAAAATTGCAGCAGTGGTATCCTCATGGCAGGATTTTGGGGCTGAAGTCCAGGGCTCCCTCTCAGCAAAAGGATCCCCAAACACACCAGGGTTTTCCTACTGCCTATTGAAATAAGGAGGTAAAGCACATTAGCATCTAAAGAGCGGCACCCATGAGGCCATTAAACACAGAATTCAAAATTACTTAACTGCATCATTTGTGAACGGCACATTTAATAAACATGCATTTAACAAACATGTATTTAATTCTCTCACTAAAATCAATGGGACTGTCCCTAGCAATCCAGTGAGTGCAATGGGATTTACTGCTGAGTAAATTCCCAGCCAGCATGGTCAAGGATGGATGAGGGGAGCTGTAGACTGGCAACATCTGGAGGGCCAGAGGTTTTCCCTGTCCCTGGGGAAAAAGTATTTCGATTGGATCATAAAGGGAAGGCTGTGAAATGATTTCCTTTTAATCATTCGACCAAATCCAATTATCACTTTCCACAGAGAGTTGCATACATGGGAAGCTGCCTTATACAGAGCCAGACCATTGGCCCATCTAGATCAGTGCTGTCAACACTGACTGGCAGCTGCTCTCCAAGGTTTTCCAGAGGGGTCTCTCCCCATCCTGCCTGGAGATGCCAGGAATTGAACTGGGGGACCTTCCGTCTGCAAAGCAGTGTGGATTTGATATCCCGCTTTATCACTACCCGAAGCAGTGATAAAAACAGCTAACACTCTCCTTTCCCTTCCACCCCCACAACAAACACTCTGTGAGGTGAGTGGGGCTGAGACTCTTCAGTGACTAGCCCAAGGTTACCCAGCAGCTGCATGTGGAGGAGTGGGGAAGCGAACCCGGTTCACCAGATTACGAGTCTATCGCTCTTAACTACTACACCACACTGGCTCTCTCTCTCTCTCATTGAGCGATGGAAATTTCCTTGTATGAAATGAAATTACCGGTTCATCTTCCTCAGTACTGCCGTCACCCCTTGGCTTTCCAGTTAGCAGCCCACAAGCTTCATTCAGGTGGCCTGCGGCACCTGTGGAGTTATGGTTGAAGAAATATTTTTATCTGTTTTTAACTGAACTTTTTATTGCATCTTACTGTACTGCAGTTCTTGCTATAGCACAACAAAATACATAACAGCCATACCTCGGAAGTCAGAAGGAATCCGTTCTGGAAGTCCGCTCGACTTCCAAAACGTTCAGAAACCAAGGCACAGCTTCCGATTGGCTGCAGGAAGCTCCTGCAGCCAATCGGAAGCCACGGAACCCACATCGGACGTTCAGGTTCCAAAGAACGTTCGCAAACACTCGCTTATGGGTTTGCGGCGTTTGGGAGCCAAAACGTTCGACTTGCAAGGCATTCGACTTCTGAGGTGCAACTGTACAGAAGAAGAAGAAGAAGAAGAAGAAGAAGAAGAAGAAGAAGAAGAAGAAGAATAGTAGTAGTAGTAGTAGTAGTTTGGATTTGATATCCCGCTTTATCACTACCCGAAGGATATTCAAAGCGGCTCACATTCTCCTTTCCCTTCCTCCCCCACAACAAACATTCTGTGAGGTGAGTGGGGCTGAGAGACTTCAGAGAAGTGTGACTGGCCCAAGGTCACCCAGCAGCTGCATGTGGAGGAGTGGAGACACGAACCCGGTTCACCAGATTACGAGTCTGCCGCTCTTAACCACTACACCACGCTGGCTGAAAGCGGCAACGAAAAATACAATTTAAAAAATGGCCGTATCTAGCAAAAGTATAGTTGCTACAAGACGCAGAAAAATCATTAATTGGTCCCAGAAGACAGCCTCTCTCCGGGGTTTCAGACATGGCACGTTCCCAGTTATACCTGGAGATACTGGGATCAAATCTGGGACTTCCTAAATGCAGAGCAGATATGCCCTACTGCTGATCTACAACTCTTCCTTACTATGCAAACTCTATACTAGCCATGCCTCTGACTGGGAACAAGGGGACTGGCTCTGAATTGGTTTTTCTTTTTTGCTTTCTGGTGCTCTGAAACGCGACATTGCTGGTAAATTGAAGAGGAAACCCATTTTATCTCGAAAGGATTGGCAAGGCAATTTTTGGAGCAACGTTTAAAATGATGCTGCTGGATTCAGAAAAGAGAGTTGCACACAAGATGGGGAGAGGAGAGAACAGGGCCTTCGTATGGTACTAACTTGGGGGTTTTCTGCAAGAGAAATTATCAACAGGCATTTCCACAAATGCAAAACTAGCTGCTTGAAGGAATGCCATTCTGATTACCATTTAAAGGTGCAGCACAGTCCTCAGGGCGCACCTATCATTACGGACTGCTGGGGACTTTGCATAGCATGCCAGGGCTGGATTTGGGTCTCTGTTTTGGATGCAAGAGTTATACACCCATCAATGTTGCTTCAAGCTGACAGCATTTCCATAGGAAGCTGCCTTGCACTCAGACCCGTTGTTTTCCCAGGCTTGACAGAGTCCAGCTCTCCAGAGTTTGGGGCAAGGAATCCCTTTCCCAACCCTGCCTGGAGACCTGTTGAACCTAGGATCTTGTGCATGCAAAGCAGATGCTAGTGTGAGCTAGTGTAAGTGTAGTGGTTAAGAGCGGTGGACTCGTAATCTGGTGAACCAGGTTCGCTTCCCCGCTCCTCCACATGCAGCTGCTGGGTGACCTTGGGCTAGTCACACTTCTCTGAAGTCTCTCAGCCTCACTCACTTCATAGAGTGTTTGTGGTGGGGGAGGAAGGGAAAGGAGATTGTTAGCCGCTTTGAGACTCCTTAAAAGGTAAAGGTAAAGGGACCACTGACCATTAGGCCCAGTCGTGGCCGACTCTGGGGTTGCAGCGCTCATCTCACTTTACTGGCCGAGGGAGCCGGCGTACAGCTTCTGGGTCATGTGGCCAGCATGACTAAGCCGCTTCTGGCAAACCAGAGCAGCGCAAGGAAACGCTGTTTACCTTCTCGCTGGAGTGGTACCTATTTATCTACTTGCACTTTGACGAGCTTTTGAACTGCTAGGTTGGCAGGAGCAAGGACCGAGCAACAGGAACTCAGCCCGTCGTGGGGATTCAAACCGTCAACCTTCTGATCGGCAAGCCCTAGGTTTAACCCACAGCACCACCTGTGTCCCATGAGACTCCTTAGGGTAGTGATAAAGCGGAATATCAAATCCAAACTCTTCTCTACCAACTGAGCTATACGGCTCTCACTAAACAGGAACATAAGGAACTGCCTTATATTGAGCTACATCACTGGTCCATCTAGCTCACCATTGGCTACACTGACTAGCAATGGGATTTCAGACAAGGGTCTTTTCCGGGCTGTGCTTGAAGATGTTATAGCCTGGACTTGGGACCTTCTGCATGCGACCCAGTTGCTCTGCCACTGAGTTGTGATTCTTCTAGGGCACTTTTGGACATGGTTATGGAGGTTTGTAGATAAGAGGAACTTGTAGAGTAACTCAAGAACCGACCTACCTAAAAGCAGCTGTTTGGATCTCACAGAATCCTAGAATTGCACAGGGACACTAAGGGCCATCTAGTCCAACCCCCTGTAATGCAGGAATCTTCAACTAAAGCATCCATGACAGATGGCCACCCAACCTCTGCTTGAAAACCTCCAAGGAAGGAGATTCTCACCCCATATTTGATACTCCTTTACGATTAAGGTCCTCCTGAAACAGGCCAATAACATTCTGCCACCCAAGTCCATTGCATTATGCAAGTGGGGGCGATCTGTGGGTCTCCTTCAGGGTTCCAGGCGTATGATGAAGCAGAGTGGGGCAGCCTGGGTCAGAGCTCCTGGAATACAGGGCATCAGCATACGGCCTTAAATTTTGTTCATTGTGACCGGACGGACTGATTTCATATACTAACACTGCCGTCAGTGTTGCCTGGCCCTTTTGCAAAATGCAAGCAGACAGGACTCTGCCCGGAGGAGATTACATTCTAAAACGTGCTACAAAGATTTTGTGGGGGGAAATGGAGGCAGCGGAAAATAGCCAGGGCAAGGGTCATCACCTGGCACCCTTGGACAGCGGCTAGGACCCTGGCACCCTTTGAGAGCCCACCACTGAACACCCCCCCAAAAAAACTTTAATTTTTCCCCAGCCATCACTCTGAACAGCACCAGGCAGCTGAAACCATCTGCCACTTTAATTTTCCACCTCTCCCCCAACGTAATATCAGAATGGGGGTGTGAAGACCCGGGTGGATGTGTTTTCATATTCTTCCGACACCGAATATTCTATAGCCCCACCCGCGCTTGCATCCACTTGCATCTGCACACACATGGCTCAATCCCTAAACACTCTGCAGCTCGAGTGAAATTTGCCTAGCGATGAAACGCAGCTTCCTTAAGTTAGGGAGAGGCCGGCCACAGAGAAAGCAAAAGGGGGTCAGCTGACTCACTCTGTGGCTGTGGCACGTTCCTCACGTCCCACATGGTTCCACTGGGGAAGGAGACAGACCAGCCTGCCTGTCACTCATCCCTGAATACAGGTGGCGCTGCAAATCCAGGAGCATCCTGCAGGGACCACTCCGTCCTCAACTCCATTCTTGGTCCCAGCCATCAGCCCAGCATGTGCCTCTCTCGTGCTCAGAGAAGTGCCCTTCTCCCGTTCTCGCCTCCAGGGGACTGACTGGCACTCAGGAGCAGCAGGCAGGTGTGCCCTGGCAAGGCTGTGTAGAGCGCTGATATTACCCACAATGCAGCTCAGGATACTGAGCTATATTCGAGAGCAAGCCTTTTTAAGTAGACGTGCTTTTTAAAAAATCACACTCAGCATTTGGTTTTGAACTATTTTAAACTATTTTTAGATATGGATTATAGATAGATAAATAGATAGATAGATAGATAGATAGATAGATAGATAGATAGATAGATGATAGATAGATAGATAGATAGATAGATAGATAGATAGATAGATAGATATAGATTAGATAGATAGATGATAGATAGATAGATAGATAGATAGATAGATAGATAGATGATAGATAGATAGATAGATAGATAGATAGATAGATAGATAGATAGATGATAGATAGATAGATAGATAGATAGATAGATAGATAGATAGATAGATGATAGATAGATGATAGATAAATAGATAGATAGATAGATAGATAGATAGATAGATAGATAGATAGATAGATGATAGATAGATCCATACATAAAAACAGTTTTGAATTGTTTTATATACAGTGGTACCTGTGGTACTTAATTCGTTCTGGAGGTCCGTTCTTAACCTGAAACTGTTCTTAACCTGAAGCACCACTTTAGCTAATGGGGCCTCCCGCTGCCGCTGCACGATTTCTGTTCTCATCCTGAAGCAAAGTTCTTAACCCGAGGTACTATTGGGTAAGCGGAGTATGTAACCTGAAGCGTCTGTAACTCGAGGTACCACTGTATGTGTACAGTCATACCTCGAGTTGAAGTAGCTTTGGGTTGAGTGTTTTCGGGTTGTGCTCCGTGGCGACGCGGAAGTAACGAAATCGGTTACTTCCGGGTTTCACTGCTTGTACATGCACAGACGCTCAAAATGATGTCATGTGCATGCGCGGAAGTGGCGAATTGCGCACGCGCAGAAACGGGTTGCGTTCTACTCTGGATGCGAACGGGGCTCCGGAACGGATCCCATTTGCATCCAGAGGTACCACTGTATATATATATGTGTGTGTGTGTGTGTGTGTGTGTGTGTACATTTAACTGCCTCTCTTGCCCTTCTTCCATACTCATATTTTTTTCCCCATTGATCTTATGTTCATTTCTTGTTAAATGTCCTCAGTTATTGCTACCAAACCAGCCACTAAAAAGCTGAAACTAATAGTACACAGAATGCACACATTACTTCCAGACAATCGGTTTACTGAGGTCAGACTTTGCGTCCGTCAAGAGGAATCCTACAATTTTCAATGTGCTTTCTCATCGCTTTCCTTATTGCAAAAAACTTTTTGGGGAAGTGGCTTTGTTGCACAAGACTCCCAATCAACTTTAATTATGCAACCTGGATTTGAACTCGGAGCAAAACAGCAACAGTCCGGAAGTGCCCCTGCTTACACGGAATGCATATATGCAGATTTACACCCGGAATTTCCTGGACACAGCCAGGATGCAGCCATCGGAAACAGTATCTGGGTGAAAATCTTCAAGGAAATGGTGTCCGGGCAAAAAAAGAGCTCAACAACTTTTGTGTCCTGACTTTCGCTTTCTGAAATACGGCAACACACAAAGGTCCTAGAATGCAAATCTGTCGTCTTGCAAGGCAGGGATAAGTCATGCCTGTGAATCAAGCATCGAAGTTACAAAATGATGACAAACGCAGTTCAAATGGAGCACAAGTTGCTCAATAGCTGAATAAGAGAAGGGTTTTTTTTGTGTGTGTTTGCGTGTGGTGATGCTCCCTTGCCTGGATAGTGTGATCTATAGCTGGCTCTGCAACTTAACCACTAAAAAACAATGCTATCTAATATATATTATCAAAGCAGGTCGTGCCCAGTCTTGGGAGAGTCCATTCAGCTCTTTCGCCACCCTAACAGAGTGTCTGTATTCCAGATATTATGGGTTGCTGGTGATGAACCATTCTTCCCCCTCTGTTTTTATTCTCTTTTGCATTCTCAGGCAGGAAGAAAAACAACATGAGCAGGCTATTTAAAACAACTTTTGGACTGGATTCAGATTACAAATCACAGATTTGTTTTGTATTGTATAAGCCAGGGTACACAAGGAGTGCAGAGTGATGTCTGCACTTTTCACAACAACCCCGAAAGGTAGGCTTGGCTAAGAGACTACAGGCCGCAGGCTGCGTACATTTGAATCGGTATCACCTTTGAGACAAAGTAGTGCTCCATCCAACATAGGTTTTCCTCTTACAGCTCCTAGTAGCTGTTACAAAATAAGACCTTGTAAGCCCAGTTCAAGTAGTAAAGTGAGAACAGAGGAATCAAGCAAACTATTAATATAATCCTTGGCACAGATAATTTCTGGTAGGATTAATGGCTTGTTAAAGGCTGGGATAACGACCCATTTGGTGCCCATTAGCAGAGTTGATCTTCTCATTAATTCCCAGGAAATGTGCTGCAATCAAGGTAGCCAGGGCTTAATTTTTTTCCTTTCTTAATCCGATGGCCAGATAACCACAAATGACCCTTTTGCTATTTTGACACTGTCCTGTTCTTTGCCTTCCGCTGCTGTATATCAGCTGCTTTAGCTACCGGAAAATGAGCGCCAGAACTGCACAGCAGTTAGGAGCTAATAGCGATTAGGGGTAGGTTACTCTCTGTGGGGTTTTCAGTGGTTGCGTGCTGGTGGGGTCAGGGGAAGGAGGAGTTAACTACAGGGGTCAGCATCCTTTTTCAGCATTGGGCCAGTCCACCATCTCTCAGACCTTGTGGAGGGCTGGACTATATTTTGGAAAAAAATATGAACGAATTCCTACACCCCACAAATAACCCAGAGATGCATTTTAAATAAAAGGACACATTCTACTCATGTAAAAACGTGCCAATTCCCGGACCGTCCATGGGCCAAATTGTGAAGGCAAATGGGCCGCATCCGGCCCCTGGGCCTTAGGTTGCCTACCCCAGAGTTAACAGCTCCTTAAAGGTAAAGGGACCCCTGACCATTAGATCCAGTCGTGACCAACTCTGGGGTTGCGGCGCTCATCTCGCTTTATTGGCCGAGGGAGCCGGTGTACAGCTTCCGGGTCATGTGGCCAGCATGACTAAGCTGCTTCTGGTGAACCCGAGCAGCACAGGGAAATGCCGTTTACCTTCCCGCTGGAGCGGTACCTATTTATCTACTTGCACTTTGACGTGCTTTCGAACTGCTAGGTTGGCAGGAGCAGGGACCGAGCAACGGGAGCTCACCCCGTCGCGGGGATTCAAACCACCGACCTTCTGATCGGCAAGCCCTAGGCTCTGTGGTTTAACCCACAGCACCACCTGTGTCCCTTAGTGCTCCTTAGTGCAGTTCCAAATCTGACTGGAACTCCAAGTGGCTATTTGCAGGAGGAGGAGGAAGAGGAAGAGGAAGAGGAGGAGGAGGAGGAAGCAACTGCAAGTGATGCATTTGCAACCTGCCCCTAAATCAGCTGCACAGACAAAAAACAAGCCATCAAACAGCTCTCAGCAAAGGGAAGCCCAACCATACAAGCCACCTGAATCCCTGAAACAGGGGTTGCAGTCGGTCAGGACCTGGGGTGGGGTGGGGCAGACGTGGCCCTCCAGGCACCTCTCTCCGGCCCCCAATTCTGCATTAAAAGCACATTGCAGGAGGAAAAGGGGGAGCAAAACTCCCCACTCCCTGCCAGTCCTGCTTTTTGTTGGATTGTAGAGTCGGATGGTCCTTCCTCCTGTCGTGCGGGAATTACGGCTTAAGGTAAAAAAGTTAGCTTCTCCCACTGGGGTTCTGAAACCTGATAGAAAAGCAGTTTTGAAAAGAAGGAGTGGGTGGGCAGGAACTGGGTCCAGCTCTTTCATAATAAAATAATAATAATAATAATAATAATAATAATAATAATAATAATAATAATTTATTTATATCCTGCCATCCCCAGCCGAAGCCGGGCTCAGAGTGGCTAACAATCCACCTGTGCTGTGTTGTAAAAGGCCAGCATTTTAGAGACCTGGCGGGGCTCATGTCCCATTGCTCCTCCAATGCTTTTCCCAGCAGAGGGTCATGAGCTGTTTGGTTTGCACATTTCCTCCTTGGGGAAGTCCCCTCCTTGCAGCAGCTGTCCCAAAGATTACTCACTCGCTGCAGACAGACGCTACTGCTAGTACTACGTGTCACGTAAGGTAAAGGCAGCTCCATGGGAAGAGAAGCCGTTTCATTTTTGTGCCCGCAGCGCTGCAGGGAAAAGGACCAAGGAGAAAAGCACTGTTTTTATGGGACGTTCCAAAAGGACAAAGTCACCATCGCAAGGGAAAAGCAGCCCATTGAAAACTACGTCTTGGTATGGGATCAGGTGCTCTCTTCCCAACGCTGCCCTGTTCTGTCTTGTGTCACGCAGCTCTCCGTCCCATATATGCCCACACAGATGCATAGAACTGCAGAGTTGGAAGGGACCCCGAGGGTCATCTAGTCCAACCCCCTGCAATGCAGGAATCTTTTGCCCAATGTGGGGCTCGAACCCACAGCCCTGAGATTCAGAGTCTTGTGCTCTACCGGTTGAGCTATCCCGGACCTGCGTGCTTTGATCCACAGAACTGGCACCCTTACAATGCCAGGTAATATTCATTCCGCCCTTGCAAAGAATCCATCCTGCAGTGTCGACACTTTGGAACTCCCTGCCCATTGAAAATCGGCCCGCACATTTGATGAACTCGTTTTCAGTGCCTGCCAAAAACCTTTCTGTTTAAGCAAGCCTAACCAGACAGCTAATATTTGACATGTGTTTTAATATATAATTTTATTTTAGATCGTGCCATTTTAAAAGTGTCGGCTTTGTTGTGAAAAGAAAAATGCTAACTTTTACTTAACATCTAATTTTAATGTACATTTTAACCACTATGAGGTTGGGATGAATAAGCGGTATATAAACCCTGCCAGATGAAATGAATTGGGAGCCCAGTTGTAAATGGTACAAAGCCCGCAAACCTATCTTTAGCCTGCCCTTAGAGGAGCGCCTGTCCCTTTGCCGAACTCTCAAACTGTTTTGCAGCTCAATGTTGCCTCTTCTTCTTTAGAAAAGAATAACACTTGTGTGGAAAACTCCCTGGAGATTTCGCTGGCTAGGCAGACAGCTTTGGATATCAATGCATGGGGGGAAATTCGAGCTTAGCCATAAGTTTTCTTTGGGAATGAATTGAGATATCCTTTGTTTGGGATATGAGCACAACAACTTACGCTCGCATTCAGAGTCTACTGCCTCCAACAGGCGAGCTAGAATAAACACCGTCATGGGTGGCAATTAATCCCAAACAGCCTGATAGCAGTCACGAAATTAAAAGACGCCTGCTTCTTGGGAGAAAAGCGATGACAAACCTAGACAGCATCTTAAAAAGCAGAGACATCACCTTGCCAACAAAGGTCTGTATAGTTAAAGCTATGGTTTTCCCAGTAGTGATGTATGGAAGTGAGAGATGGACCATAAAGAAGGCTGATCGCCAAAGAATTGGTGCTTTTGAATTCTGGTGCTGGAGGAGACTCTTGAGAGTCCCATGGACTGCAAGAAGATCAAACCTATCCATTCTGAAGGAAATCAGCCCTGAGCGCTCACTGGAAGGACAGATCCTGAAGCTGAGGCTCCAAGACTTTGGCCACCTCATGAGACGAGAAGACTCCCTGGAAAAGACCCTGATGTTGGGAAAGATCAAGGAGAAGGGGATGACAGAGGATGAGATGGTTGGACAGTGTTCCCGAAGCTACCAGCATGAGTTTGACCAAACTGCGGGAGGCAGTGGAAGACAGGAGTGCCTGGCGTGCTCTGGTCCATGGGGTCACGAAGAGTCGGACACGACTAAACGACTAAACAACAACAAAGCCTGATCTTCTGCACATTTATCGGTTCCCTCTTTCCAAGCCATCACTGCATCTCAGGAAGCAGTAACAGAAAGGTATTAAGGGCACCTCTCAAGGATGGCAAAGTGCTTCTGCAGAGTAAGGGGCGATTAGATAGCTTCCAGGGGCCTTTTCCCAGCAGCACAATTATTTGGGGAGGAAAAGAGGAGAAAAGCCCATTTGCAGAAGCAGCAACAAAGGACTCACTGTGTCAATCGTTTGGCAGCAGAATTTGGGAAAGCAAGACACGACCATCTCCATAGCAAAGGTTGCTGGGCCGACAGATTTAGGAAAGTAGCTTTCAGAATCTGAAAACAGGCTGCCAATTGGATCTCAACCATTGCACAGGGGGGAAATCTTTTTTATTATTTTTGTGCATGTGTTTTTAAGCCGGTAGCATGAAAACAGGGTGGGTTTCAAGGGATTTTTATTGCTCCCTGACCCTGCTGCATAAATGCTGCTTGTTAAGGGGGAAAGGGCAGATATTTCACTAAGGTAGCCCAGGCTGTTGCAGGAGAAAGCCAAGTTTTTTGGGGGGTGGGGGGTGTCACCTATTTCAAGAAATCTCAGTTGAATTGATTGAGTTTCTACTCAGCTAAATTTGCACATGAATGAAAACCGTGCAGTGTATCCCGGGAAGGCTGTTTGTGAAATGGAAACTTCCCACTCCTTAATGCACCCTCTGAGCAAATCTTCCCTCCACTCCCCTGAGGGTATTTATTCTCAGCAGTGTCTTAAAGCAAAAGCTATTATTTTTGCAGCACCTTAAAGGCTAACAAGTTGCATCAGCTTCCCTCTGAGCACCTCATTAGAGGCACTAGGTGAAAACTTAGCAGAAATCAAGGAGGAAAATGGGAAGGTCGGAGATGAAGGACGAGATACAATAAAAGTACAGTCAGGGATGATTAGAGTGCAAGTACACGTAGAACAGACACACATTTTAACCTTTTGTAGTAGCAGATTGGTGATAATGCAGTTATCTCAGCAACCCCCAGTAAATTAACACCTGTGAAGTGACAATTGACCATCTGCAAGACAGAGACATGGAGGGATAACATTAACATCCTGGCCCTGATAAGATCATCAACACCTGGCATTCTTTAAGCCTGCTGCCTGACTTATGTGGGAACCTTTTTAACGCAGGGCCCTAAACTACTAAGGAAGTAAACATTCCTGCTTTAATGAAAAAAGTCCTGAGTTTTCAGCAAGGGAGACCTGGGCCAGTCATACATCACAGGGTTACCTTGCCTCAGGTGAGGTTTCTCCCTCTGTTTAAACCCACATCACAGTCTCAGCCCCCTTGCGGGGTTAAATAAGGCAAGAAGCAATAAAGAAGAATAACAGGAGCATTGCTGGGTCAGGCCAAAGGCCCATCTTGTTCATCATCCCGTGGGTGGAATGAAATATTTCACATAACACCGGTCCTGAAATAACTTCATTGGCTCCCAGTACGTTTCCAAGCACAATTCAAGGTGTTGGTGCTGACCTTTAAAGCCCTGGACTCGGCCCTGTATACCTGAAGGAGCATCTCCAACCCCATCGTTCTGCCCGGACACGGAGGTCCAGCTCCGAGGGCCTTCTGGCGGTTCCCTCACTGCGAGAAGTGAGGTTACAGGGAACCAGGCAGAGGGCCTTCTCGGTGGTAGCGCCCACCCTGTGGAACACCCTCCTATCAGATGTGAAGGAAATAAACAACTATCTGACTTTCAGAAGACATCTGAAGGCAGCCCTTTTTAGGGAAGCTTTTAACGTTTGATATTCTATCGTGTTTTTAATATTCTGTTGGGAGCCGCCTAGAGTGACTGGGGAAACCCAGCCAGATGGACGGGGTAATAATAATAATAATGATGATGATGATGATGATGATGATGATGGTTTGCATTCCTACTTGCTCCTGGACATTTGGCTCGGATATGATCCAAACAGGTATTTAAAAGCCACACACATCCCTCACATTCAGAGGGATCCAGTTCTCATTTCTCAGAAAGGCTAAAGGTAAACAAGTGTGGATTTCGCTTACGGTAAGCACAGGAGCACAGACCATTTCGCTACTGTACAAGTCGGAAATCTGAGCCTACGGGGTCAGTGGATTAAGAAGATCTGGGTAGCGTTTGAATGATGTCACTGGGACATGTGTTAGTTTAATGGCTCATGCTGAATTTGTATCTAACACCAGAGCTTACTTGTCATCGGCACGTCTCTAGCTGCTTGTAACAGCATCTCGCTTTCTTAGGAACTGAATCAGACGGTGTTTTCTGACTGTATCCTAAATGACTGGCCTGCAGAAAACATTTGCCTGGCGGGGAGCAGGAGAAATGGCGGAGGAAATAACAGCAGCCGAAAAAGCCAGTGACAGGTGGAGCAAGTCATTCTAGTTTTGCCCGTATCCTTTTCCTGCTGAGTTCTGCAAAGAGCGACGCTGAGAACACAGGCCAACCTCAGCCGGCCCTGATCCACAGCCCACCCGCCTGCCTTCTTGCAGGGGGTGGCTCTGCATCGGCTCACCTCCACCTCCATCTACTATTCATCTCCATACATTCCCTCCTCAAAAGCCACCACTTCCTGATGCAGAATTTCCCCCGTTAAACAGCTCCTACCACTCAGAGATTTCTCCTAATGTTTAGCTGGCCATTTGCTTTCCTGCAATTTCCACACAAATTTTCCTGGCAAGATGGGACCTGGACAGGCTGGACCAGATAAAACTCAAACAGCTGCATTCTGCACTAGCAGAAACTTCCCGAAGTGTTTAGAATCATAGAATCATAGAGTTGGAAGAGACCACAAGGGCCATCGAGTCCAACTCCCTGCCAAGCAGGAAACACCATCAGAGCACTCCTGACATATGGTTGTCAAGCCTCTGCTTAAAGACCTCCAAAGAAGGAGACTCCACCACACTCCTTGGCAGCAAATTCCACTGTCAAACAGCTCTTACTGTCAGGAAGTTCTTCCTAATGTTTAGGTGGAATCTTCTTTCTTGTAGTTTGCATCCATTGCTTCGTGTCCGCTTCTCTGGAGCAGCAGAAAACAACCTTTCTCCCTCCTCTATGTGACATCCTTTTATATGTGACATCCTTTTCCAAGGGTAGCCCAATGTACAGCCCATTTTTGTTGTTGTTTAGTCGTTTAGTCGTGTCCGACTCTTGGTGACCCCATGGGCCAGAGCGCGCCAGGCACTCCTGTCTTCCACTGCCTCCCGCAGTTTGGTCAAACTCATGCTGGTAGCTTCGAGAACACTGTCCAACCATCTCGTCCTCTGTCGTCCCCTTCTCCTTGTGCCCTCCATCTTTCCCAACATCAGGGTCTTTTCCAGGGAGTCTTCTCTTCTCACGAGGTGGCCAAAGTATTGGAGCCTCAGCTTCAGGATCTGTCCTTCCAGTGAGCACTCAGGGCTGATTTCCTTCAGAATGGAGAGGTTTGATCTTCTTGCAGTCCATGGGACTCTCTAGAGTCTCCTCCAGCACCAGAATTCAAAAGCATCAATTCTTCAGCGATCAGCCTTCTTTATGGTCCAGCTCTCACTGCCATACATCACTACTGGGAAAACCATGGCTATACATACCTTTAGCAGTTATCAAACTCAAAGATTTCCAAAGAGCAGGTAACCATGGGCAAGCCATTGCCATTCAGAAGCGGTGGCTGCATCTGATAAAAGCAGCCCACAAAGGGTTTTTTTTTGGGGGGGGGGGAGAATAGTATAAATTACTCCATTTCTGGGACGCTGCAAATCGCTACAAAACTATTGCCAAATCTTGGCCGCAGTATGAAGCGATTTGGACAATGCTGCATTTTTTTGAATGTTAACTACGAATCCCGGTTTGATGTAACGGTTACTCAGTTTGGGGTACGCTGGGTTTTTGCTGCAAAAGAACTGCAAAACTTTGGAATGTGCTTGGAAGGGACCCCAAATTTCAGGGCTCGTAGCTAATGAAGCTGAGGGAAAAAACGCTAGCCTGAAAAAGAGGTTCACTGCCTGCATTTCTATGGTAGCCGGCCAGCGTGGAAATATATTTCTTATGCTACATTTACACAAAATGATTTTCTACCAGGGAGTACGGCAGAGAAGGGGTGTGTCGCTGCTGTCCCACTTCTGACAGCATGCTGTGTTTCTAGCCAGATGGGCGGGGTATAAATAATAATTGTTTGTTTGTTTGTTTGTTTGTTTGTTTGTTTACAGGTGGGTCATGGAGGAACAGATTTCCCCTCCTCTGTGGCTAGTGCAGAAACCATGCCAGTTGGCAGAGGAGGAGTGGCGATACCTGTCCGTCCCACACCTGCCCACTCACTCGCTCACCTGCATGGAATTCCTGGTACCTGTTGCATTCAAACCCATTGTTAAATATAAGGTGACCAATATGCAAACTCTACATGGGGCTGCCCTTGAGACTGACCCAGAAACTCCAGCGGGTGCAGAACGCCGCGGCGAGACTCCTTACGGGGTCCTCGCCACGGCATCACATTCACCCAGTGCTATAGCAGCTGCATTGGCTCCCGGTGGAGTACAGGATCAGGTTTAAGGTGCTGGTTTTGACCTTTAAAGCCCTATATAGACTAGGACCCTCGTACCTACGGGACAGCCTCTCCTGGTATGTCCCACAGAGGACCTTACAGTCTTCAAACAAAAACATCTTGGAGGTCCCGGGCCACAGAGAGGTTAGGCTGGCCTCAACCAGAGCCAGGGCTTTTTCGGCTATGACCCCAATGTGGTGGAACGCTCTGTCACAAGAGACTGGGGCCCTGCGGGACTTGACATCTTTCTGCAGGGCCTGCAAGACAGAGCTGTTCCACTAGGCCTTTGGCCAAGGCACAGTCTGATCCCCTCCTTTGATAATCCTCACAGAACTCTAGCCCAATGGTTGCCATTAATTTGATTTTGAATTGATTTTAGAATGAATTGATTTTAGAATGTATTTCAATTAATTGTTTGTGATTTTATGTAAACTGTTATTTTTACTGTAGTTAGCTGCTCTGAGCCCAGCTTCGGCTAGGGAGGGCGGGATATAAATAAAATTTTATTATTATTATTTTTAAACGTCCTCTTTTAGGAGAAATGTTGAGCCCTTTGGGAACTGACTGAATACCAGTTTCCCAAACATGGGAACCGTCTACCCGTGGCAAAGAGTTTTGGATGCATTGAGCCGTCTCCTGACTATGCACCTAAGAAAGAGAGGTTGAGGTTGCACTGGCCAGCTGGCAAAGATTTTGCCCCACAAAGGCCTAAGAAAGGCAGGCAGTGCCAGTGAGAAAGTCATTCAGAGAAGAATGACGCAAATGCCTGGATCCTGGATCGCAGCAGCCCAAGCACAGTTGACTTCAAAATTTCCTTTCAAATTTGCACAAAACGAACGTTGTTCTCCCCTTTCAGCCACAAGAAGGAGGGGAAAGAAGAGATGGAAGCCGCCTGGGGTTTCTTTTTCAAAAGGGTCCAGGAAGTGGAGTCGCCAAACATTCGGTGGTCCTGAATAGCCCCTGTGCCACAAAGAAGAAAAGAGTTGCCATGTTGTTGGGAAAATGGCCATTTGACGGAAGCATTTACAAAAGACAGTAAGAGACAAAGAGGCCAAGGAGCAAAGTCTGAACTGGGAAGGGCCATAGCTCAGTGGCAGAGTGCCTGACTTGCAAGCTCAAGGTCCTGGGTTTGATCCCCAGCATCTCCAGTAGGGTTGGGAGACGCTTTTTGTCTTAAATCCACTTCCACTTGGTGTAGACAATACTGGGTGGTCCAATGTTCTGATTCGGTATAGGACAGCTTCCTGTGTTCCTATGCTTAGGTAGTCGTGGCTGATTCTTCGTGACCCCATGGACCAGAGCATGCCAGGCACTCCTGTCTTCCACTGCCTCCCACAGTTTAGTCAAACTCATGTTGGTAATAATAATAATAATAATAATAATAATAATAATAATAATAATTTATTTGTACCCCGCCCATCTGGCTGGGTTTCCCCAGTCACTCTGGGCGGCTTGCACAAAGACAAAAAATACACTAAGATATCCCATATTAAAAACTTCCCTGAACAGGGCTGCCTTAAGATGTCTCCTCAATGTCAGGTAGTTGTTTATCTCTTTGACATCTGATGGGAGGGCATTCTACAGGGCGGACACCACTACCGAGAAGTCCTTCTGCCTGGTTCCCTGTAGCTTTGTTTCTCGTAATGAGAGAACCGCCAGAAGGCCCTCGACGCTGGACCTCAGCATCTGGGCAGAACGATGGGGGTGGGGACGCTCCTTCAGGTATACTGGTAGCTTCGAGAACACTGCCCAACCATCTCGTCCTCTGTCATCCCCTTCTCCTTGTGCCCTCCATCTTTCCCAACATCAGGGTCTTTTCCAGGGAGTCTTCTGTTCTCATGAGGTGGCCAAAGTATTGGAGCCTCAGCTTCAGGATCTGTCCTTCCAGTGAGCATTCAGGGCTGATTTCCTTCAGAATGGCTAGGATTGATCTGGCGGAGGGAATATGGGGAACCATGATTCCAGCTATGCATGAGGGATGCAAGAAGGAATAAGCCAAACTTTGGTCTGGGCGGCTCCCAACAGAATATTAAAAACAAGATAAAACGCCAAACATTAAAAACTTCCCTAAACAGGGCTGCCTTCAGATGTCTTCTGAAAGTCAGATAGTTTTTTATTTCCTTGACATCTGGTGGGAGGGCGTTCCACAGGGCAGGCGCCACCACCAAGAAGGCCCTCTGCCTGGTTCCCCGTAACCTCACTTCTCGCGGTGAAGGAACTGCCAGAAGGCCCTCCACGCTGGACCTCAATGTCCAGGCTAAATGATGGAGGTGGAGATGCTCCTTCAAGACAAGCCTTTTTTTTAAGGGACAGGTGGCAACCGTACACCTCCCTTATCCATCCTCCCCCTGGCAAACAATAGGGATTATCCTCTTTCAAAGACACAATCCAGCCAGCAGTTCAAGGGGAAAAAAGATGCAACAGGACAGAGACCGGCCTGACCTGGAGAGAATCCCAAGGGCCAGATATAAAGTCTTGGAGGGCTGGACAGCGGTACGTCTAGTTGCGAATGGGATCCGTTCCGGAGGTCCATTCGCAACATGAAAAGAACGCAACCCGCAGCAGCGCATCTACGCACGGCGAGTTGCGATTTGCCGGTTCTGTGCATGACATCATTTTGCGCATCTGCGCATGCACGAGCAACGAAACCCGGAAGTAACCCTTTTGGGTACTTCTGGGTCGCCGCGGGACGTAACCTGAAAGAACGTAACATGAAGCGGACGTAACATGAGGTATGGCAGTATTAGGTCCACTTCCACCTCTGGCATAGAGGCTGCATTGCCACTTTGCATTCCCACCATTTTGCGACATGCGGTGCCTCCAAGGCAATAGAACTCCCTTAGGAGTCTTTCGTAGTCCACCTATAACTACCGTATTTTTTGCTCTGTAAGACTCACTTTTCCCCTCCTAAAAAGTAAGGGGAAATGTGTGTGCATCTTATGGAGCGAATGCAGGCTGCACTGCTATCCCAGAAGCCAGAACAGCAAGAGGGATTGCTGCTTTCACTGCGCAGTGATCCCTCTTGCTGTTCTGGCTTCTGAGATTCAGAATATATTTTTTTTCTTCTTTTCCTCCTCCAAAAACTAGGTGCATCTTGTGGTCTGGTGCGTCTTATAGAGTGAAAAATACATGTATTTCAAAGGGACAGCCACACAGTGGTACCGCTGGCTGAGAACAGGATCCATTTTGGAGGCCCGTTTGCAACGTGAATAGCCCGCAACCTGAAGTGCCGTATATGTGCAGGTGCGCAGCGCGATTTGGCGCTTGTGTGCATGCACGAAGCACGATTTAGCGCTACTGCGCATGCGCAAGCGATGAAACCCAGAAGTAACCCTTTCCGGTACAATGGTACCTCGGGTTACAAACGCTTCAGGTTACAGACTCTGCTAACCCAGAAATAGTACCTCGGGTTAAGAACTTTACTTCAGGATGAGAACAGAAATCGTGCACGGCGGCAGCAGGAGGCCCCACTAGCTAAAGTGGTGCTTCAGGTTAAGAACAGTTTCAGGTTAAGACCTCCAGAACGAATTAAGTACTTAACCCGAGGTACCACTGTACGTCCGGGTCAGCGCAGGACACAACCTGAAAAAACGTAACATGAAGCAGACGTAACATGAGGTATGACTGCAGTGGTCTGACTTTGCATAGGACAGCTTCCTTATTGACCTTATTCCAGGGGTGCCTCCACAAACAGCCCTTCTTCCCACAACTGTCACACTTTGACCGCTCATATTTTTTTGCAGAGCTGGCAAACGGTGCCGTTTTCCAAGTAGCTCAGCCAGTGTTGTTGTTGTTGTTGTTTGCATTCCCCTCCCATGCTTTTTTTGCAGGCCTGATTTGTGAACAAACATTTGGAAGGAAATGGCAGCTGCCGCCACAGCCTTTACAATGCAGGCAGATAAAGCCCCATTGAGGCTTTTGGGGGGGCGTCGTGTGCCTTTAAATCAGGTGACAGGAAACCTGTGGCCCTGTAGATGATGGTAGACTCCAATCCCATTGGTCTGAGTTGGCACGGTCCAGGGTTAGTGATGGTGGGAGTTGTAGTCCAGCAATACAGCATTTTCACTCCAATTGGAAGCATTCAGTTAAAGGAATTGTTGTGAAAATAAGAAATGTCTAGGCTGATGGGAGGTGAGGGTCCAATATATTATATTATATATTATTTATTATTATTATTATGCCACCCATCTGACTGAGTTGCATCGGGGGCGGGGGCAACAGGTCTTATTTAACCATAATCCTTGCCCACACGTCCAGTGTTCGAAACCCCAGAAGCTGTACCATGACAGAACTTGAGCCACATGTTTTTTGAACCTGTTTCATCTTTTGAACGTACCTGGCCTCAGGTTTTAATCAACCTAAGCCTCATATCAGGGGTGGCAAACATGTAACCTTCCCCACGAGGCTACTCGACTCCCATCAGCCTCAGCCAGCGTGGCCAACGATCAGGGATCAATATCATCATTATTGCTATTATTTATGGCATTTATGGGACACAGGTGGCGCTGTGGGTCAAACCACAGAGCCTCTTGGGCTTGCTGATCAGAAGGTTGGCGGTTCGAATCCCTGCGACGGGGTGAGCTCCCATTGCTCGGTCCCGGCTCCTGCCCACCTTGCAGTTCGAAAGCACGTCAAAGTGCAAGTAGATAAATAGGTACCACTCCAGCAGGAAGCTAAACAGCATTTCCGTGCGCTGCTCTGGTTTGCCAGAAGTGGCTTAGTCATGCTGGCCACATGACCCAGAAGCTGTACGCCGGCTCCCTCGGCCAATAAAGCGAGATGAGCGCTGCAACCCCAGAATTGGTCACGACTGGACCTAATGGTCAGGGGTCCCTTTACCTTTACCTATGGCATTTATATAACACTGCCTTTTCCTCCAAGTTGTCATACATGGCTCTCCGCTCCCCCATCTCATTTAATCCCCACCACAACCCTGTGAGGTAGGTTCATGGCTGAGTAGGGATTCAAACCCTGGTCTCCGGGGTCCTCCTAGTACGACTCTCTAACCACCACGCCAGCTCTGGATAATTTTTGCTGGAGTCCAGTAACATCTGGAGGGCCCCAGGTGCTCCATGCATGTTTGAAATCAAGAACCTCTAGGTGTTGGCGGACTCCAACTCCCATCAGCGCTCAGGGATGATGGGAGTCGGAGTCCGAGGCCACCCAGTTGCAGGTTCCTCGCCTCCGTCTGAAAACAAGCGGCTACATTCGGCCCTCAGCAGCCCAGACTTTTATCAGGAACTCACCCCGGCTTCCCTTAGGGACCCATGGATTGCCTCGCTGTCGGTTAAATCACCCCCAACAGCCTCCTTCTCTCTGGGTCTGATTCATCCGGTGAAGTCACAAGGCTTCCGCGTTACCGTGGCAACTACCCAAGCCATCCTTGCAAAAGACAGTTGACGGGGGTGATGCCACAGAGTGACTCAGCCGTGGTTTTGCGGCAAACTACACTCAAGCTTCGGACGCGGGTGGCGCTGTGAGTTAAACCACAGAGCCTAGGACTTGCTGATCAGAGGGTCGGCAGTTCGAATCCCCGCGACGGGGTGAGCTCCCGTTGCTCGGTCCCTGCTCCTGCCAACCTAGCAGTTCGAAAGCACGTCAAAGTGCAAGTAGATAAATAGGTACCGCTCCGGCGGGAAGGTAAACGGCGTTTCCGTGCGCTGCTCTGGTTCGCCAGAAGCGGCTTAGTCATGCTGGCCACATGACCCGGAAGCTGTACGCTGGCTCCCTCGGCCAATAAAGCGAGATGAGCGCCGCAACCCCAGAGTCGGTCACGACTGGACCCAATTGTCAGGGGTCCCCTTTACCCCTTTACCTTACACTCAAGCTTAGTATTAGTCAGGGCGCAACTGTCCACATTGAAAGGCAATCGCGTACCTGCAAATTTACGGCCACGTGCACACAAATAAGAGAATTATCTGTGGCCCTGTAGATAAGTCTTTTCAAAAGGAGTTCAACAGGGCATACTCCTTAGTAAGGCCACCATATAGCTGGGATAGCTCCGTCGGTGGAGCATGAGACTCTTAATCTCAAGGACGCGGGTTCGAGTCCCAAGTCAGGCAAATAAATAAATAAATCCCTGTATTGCAGGGAATTTGGGCTATAGATGACCCTCGCAGCGCCTTCTGCCTCTATATTCCTATGATTTAAAGCACTCTTTAAATCAGCTTTAAACTGTCATGGCTTCCCCCAAAGAATTATGGGAGTTGTAGTTTGTTAAGGTGCTGAGAGCTATAAGGAGGACCCTATTCCCCCCTATACCAGAACTACAATTCCCAGAGTTCTCTATGAAGAAATTTATTGTTAAACCACTCTGGGAACTGTAGCGCCGTGAGGGGACAATTTTCAGCACCCTTGACAAACTACAGTTCCCAGAATTCTTTGAGGCGTAAGCCCAAACCGCTTAAAGTGGTATCCCAGTGCTTTAAATATACAGTGTGAATGTGACCTAACATGGGATAGGACTGCAAGGCTTAATCTGTTTTCTTGCTGCGTAGGTTTCCTCATTGCTGTCCTGGCAGTTTATATAATTCTTGGCTGCTCAGCTTGACCAAGAAATTGATACCTCGCTATTACACACACAGTCAGTGTCCTGCTTGGCCAGGAAGCTGTAAAACCTCTCTGATTCCTTCTGGAGTAAGCAAGTCACAGACTTTGGATTAAAATACAGCACAAACTGTGCCCTGTGTCCAATTTTCAAACCAGACTCGCAACATCACCGAATCCTGTCCCCTCTAAATGCCAAAGATCACCAATCCTCGTCGGGCAGGTTTCAGCGTTAAAGCACATCTGTCTCACAAACACCAGAGCAAGGCCAGACATACCAGTTGCAATTTTGCAATAGCATTTTGCTAGCCCAAAAACGGAAAGCGAGCGAGGTTCCAGCCAAAGAGGAATGGCAACGTAAACTGATGGAATATGCTCAGCTTGCAGATTTAACATACAGAATAAGAGAACAAGAAGAACGGACGTTTAAAGGAGACTAGAAAATGTTTACTGAATATATGGGTAGAAATTGTATATATGGGTAGAAATCAGCTTTAAACTGTCATGGCTTCCCCCAAAGAATTCTGGGAGCTGTCAGCATTTAGATAAACAGTGTAAACTTTAAAAATGCTGGCAACATTTAGATAAACAGTGTAAACAAGTTTTGATGGATGTAACAATGGATTGCTGAATGGTTTAGTTCACGTAAAATATGCAGGAATGTATGGTATGCAAAATGAACTGCGGAAAGAGAAGAAGGGAGCAGCAAAGGATCCTAATTGTTAAAAACTGGAAAAAAGAAACTGTGCCAACAAAAAAGGAATGGCAAGATAAACTGTTAGAGTATATTGAACTGGCTAGAGTTACAGAGGCAATTACAGATCACACTAGACAAGAGTTTCAAAAAGCATGGGGAAAATGTAGAGAATGCTTCACAAAACAGTGCCCTAAAACACATACCTGGACTTGTTTCGATTAATGTCTGCAGGAGACTATGTGGATATTTAAGTTATAATTAGAAAAATCTTAATAATTATTCATAAAGGAGTTTATAAGAAGTAAATAAGGAGGCCAGATACAGGATAAAGGAAGCCTTATTTGGTTGTTTGTACTGCTGTATTTTATGCTCATTGTATGTTAAGTTCATGTTTAATGAAGGTGGATTTGTGTATTGGGGGGTTGTATTATGTTGTAAATAAAATTCCAATTAAAAATATTTTAAAAATGGAAAGAGAAGAAGGGAAGTCATTGGTTTCAGGTTGTCTAAATGAATATTTTGAAATGTAAATTAGAAAAAAATAGTTAAAAATTTATATATATATAATTGGTGGGGTATTTAATAATAATAATAATAATTGGAACTCGTGGGCATCCAACGAAGCTGAATGCAGGAAGACAGAGCCAAGAAAGTCCTTCTTCACGCAGCGCATAGTTAAACTATGGAACTTAGTGATGGGCAGAATGACGGCACTCAAAGAGGATTAGCCATATTCATGCAGAGGAAGACTATCAATGGCTGCCCGCCATGCTGGCTATGGTCTCCTTCCCCAGTTGGGAACAGTAAAAGGTAAAGGTAAAGGTACCCCTGCCCATATGGGCCAGTCTTGCCAGACTCTAGGGTTGTGCGCTCATCTCACTCTATAGGCCGGGAGCCAGCGCTGTCCGCAGACACTTCCGGGTCATGTGGCCAGCGTGACAAGCTGCATCTGGCGAGCCAGCGCAGCACACAGAACGCCGTTTACCTTCCCGCTGGTAAGCGGTCCCTATTTATCTACTTGCACCCAGGGGTGCTTTCAAACTGCTAGGTTGGCAGGCGCTGGGACCGAGTGACGGGAGCGCACCCCGCCGTGGGGATTCGAACCGCCGACTTTCAATCGGCAAGTCCTAGGCGCTGAGGCTTTTACCCACAGTGCCACCCGGGTCCCCTAATTGGGAACAGTAGTGCTCCTGAATAACAGTTGCTGGAAACCCCAGGAGAGGAGAGTTGCTCTTGCACTTGAATCCTGCTTGCAGGTTTCCCATTGAGGAATCTGGTTGGCCACTGTGAGAACAGGGTGCTAGACTAGATCACACCCTCCAACATTTCCCTGATGAAAATAGGGACGTCCTGTTCCTTACTGCTACTACCCCACCCATCTGACTGGGCTGCCCCAGCTACTCTGGGTGGCTTCCATCATATATAAAAACATTAAGCAGCTTCCCTATACAGGGCTGCCTTCAGGTGTCTTCTAAAGGTTGTACAGCGGTACCTCGGGTTAAGAAATTGATTCGTTCCGGAGGTTCGTTCTTAACCTGAAACTGTTCTTAACCTGAGGTACCACTTTAGCTAATGGGGCCTCCCGCTGCTGCCGTGCAATTTCTGTTCTCATCCTGAAGCAAAGTTCTTAACTCAAGGTACTATTTCTGGGTTAGCAGAGTCTGTAACCTGAAGCGTCTGTAACCTGAAGCATCTGTAACCCGAGGTACCACTGTATAGTTACTTACAGTCATACCTCATGTTACGTTTGCTTCATGTTACGTTTTTTCAGGTTGTGTCCCACGGCAACCTGGAAGTACTGTAAAGGTTACTTCTGGGTTTCACCACTCGCGCATGCGCAGGTGCACTAAAACGTGCTTCGTGCATGCACACAAGCGCCAAATCATGCCGTGCACCTGCGCAGATACAGCGCTTCAGGTTGCGGGCTTTTCATGTTGCAAACGGGCCTCCGGAACGGATCCCGTTCGCAGCCAGAGGTACCAATGTCTATCCTTGTATCAGGGTTTGCATAACTCCATACCCTCCAACATTTCTCCGATGAAAATGCGATGTCCTAAGGAAAAGTGGGACACCCCGGGATCAAATCAGAAACCGGGACGGCTTCTGTAAATCCAGGACTGTCCCTGGAAAATAAGGCCACTGGCCTGATCCAGAAGGATAGCGTTCCTTTCTTATGCATCTGTTAACCACAAGCATGTTGCAAAGGCTGCAAAATCAAAACAAAACAGCTAGTTCTCAACCCGTTTTTCTAGGAAACCACCCCGAGCGTATTTATGAAAAATATTTGCTGCATGCCAACCCTTTCCACCCCAACAAAAAACCTCCAACCAGTTAAAGGTACTTCCCTGGATGTTCTGCAATGTTGTGTAATTGTCTGAGCTTGAAGCGGGGGTGAGGGAGGCTTGAAAAATATGTTTGCTCTCGGCTCTCGGTGAAACTCAGAGCAGAAAAACACCGGGGAGTGGACTCGGGGGCTGCTTGTTTATCGGGCTTGCCTGTTCCTCAGGCTTCTTGGAAACGGCTGCTGCATGGAGATAGCATGTGAACAGGGCTGTAGGCAACAATGCGCACGCATGCCTCTTTCACATGCCCAAGCCTTGCTGCGGGAGCTCGGTTACAGAAAGTTCAGGCGGTGCAGAGAGAGGAAGACGTAGACTTCCTGCTCCTGGACATGTGAAAGGAGCGTGCACAACCACCCGGGCTGCTGAGATAGCAGTCGTGCCAGCTGCGCTCTCCAATAAGCTCAGCTGTTTATCCCTCCCTAGCAAAAGGGACTGTACTCTCTCTCCTCCTCCAGCGAAGGCAGCAGGAAGAATGTTCCCAGGGATAGGATGCCAGCCTCCTTGTGCCAGGGCCCTGCCAAATGCAAAAATAGATACACACATACAGAAACACACACACACGCATATAAACACACACCTCCTCCTGTCTCAAGGTATTTGCAGTTTCATAAAAACATTTCTGGCAAGGGAACTGTTGCTGAAGCCAAAGGTTTCTTAGAAGCGGAACACCCTGCTCCAAATCCCAGGAATAAGTACAGTCATACCTCAGGTTACAGATGCTTCAGGTTGTGCATTTTCAGGTTGCGCACCGCACCGAACCCAGAAGTACTAAATCACGCTTTGCACATGCGCCGAAGCAGTGGCGTAGCGTGGGTTGTCAGCACCCGGGGCAAGGCAAGTAATTTGCACCCCCTAACCCGTGGATTTGCGCCCCCTAACCTGTGGATTTGCGCCCCCTAACCCTAACCCCCAGATGTTGCGGCCGGCCCCCCCTGCACCCCCCACGCTACGCCACTGCGCCGAAGCGCTGAATCGTGACCCACGCCTGCACAGATCTGCAGGTTGCAAACGCTGCGGGTTGTGAACGTGCCTCCCACACGGATCATGTTTGCAACCCGAGCATCCACTGTATTTGCTTTGTTGCATCAATATCCCAGACCCTCCAAGTGCAGTGGTGCCCCGCAAGATGAACGCCTCGCAAGACGGAAAACCCGCTAGACGAAAGGGTTTTCCGTTTTGGAGGTGCTTCGCAAAACGAATTTCCCTATGGGGTTGCTTCGCAAGATGAAAAAATCTTGCGAGTTCCCGCGGTTTTCCCCCACTTCCCCCCCCCTTTTCCTAAGCCGCTAAGCCACTTAACAGCTGATCCGCTGATAAGCCGCTTAACAGCTGATCGCTAAAAGCCGCTAGACCGCTAATAGCGCTAATCCGCTAAGTTGTCAATGGGCTTGCTTCGCAAGACGAAAAAACCGCTAGACGAAGAGAATCGCGGAACGGATTCTTTTTTTCCAGGTACAGTCCCAGATTTACAGCTGTCCCGGTTTCTGATTTGATCTCTGAAAGTTCCCCTTTTCCATAGGATGTTCCTATTTTCATAGGAGAAATGTTGGAGGGGGTGATATCCCTCCTTCTCATCAAAGCAGCCCCCCCCCCCAATTTAAAAAGTAACTACAGTGGTACCTCGGATTAAGAACTTAATTCGTTCCAGAGGTCTGTTCTTAACCTGAAACTGTTCTAAACGTGAAGCACCACTTTAGCTAATGGGGCTTCCCACTACCACCGCAATTTCCATTCTCCCACTGCTGCTGTGCTGCCAGAGCATGATTTCTGTTCTCATACTGAAGCAAAATTCTTAACCCGAGGTACAGGAAGGTAAACGGCATTTCTGTGCACTGCTCTGGTTTGCCAGAAGCGGCTTAGTCATGCTGGCCACATGACCCGGAAGCTGTACGCCGACTCCCTCGGCCAATAAAGCGAGATGAGCGCCGCAACCCCAGAGTCGGCCATGACTGGACCTAATGGTCAGGGGTCCCTTTACCTTTACACACACACACACACACACACACACACACACACACACACACACTACAGCTAGTAACTAATGATTTGATGCCCTTTTGGCACACCCAATACCCAGCAGCCTAGGGCAGTCTAATGATAGGGCCAGCCCTGATACAGATTGAGAAACAGCTCCTCAAGACCTGGGACAGAGATGATCCATGTGCACTGCTGTGATTTTCCACTGTGCGTGGTTATTTCCAGGAGCCACCTCCAGTTTTCACTCTAAATAAAACAGTCTTACTCAGGAGTCGGCAAGGTTTACCTCACCTGGGCCGGTTCACTCCAGTGGAGATCCTTCCATGGGCCGGATTGTGAGTGCAAGCGAGCAATTTCTGACATCTGCATCTGTGCCAGAATGCAATTTCTGGCATTTGTGTCTGCACAGATGTGATTTCCGGCACCACAGAAGCGATTCCCCGTGCCGTGCCGGTTTAGCGCAGCACAGGGACTCGCTGAGTGGGCGGCTCAGTTCAGGGGTGGCTCATAGGCCAGTTAAACGACCCCCATGGGCTGCTTGTGGCCCATGGGCCTTAGGTTGCCTACCCCTGGTCTTACTGGTTTCCAGGCAGCATATGTACAGTGGGCAGTTTGGGGAGGAATAGTTAGGATCAGACTAGTCAATGCTATCCAGAAGGCGGCAGCTGGACTGGTGACTGGGAGCAGCTGCCGAGACCACATAACACCGGTCCTGAAAGACCTACATTGGCTCCCAGTATGTTTCCGAGCACAATTCAAAGTGTTGGTGCTGACCTTAAAAGCCCTAAACGGCCTCGGTCCAGTATACCTGAAGGAACGTCTCCACCCCCATTGTTCTGCCCGGACACTGAGATCCAGCGTCGAGGGCCTTCTTGCGGTTCCCTCACTGCGAGAAGTGAGGTTACAGGGAACCAGGCAGAGAGCCTTCTCAGTAGTGGCACCCACCCTGTGGAATGCCCTCTCATCAGATGTCAAGGAAATAAACAACTACCTGACTTTTAGAAGACATCTGAAGGCAGCCCTGTTTAGGGAGGTTTTTGATGTTTGATCGTGTTTTTAATATTCCGTTGGGAGCTGCCCAGAGTTGCTGGGGAAACCCAGCCAGATGGGCAGGGTATAAATAATAATGATATTATTATTATTATTATTATTATTATTATTATTCATGCAGGAGGGTCAGCAAGGGTGTAATCAGTAGGAGACAGCACACTATATTTTTTGGGGGGTGGACAACACTGCAAAATGTTGACAATCACAAGCAAATCACTTTATATGTTTCTGATGAAAATGCATATGATCACGCAAGTGACTGAGTGAGTCTCTACAAGAACAAGGCATAAGGGAAGCTATACCAGCTCGCTCTTAAAGCAGTGTGATTTTCCCGTCAACATGACTGGATCCTGTCCAGAAATGGGAAATCCAGGCATCCTGAGTCATCAGACGCATGGCTAGATTTAGATAAAAGCAAGTTCCATTAATAGCTGGCGGTGGCACTCAGAGGTGGAAGAGGAGGGGAAAGAAAAAGAAAAAGAGAATTAGCTTCTTTTGTGCACATTATCTAAGCAAAGAAGCTCTCCAAAGTCAAGGGAGAGCAGGGCCCTCTCGGTCCTGAATGGGGAACCTTTGGCCTCCAGGTGTTGATGAACTACAACTCCCATCAGCCCACCAGGCATGGTCAATGTTATGTACTGAAGTTCTCACCCTGGGCCAGCAGGGGTATACTGTAGATAGTTCAGGTCCACATATGCAAATAAGGGATGGAAAGTGACGTTCAGTGATTGGATAGTTACAGAAAGTTGTTACAGTTACGTTGTACTTGAGCTCTATATAAGCAGGCTAGCTCAACCCCCTCAATTCAGTTCTGTTCCAGCTTACAAATAAAGAGCTGCTTTGGAGAAATTGCTGCGTCGTCTGCTATGTCTACCCACTATTTAACAGTCAATGGCCGGGGCTGATGGGAGCCGTGGTTCAGCAATGTCTGGAGGGTCAAAGGTTCCCCATGTATGGTCCAACAACTGATACAGGAAAATAAGATGCTATGCTAAGCGATGGCTGGTACCCTCTGGAACTGGTAGGAGGGAAAGCAGGGAGACCAGCAGTAGGTTGGGGCAGAGCCAAAAACCATAGCTGTCAACTTTTCCCTTTTCTTGCGAGGAATCCTATTTGGAATAAGGGAATTTCCCCTTAAAAAGGGGAAACATTGACAGCCATGGCCGAAGACAGGCAGAGTCAACCCCCCTCCATCAAACTGGCTGTAAGTAAGCTGGCAGGCAGGGACGCGGGTGGTGCCTAGGGCTTGCCGATCAGAAGGTCGGCGGTTTGAATCCCCGCGACAGGGTGAGCTCCCGTTGCTCGGTCCCTGCTCCTACCAACCTAGTAGTTCGAAAGCACGTCAAGTGCAAGTAGATAAATAGGTACCGCTCCAGCGGGAAGGTCAACGCTGTTTCCATGCACTGCTCTGGTTCGCCAGAAGTGGCTTAGTCATCCTGGCCACACGACCCAAAAGCTGTACGCCGGCTCCCTCGGCCAGTAAAGCGAGATGAGCGCCGCAACCCCAAAGTCGGCCATGACTGGACCTAATGGTCAGGGGTCCCTTTACCCTTTACCTTTATGTTGGCCGGCAGGTGAAGGATGAATCATAGAATCATAGAACTGTAGCGTTGGAAGGGACCCCGAGGGTCATCTAGCCCAACCCCCCGCCATGCAGAATTCTCCACTAAAACACCTGACTATCGGCCACTTGCAACCAAGTGAAGATTCCTGGGTGTCTCACATCTCCACCCTCTGGATTTGCATCCCTGGGGATCCTTGGATCTTGCCTGTTTTCACACACTAATACATATCAGTTATATTTTTATCAGTACAACTGATATGAATTTCTGGCACCAAATTGCTTTCTCTGTGCAGCCCGAGTAGGAGCAGTGGGTGACGTTATAATTAGTTGTTGTCACTTGTCTTCGCTTATCCCATCCCACTACCCTGCTCACAGTTGTGAAGGTTGTTCTTATGTTATGAACGGTCCATGTGTCACCAGTGAGAAAAAGAGGCCAATACAGTGGACCCTCGGGTTGCGAACGCGATCCGTGCAAGAGGCACATTCGCAACCCACAGCGCCGCATCTGTGCACGTGCGGGTTGCAATTCTGCACATGCGCAAAGCGCGATTTAGTGTATCTGTGCATGCGCGAGCGCTGAAACCTGGAAGTAACCCGTTCCGGTACTTCCGGGTTTCAGCGCGTCCGTATCCCAAAAACGCGAAAGACCTGAAGCGTCTGTAACCCGAGGTATGACTGTATATCTGTGGATTGTCCCTGGATCAAGTGACTTTTCTTCTTGACGTTCTCAGAGCTTTTAACCTAGCTCAAGGTTGTCATCAGAACTGGCCCGATGTTTAACTGAGCAGGAATCACAGTCAGTCCGTCATTTGAAATATAAGACTTTTCACAAAATGGCAAGTAGACTTTCCGTTCTGGCGCCTGCAACCTTCGTTTAAGGAGCCATTTGGCGCCTAGCATATAAATCTGAGTTTCTAACACTGCATCTGAGAGTCCACACACTAAATGTTACACACACAGGCCTCAAACAAACAGGTGGTTTTGTTGTCTAAAGTGGGGCAGGTGTGCCAGGTGGCTGGTTTTAGATGCTACCTGGATCTGTCTCCAGGACTGACTGATTGGTTCTGAACCCTCTGGAAACATGCTGGGTATTTGCCGTCCTTCTGAGCTCCTTCTTCCTTCAGAGTCATTTTGTAGATTATCTATAAATGTCAAGCCTTCCTTAGCATCTGAAATCAGAATCATTTTCTGCTTACATGACTCTGGGAGCTTTGTGGAGAATACTGTCTGTTTTATGTCTTGTTTTGGTAGCTCTTGAGTTATTCAGGTTATATTTCTGCTTTGTCATCTAGGTTATTAGGGTTGTATTTCTGCTTTGTCCTTGAGGCCAAGTCTGAAAATTATTCCCCTCTTGTGAAAGCTGTTTTTCCTCTCTTGTATTATATTCCATCCTCAGTGCCTCAGCCGAAAACAGCGCAATCCTAACCATGTCTACTCAGAAGTAAGTCCTATTAAAGTCAATGGAACTTACTTCAATGTAAAGTTGGGTTCAGATTGCAGCCTAAGAACCAACCCCAAAGTATTGGCAGTTTTGTTTAGCTAAATCAGTATTTTTGAAGTCAGACCTCTTAAAGATTCTTTCAGTTCCCTGAGTCCCAAAACCTTAATGATTTGTACTTCCATTAACATTGGCAAGTTCGTTATTCCTAAGTGGGGCGGGGGAAACAAGGTTTAAAATTAAAAATTGCTTGCCTCAGGGCCTTATGATTCTTGCACACAATTTCTGAAGGGCTTTCCTGCCCAATAATTTTACCTCCGCTTTCTCCTTACGGATTTTGAAGCAGTATTATCACAAATCAAATAGTCAAAATACATTCTTATCAAGTGTACAGTTATAATCAGTTTCCTCTGTTCTCTGTGTTGTTTAAACATGGTTATTGTTCTATGACCTTCAGCTATACGGACAATGCTCCAGCTTAAACAATTCTTGCTTGTACTGCGTGACATGTACTTCTTGCCTTCAGGTAATACGCTTTCCCCAAAAAATTATGCCATCAAGGGGAATTCAAGTAGTTCCCCCTTTCCCGACACAACCGATATGGAAGCTGACGCCATAGACACTCACACAAACACAATAAAAACTTTCCTAATTCCAGCTACATAAACGAAACGCCCTGTTCTTTTCCCAGAGGAAATTCTGGTTTTCACAATTCAGGTTGCGGAAAAATACATTCCACCAAAGGTGATTCCACATTCCCCACTTTGAATTGCACACAGAAACAGGCCTACGGGGTAGCTCAGGTATTCCTCAGGTCCGTTGCACTTTCCCTCGGATAGTAATTCCAGTTTTACACCTTCTATACTGCTCTATTCGGAGGATAATCTCCCACCTTCCTATAATCTCATCTCATGCAGCAGCCTCAAGCGCAGTTCGCAATCGCACATGGTGTCATCACGGAGGCATGCGCCAAAGTCAGATTGTATATGAGGTCCCCACCCAGTTTGAAATGGAGAGGTTGGGTGGGGAGTTGGTTGGGTGACAGCAGGTGAGGTCTGACAGAAGGCACACTGAGAGTTGGTGGGAACAATAATGGATTGGCCTAGAAAGCTACAAGAATTGTGCTGAAATGGCACAGTTGACAAATAGCCTGAGAGGCAATTCAAAACAAAAATTTATGGAAAAGTGGGACAGATATAAGATATATGTTCAAAAATACAGTAAAGGTTCGCTATCTATGCTACCATTTGATTGACGTTGGAGAGAGACTGAGTTGAGAAATAAGATCAAGGGTATATATTGATATAGGAATGTATTAGATAAAATGTAAAGAAATGTACAATAATAAGAGTACATTCATTTGTAAAAAAAGGAATATACAACGGGATAGACAGGAAGTCCAAAGTGTTGGTACATACAGTGGTACCTCGGGTTACATACGCTTCAGGTTACATATGCTTCAGGTTTACAGACTCCGCTAACCCAGAAATAATACCTCGGGTTAAGAACTTTGCTTCAGGATGAGAAGAGAAATCGTGCTCTGGCGGCGCAGCGGCAGCGGGACGCCCCATTAGCTAAAGTGGTGCTTCAGGTTAAGAACAGTTTCAGGTTAAGAACAGACCTCTAGAACAAATTAAGTACTTAACCCGAGGTACCACTGCATATGATTTCGGAATAGCTTTTTGTCCTTGATTTCCCCCCCTCTAGGTATATAAACTCTGTAAATAAGCTTTGCATACATGCTGAAAATTATATTATAATAAGCCTTGTAATGTAATATGATAATGTTTACCAATGTAACATAAGTACGTTAATAAATAAATAAAACTCAATAGAGTTGGTGGGACTGTACCTCGTTTGTCCTTATAGACCAGCTTCCATGACAGCAGTGAGCCAGCAGTAAATCACACCGAGCAATTTGGAGTTAACTCTTTGTTAGCAAAAACAGGATCTGCACAGGGGTGTCAGGCCTGGTGAGCACAGCAACTCACCTCCGGCAACTCACCTCCACGGTTTCCCCCCAAGCAATCTGAGACTGCGCCTGCGTGAAGCTAACTTCTCACCTGCCCTTTTCAGGCCTCTCTTGGTTCTGGGAGACAAGCAGGCAGGAGAGGTTGTTGCAGCAGGAGGGGGAGACATCTGTGACTATTCACCAGCCAGACTCATCTCTGCCTCTTGGCCTTGTCTCCTGCCCCAGATTCTTCTGGCTCACTAAGCCGTGACATCACCAGAGACATCACCTTGACAACAATGATCCGCATAGTTAAAGCTATGAGTTTTCCAGTAGTGATGTATGGAAGTGAGAGCTGGACCATAAAGAAGGCTGATCGCCAAAGAATGGATGCTTTTGAATTGTGGTGCTGGAGGAGCAGCGCACAGAAACGCCATTTACCTTCCCGCCGGAGCGGTACCTATTTATCTACTTGCACTGGTGTGCTTTCGAACTGCTAGGTTGGCAGGAGCAGGGACCGATCATTGGATATCCGGGGTAGCAGCATAAGTGACGGCCCCAAGAGCGGTTTGCAATGTGTTCTTGGCTACGAGGACTCAGTTGGATACCATGTACCCCCACCCCACACGAGAGAGATAGTTTCTCATGTATGCTTCATAAGCCACTCGGAAAATTGGCCCGTAGATCACGCGCCAGGGGCTAAAACCCTCTTGGGCTTCTGAAACGGAGCGAATTCATTTGGGAAAATGCTTCAGCAAAAGGAACGCCAGCCGACAACAACCTGCAAGCCAGTAGAGGGGTTCTCATGACACGCCCTTCAGTGTGCATCGCACACGCATGTGCTGTGAGCCGCTTCAGATGCCATGTGGACAATAGGACACAGGGCTGGGTTGTGAAGTCCCATCATCATCAAATTTATTATCAAGTTTATCAGCCACCCTATACCTCCTACACCTGCAGGTCCCAGGTGAGGTCGCAACAACATAAATCCAGAATGAAAAACAGGTTGTGCTACGTCCACCATACGCAACCATCATTGGGACCTTCATTGACGGCAAGCAGCCATTACAAGCACAGAAAACCAGTAGTCAAACAGGGATAATCCTTATTCAACAAAGAAACAGCTTTCAGCCGGGTGACAAACCTCCACTTTGGACTGTGCCGCTTCTCATAATCAAACTAACAGAATCGTCAACTGTTGTTTTAACTGCCTTCAAGTTTTATATTATGGTTAATTTTGCCTCCATAACTTTATTATCTTTTTTTGCAAGCAGCTTTAAGTTGTTGTTTACACACACACACAACATCACAGGGCTCACACTGTAGATGATGAAAAATGCATTCAAAATACCACATGTCACTTTGGGCTGATCCCTGAGGTTCTACTTTTCTACCTGCAGGGAATCCTCCCTGCAAGGGGGGGGTACCATGCAAGTCACGTGGCACACTCGCCCCTTCCGTACCTGGAGCCTAGCGTAGTGCAGCCCAGGTGCAAATTAACCACCTGGGCGAGAATCCAAGGCGTTGACCTGAGTGTCAAGGTACGAATTGCACCTGATCCGAGATAAGCAAGCGGAGCCTCTAGCACCTTGACTCTGGCTGCAAGGCAAAACCGAAAGCGATCAAGCCCACCCGTCTCCTCCTCGGAGGCCTGGACCAGGAAGCTCCGCCTTGAAGATGAGAGGGGAGGAACGAACAACACCCCAAAGTGCTTACCTTTCCGGAAGGGCATCGCTGCAGATGATGCTTAGCCTCCCTCTTGCAGAAAGTTAGGCGCGGGCAAAACAGCTGGTTCTCTAACTGCAGAGTCTCGCGTATCCCGGGGCTTCCAGCTCTCTCTCTGCCTCGGTGCCTGGAAATTGGTGCAATAAGGAAGGAAACGGACAAATTTGGTCAATTCCTCTCGGCAGCGTCACCACCTTCGATTTGCAAAAGGAGGAAGCCGCGTTTGCAGGATGCAGCCCGCAGAGCGCCGCTTAACCCTTCGCCTCCCAGCCCTGCAGTTTGCTGAGATGCAAAGCTGGCCCTGAGCTCGCAAAGACAGCATTCAGGCGTCAGCGATGGGCTCGGAAAACATTTGCAAAGGGAGCGAGGACCAAACCGTATTTTATTTGCCCAAGCATTTGAAATTATAGGATTTCTCTAATAAATAATAATAATAATAATAATAATAATAATAATGACTTTTGCTTTGGGTTGCTTGGGTTATTTTTCAATTATTGCTCTGTTCACAGAGTTTTATAGATTGTCATTGTTTCGGTGGTGATTTGTTGACTATTCTGCATGGTTCAGGCTGTATTTGTGATACTCCATTATGTACTAGCATGTTGTTATTTTTTATTGTTTGTGAGCCACTTTGGGATTCATTTATATTATATTTCAAAAATATAATAAATCAACTCAAAATAAGGACATTAGAAGAGCCTGACTGCTGAATAATAAGTACAGTGGTACCTCGGGTTAAGAACTTAATTTGTTCTGGAGGTCCGTTCCTAACCTGAAACTGTTCTTAACCTGAAGCACCGCTTTAGCTAATGGGGCATCCTGCTGCTGCCGCACTGCCGGAGCACAATTTCTGTTCTCATCCTGAAGCAAAGTTTTTAACCCAAGGTACTATTTCTGGGTTAGTGGAGTCTGTAACCTGAAGCATATATAACCTGAAGCGTCTGTAACCCAATGTACCACTGTACCCCCATCCATCTGACTAGGTCGGCCCAGCCACTCTGGGCGGCTTCCAGCATTTTTATACAGAAACATAAGAAAACATTAAAAACTTCCCTATACAGGGCTGCCTTCAGATGTCTTCTGAAAGTTGCATAGTTTTTTAACTCCTTGACATTTGATGGGTGTTCCAGAGGACAGGTGCCACAACCGAGAAGGCCCTTTGCCTGGTTCCCTGTAGCGAAAGATAAGATAGCTGCTTATTCCCTTCACATCTGGTGGGAGGGCGTTCCACAGGGCGGGTGCCACTACCGAGAAGGCCCTCTGTCTGGTTCCCTGTAATCACCAGAAGGCTCTTGGCGCTGGATCTCAGTGTCCTGGTAGAACGATGGGGGTGGAGACGCTCCTTCAGGTACACAGGACCGAGGCCGTTTAGGGCTTTAAAGGTCAGCACCAACACTTTGAATTGTGCTTGGAAATGTACTGTGAGCCAAGGTGAGTCTTCCAATCTGGATCAGGTCAGGACAAAGGCCTGTCTCATCCAGGATCCTGTTCTCACAATGACCAAACAGGTTCTCAAGGGAAGCTCACCAGTGGAACCTGAGCCCATTGTCCTGAATTGCAATTCCCAGCAACTGGAACTCAGAGGCCTTCGGCATCTGACAGTGAAGGCAGGGCATAGCCAATGTGGCTACTAACTGTTGGATTGCCTTACCCAGTTCCGGCCCACCCAAGAGGCAAGATGAGGCAACCACCTCAGGCGGCAGGATCTACCGGGGCAGCAGATCCCAATGTCAATATTTCTTTCCCCCTTGTTCCGGGTGTATTTTCCCAAACCACTTCTCATCCCTTGGGTTCAAGAAGGGGAAAGAGGCTGTAGCTCAGCATAAGACTCTTTAATCAGGCTGAGACCCTATCTGTCCGCGGACTGTCTCGCCAGAGTGGTGCATGCTCTAGTTATCTCCCGCTTGGACTACTGCAATGCGCTCTACGTCGGGCTACCTTTGAAGGTGATGAAGAAACTACAACTAATCCAGAATGTGGCAGCTAGACTAGTGACTGGGAGTGGCTTCCAGTACGTTTCCAAGCACAATTCAAAGTGTTGGTGCTGACCTTGAAAGCCCTAAAAGGCCTCGGCCCAGAATACCTGAAGGAGCATCTCCATCCCCATCATTCAGCCCGGACACTGAGGTCCAGCATCGAGGGCCTTCTGGCGGTTCCCTCATTGCGAGAAGTAAGGTTACAGGGAACCAGACAGAGGGCCTTCTCGGTAGTGGCACCCGCCCTGTGGAATGCCCTCCCTTCAGATATGAAGAAAATAAGCAGCTATCTTATCTTTAAAAGACATCTGAATTTTTAAATATTTAATGCTGTATTGTTTTTAACACTCGATTTGGAGCCGCCCAGAGTGGCTGGGGAAACTCAGCCAGATGGGTGGGGTATAAATAATAAATGATGATGATCATGGGTTCAATTCCTGCATTGCAGGGGGTTGGACTAGATGATCCTCTGGGTCCCTTCCAACTCTAGTTCTGATTCCCTAGGAGAGATATTGTAAAAGCAAAAGGAAACATCGCAGAAGCTAGACTTTATTGTGCACGCACCACCCCATCCGAAGAGCTGTTTGCCAACCCTCTGCACACAAGTGCTTCTGCACGGAATGTGCCTTCCTTATCCCAGGGGGTGAACTCTGGTGCAGTTAAGTAACCACATTGCTAGCCCTTCCCACGTGGTCTTCCAGGTTCAGATATTATCAACATTATGTAGAAAGCACAAGGAAACCTTCTGTAAAGTCAGAAAATGTTCCTCAGTACCCGGCATGGCCTTTTGTCCCTGAAACAGGGAAAACTACGTAAAATGTAAGCAAATGTGCTCAGTTAGCTTCATTTCTGCTAATTCGTTAAAATGGCTTTTTGAGGGGGCACAAAACAATGGATCACATTTTTAAAATTAGATAGATAGATAGATAGATAGATAGATAGATAGATAGATAGATAGATAGATGATAGAAAGATATAGATATAGATAGATGATAGAGATAGATAGATAGATAGATAGATAGATAGATAGATAGATAGATAGATAGATAGATAGATAATGATAGATAGAAGATAGATAGATGATAGATAATGATAATGATAGATAGATAGATAGATAGATAGATAGATAGATAGATAGATAGATAGATAGATAGATAGATAGATGATAGATATAGATAGATAGATAGATAGATGATAGATAGATGATAGAAAGATATATAAATAGATGATAGATAGATAAATAGATAGATGATAGATAGATAGATAGATAGATAGATAGATAGATAGATGATAGATAGATAGATAATGATAGATAGAAGATAGATAGATGATAGATAATGATAGATAGATAGATAGATAGATAGATAGATAGATAGATAGATAGATAATGATAGATAGATAAATAGATAGATGATAGATAGATAGATAATGATAGATAGAAGATAGATAGATGATAGATAATGATAGATAGATAGATAGATAGATAGATAGATAGATAGATGATAGATAGATAGATGATAGATATAGTACAGCCTTCACCTAGTGCCCTTCAGCCATGCCAGGTGGGATGAATGAGTTGTGGTTCAAAATACCTGGAGAACAGTAGGTTGGTACACTTGGTTATAAGGCTGCCTATTGCATCTGTATAAATCTCTCCAAATACTCACAATTCAAGGAATCCTTCCTATGGCAGACCCGCATAATTTATTTAATTGGCTTTCAATAAAAACGCAGGCAGAGATTTCTGGCTCTGAACGCAAAGCTGCCGTCATCTTGTTTTCCTAATTCATTAGTGAGAGTGCATTTTAATTTCCTTATGGGATTTTTATTATTATCACTGTATTCTCTTCTGGGAAGATCATAATGCGATCTTGACTTCTAAGGTGATTAGGAAGCCGTGGAGGAGGAGAGGAAGAGGCTGGAGGAATACTGGAACTCTTCAACTGGGCACGGCAAGCAGAAGGCAAATGAGATCATAGCTAAGAAGGAATTTTGTCATTGTCCTGGGATATGAGTGTGGGTAGGGGGGAAAAAACCCTCCAGTTTCCAGAATCTTTGCTCCAAAGCAAAATGCAGAACTGCCTTTCTCAGGGGAACACGGACACATATCAGCTCACTTGGGGCTAAGGAAAATAGATGAACCAATGGTGTACTAGCCTTATGTCAGCAGGGAAGTATGCCAAGCGAAGTAATAGCTAAAGGGACCCCTGACCATTAGGTGCAGTCGTGGCTGACTCTGGGGTTGCGGCACTCATCTCGCTTTATTGGCCGAGGGAGACGGCGTACAGCTTCCGGGTCATGTGGCCAGCATGACTAAGCCGCTTCTGGTGAACCAGAGCAGCGCACGGAAACGCCATTTACCTTCCCACCGGAGCGGTACCTATTTATCTACTTGCACTTTGATGTGCTTTCATACTGCTAGGTTAGCAGAAGGGACCGACCAACGGGAGCTCCCCCCATAGCGGGGATTCGAACCGCCGACCTTCTGATCGGCAAGTCCTAGGTTCTGTGGTTTAACCCACAGTGCCACCCGCGTCCAAGAGAAGTAATAGTCCCACTCTATTCTGCCTTGGGCAGACCACACCTGGAGTACTGTGTCCAGTTCTGGACATCACAATTTAAGAAGGATGTTGACAAGCTGGAATGTGTGCAGAGGAGGGTGACCAAGATGATCAAGGGTCTGCAGGTCGGAGCGAAACAATATAAACTTAAAGCTTTTGCAGATGACCTAGTTTTGACCCTGCAGGAGCCAGAATCTAGTACAAAAAGAGTTTTGGAATTGATTCAAGACTTTGGTCGGGTGGCGGGATTTAAATTAAATAAACAGAAAACTAAAGTATTAGGGAAAAACTTGACAGACATAGAGTCAGAACGGTTTCAGAAAGAAACAGAACTAACATTGGTGAAAAAAGTTAAGTACCTAGGGGTAAATATAACAGCAAAAAATCTGAGTCTATTTAAGGATAATTATGAAAAATGCTGGTCTGAAATTAAGAGAGACTTGGACTGTTGGACAAAATTGAAACTTTCTTTGCTAGGCCGAATTGCCGCTATTAAGATGAATGTATTGCCAAAGATGTTGTTTTTGTTTCAAACATTACAAATTGTGGATAAGACGGAGTGCTTCAGGAAGTGGCAGAGAGATATTTCTAAATTTGTCTGGCAGGGCAAAAAGCCTAGAATTAAGTTTAAGATACTAACTGATGCGAAAGAAAGAGGTGGCTTTGCCCTGCCGGACTTAAAGCTGTACTATGAAGCAGCAGCCTTCTGCTGGCTCAAGGACTGGCTACTTCTTGAAGACACGGATGTGTTGGATCTGGAAGGTTTTAACAATGCATTTGGTTGGCATGCATATCTATGGTATGATAAAGTCAAGACCAATAAGGCCTTTAAGAACCATATTGTCAGGAAAGCTGTATTTAATGTCTGGACAAAATACAAAGACTTGTTGGAAAACAAAACCCCAAGGTGGCTTTCACCTCTGGAGGCTAAGGCCCGGAAGAGACCCAATATGGAGGCCAATTGGCCAAAGTATTGGGAAATATTAGAAAAAGATGGTGACAATTGGAAATTGCAGAGTTTGGAGAAAATGAAGGGTAAAGTGCTAGACTGGTTACATTATGCTCAGATTAAAGAAGTTTTTAAAAATGATAAAAAGTTAGGATTCCAGGTGGAAAAATCGAAGTTAGAGACAGAACTGTTAGAACCAAAGAGTAAGATATTATCAAGAATGTATAACTTGCTGTTGAAATGGAACACACAAGATGAAATGGTTAAATCTGCTATGATAAGATGGGCACAGGACATTGGGTATAATATTATGTTTGAAGATTGGGAAAGGTTGTGGACCACTGGGCTGAACTTCACTGCATGTAATGCTCTGAAGGAAAATGTAATGAAAATGATATATAGATGGTACATGACCCCTGTTAAACTTGCTAAAATATACCATTTGTCCGAAAATAAATGTTGGAAATGTAAGGAAAATGAAGGAACATTCTTTCACCTCTGGTGGACTTGCCCGAAAGTGAAGGCCTTCTGGGAAATGATATATAACGAGCTGAAAAAAGTATTTAAGTATACTTTCACTAAGAAACCAGAGGCCTTCCTCCTGGGTATAGTCGGCCAGAAGGTGTTAAAGAAGGACCGAACATTCTTTATGTATGCTACAACGGCAGCAAGGATACTTATCGCTAAGAACTGGAAAACTCAAGATTTACCCACACTGGAAGAATGGCAGATGCAGCTGATGGACTATATGCAATTGGCGGAAATGACCGGCAGAATCCGAGACTTGGGAGAAGAAAAGATTGAAGAAGACTGGAGGAAATTTAAGATTTATTTACAAAAATATTGTAATTTGGTGGAATGTTAAGAAGGGTGCTTGATTACAAAAAATTGGCCATCACTAATTTGGATTTGAATTGGAAGATAAGTGAGATTTTAGAAAACAAAAATTGCTGAAGAATTGTTATGTTTCATTTAAAAGAGCGACTATAAATTACATGATAATTTGCTTGGAAAAATGTATTTACAATGTAAGTGTGAACGGGAAACGTGAGGAAGTCCAAAAAGGTTTGAAAATTTGTTAAGACAAAAGGATTGTTGTTTATTATTTTTGTATTTTTTATAAAAAACCCTAATAAATATCTTTATAAAAAAAAAAAACAAGATGATCAAGGGTCTGGAAACCCGAACTTATGAGAAACGGTTGAAAGAGCTGGGTATGTTTAGCCTGGAAAAGAGGAGGCAGCAGAAGATAAGATAGCTATCTTCAAATATCTCAACGGTGGAAAATAAATGCAACCCAGGTGGTTAAGAAAGCCCAACAGAGACTCCCTCTCCTTAGAGTATTGCGGAAGAACGATGTCAATCAACATTTGATGATCTCCTTCTACCGGTCCACAATAGAAAGTGTCATTTTATACTGCATCACGGTGTGGTACGCTGGTTTGACATCAACTGATAGGAACTGCCTGCAGAGGGTGGTGAATAAAGCACAAGGTATTATGGGCTGTCCCGTGAATCTGCTGGATGAAATAGCGGAAGAACGTTGCCTCAGGAGAGTGAGGAAAATTCTCAGGGATGATTCACACCCTGGCCGACGCTTTCTTGATCTCCTGCCCTCGGGCAGAAGACATAGAAGCAGGATTAGTCGCACCAACAGGGTAAAGAACAGCTTCTATCCATGGGCTGTTAGGCTGCTGAATAAAAAGGTAACAACAGGGCAACTGACTTTCGGGTTTGGTGGGTGTGCGTCAGTAAACGAGGGGAATTAAGACTAAGAGAGCTGAGTGGGGGGTGCTCGTGTAAACTCACTGTATACAAGTTGTACAAGTGACAATAAAGTATTTCAATTTCAATTCAATATGGAAGAGGGAAGAAGCTTGTTTTCTCCTGCTCTGGAGGGTGGGACTCAAACCAGTGGCTTCAATTTACAAGAAAGGAGATTTCAATTGAACACCAGGAAGAACTTTCTGACAGTAAGAGCTGTTTGACAGGGGAACGGATTCCCACGGGAGGTTGTGGGCTCTCCTTCCTTGGAGGTTTTTAAGCAGAAGTTGGATGGCCATCTGTCAGGGATGCTTTAGCCGGGATTCCTGCATTGCAGCGGGTTGGACTAGATGACCCTTGGGGTCCCTTCCAATTCTACAATTCTATTATTCTAAGCTGCAGCGGTTCTGAAACAGGCCAATTTCCCACTCCGCTGTTTCCAACTTCCTGATTAATCTTGCTTGGTTCAGACGTAACACCAAACCACAGTTTAATATGAAATGAATCTCACATGCTTCCCTTTCTGTGCTTCAATTCTCTCGCTCTCGGCTTTACAGGTAATGCAAGGTTTGTCCGGTTAAGGTGAACTGTGGTCTGCCGCTTAAGTGGAAGTGAAAGGGGACCAGAGCTTTGCGAGGGAAGGACAGACCCCCTGCAGGCACCAGGGCGCATTCATGTAGTGCCAGTCAGCAGAAAGACGGGGGCACAAAACACTGTCCCACCTGCAAATTACAGGAGGATTCTGGAGGAGGCAAACAAAGAACAGCTGGATCTTAAAGAAAAACGGACAATTATCTTTATGGAATTTTCTACCTCAATAAAATATAAACAGTCCAACACAACGAACGAGAAACATCCATTCAAGGACTTAGTTCCAGTTTGTTCTAAACAACGCTGTCTCTTGCTGCAATCCCAGGGTGGAGTTGAAGAACATGAGATTCCTGGCGTGATGCATCCGTGTTTGGCCTCCGGGTGGTGGGGTGGGGGGCAGGAAAATCAGACTTGTTCCGCAAGGTCCAAGACTCGGAATTTGTCCAGGTTGTAGAAACATGCCTTCACCACTCGTCCGCCAAAGTACCTTCCATTCAGGTCAACAACGGCTGGAATAATAATAATAATAATAATAATAATTTTTTATTTATACCCTGCCCTTCCAGGTTCAAAAACCGGGCTCAGGGGAGCTAACAACCAATTAAAACACTTATTTGTAAAAGCAGCATAAAATACAGCATAAAACATGAATAACAATAAAATTCAAAGTTCAGAAATCAATTTAGGGGAAATCCATCTAATAAGCATTAGATAATCCCCAGGGCTAGCTGGCTGAATTAGTCCTACTTGGGCCAGCGAGGAGGCCAGGGGAGAATGAGCTGTGGGGTCTCAGAGCAGGTGATCTTCATAAAAGGGGAGGGGGTGGGAAGGGAAGGGAAATAAAAGATCAAGCTGAATTCAAATTAAAGGCCAGGCGGAATAGCTCTGTCTTACAGGCCCGACGGAAGGAGGTTAAATCCTGAAGGGCCCTAGTCTCATGGGACAGAGCATTCCACCAGGTCGGAGCCATCACTGAAAAGGCCCTGGCCCTGGTGGAGGATAGTCTGACTTCCTTAGGGCCTGGGACCTCTAAACTATGGTCCTGTGATGCTTTTAACATTTGTAAGTGAGGGATAACAACAACAATAACAATAATTTATTATTTATACCCCGCTCATCTGGCTGGGCATCCCCAGCCACTCAAGGCGGCTTCCCAAAAAATATTAAAATACAGTGGTGCCTTGCAAGACGAAATTAATTCGTTCCATGAGGCTCTTCGTATAGCGGTTTTTTCGTCTTGCGAAGCAAGCCCATTGACAGCTTAGCGGATTAGCGCTATTAGCGGTTTAGCAGCTTTTAGCGATCAGCTGTTAAGCGGCTTATCAGCGGATCAGCTGATAAGCGGCTTAGTGGCTTAGGAAAAAGGGGGAAAAGGGGAAAAAAACCGCAGGAACTCGCAAGACATTTTCGTCTTGCGAAGCAAGCCCATAGGGAAATTCGTTTTGCGAAGTGCCTCCAAAACGGAAAACCCTTTCGTCTAGCGGGTTTTCCGTCTTGCGAGGCGTTCGTCCTGCGGGGCACCAATGTACTGTAATACACCAAACATTAAAAGTTTCCCTAAACAGGGCTGCCTTCAGATGTCTTCTAAAAGTCTGGTAGTTGTTGTTCTCTTTGACATCTGGTGGGAGGGTATTCCACAGGGCAGGTGCCACTACCGAGAAGGCCCTCTGCCTGGTTCCCTGTAACTTGGCATCTCGCAGTGAGGGAACCGCCAGAAGACCCTTGGTACTGGACCTCAGTGTCCGGGTAGAACGATGTGGGTGGAGATGCTCCTTCAGATATATTGGACTAATATTGGGCGTTTCATCCTGTGTGTGCTTCAAAGCTGACTGAGGCTGACGGATACTGAGACGTTACTTTGCATCATGTAAAGGAGCAACAAAGAATAATGTCTACCCCCCAGGCATCAGTCCAGGCTCAAGAGACACATCTTAATGGAACTGAATATTGGAACTGAATATTGTTTCGCGGACTTCAGGGCCAGAAGTTGGACTATGATCTGGGAGACCACGATTCAAACCCCCCTCGGCTCAACAGATGACCTTGGAGCAGTTACAGTTTCCCTGCCTAGCCTACCTTACAAGGTTGTTGTGAGGATAAAATGGGGAATGGAAAAGGGAATCACATATGCCACCTTGAAGCAATGGTGGGATATTGATGTAAATATTAAATAAGGAGCTAAGTACTGGACTGGTCATTATTAGACTGTTACCTTTAATTGCAGATTCCACTCTTTCGAACTCTAGGAATATTCTCACAGCTTCATCATCAGGTGCCCCTGGAATCTGTGTAAAACAAACAAACACACAATTGCAAAGAAAGGTGAAAGAAAGTAAAATAGCCCTAGCAATACTGTAACCTCCGATTTCTCCTAAGGATTACTACTTTTGAAGAATCATATATAAATCCACATCTCATGCTTCAGCTAGATAAAAGACAAAGGGCAGCCATAAATGCAGTTAATATGTGGCTACTTTATTCCAACAAATGTTCAGAGCGGGGGAAATCATGATTAGGAATTATTTAGTAGCCACAATCTCTCTCCCTAACCTACCTCACAGGGTTGTTGTAAGGATGGGGGGGGGACACACAACACAGACTGACTCAAACTCTTTAGATTCAGGACAGGATATAAATTTAATAAATAGATAGATTTTGGTGGGAGTTTTTGTTGTATTTTAATTTTTTTAATGGAGGGACTGGATGAAAGATTGCCAGGCGTTAATTTAGAATAGGAGGAGTTTGGATTTGATATCCCTCTTTATCACTACCCGAAGGAGTCTCAAAGCGGCTAACAATCTCCTTCCCCTTCCTCCCCCACAACAAACACTCTGTGAGGTGAGCGGGGCTGAGAGACTTCAGAGAAGTGTGACTGGCCCAAGGTCACCCAGCAGCTGCAGGTGGAGGAGCGGAGACGCGAACCTGGTTCCCCAGATTACAAATCTACCGCTCTTAACCACTACACCACGCTGGCTCTCTCAATTTAGACACAACAAACTCTGTCTGCATTCTGGGACACAGAGCAAGTGATCCCCAAGGATTCCTTTCAGCTCAAAATTCCAACCGACTCGGGTTGCCTGCTGGATGACTTTTGACACACTTAGGATTAGATATGTAAAACTGGAGCAACTGTATGAACCAGTATCGGATTGTTTGGCAGCTGCCAGGATGACGCACGACAGATGCTGAAAAGTGCAGTCCGTGCTGCCCTAGTCTGAAGGGTTTCAGGTGGTTTGGGAAATGACCAGCTTAGCAAAGTTTACAGGACAGCCAAACAACCAAGAAACATCAGTCCGCGCTCAAACTCTAGGGTCAAATGGTGTGCTGTGTCATGACAATATTTTCAGTTGAAGATTGCAGCCAGATGTATATAAGTGAAGCACAATTTTAACTGTTCAGAAATAAGGATGTCGCATTCCTTGATTAAATATGCTGAACTCAGTAAAGATGTGCATTGAAATTCTACAAGGAAAAGCCATGCGAATATTAATTAGACTGGTCTATAGCTTCATCCCATACCACGTGGGGGAGAAAATCAGTCTCCAGATTTTATGGTTATACACAAAAATTACCTGTTATTAATTACTCTTGGGTTCAAGAATGCAAACAAATAACAGTTTTTCCCAACAGAAACTGGCATGCCTTTTATTTTGCATTCTAGTAAAACAACAACAACAACCTCTTGGTAACTGTGATATAATTTGCCAGTATTTTCTTAACTATATAATATATGGGTTTTGATCAATGTACAAGATTTCCTTCTTGCCAACATTTTGTGTTTTTAATGTGCTGTAAGCCCTGTCCGGTATCTCTTGCTTCTGTTTCTGTGCACTGCTTATAACATATTTGTTGCTGGGGGGGCGGGCGGGCGAGGAAACTATAGAAAATGATGCCAGCTAATACCTCAAAGATCACACACTTCCCCACTTTGCCGTATTTTTCACATTCCTCCTTGGTTTCGCCTTCCAGGTCTTCATCAACCTCCCCAGCTCCGACCATATTCTGCAAAGAAGAAAAAAATCCAATTGAAGAGGGGGCCAGTGGCATAGCATGGGTTGCTTGAGCTCAGGGCTGAGCGGAAGTGGGGTGCGAGCGGGGACAACTGTCAGAGTACGCATGCGCATTCAACTGTCTAACAGCGTCTGTGGGAGATAACAGGCCTCTGGAACGGATTGTGGTCGTGAGTAGAGGTTCCACTGTATTGTAATACCAGTCAGAGGCTTAATCCACAAGACTGGGGGTGGGGGACGACTCACCCGTAGCAGAACAACTTTGGTAGGGCACTTTAGTATCTCTGTTAAGGGATTCGAATCCGATTTCTTGGAGGCATCTGCAATGCAGAAAGGAAGAAAGCAGGAACAGGACAACATTAAATACTGGATCGCTACTTCATGAGCAATCACATGCTAGGTAAATCCTGACCCAGGGATGCCTGAGGGTGTTCATTTGATTCTAGGAATCTGGGGCAGGTGTTCAGATCATAAAGAACAGAACCAACAGAGCTATTCAGGCTGTTATACTCAGAGCAGACCCACTGAAATTAGTGAGCATGTCTAAGCTAGCGCCATCAATTTCAATCCGAGTAAAACCACCTTTGGGAATGGTCACTAGGTTTAATTACTCCCACCCACTGTGGACAACAATTTGTTTTTTTGTACCTCGCCCACCTGGCTAGGTTGCCCCAGCCACTCTGGGCAGCTTCCAACAGAATACAGTCATACCTTGGTTCTCGAATGGCTTATTTGCCGAGCAAATCGGCTCCCGAACGCCGCAAACCCGAAAGTAGGTGTTCCGGTTTGTGAACGTTTTTCAGAAGCCGAACATCCGACACAGCTTCAGCTTGAGTGCAGGAAGCTCCAGCAGCCAGTCGGAAGCCGAGCCTTGGTTTTCGAATGGTTTCGGGAGTGGAACGGACTCCCAGAACGGATTAAGTTCGAGAACCAAGGTACCACTCTATACAGAAACACAACAAACCAGTGCCTTTTTTCTGGCAATACACAATGGCATTCAGGACCACCACATTTTTTGCAGGGGGGGGGGGTGAGGTGGGAGGGCTCTTGGACCCCATCAGAGCATCGCACCTCCTTCTCCAAGCCTGATTAGTGTTTGCCCAGGCAGGGGAGATTTCTTCACCAATAGGCAGGTGGGCAGGCAAGGAAACATCAAGGAGCTATCCTGTCCTCACTGCCCAGCCCTGATATCCAGCCACACTGCTCCCGCATGCGCTGGCCCTATGCCCCTGTTTGTTGGTGAGAACCAGCACTTTTTTCCTAGGAACAAAGCACCGAGAACATCACACTCTCAAATAATAATAATAGTAATAATTTATTATTTATACCCCGCCCATCTGGCTGCGTTTCCCCAGCCACTCTGGGCGGCTCCCAATCAAGTGTTAAAACAATACAGCATCAAATATTAAAAACTTCCCTAAACAGGGCTGCCTTCAGATGTCTCGAAGTACTACAACCCAAAAGCATCCCCAATGTAAGGCTCTATGGGGCCTGTATGAAGCAGTAACTCCTACTGGAGACCTCCTGGCCCAGAGGGAAAAGGACCAGGCAGAGCATACCACTGCAGATTGATGGCAACACAACTTTTCCATTTGTCAGACCAAAGGCTGTGCAGCACTTCTGAAGTCCCGAGGGGGCAAATAATCACCCAAGAGCAAGGAACTAACCTGATCTTTAAGAAAAGGCTTAAGCAGATAAGCCTCAGTTAAGCCTGTTACAGGTGGACACAAAGGGGAATGCAAGGCTGATTAAAGGAACGGAAACCAAGAGGGCAGTTAATTATTAAGTTTCCCCCATGATCAGCACTTGGTCCGTGCAGCATGAGGTCACCCCACCTTTCTGCCTCAGCACTGCTGCCCACCTGTCAACATTGTTATTCCCTACTCTGGAGAAGTCTCCCCAAATTACCTTTATCAGCAGCATCGCCGACAATGATTTTGCCACCTCTCTTGCTGGTTTTCTCCACCGACAGCGCCGTGCTCAAGCCCTGCTCGTGCTTCCCGAGACCCTGGCCCTCTCGGAAGCCGTATTTCTGCATGATCTTGTGCGCCACTGTGCCTCTGGAGATGAAACAGAAACAGGGTTGAATGGGCAACCACTTGGGAAATCAGACAGCTCTCGTTTGCAGCACTAAACCTTGGCTTGGCATGGAGGAGCAAACGTACAGCTCCAAATGAGGACACTGTGGCCGCTTTGTCGCTATGAGGAGCTGAGCCATGTTTTGGCTTAGTAAGTCATCTGAACCTGGGCTTGTGGTTTAGCTCTGCCAGACAAACCACCAGCTACAAACCACAGGGCAAAGTTTGTGGTTTTTCAGGCGGGAGCTAAGCCATGAGCCTGGATTCAAACACTAAGCCAACTTGGCTCGGTGCAAGGAGTGAACGAAGTTACCAAGGAGTGGCAAAGCAGCAACGATCTCCTCTCTGGGAGACCATATATTTGCTCATTCCTGCTAAGCCACATTTCAGCTTAGCGTTACATGCAAACCAGGCAATAGAATGGATGTGTTTGGCAGGGGTTGGATCAGATGATCCACTGCAGCATTAAATGCTAAAATGGTAACTGGCACAGCAGCCCCTGAGATTTATCTAGAAGTGTTTAGCAAAATGAACACACCCAGAGAATAAGCAAGATTCAGCTACTTTTCTGAAATATCGCAAGGAAACTACAGTTGTTCACTAAACTGGAGTAGCAAGCAAAACTGTATCATCATCAGCGATAGACTGTCCAAAGACAAATTTATTTCGAAGCTAACTGTTCATAAGACAAGTTTTCATAATGTTGTTCTTTTTTTCATAATTTATTCTCTATTGTTTAAACATTTTGCATGGTTTATTATAAGTACAACAAAGGGGAAGGAAGTATATAGAACACTGACAATCTTAACTGGCCATTCCTTGTTTTTCCTGAAGCATTGCCAAGGTGATTTCAAGTATATTTGAATCTGTAAGGGCTAGAAGCTTTAATTTATTTATTTTTTAATGAAGTTATATACAAAGCAGAATAAGATAGCAGAATGAATTTTATCACTTCAGACTGCAGGCAAAGGGAATCCATTTTTAAATGAATCCTTGAAGAAAATGCTCTGTGCAATTATTATTATTATTATTATTATTATTAAACAGCAGATCAGAGAGAATGCTGTAAAACAGAACTTATCTGCTATGTCAGTTTGTTAGTTGGAAGGATATTTCTCTCTGTGGAGTGTACCAAACTGTGAGCCACCACTTGCAATCTGAAAGGGAACAGTCTATTCTACTGCCTCGGGACTCTACCCCTTTTCCCTGCCACATCGTAAAACCAGCATTAGATTTTCAGGAAGTCAGGAAGCTGAACTCCATGCCTGATGTCATCCATCTCCTCAAAGCTGAATTGTTGCCAATGACTTTGTAGGAATAGCAGGATCATCTGTGCATTATAGGAAGATTCAAACATATTGCAGGCAGGAGGACGGAGCCATTATATCCATAAGTATAAATTAAAGGTAAAGGTAAATGGACCCCTGACCATTAGGTCCAGTCGCAGACGACTCTGGTGTTGCGGCGCTCATCTCGTTTTATTGGCCGAGATGTCCGTAGACAGTTTTTCCGGGTCATGTGGCCAGTATGACTAAACTGCTTCTGGCGAACCAGAGCAGCGCACGGAAGCGCCGTTTACCTTCCTGCCAGAGCGGTACCTATTTATCTAATTGCACTTTGACGTGCTTTCAAACTGCTAGGTTGGCAGGAGCAGGGACTGAGCAACGGGAGCTCACCCCATCGTGGGGATTTCGACCGCCACAGCCCTACAAAAGGCAACATCCCCACTCCTGAACAGTAAAGCAACAAGTGCATGCATGATCTCATGCACCAGGGAGGGGAAGGAGTAAGTGCATATACAGCCTATGAAGGCAGTTCCCCAAGTCTTGGAGCAGAGAAGAATCAACATGCATGCGAGGGACACAGTGCAAGATTTCATTGCAGACTGCACTTGACCTGAGCTATTCCTGTGTACTGTAGTTTTATGGAACTGCAGCCCGCAAGGAGCTCTGGCGGCTAAAGTCAATGTCAGGTCTCTAAAGAAATCTGCCCCTCTCTGAGGGCAGGAGCTGAATTCAGTTATCTTAGGCCATGGGTCAGCAAACTAAGGCCCGCAGGCCAGATCAGGCCCAATTGCCTTCTGGATCCGGCCTGTGGACAGTACTGGAACTGCTGCATGGATCGCCAGCGCGCACGTTCTTTCCCTCTCCCTCATATAGCGGCATGACCTCCTCCCTCCCTCCTCCTGGCTTCTCCCCGTCCTGCCTAGAGGAGGAAGGGGGCTGGGCTTTGTTGGTGCCAGCAGCAGCAGCGCTCGAGCAGCCACCATTTTAAGCAGCCCCTTTTGCACGCTGCTCATCGTCCCTCCGCCGCCACCGCCGCCAGCCCCTGCCACTTGCAAGACCCAGGTAAGCAGCCACTGGGGCTTGTGGTGCTGCAAGATCCAAATCAATTGAAATCAGCAGCAGACAGCATGTGGCCCGCATGCAGAGTCCCCAAACTATCTCCCTGCTTTATGTGGCCGTTGCGCAGCAGCCACTTGCCCTCCATCAGGAGAGAGCTTCGCTCAAGAAAAGGGGAGACCCGGAGATGCTACTGGGAACTGTAGCTCCACCTCTTGGACATTGGGCTTGACCTCAACACCAAAGCTGGACTTATTAGAAGGTGCATAACAATTTACATGCCATAGCGCATGCAGAACTCGCAGGGTGGCTCCCCAGTACTGGCCACCACTGCCCCCTCCTGGCATTTTGTAGGAAGTGCCTGAAATGGATGCATTCGCTCACCCCATGTTAGCAAGGAAGGAATTGCTGGGTCCTGTCGGGGATCGAGGCCTCTCGGGCTCATCGTACATCGGGGGAGGAATGGCTGCTTTGGATGATGATGAACCGCGAGGCCTAGGCTCTTCTTCATACGGGAATGACGATGATACGGCTGGAAGCGAAGTGGGACGTTCAACATTAAGCCGAAAAACCACAAAAAACCATGCATTTCTATTATGGCCAGCATGCATTTCCTGACTCGCTTGCACAGATAACTGAACAGCCTTGTAAGTTCCAGCTCCCACATCTCCGTTATCTTGCCTGCTAAACACCTGATCTGGCGCAAATGTCATTCAAAGCTAGTAATGGCAAGCGAGAGGTCCAATGTAAAGGGGCTGTGGTGCAATGAGAATCAGCACAAGAGAATAGACAAATTCTTCAAAATAAATATACAACTGGGGGTGGGGACAATGCCTCATTCATCCATTTTTTTCCTAAGGTAAAGGTAAAGGGACCCCCGACTATTAGGTCCAGTCGTGACCGACTCTAGGGTTGCTGCGCTCATCTCGCTTTATTGGCCAAGGGAGCCGGCGTACAGCTTCCGGGTCATGCAGCCAGCCGTTTACCTTACTGCCAGAGCAGTACCTATTTATCTACTTGCACTTTGACGTGCTTTAGAACTGCTAGGTTGGCAGGAGCAGGGACCGAGCAACGGGAGCTCACCCCGTCATGGGGATTTGAACCGCCGACCTTCTGATCAGCAAGTCCTAGGCTCTGTGGTTTAACCTACAGCGCCACCCGCGTCCTACCCACCATAAATAATGTGCCACCTAATGGATGGGTGCAGAATTTCTCAAGATTACGGGTAAAAAGAAAACCACAATGCAACCTTGAACGTCAACTTATTTCTGCACAACTCAGCTCGACGGCTACATTTAATGAGCTGCTTCATTTCCCCAACCATCACAGCTGCACACACACCTTTGCAGCTCGCTTCAAGATAACTGGACCCGGAGGAGTCAGAAACGGAAGGTGCTCCCCTTGCTTTCCAAGAATCCCAAGAAGCTGCCATGGGTAAATTCAGAGTCCCAGGGCTCTGCCAGCTCGCAGGCCTAATGCCAATGCCTGCTGGTATACCCCACATTCCTTAGGAGAGCAAGCCCCTCACTGGCTTGTTCATGCTCACTTTCTTGCCTACCTTGTGCAAGACCCATGGTCTATTTCCCAACAATGTACCACCGCTCTTGCTATTACAAGAGGGATGAATGGCTTAAGCAAAGCTCTGTCCCACCCATTCCGAGAAATGGAAGCAAAACAGAAGAGGGGCCCATCTTATTTACAGATCATCCAGTTGTTCCATCCTCCAACCTAGACCACAACAGATGCGTGAACATGACTGTGAAAAATGCAACCACCCAAATTCCCAGAAGTCTAACACAATGTGCAAAGTGGAAACACTTGGGGTTCAACTGCTAAGGTAGCAACTGGCTACCCTAGGTGTAGTTTTTTTAAAAATGCCCTGTCAGCTCACAAAAGCCACAGTGCAGACTTGCTGCCAGGAGTGAGGAAGCGCCGCACTGAGTAACACTTTCAGACGAAACCATTTTCAATGACATTCATGCACACTTGCCAGGTTTAGCAGGGGAATCTTCAGGCTGACTTTGGAGTGATTTGGAGGCTTGAGTCATTTGGAAGCTTCGATTGAGTTTCCACTGAAATGAGGCTGCATTCTAATGTTGTATTTTAATCTTGTTTTTTAAGCTGTATTTCAATCAATTGTTTTTATATTTGGCTGAGGAGGGCGGGGTATAAATAAAATTTATTATTTATTATTATTATCCAGGGTGTGTGTGTGTCATCAAGAAGATCAGCAATGGCAGACATCATGTTGCCTTGAAAAGCATTTGCTCACGCTTTCACTCTTCTGCTGCCACAGCAGACTAGTCACTAGAGCCTAGTTCTTACAGACAGCAGCTACAGTAAACTGTCTCAACTGTACCGTTTTGGACTATGAGTTGGGGGGAAGGAAGCTGTCGTTAAATGAATGCTCTCCCTCCAACTCCAAAAAAGAGATTCCTACACATGCAAAAACCTAACATGTCATGGAGAAGATGTCTTTCTAGCCTAGCGTTCTTCCTGACGTGCTAGCATTCTGTGCGTGGGGATTATTTTCATTTTGGCAGGGAGAATTCATTCACGTGAACACCCCTTCCAAACAGCCCAAAAGGCTACAACTCATACACAGGCTTGCAGCCTGTGAAGAATAAATTTCAGTTTGCACAAGGTGATGGAGAGGCCCAAGAGGCTGGTCCAGGGCCCTGCTGAAACCAAGTGTGCATCCAGCCCTCATATCATCTGCAGTGCCCAGGGTTTTGTGGCAGACATCCACAGCAGCCGGGTGTCCCTGGAAAGCATCCGCTGAAGGCAAGACATTTTTGAAAGCCATGGCATTAGCAACTTCAAAGAAAAATAATAATAATTTAAACATACGTTCTTTGTCCCTCTCAACCAAAGAAGTAGGCGGTGCAATGGCAGCTCCCCCCATACCTGTGAAAGGAAACAATTGCATGAAAAAGAATGCAGGAATCTGCAAGACTTAATAGGTGTCACAAGAATCAGAGACTCTTCCTTGGTTTTGCTGCAATGGACTCAACGCAACTGTCTTTCTGGAAGTTCAACAGGCTAGGCGTGTGTGCTGATGGGATAAAGAGATATTACACCACATATGCATATCTTGATCTACTCCCCCTCTTTCCTTTCTCCTTCTGTGATGGAACTCTTATTTGGGGACTTCCCTGGCTTTTTTCTGGCCCACGTAGGACGAGTCTGGATACTTGGCCTTGGTGAAGACTTGACGTTTTCATCCCCAAAAAGTTTTTGATTTTTCTACTGAAATGAGGCTGCATTTTAATATTGTACTTCAATCTTGTTTTTAAGTTGTCTTTTAATCAATTGTTTTTATACCTGGTGTTAGCTGCCCTGAGCCAGGTCTTGGCTGGGGAGGGCGGGGTATAAATTATAAATTATTATAAATTATTATTATTATTAGTTCAATGCACTCAACTTCAGTGATAAAAGCATCAATGCCTAGGGAGGCACCTGCAGCCAGAAAGCATCCCCAAAGCTCAGCATGTCCTGGACTACAACCCAACACTGAGTTGCCTTGGTAAGCCCCAGGCTACAATCAACCAAAAGAATGAAAACTTTGATGACACACTGCCGCTGATATGAAGGGGTTGGTGTATCAGAGAGGTGTGTAGCTGTTCTATCACTTTGTCGCTGGTTTCTGCCACTCCTGGCTCCTAAAAGGTGTAAGCCCAGGGTCTTTGGCTCCACCAGATGCCCCTTTCCTCAAAATGTGTGTGAGAAAAACACAGAGACGCCTTTTAAAGGCTTCAGACCCCAAGGTCTGGCGCAGCTTGTTCCATGCCAGAAATAAGACACCCGGCAAGAAACCGCCAGGGTGATTTTGCTCAGTTAATTGGGGCATAATAAAGGCCTCCTTATACTCTGCGACCAGTCACCTGTCCTGTGCATCTGCCAATACCGATCCCAGTGGAAATGGGTTCTTGAACAGCAAAAGAAGAGAGCATAATGGGAGGAAGAGAGCCAGAGGTTTGGTGAGATTAACATGGCTCAAAGTCAGCCAGGGAATTAAAAGTGCAGCTCAGAGAGATGACACGATGCCGAGAAGCACAAGAGAGCATATTTCTCCAAGCAATAAAGCCCTCTACAATTGGGAACTGTGTCCTGCAAGATCTCCATTACAAAGTTATTTATTTCCAGTTCCCAAAAGGAAGGAAGCCCAACTAAAGCTGGCAACTCAAAATTATTATTATTATTATTTATTGAATTTATATACCGCCCTATACCTGGAGTTACGGAGTAAATTTGAAGAAAACTTCAATAGTTGGAAAATGTCTAGGTGGTCCCCTACTTTGCCACTTCTCCACTGCTGCCTCTTCAATGTCGGCGATAATTTAAATGGCACGCTCACAAATCCAGGATTGCTTTAAACCCCGCAACCAGTCTCACTGCCATTTCCCTTTTACAGATTCAGAACCAAGGCTACATGGAAGACTTCCCCAAGCCATGACCTTCAAAGTCATGGCCAAAATCTATGGAATGTCTTGTCATTTAAGCACTGGGACGCCACAAAGGATTTTTACTGGGAGAGAGAAAAAGACCATTCCTGCCTCTCCCCCACCACCAAACCCCATTGTGTGTGTTGTGTTGTGTTGTGTTGGGGTGGGGTGGAGTGGGGAGGGGAGGGCTGCAACACTGATAGCATCAAGGACATGATGGGGTTGTCTAGTCTGGGTGGGAGAGAAGCCACCCTTGCTATACAAAAGAGAGATAAATCAGCAGCCACAATTGATGCAGAAAAGTAGCTCCAGCTTTTGATAGACCCTGAACTTTCTGTTCTCAGCAAGTCCTTAAGCACTAACCAGCTCCTTGCTTGGCACCACTGCGTACCCTCTCTTGCACTTACTCATGAGCAGGCTTAACCAGGTGGCTGCAGCAGTTTGCTACAGTGCTGCCAACAAAAAAAGTCTGCTCTCAAGAGCTGCACTCCGACACTGGTCTCCAGGCAAGGGGAAGAACCCATCACATCTAACTGAGATTACAGTGTCCAACCAAGGCCATACTCCGCGACTAAGATTTCCTTACTTCTTTTCCGCCTCTCTCTTTCGTAATCTTCATCTTCGTCAGAATCTGGATCCGGCCGCCTTGAAAATCCACTCGCCTCATGCCTGTCTTTACGCCTCCTTGAAATTAAAACAGAAATTAAGATGACAATCCTCAGGTGCAGAGAACCCACAGAGCACACTTCACAATGCAGGGTGTGTTTTGCCTACAACAATTACGAAATACAAATGTTTACAGATGCATTTTGGAGGTACTATCTGTTTTTCTTTTGCTGCAAGGGCTGGCATAGTTCCTACGGAATCCATCACTAGCAGTTTTATTAGAGTAATTCCTTTCTATCCAAAGTCTGGGCAAAAACTGATTTTTGCCCTAAAGGAGCACACTAATTAATGATGGTTTGACCAAACTGCGGGAGGCAGTGGAAGACAGGAGGGCCTGGCGTTTGACCAAACTGCGGGAGGCAGTGGAAGACAGGAGGGCCTGGCGTGCTCCAGTCCATGTGGTCACAAAGAGTCGAATACGACTAAACGACTAAACAACAACAACAACAAATTAATGATGGGGTACTTATTTCTGTCCAAGTGCTTATGATTTGAGGCAACTCCTTGGCAAGTCCAGATACCATTCACACAGAAATAAATCAATACTGGTTTACTGTACATTGATCTCAAATGCCAAGGAAAATTATTCTGAAAGGTGAAAACTTGGATGCACTGATATCCAACTTCCTCATACAAACAGGACCTGAGAGCCTATGATATCCTGTAGTGAAAGTGCCCAAACAAGTGAATTAACTGTATCACAGATTTAATTAAGGATTTACAAGATGAAAAATATTATCAGCTGACCTGATGTCTTACAAAATTATTCAGCTCGTAAAGACTTTAACACCATCAAAATGGCTAAGACAAGCATGTAGGTGGATGCTTTACGGCCCAGACGACTTACTTCTCCCTTTCTTCAATCTCTTTCTGCCTCTCCAGCTCACGCTGCCTTTGCCGTTCTTCCCGCTGGCGTTTTACTACTTTCTCGTAATCGTTGGGAAACATGGGGTCATATTCATCAGCCAAAGGAATCAAGACATCTCCTGCAGAAAAGCCACTGGGGACGGGGTCCTGGGATTGGAAGGGGGAGAAGCGCTGATGAAAGCTAGCCAACGAAATTGCAACAGGTGAGAGGCCTCCTCGAGTGCCGCCAATTTCACTATCAAAATATTTCCCAAATATTTCCTCTCGAAACCCAACATACAGAAAAACAACCTCCCCCAAAACCAAAGTCAACAGCTGCCCTTATGCTGATCTGCAATCGGGATGAGGCCAAGATCTGCATTCCACTTATGGCGCCCAGAAGAGTTGGGGTTGGACCTGGATGCACTGAGTCTGCACGAAAACTGTCTGCTTGACCCTTTCCGAAGCGGTAATCCTGTCTGATAAAAGCACCCAGCGCCCTTTGGGTCCTATTGCCCGTATTGTATTTATTTTGCCCACCCAAACTGTGCTGCTTTGTCAGTTTGCTTCTGGTTTCATTTCATGGTGCTTGCTCTTGCCTGTAAGCTGTGAAAGGACCAGGCAAATACGTCTTCAAGAGCATCCACTCCCTTATGAACCTCAACCTATCTCCGTCAAGAACATCAGAAGAAGAAGAAGAAGAAGAAGAGGAGGAGGAGGAGGAGGAGTTTGGATTTGATATCCCGCTTTATCACTACCCAAAGGAGTCTCAAAGCGTCTAACATTCTCCTTTCCCTTCCTTCCCCACAACAAACACTCTGGGAGGTGAGTGGGGCTGAGAGACTTCAGAGAAGTGTGACTGGCCCAAGGTCACCCAGCAGCTGCATGTGGAGGAGCGGGGAAGCGAACCCGGTTCACCAGATTACGAGTCTACTGCTCTTAACCACTACACCACACTGGCTCTCAGAAGACCACTGCCAGACCAAGCCAAAGGCCCTCTAGCCAAACATCCTGTTTTCACAGTGGGCAACCAGATGTCCATAGGAATCCTGCAACTGGGACCTGAGCACAACAGTGCCCTCCCCACTTGCGCTCCCCAGCGGCACAGAAGAACTCTGCAAGAGTACCCAAGTATTGTGCCTTTGGGAGAATAATATGGCAGCTACTTAGAAACAGTGCTACTCAGAGATGGTACGAAGGCTGTGAAACACTTTCCTTGGAGCCTCATCAGGTAACACACATCGTTAGGCAATTTGTCAAAGGCCCCCTTCGTACGCATTTGGGGACCTAGCTTAAAATTTACACTGCTGACTGGAACACCCTCTGTTGCAGCTGTCTGCAAGCCACTGTTCCTGCTAACATTCATTTCCCCCCCGACTCTGTTAATACAACTTTATCGGTTGATCCTCCCTTAGTTACTGTTGTTGAGTGTTTTGCACAAATTGGTACAAACCAATCATTTTACAGCCTTTCTCAACCTTGGGTCCCCAGATGTTTTTGGCCTACAACTCCCATCATCCCTGACCACTGGTCCTGTGAGCTAGGGATCATGGGAGTTGTAGGCCATCTGGGGCCCAAGGTTGAGTACCACTGAATGTATTCAGATAACACGTTATTATTATAATCAGTATTATTATCACTGTACTTATTATTTATACTTACTAGTCACTTGTTACCTAAAAGGTCTTCGAGCGACTTAAGATTTAAAAACATTAAGGCATTATCACATTAACGTGTTTGCAAAAGTGTGACAGCACTAGTCTCATAAAAGGTCATTTAAAGATCCCTATCACTTAACACCTTTATTGCACGGATCAATTTTAGAAACCATCATGATGAAAGTGTCTCACAGTTTCCTGGCTGGCAATTTTCTGCATTTAGGACTCCACTATATGAGCTCCCACCCAAAAAAGACCAGTTTGCCTTGGAGCAGCTCCAGTCTTACCTTCAGGCCAGCTGCCACGTGAGGAGGGGTGTCTACAATTTGTCGCTCATCAGATGCACTGCCTCGCTTCAGGTCAATCACGGGAGCAAGGACCGTGCTTTGCTTTGTTCGCTGACTCTAAAGTAAGAAGAAGAAGAAGAAGATGAAGAGTTTGGATTTGATATCCCGCCTTTCATTCCCTTTAGGTAAAGGTAAAGGTACCCCTGCCCGTACGGGCCAGTCTTGACAGACTCTGGGGTTGTGCGCCCATCTCACTTAAGAGGCCAGGGGCCAGCGCTGTTCGGAGACACTTCTGGGTCATGTGGCCAGCATGACATCGCTGCTCTGGCGAGCCAGAGCTGCACACGGAAACGCCGTTTACCTTCCCGCTAGTAAGCGGTCCCTATTTATCTACTTGCACCCGAGGGTGCTTTCGAACTGCTAGGTTGGCAGGCGCTGGGACCGAACGACAGGAGCACACCCCGCCGCGGGGATTCGAACCGCCGACCTTTCGATCGGCAAGCCCTAGGCGCTGAGGCTTTTACCCACAGCGCCACCCGCGTCCCTTCATTCCCTTTAAGGAGTCTCAAAGCGGCTAACAATCTCCTTTCCCTTCCTCCCCCACAACATACACTCTGTGAGGAGAGTGGGGCTGAGAGACTTCAAAGAAGTGTGACTGGCCCAAGGTCACCCAGCAGCTGCATGTGGAAGAGTGAAGACACGAACTGGGTTCCCAAGATTACGTGACTACCGCTCTTAACCACTACACCACACTGGCTAAGTAAGAACATCACAAGCAGACACTTCACTCAGCACCAGAAATGTTGCTGTTCTGCAAAATGTCCCGTGTTCCTTTCCACCCTAGATCATTAAGCAATTTGTTTGCGGGGCAGGGGAAGGCTTGTCACACCCCAAAAATTGCAAAGTAAAAAAAGAATACCACTCTCAAAAACCAAAGTGGATAATAGATGGATGGGGAAATGCTCAGAACATGTGCTCAGGTTTTAGCAGAATCCGAATTCTGGGAGATGCCCTTGTCCTATTCAAGCCTGATTTTCAAATACAGGAAACAAGATGAAGGTGATGTAACATTGCA